>NC_053037.3:80014903-80652581 GCF_002575655.3 Aegilops tauschii subsp. strangulata
AAGCTACTGGTGAAACCTATGACCCCCGGGTCTCTTTCTTATTATATTGCATCTCTTTTATTTACATCGCATCTCGTTTACTATTTTCACTACAAAAAAATACACTTCCGTGATGATACGTATTTGTCACAGTAGGTCGCGTTTTTTGTCATGCATGTACATCCATGACGATTTTATGACAGAATCAAGATAGTCATACCTGTGCTGTCGTAGAAGTGTTCCATGACATTACCAAAATTATCATCACGGAAGTGTGCACTTCCATGACGATAAATCGCGCATCACAGAAGTGCTTTCGTCAAGGGTGACCGACACGTGGCATCCACCGTAACGGAACGCCGTTAAGCTATTGGGTCGGGTTTTGGATCCGATAACCCGTTAACAGCCCCGACCAATGGGGATTTTCCACGTGTAAAATCATCATTGGCTGGAGGAAACACGTGTCGGCTCATTGTTGGGACAGATGTCATCCACTCATTGGACAGAAGGCGCCTATGATACGTCGACACGTGGCAGGGCCCAACAGAGGCCCATTCTTGTGAAAAGGCCGGCCCATTTGACTTGGTCAAAAGGTGGCGGGCCGGCCCATGGAAAGCCTGTTAATGGCCTGTTCGCATATAGCCCATTTACAGCCCGCTAACCCAAGGCCCGTTACGCCCTATCCGAATTAGGCCCAGTAGCGTCATCTGGGCCATCCAATATGATTCCAGTCCATTTTCACTTCTGGCCCACGTATGGCCCATGACGTCTTTTGGCCCATATGAGGCCCTATGTAACTCTTGGCCTATTAACGGCCCGTGGTGAAACTGGCCCGTAATGAACAGTGTATCACCTTACACCCATTAACGACCCGTGGTGAAACCGGCCCGTAATGAACAGTGTATCACTTTATACCCATTAATAGCCCGTTATTCCGTTGGGCCGTTTCCAGCCCGTGTTATCTTTCGGCCTTCTCAGAGCCCATTTATTCTTGGGCTCATTTCCAGTATTCGTTTACTTACGGCCCATTACTGTCATTTTCTGCTTGTGGGACAAATTCAGCCCGTGGTTACAGTCGGCCCGTTTGTGGTCCGTTAATACGTTCAGAAGAGTTCAACAAACAATATCCGGGGTACCCATAATGCTGGCAAGATGCTTAGCAATCTTATTAACGTTCTCTTGTTTGGCGCTTAAATCCTCCAGCGCTTGCTGTTGCACAAGAAAGTACGCATCTGAATTCTGCAGGGACTTCCTCAGTCCTTCGGCTTCTTGCCGCAGCACAGCTGACTGATGCCTTTCAGCTTGTAGCTGAGACTAAAGAAGCCGAAGTGATTCAGGCAGCGAGTTCGAAGAGCTTGTGCCAGCGGTACTGGCCAGTAACTCAAACACTACATCAACGCAGGACTGTGGGGTTTTCTCACTGTCTACAAGATCATTTTTATCACCTTTCTTGGAGACCAACAGGGTTGTCTCACTATCTTGAACCTTATTTGCATTACTTTCTCTACCATTGCATAGTGGGGTGCTCTTCTCCAATATTCTGTTTGCATACTACAAGAGAAACAAGCAGACACATCACAGGTTTAGCTTGTAGTATACGAAACTCATTCTGGTAAACCGGTTCAGTAGTAAGGTGGACAGGATAACAGCATGAAAGAAACATATATCTATGTACTATGGTCACTGTATTGTCCATGTCATTCTAGTTTATGTTCCCTAATCAAGATAGAGACACAGTTCAACTCATATATTTTTAAGATATGGCAGCATGGACAGAATATAAGTGTGAGAAACTACACAGCATTGGCAGCACTTGTAATGTGCATCACATGAGAACATAACTGTTTATACAACTTAAACTGAAATCAACATAGAGCAAGAAGTTAGAACAGCAATCCAGTTAAAGAAATAGGTTTAAAACATACCTGTTGCGCCATTGGAGTTTCAATTGGATCCTTCAAATTCGAAAGTAGTTGGTATGAGTAAATACAGTGATGCAACAGCAAAGGAGTATGGACCATAGCTACGGAATCTGACCTGAGAACAGTTGCTCTTCTGCTTTAAACGTGGAGTTTGGGTTAGCTGTGTTGGTCTTCGTGCTTTGGGCACTGCAGTAGCTTTACAAACTGCTCGTGTGGGGGTACTCTGTGGTGGACATGTTGCTTTGTCAACTATAAGTGGGTTACAATCCACTGGGGTTGCGGTTAGATGGGTTGTAGCTGGTTCTCTGCCCAATGGTGTAAGTGTGCAATCTGGAAGAGTCTCGATTATGTGTGGTGGGCTAGTTTGTGGGCCACTACAACCATGGTTCTATATGCATCGATGGGTAGCACTGTCTTTTGTGAAGAACGGGTTTTTGCTCCCTTAGATACTGCCATCACCCCCTCCAATTCAAATGGCCAATAAACAAGAAAAGAAATTGAACGTACAGAGATTGTATGATAGACAGATGTGGTAATTCACATATATGTTGTCTAACCAAACAGGACATCCTGACACAATTTCACATATATGATGCCTAACTAAACAGGATAGCATGACACAGTTTCAGATATATGATGGATAACTTAACAGGATATAATGGCATAATTCAACATATGATGAGTACCTAAACAGGATGACTTGACAAAACTATATGATGTCTTTCTAAAATAGGTTGGGATGAAATAATTCACATACATGTTGTCTAAGTATACAGGATGGCATGATATAATTGACATAATTGATTCATATACTAAGCAGCTGGCACTCGCATGTATGATCTCTAAACTAAGCAGATAGAATTCAATATTGTGCATATGATGTCTAAACTAAGCAATGCAAGACACCATATGCATCATATGAGAAATATAAACATTGCAACTTAGAGCATACACCTCACATGGGATATAGGACTAGTCATCTGTCTCTGGATCCTCCTCTGAGGAGCTCCCTGTAACCATCGAGATATATGTTTCAACAGGTACCATTGCCTGCTCTGAAGACCTTGTTTTCACTCTAGATTTTTCCATAACCGGCACAAATGGCTGATACACATGAAGAGTAGTTCAATATACACAGATTGTCGACAAATGGAATACGTAATGAAAAAAAGATGGCATGAGATAATTCACATATATGATGCCTGGCTCGATGGCGGTGCATAATTCACATATATGATAACTGGCTGAAAAACATGGCATTGCATAATTCACACATCTGATATAGAAAGCAAACAGGAGGCATTCACACAAAGCATGTCTAATCTAAGCAGATGGCATGGCAATGCAAGACACCATATGCATGATATGAGCAATATAACCCAGCGAAGTTAGAGCATGCACCTCGGGGGGGGATACGACTGGTCATCTCTCTCTGAATCCTCCTCTGAGGAGCTATCTGTAACCAGCAAGAAATCTGCATTGACAGGTAGCACTGACTGCTCAGAAGACCTTGTTTTCACTCCAGATTTTCCCATGACCGACTCAAATGGCTGATTCACAGGAAGAGTAGATGAATGTATAAACATTGTTGACAAATGGAATACATTATGGAAAAAAATATGGCACAATACAATTCACATATACGATGACTGGCTAAACAGGATGGCATTGCATGATTCACGTATATGATGCCTAGCTAAAGAAGATGGCATTGCATAATTCCCATATACTCCCTCCATTCCTAAATATTTGTCTTTTAGAGATTTCAAATGGACTACCACATACAGATGTATATAGACATATTTTAGAGTGTAGATTCACTCATTTTGTTCTGTATGTAGTCACTTGTTGAAATCTCTAAAAAGACAAATATTTAGGAATGGTGGGAGTATGATATAGAAACCAAACAGGTGGCATTCACACAAAGAAAATCTAAACTAAGCTGATGACATATAAGATGTATAATGTAAGCAATGCAAGGCGCCATATGCATGATATGACCAACATCAGCATGCCAGGTTAGAGCGAACACCTCAGGTGGTAAACAGGCGTGGTCGGCTCCTTCTGAATCTCCATCTGAACAGTTATCTTCCTCTGGAATACAATCTGGAAATGCAGGAGGGGGGGGGGCACTTCGCCCACCATGGAGCGGCGTCTGCATGACATTATATTCGCACGCAACGGTCTTTTCTTTTTCTCTACATGTTCAGTGTGATTGTGTACAATATCTGACATGCATAATAAAAAATAGTTAGATTTTGTAAGGCCTAAGGGGTACATGCAAAAATCAAGACTGATGGTAGCAAACGAGTGGATGGATCCAAAACTAATGATAGCAGGTAGATTATAGCTTCAGTTTAAAAAGATAGACAATGGATCATCTATTGTTTGTTGCCCACCCAACATGAACCACATAGAAGACCCCAGATGAACTAGATAGTAGACATATACTATTCGTTGCTGGCTCGATATGAGACCCATGGGCAATTCAAAACTCAAGATTGAACGATAAAGTAGCAGGTAATAATAACCGATGTATAACGTAAGCAAACACGAAAGACTGCGACCTCTCTTCCGGAACTGTGTAGTCCTCAGGTTCATCTACTCAGTCGATGATGGTAATGCAGTTGGCGTGGCTTCCGGCAACGGGGAAGATGATCTGAGGCGGCGAAAGGAAGTCTGCAGGGGGGATCTCTGCTACAGTGAACGCTTCTGTCGATGGTGCACCTTAGGTGGGGTGGATGACGGCACGGCTGGAGCAGGACATAACACACAGAGTTATCTTTGACGCCTATCTGGAAATGAAGTAAATCTGTAAGGGCTCCTTAGAATTGGAGGATTCTATAAACGCAGGGACAGGAAAAACACAAGAATAGGATAGGAATGCACGTGCAAATCAGAGCATTTGGAAACATAGGATTTCAGTCAACCTGGGTGTTTGGCTCAAATGAATTGGAAGAACAGAGGAATGGAGAAACAAAGTGATGCGACGAGTGTACAACCTCTTTGGCATAGCCTTGTGGACCTCAGCATCATTGGGTTGGACGTGGAGGATGGTGATAATGCTGGTGTGACTGTCGGAGGCGAGGAAGAAGATCCGAGGCCTCTGGAAATGGCGCCGAGGGTACTGCTCCACTGTGATGGACGGTTCCGTCGTTGGAGCAGCTCCGCTAAGGTGTACGGCAACGAGGCTGAAGCATGACAAGACAGACAACGTTAATCTGAAGTGGGACCCTAATATCATCAGCAATAGATGATGTAAAATACATCACCAAAAAGTGCTAGATGTGAAACGCATCAGCCGCGCCACGGCCGCTCCGACAGATGCTGTAAGTACTGTTCACTCTGAACTTAACTGAAGAAAATGAACTTCACAGTCAAAACTGAATTTTACTATCGAAACTGATTGAACTAGTAACAGAGCATTGCAATAGATGTTTAGGGCATTCGAGCACTAGTAGCAGAGAAGCAGTGATCTAAATCAGCAGACGCTCGAGCAGGGAACGCACTAGCAGAGAGGAAGTCGTGCAGTAGCACCGCGAGCGAGTGCTAAAGCAGCAACTCCTGTAGCTGCCGGAGGTCGTGCAACAGCAGCAGTAACGCAAGCGAGAGCAAGAGTAGAGCAGCAGCATGAACGAAAGCAGGAGCAGTGCAGCAGCGCGACCGACAGCAAGAACAGAGCCGCAGCGCGAGCAAGAGCCGGAGCAGCTGCAGCTAGTGCCATTGTGGAAGTCGCCGCCGAGGAAGCAACGACATGGGGGAGAGACGCCGTGGATGATGTGGCCGGCGACGGCGCCATCGATGGAGACACGCCATGTCTGCTCAGTATCGAGCACCGGCAGCCCTATGAGATCGAAAAGATAAAATGCAGCGGTGAGTGCATAACCTCCTTGGTGGCGCCGAGTTGGCCTCGGCTTCATCGGAGGAATTGGTGAGGGTGCTGCGGTTCCGGTGGGGCAGGTCAAGACGACGCTGTGGGGATTGAGGTGGCGCGATAGACGAGGCGAACGTCGGGGCAGCTCCTTGGAGGTGGAGGACGGGGCGGCTGATCCGGCAAGACGACGAGATCGACAACGGATCCTCATCCGGTGCAGTGGATGAGGGACGGCGAGCTGTTGCGGTTGACGACGTAGTCGGTGAAGAGTCTCCAGCTGGGCGGCGGTTGGGAGGACGACGGAGGAGCGTGGGGTTTCGCGGGTTTTGGCGGCCTCGGTGTACGAATGGGGGGGGCGAAGGGGGAGGGGGAGCCAAGCTTAGGGACGCGCTTGTCCGAAATGTAGGGTAAGTTACCAGCGTACCCCCACCGGTTTTGACACCGCGACGTGGAGCTTCATTTCCGGCTGAGGGGTAGAAGGGGGATTTCGCATGTCTGGGCTACGGGAGCGATTTCGGATGAGGAGGGAGTTCTCGCGCGCGTCCAAATTTCGGGATAAAAAGGCGCGGCGCGGGTTGAAGAAGCGGGACTTTCAAAGCAGGTGAGACAAAAGATACTCGAGCTTGAAAATTTCGGGATAACAAGGTGCGGATTCCTTGTTCGGCAGAACAAACTTAACGTGTAAAAAAACAATTCATACAAGACACAAGAGAGTCATGTCCCCTTTTACTATATTGCTATAGATGCCATTGAAAAAACTACAAGAAAAATGTAAAAAAAATCGGGAGAACAAGATTACCCTGCACGGTACCAAATCGATTCGCACTTCCCTCAACAACAACAAAAAAAAATCAATTCCCACCAAAGAAAGAGTAATGTCCCTTTTTATATGACTATAGATGCCATGATATCGAATTTCAATTGTTGAATCGACGTTATGTTGAATTCGAATATATCATTTGGTGACCTTGCAGTTTATAATTGATGTAGTCGTACATTTTGATCTTCCATCATATATGAACATTTTACTCCACCATGTGAACATATATATTGTCGTCTACCATATGGACTAAATTTGAATCAATTTTCCTTATTTGAATACGATTCTTGTCAAGTTATACAATAATTTAAATATTATCTTGATAACAAAAAACATACATATAGCAGTAATCATATTTCACTATGAACTACATGTACCATACGCTCTCCAATTCAAATATTTGTATCCATTTTATGTTGAACTCAAATCATAGCACATTATTGGTCTAGGTAGCGAGATGTTTGGGATAATCTAAACCCTGTTTTCATACGTATAATTTTTGGTTGAATTGGGACAAGTTTTGGTATAAGCCTCTTGCAAAACCGGAGATTCTCTCAACAAGCCTCGTGGTTCCGAGAGGGAACGTGTCACCTTTGTGTGCGAACCAATATACGCTGCCTCCCCCCTGATTTTATTTACAGAGGCAACATAGAACTATATGAGTGCCCTGTTAAATTTTGGAATTATTTCGGGTTCATTTGGCCTTTTTATACATTAATTGAGTTTCTAGACTTTTAATGTGCATAATCTAAATATGAATTGCATGCACATGCTCCGGTGCACCAAAGTGGGTTGAAAAATCACATGTGTGTCCTTGGTTGAATTTCTAGGTCCCATGGAAGAAATGAGAATGGAATTCAAACATCTGGGCGTCATGACTCGGCCGAGAACATCGAGAAACTTTGATTTTAAATTCATGTAAATCCAAAACTCGCCTGGAAATCATGAAACTTGGCATAGTGTCATGTCATGGCACTAACATGTTGTGGTAAAAAAATTGGGCCGATTTGGAAGCCCGTGGTTCTAAGAGGGAACGTGGCACCTTTGAGTGTGAAACGATATACGCTACCCCCCCTTGAGTTTCTTAACAAAGGCAACATAGAACTACACTAGTGCCCTGTTAAATTTTGGAATTATTCCGGGTTCGTTTGTCATTTTTTATACATTAATTGAGTTTTTGGTCATTTAATGTGCATAAGTCAAATTTGAACTACAAGCACATGCTCTCGTGCACCAAAGTTGGTTGAAAAATCACATTTGTATCCTCGGGTGAATTTCTAGGTCCCATGCAAGAAATGAGAATAAAATTAAAACATCTGGGCATCGTGGCTCGGCCGAGAACATTGAGAAACTTGGTTTTAAAATTCTTGTAAATGCAAAACACGTCTGAAAATCATGAAACTTGGCATGGATGTCATGTCATGGTACTACCATGTTGTGGTAAAAAAATTGGCCCAATAGGAACAAATTTTGGTATAAGCTTCTTGCAAACCGAAGCTTCTCTCAAGAAGGCTCGTGGTTCTGAGAGGGAACGTGCCACCTTTGAGTGCGAAACGATATACGTTGTGCCCCTTGAGTTTATTTACAAAGGCAACATAGAACTACATGAGTGCCCTGTTATATTTTGGAATTATTCCGGCTACGTTTGGCCTTATTTACACATAAATTGAGTTTTTGGTCATTTAATGTGCATAATTCAAATTTGAACTATAAGCACATGCTCCCGTGCACCAAAGTTGGTTGAAAAATCACATTTGTGTCCTCGGGTGAATTTCTACTCCCTGCTTCCATCTATATTGGTCATAATGCATTTTTCGAGGCTAACTTTGACCAAACGTTAGAGCAATAATATATGACATGCAACTTACACAAAGCATACCTTCAAATTTGTATGTCAAAGGAGCTTCCAATAATATAATTTTCATAGTATACGTCTCATGTGCTATTAATCTTGTCAATAGTCAAAGGCTGTCTTGAAAAACACATTAGGCCCTATATAGATGGAAGGAGGGAGTAGGTCCCATGCAAAAAATGAGAATAAATTCAAACATCTGGGCATCGTGGCTCGGTCGAGAACATTGACAAACTTGGTTTTCAAATCATGACACTTGGCATGGTGTCATGTCATGGTAGTACCATGCCGTGGTAAAAAAAATTGGCCGAATAGGAACAAATTTTGGTATAAGCTTCTTGCAAATCGGAGCTTCTCTCAAGAAGGCTCGTGGTTCTGGGAGGGAACGTGTCACCTTTGTGTGCATAATTCAAATTTGAAATACAAGCACATGTTCCAGTGCACCAAAGTTGGTTGAAAAATGACATGTGTATCCTCGGGTAAATTTCTAGGTTCCATACAAGAAATGGGAATGAAATTCAAAATTCTGGGCGTCGTGGCTGGGTTGGAAACATTGAGAAACTTAGTTTTTTAATTCCTGTAAATCCAAAACACGCATGAAAATAATGAAACTTGGCTTGGTGCCATGACATGGCACCAACATGCTGTGGTAAATTTGCAGTCCGATTTGCGAAGGCGCACACATTAACAATCAACAAAGTCATTTTGGAACAAGTGCTGCCACGTTACAATCGGAAACACAAGTATTATTGAAACCGTGGGCGTTCTACTTACTAGTACCATTTACGTGCCGCCACGCGTCCCCATTTTTTATTAGCTTGGAGGCGCCATGCAGGGTAGCTATTTGAGTACGAGAGGCGTGCGATCAGACCCCTGCGCGTGCTTATCGGGAGGAGAGCCCTTTGACCTCCATCTGTCGTCCACCTCTCTCCCAAGGTCTCCATTAATGGCGCCCGAGCCTCTGTTTAATGGCGTGGCTATGTCTCACTCGACTGAGATTTAAGAGAGAAAAAAGAAAATCTGAAAGCACGGATCTTGATGTAAGATCCGACGGACCTATATAGCATCTACTGCGAATTATAGCAAGACTGATGAACATATAAGGACGATTTTTTTTATCAAAGAAGGGCTTGCCCCTTCCGATTTTCATTACTGAAAACCACCACAATTCACAAGAAGTTCAGCACAACTCCAGCCTAACACGAAGGACTAAAAGCTACCAGATTGAAATCGCAACATCCCAAGAGGCCAACAAAGGCCAAACATCAAAAGGAGAGTCACGACATGCATGCATGCGTAATGCATCGGTAAACGCAAATTATTCAAATATATCGAGTGCAGTGCTTTGATGTGTCGCGTCAACTCGTACATCAACGAGAAGTTTGATTATCCTCTCCCTCGCGGACTTAACTGCACCTGCCTTTGGCTGTATGATAGGTTGGCCACACACCTGTCGGGCCCACCTGTCATACACACAAAGGCAGGAGCGTCCCTCCCTCGCCCATGAGCGTGGTGGCTTGCAAGACTAGGAGAAGCTTTCGCAACACGCTCTCCCTCCCGCACGCGGTGGACATGCAGCAGTTCAATCGGTGTCAGATGGCCAGAAGCGTACGGTAGTACTCCTCCAGTGTAGTAGTACTCCATCATTTTTCGACTTCCCGAAGAGGCGAAGAGCCAAGCGCAACCCGAACGCTCGTGTGGCAGTTTCATGTGTAGAGTAGTCTAGGATAGCGTGTACCGTGCCTGTAAGCTTAAAATCGTTGGGGTCGGCTCCATGCTATGTGGTCGTCTCGAAGTTTTAAAAAAAAATTAAAATAGTCTTCTGGCCCTACCTGACACCCTGGTGATTGTAGTTTGCACGCTCATCTGGTCAAGACAGGAATATATATTTTAATTTGTTTTTTTCGAAAACGGGGGACTCCCCGGCCTCTGCATCAGAACGATGCATACGACCACATATATTTTAATTTGTGGTGGGTAAATGTTAGAGGTTGCAGCAAATATATTGTACACTGCGGGTCTTTCGGCCAAGTTTAGAGGCAAGCATGTGGGGCCAGTGCTATGATGTGTCGCGTCAACTCGTACAACGAGGAGAAGCTTGATTTTACTACACGCCTTCTCCCTCACCCATGCGCGCGGTTGCTCGCAAACGAGGACAAGCTTTTTCTTAGTACTCCCTCCATTCCCTTATACAAGGCCACTATGAAAAGTACATTTTACATCTGTACAAGGCCACTAACAGCAATCGAGGTAAAAGTTAATGATGTTTTCTCGTAGTAGCAACTTGTCTAACACTTGCATGCATGTAGTCATAATGACACTATGCTACTTTCTTCTCATTCCTTCCTTGCATGCATTTGGGCGTATTAATGATCCCGGTTAACAAGAAGAAAAGTTGGATTACAAAGCGGTTATTAAATTTTACCTTGGTACCTGTAATCTGAGTTTGTGGCCTTGTATAAGGGAATGGAGGGAGTAGTACTTCTACAACAAGCTATCCGTCCTGCTCGCGGTGGATGGACATGCAGCAGTGGATTAGACACTGTAGAAGCAGTAGTAGTAACATCATTGTTCGTCTTCTCGAAGAGGTGAAGAGCCAACCACAAACCGAACGTTGCAGTTGCGAACATTGGAGCACGCATATAGCCAGGCTCTTGCATCAGACAAAATTTCTATGTGAGCCCACTATTGTACTAGTACGTACAACTACTTGCTAGTATAGCCCTGTAAACCAGAAAGGAGTATTTGCCCTTCTAGAGATTTCAACAAGTGACTAGACTACAACGAGACGGAGTACATATGGAGCAAAATGAGTGAATCTGCACCGTAAATAAATACGTACTAGTTCTATCGTTTTTATGGCCATATCACCACATTGTTTTCTACTCCTGGTTCACTGGGCTACCGTGGTTCGCACTGCTGGTTCACTGGGCTGCCGTGGTTCGCACTCCTCCGGCCTGAGTAGTACTCCCTCCGTTCCTAAATATAAGTCTTCGTAGATATTTCACTGTGGACCACATACGGATGTATATAGATGCATTTTATGTGTAGATTCACTCATTTTTCTCCGTATGTGGTCCATAGTGAAATTTCTCCAAAGACTTATATTTAGGAACGGAGGGAGTAGTATAGTACTAGTATATACTGCATCATTCTTTGCTCCTTCTTACTACTCCGACATGTGGGAGAGCCAGCATCCGGGTCGATGTGTCATGCACCAGATTAGAGTGCGGAACGGAAGGGGGGCATCACCCCGGTCGGAGCGCCAGTAATTCATGACTATAGTGAGTGGTCATATCACAAGTCTTTCCAGTAGTAACGCGCCGTCAAATCGCACAACCCCACTCGCTCACCCTCCTCGCCTCTCTGTCAAACCGCCTACCCGAAAACTGCCGCGCGTACTACCCGGGAAAAGCCCCGCCCTCAACTTTTAACTACGCGAAAATAGTTCGAGCTTGTTCGTTCTATATAAATACAGTACTTACTATATGTTTATTCACCCGTGGGGTTGTTCAATGAATGGAGGGGCGGGGAGCAAAAGTGAACAATACTGTAGTACTACTAGTAGTAAGTAGGAGTCGTACAGTAGTCACCTTAAATAGAGAGTTTCTTTTCTTTAATGCCACGTACACAAATTGAAACGCTTGTTGTGGAGAGAAAAAAGATAATCACTCCACTATGTATGGATGCAGGGGCCTGAGCGCTTGCTTTACTAGGGTTGCTCTCTTCATTCTCTCATCCTCTCCAGATATAAACAAGACAACGGTAGCGACATTTTCTCTCTGCTCACCGCTGGTCACAGATCCGGCTGGATCCCTTCGGCCGGTGTGTGTAGAGGACTAAAAGGTGCATCGTTCACGCGGTCATCGCCACCGAGGGAGGAAACCCATAGCTGCCGGAGGGGCCCGATCCTCTGCCCATGCCGTTCTCTCCGACACAGCGTCGGCTCGGGAGGTCCTCCGACCCTTCTTCCTCCCTGCCTTATTGTCCGCAGATCCGACCTGCCGCCGCCGACATCCCGGCGACCCTCAGGTATAAGTTCTTCGAAAGCGGCTTTGCTCTACTGCCCCAGCTCCCCACGTGTCTGCATGTGCATATTTTTCTACTCCCATCAGCTCTTCCAAAGCCACCTAAATTTTTAGTATTATTAGAGGTAAAGCTACTTCATGCATTCGAATCTAGGGCTTTGTCCAAACAACGAAGAAAGGGGGGAAAGTTGTAGCATGAATCTAGGACTTGATTCAAAGAGGAAATAATATGGTGAAAGTAGTAGAGACCGGATACCCAACCGGTCTCTTGGTTGAAAAGGGAAATAATGGGAAAACGCAGTACAAACTGGATAAGCAACGGATCTATTATTGGTTGAAAAAAGGATAGAAAGTGGCGGCTGGTGGACAAGTCAACAGAGTATGTCCAGGATTAGATTTGCTGCCATCACATAGTAAAAGGTCTCCAGGACTAGATTTGCTGCCCTCACATAGTAAAAGGTCTCAGGATTAGATTTGCTGCCCTCACATAGTAAAAGGTCTCAGGATTAGATTTGCTGTCGTCACATAGTAAAAGGTCTCCAGGATTAGATTTGCTGCCCTCACATAGCAAAAGGTCTCCAGGATTAGATTTGCTGCCCTGACATAGTAAAAGGTCTCCAGGATTAGATTCGGTGCCCTCACATAGTACAAGGTCTCCAGGATTAGGTTTGCTGCCCTCACATAGCATGAACAAACTCGGCATCACCACTTTATGCCTCCTTGTAGGTACATTGTGCTGATGCGTCCACTGTCGCATGTCCTTATACCAACCTTTTGCTGTTGTTAATGTAAGGGCGCATGTAAAATGAAGCGATCACACTGTTACCTTAGGGACATGTCTAACCAGTGTTATTGTTAATCTAATGCCTCCAGTGATAAGATGCAATTAAACGGTGTTACAAATGGCACTCCTGCTGTTTTCCCCAGTATGATAAGTAAGTTGCTCCTTTACGCTGCTGAGTGTCCTGGTGTCCCCACGGTCCCATGCCCTTAAACCAACTCTTTAGCTGTTGTTGATTTACTGTGTCTGGTAAACAAGCAATGCCACCATTAAAGTAATCCCATATTTGAGGAATCTCATTGTTGATCGTAATGCTTCTGGTAACATGAAGCATTGCTGACGTTTTAAAATTTCTACTCTCCTTGCGTGATTGCCATGAACATAATTAAGATGCTTCTTTTCATTTTGTATATGTTTCGTATATTCTTATTGACCAACAACTGTTTACTTTCTATCTTTTTGTGCAGATAGGGATATCCATTTCACCTTGTTGCTATTGTGACCTTTTGGTGAACTGCACAAAACACTTTTTTCTGAATGAGTGTCTTGTGCAGTTCAACTAAAATGTCACGTGGGCAACATCTCTCAATTTTGGTGGAACTGCACAAAATGGTGATTGGAGTTTCCAAAATCTCCGTCAAGTTCTCCTGGTAATCTCGTGCAACATTTTATTAGCCTTTGCAAGATGGAGCCGTCATTGTCACCACAATGGCACTTTATTTTAGTGGAACTGCACAAAAGGATAAGAAAATTATAGTTGCACCTTACATGATTAATGTTCCTCAATTTTAGTGCAACTACTAAAGAAGAACCTGCCAGCTCATGAGAGCAAGTACTTCTTGCTAGCTGAATGATGCAATCTTTGCTTCATTTCAGGTGAACTGCAGAAAAAGTCGCATAAATTGAATCATCGAGTGGAGCTGTAGGTTGACTTCAACTATTGCCACTATTAATCATGCTCTTTCTTATCTGTGCAAATAGGAATACTCAACTACAGATGTTGTGATGGACAAGAGCATTCACCAAGTTCTTGGGTTGTATGACATGGCTAGCCAAGATGGATTTAATCCCGATATTCACTTTATCAAAAGGCTCTAATGGCTTGGTTCTGAATCTTGCAAGCTGGGAATCAATCAGATGTGTAGGCATCTTTGTTGTACTTATTATTTGAATATTATTTGTTGGTTCTGAATCTTGCAAGCTGGGAATCAATGAGATGTGTAGGCATGTTTGTTGTACTTATTATTTGGATCTTATTTGTTGGTTCTGAATCTGGCAAGCTGGGAAACACGGCATGATGATGTAGAGGACAAAAACCATAACAAACAGTTCAAACTTGGCAGTATTATCTTTGTTAAAGTGCGACAAATGTGTTGATCGTGTGCGTCATGAGAATAATAATTCTAATTGTTGTGCATGTTGATCCTGTGGCACTGATAGAACGAGAGAATGCATTGCTTGTTTTAAGAATAAATTTCTATTAAAGATAATTAAATTTAAGTAAAGTGACCACTAACTACTGTTATTACAGTACCAAAACAGACTCGCTCGTGAACCGACGTGTGGCCGAGGGTGCATCTTCTACCGGGCGTGCAGCGGACGAGGGAGGGGTAGTAACTGTTGTCGCCTGTACACAATCAGCTTACTGTTGAATCCAGTTCCCCAAGAGCTGAAAAACGAACTGCTGCCACCGCCTACACACTCGTTCACTCGAAGAGACTCCAATGGAGATCCGAGGGGTGAGCCTGCTGGATATGGACTTCAGCAAGGAGTTCCCCTTTGAGTTCGCCGTTCAGTCCTATGGCTGCACCAAGTTGAATGTGATATACACCAACGATATGGACTCGGTGAAGCTCTGCCTCGCCTCAATCCTATGGCTGCACCAGGTTCTGGAGCATTCACCCGTTTCATCGGCAGCGCCGACTGCACCTTCGCTACGGTGGAGAGAAGGAAGAACGCAACGATTCGGCCATGTGGTGCAACAAGCTTGTTGACATCCAGAAGCAATACAAGATCATCAGCAACGGGCAGGAGAAGGACTCCGTGGTTGACCTCGCTGAGACCATCATCGACCCCTGATATGCCAACATGAAAGAAGACGACCTGAACACGTGGGAGGTACCTCTGAATCTAGCCTACATAACCTACGCGGCCAAGGACACATACGCATGCTACAACATGTACAGGCAGATCTTGGACATGAGGGCGTGTCAGCTTCCCGTAACCGACGAGTACACGGACAGCCGCAGCGTCATGATCAAGCGTGCCAGGAAGGTCTAGATGTTGTACTTTATCTGTTTATAAGCACCTTTATCATCTGAGTGTTTCATGCATTAGCCTGTGTGTCGTAATTATCTGTTTTGTCCGAAATATTTCTTTTAAGAACCCATTAACCTGATTGCTTTTTTTAGTGGCTATTTGCTTATGTATGTAAACTAGTTCACTTGTCCGTAAAAAAACTAGTTCACTCGGCTGCCGTGCTTTGAATCTCCTTCCTCCCAACATATTCCCCTCCTCAGGTGGACCCAGAAGTTCTCTGAATTTTCTCCCACTTTCTTTTTCGATGTAAACTGAGTTTTCTCCCAGTACTTTCCCCTAGAACAAACTCAACTGTCCCACGTCTAGCCCAAAAAATAATAATACCCCACGTACTATTAACTCATCAAATTAAAATGATATTTATTTCTTAAGTTGGAAGTTCTTACAAAATAATAATAATAATTGTTTATATATAACTTGACAAGTTAACTCCTAGTGATTGCGTACATAAGCTTGCAAAGATTTTACTGACGTGCAATCATGTGTTTATGTTTTTAGAACATTTCCCCGTCTAGCCCAACATGATATTTTCACCCAGCCCAGCAAGTCCGCGGATTTCGAGAAAAATGCAAATGGGATTTAAACGGGCTGCATAGATGCTACATCATTGTTTCACCCAGCCCACCAAATGGACTAAAAATCAAATGGACTCGCTGACATGTGGGCCAGTAGGTCGAAGCCTAAGAAGGCGTTGGATTTACATCCAACGGCCGGCATTCTTCTTCAATCTCACGTCTTCTTCCCCCAGCGCTGTCGGAACCCCCTGCTCCAGCCTTCGGCGTCCAGCGGCGTTGTTTTGCGCTCCTCAGCGAAACGCTACCCCGCCGACGGCCAGGCCATCCCTCCACTCCGCACCTCCTGTTATTCTCTACCGAGTGTAGGCCCACCCAACACCCGAACCAGTCAAGTTTCCCACACCTCTCCGTCTGCGACTCCACTACCGCGTCTTCCCCATCTCCGGGTCATTCCAGTCTGGGGCCTCGCCGTTGTCCACCACCTCGGTGCGCTCGGCGCGGTGTGGTCAACATACGAGAGTCATCGGAAGAGGACTGTACGTGGAGAGCCTGACGGCTGGGACCCACGAGGTCCATTGTCGCACGGAAGGAAAGTTCCTCCTTATTATGCACTGTACGTGCACTGTACGTGGGAAGGGCTTCTGTATTTCGCGAAAAAACGTACACCCCGCTGACAGGTCGGACCCACCAGCTATATCTTCGCACGCAAGGAAGTGCCTCCTTATTACGCACCAAAAAATGAATACCCCCTGCTAGCTAGGACCCACCATAGTGGGTGGCTGACTTGTGGGCCTACTAAGTTGACGAGGACGGAGGGCTTTGTCAACTTAGTCAGTATGAACGATTCTAGCTCCAGTGATCGTACGATATCCATCCAACGGCCATAGTGCTTCTTCAACCTTTGGTCTTCTTGCTCCTGCCGCCCAAAGCAGCGCCGGTCGTGCCGCGTGCTCCTGCCTCTCATTGCCGACTGTGATGCCGCGGAGGCCTCACCGCCCCTACTACTCCCACCGCTGGCCCAGGGTATCCCTGTACTCACCCACACCGCCTGTTATTCTGCGGCGACGGTGGCCTCACGCCGCAGCCGAACCAGTGCACCCTCGTACTCCTCTCCGCATGGGCATCCACTACCGCGTCTTCCCCGGCTCCGCGTCGTCCCCTGCCTAGGCATCGCCGTCGTCCACCGCCTTGGTGCCCTCGGCGCAGCGTGGTCAATGTGGTCAACGACCGACTTCCATCGGAAGAGTACTGTACGTGGAGAGGCTGACAGCTGGGTCCACGGCCACAGCCTAGTTTTTTTGTGATTTGCCAAGTAAGTCGCTTTGTCAGGCCTGTTGGGCTGCAAATCTTTCAAGACGAGGAGAGCTTCATTCGGCTGGCCTAAAAAATGGCCTATCAGTAATGAGAAATGGGCTGTACATTTTTAAAACACATCAAATCGGCAATTAGTTTCAAATATCTTTTTTTCATTTCGAGATTTTAAATTACATTAATTTTTATGCGTGGAGAATTTCTTGGATTTTATATTGATATACATTTATTTTAAAATCAGTTTGAATGTGAGTCGAAATTTCGGGATTAAAAACAGTTCGGACCGCACCGAAATATGCAAAATTTCGTATAATTTTTTAACTGTGGCCACAATATGGGCTGTAATGCTAACAAAAAGAATATGGGCTCCAAAAAAAACCTTAAAAATTAGCAAATGGGCTGTAAATTATTAGAAATAATGGCAGATGGGCTGTATGCTATTTTCCACAGATTTGAGGCTTTCCTAAAAAATAGGTTGACGCACAAGCAGTGACTGTTGGATGACCATCGAACGGCCGTCGTGC
Source organism: Aegilops tauschii subsp. strangulata (assembly GCF_002575655.3). NCBI lineage: Eukaryota > Viridiplantae > Streptophyta > Magnoliopsida > Poales > Poaceae > Aegilops > Aegilops tauschii. The sequence continues at coordinate 80,032,829 of NC_053037.3, forward strand.
TTCTTCAATCTCTGCTCTTCCTGCTCCAGCCGCTCAAACAAGCGCCGACGGGACTGCCTGCTCCCTCCTCCCCGCGGCCGGCTGTGCTGCCGCGCAGGCCTCACTGCCCCACCGTACTCCCATCGCTGGCCTAGCCATCCCTCTACACACCCACACCTGTTGTTATTCTCCGGCGACGGTAGACGAACCAGTAAACCCTCGTACAGTCGTACTCCCCTCCGCGTGGGAAACAACTGCCGAGCCTTCCCTGCCTCCATGTCGTTCCCTTCCTAGGCCTCGCCGTCGTCCACCGCCCTGGTGCTCTTAGCGCGGCCTGGTCAACGTGGTTAACGACCGACATGCATCTGAAGTGGACTGTACGTGGAGAGGCCGACAGCTGGGTACACGGCCGCACGCAAGGAAATGCCTCCTTATTACGCGCAAAATAATGATTCCTCCACCTGACATCAGGGACCCACCGAAAGGGCCTCTGTATTTCGCGAAAAAAAATTACCGCCGCTGACAGCTCGGACCCACCAGCTATATCTTTGCACACAAGGAAGTGCCTCCTTATTATGCACAAAAAAATGAATACTCCCCCTGTTAGCTGGGACCCAGTATAGTGGCAGGCTGACTTGTGGGCCTACTAAGTTGACGGGGACGGAGGGCTTTGTCAACTTAGTCAATATGCACGATTCTAGCTCCAGTGACCATACGATGTCCATCCAACGGGCGTAGTGCTTCTTCAACCTCTGGTCTTCTTGCTCCAGCCGCCCAAACCAGTGCCGGTCGTGCCTCGTGCTCCTGCCTCCCGTGGCCGGCTGCGATGCGGCGGAGGCCTCACCGCCCCCTACTACTCCCACCGCTGGTCAGGCCATCCCTCTACTCACCCACACCCCCCGTTATTCTGCGGCGACGGCAGCCTCACACCGCAGCGAACCAGTGAACCCTTGTACTCCTCTACGCGTGGGCATCCACTGCCGCGTCTTCCCCGGCTCCGCGTTGTCCCCTTCCTAGGCCTCCCCGTTGTCCACCGCCCTGGTGCTCTCGGCGTGGCGTGGTCAACGTGGTCAAGGAACGGCTTCCATCTTACGTGGACTGTACGTGGAGAGGCTGACAGCTGGGTCCACCGCCGCAGCAAGGAAGTGCCTCCTTATTACGTGCAAAATAATTATTCCTCCACCTGACAGCGGGGACCCACCGGACGGGCCACCGTATTTCGCGAAAAAAATGTTTGCCCCAGACTACTGGGACCCACCAGCTACATCTTCGCATGCAAGGAAGTGCGTCCGGGAAAAAAAACGATTCGCCCCCCTGACTGCTGGGACCCACCAGCTACATCTTCGCAGGCAAGGAAGTGCCTGATAGTCGGTACCCACCTGGTCGAAGCGTACGTAGCGTTGTCATTCTGGTCGCGAACGTGTACGTACATATATACTGGTGGATGTAGAGGCGCGCACGTGTCGTAGTAGAGGCGCGTACGTGTCGTAGTAGAGGCGCGCACGTAGCATGTACACGTACGTACAGCGGCCAGGGTGCAAGAAAGAAAATACGGCCACGTATGTGTACATACGGGCGGGGTCTCGAACGCCTACTCGCGCATACGTACGGCTAGGGCTCGTGTACATGGCTGGGTCAGAACGGAGAAACAGCGTCGTCGTCGTGTTCATGGGGAGGCAACGGAATGCGTCGTGTTCATGGGGAGGCAACGGAATGAGTCGTGTTCATCGGGAGGCAACGGAACGCGTGGGAGCCAACCGGCTGGGTCGGAACGGAATGCGTGGTCGTGTTCATCGGGAGGGCTTGGACGGAACAGGCGATGGAAACGAGGCCTGGCGTACTGTACAACGGAGGAAACGGACCTCCTACGTTCGGAACGGGGTCCTGTTGATCGGGAGGGGTGTGGCGTACCGCAAAACGGAGGAAACAGACCTCCTACGGTCGAAACGGGGGTCCTGTTGATCGGGAGGGGTGTGGCGTACCGCAAAACGGACGAAACGGACCTCCTACGGTCGAAACAGGGGTCTTGTTCATCGGGAGGGGTGTGGCGTACCGCAAAACAGACGAAACGGACCTCCTACAGTCGAAACGGGGATCCTGTTCATCGGGAGGGGTGTGGTTTACCGCAAAACGGGACTTCACGGGATACTGTTCATCTCCACCGTCGACCTCCTCCAGCCTCCACGGGCTACCGTCGACCTCCTCCAGCCTCCACGGGCTCCTGTTCATCCGGCCTCCACCACGCGCTACTCCACCGGCTACTGTTCAACCACCCCTCCACGGGCAACCCTCCATCGTCTACTGTTCATCCAGCCCTCCACACCACGGGGTCCTGTTCAACCACCCCTCCACGGGCACCCCTCCGCCGTCTACTGTTCATCCAGCCCTCCACCACACCACGGGATCCTGTTCATCCAGAGGCAACGCCACTGCTCACTGTTCATCCAACCCCCCCCCCCCCCCGCAACGCTCAATGTTCATCCCAGAGGCAGCATCGATCGGCTTCAGAGGATTCGCTCGATCGGGTTCAGTTAACAGCCATCGATCGATCGCTCGGGTTCAGTAACGCGTAGCCTGCAGTGCAATCGCTCGGGTTCAATTAGAGCCCAACGCCTCGCTCGGGTTCAGTTAGAGCCAACGCCTCGCACACACGCGCGTACGTGTACGAGAGAAACGCGCATCTCTCGGCCCCCGACCACCCACCGTAACCGAGAACTCGTCGAAATTTTCCTCGCCCTCGCTTCTACCATGGTTTTTTCCGTCAAGGACGGCCCAAAGATTGTCATGCAGCTGCGTCTCCGGCCCGCCCAGGACGAAAAGCCCATTTTCTGTCATGATTTTTTCTCATAGAAGTAGGAGCCCACCAGATCTATGATGATACCGGGTTTTGTCACAATTATCGTCATAGAAGTGTCATATGTATGATAGAAAAAAAATTCGTTCGGCCCAAAATGTCACGGATGTGTCTTTTTTTTGTAGTGTTTGCAATATTTACTTTCCAATCTATACAACAAAAATACCAAAAATATTTACTTTATTATCTCTATTAGATCTCACTTTTGTGAGTGAGTGTGAAGGGATTGACAACCCCTTTATCGCGTTGGTTGCAAGGTTCCTGATTGTTTGTGCAAGTACTAGGTGACTTGTGCGTTGTCTCCTACTGGATTGATACCTTGGTTCTCAAAACTGAGGGAAATACTTATGCTACTTTGTTGCATCACCCTTTCCTCTTCAAGGGAAAACCAATGCATGCTCAAGAGGTAGCATGAGGTGCTTTATCTGTGTCATGTTTAATTATTTCAGTTATGCAAAAATGTATTGTTCAATAGGTCTATGTGATGTTTAAGTATGAATTGTCCACTTCAGTTTCACGAATGGCTATATTTGGTTGTTTATAGTGAGTAGATGCCTTGTTTATCTTTATTTGGTTGTTAGGTTGGTTGGAGTGAGCATTTTTCCAGTTATCGAGGAGATACCTTGTTTATCCGTATTGGGTTCTTAGTTTGGTTGGAGTGAGCATTTGACCAGTTATCAAGCAGATGCCTTGTTTATCTATATTTGGTTGTTAGGTTGCTTTTTTTAGCACTTGTCCAGTTATCGAGACGATGCCTTGTTTATCTGTATTTGGTTGTTAGGTTGCTTTTTTTTAGCATTTGTCCAATTATCAAGCTGATGCCTTGTTTATCTTTATCTGCTTGTTAGGTTGGTTGAAGTGAGCATTTGTCCAGTTTTCAAGCATATGCCCTGTTTATCTGTATTTGCTTGTTAGGTTGGTTGCAGTGAGACTCTCTCTAGTTTTCAATGGCTATATTTGGTTGTTATACTGCTCATTTATGCCTTGTTTATTTCTGTCATTCACAATGTGTTGTTCATTATGTGCAAGTCGGAATTGTGCCGCTCGACTACATCAATACCAGTTTGAACGACTATATTTGGTTCCAGTTATTCCTGGTGTAGTTAACAGATGCCCTTTATTTCAGTTTTACACATTTATCCAGTTTTGTTTAAGCATTACCTACGTTCTATTCATTTTCAACAATACCAGTTTGAATTGCACTATTTGATGGCTGTTAATCCTGCTGTCGGTAACATTGCCTTCCATTTTATATCTGCTTTAACAGCATGCTGAAACCAACACACTCAAGCTATCATTTGGAGATGTTGTTGTTTACCTGTGCTATATTTGTTTGATGTTAAGTTTGCTGTACTTATCATGCCTTTCCACTACTTATGCAGGACAACAACGGGAGTGGCCACCATTTTCCGCCGAGGTTAGCTTCATCCCTCGGCTTGTACTTTCCCTGTCGTTCCATAATGTAGTGCATATAGATCCAGGCCTGGACACTAGTTGGCTTCTAATATTGACTTGTTGCTTGTAGGTACATATGCCCTTGCCAAGGATCCATGCATCGACCCTTTTTGCGTATGGGGCAATGAGATATTGATGAACAAGCATCAAGTGAGGAAACTGATAAGGATTATTAGAAAAAAGATACGAATGGTGGCAAGCAAAATATTTTTTATGCTCTATCCAACACAATAGTGAGCTGTAGGATGGTAACTACAAACTCTGCAGCCTTCTCTTTTCACTGCCCTTAATGAGTTGTTAGACAACAATGTCTGAATCTTTTTCATTCCTAGTGGTTCCCAAAGCAGTTCACTCAAGATTACCTCGCAAAGTACATGATTGGTGGACACACAATGAAGGTTAAAGTATTTCATCCAGACTACAATGAGCATCGAGAAGTCCTAATGGAGACATTGAAGGATGGACGGGCAGCCATCACAAGGGGTTGTCCTAGAGTCGTGCGTGCATTACGCATGGAGGAGGGCACAATATGGGCATTCCGCTTCACCTTCTCCACCAACCAGAATGTCTTTCGCCTCTCTCTTTACAGTCTTTAGTATAATTGTGGTTCATCATTCTTTACTTGGTGCTTCTGTAGTTCTTCAGTATATGTACCTGTGCATCGAATTATGCATTCGTGGTTAAACTTATATTTGTAATAAACATGGTTGGATATGAAATAAGTGATTGCCTACTTTCAAATTCAAAACATGTGATTTTTAAATTAGGGATTACACTGCACACGGTTTGCGAAAGCAAAACGTCTGCGATATACGTGGAGATCAGAAACGTTTCTAGGATCCACTACGTGTGCGATCAATCTCCACTACACACACAACTTTCTCTTGAAAACTTTTCGCGTTAGGCCACCTTGCACAAACGTTTACCACATAAAAACTATGTGTGATGGACAACCTTTGCCACACAGTTTTTTCTATGCACCGTGTGTGATGCATTCAATACTGCAAACGATAAAATTATCAATATCATGTGTAATGGCAACGCTATCACAAACGATTTAATGGGAAAAATTGTGTGTGATGTACCTGTGAACGGAAAGGTTTTCCTTGGAGCAACTGTGTGGGATGTACATACGAACGGAAACGTTTAGCGGGGACTGACTGTGTGGGATGTACTTCCGTCCGGAAACAATTTCGCCTGTATAATTGTATTTTTTTAGCTCTACTGTACGTATTTTCGTATTGGAGCGCTCGCCGATCGCACACGACCTTATTTTCCCGAGCGTGTGTGCCAGGAGGGCATATCCCCGACAGTTTATGGGTCATGTGGGAAGGACCCCCCTATCACCCACACTCACTTGGCGACGGTTCCAAATGTCGTCGCGGAAAGGGGTTAAAAACCGTTTGTATAGCACCGACGCGCACCAATGCTAGCTCGTTAATCAAAGATGGTAAAGTTTCCTGACCATAGACATGTGTTGTCATTTGATGAACGGGATCAAATCATTAGGAGAATGATGTGATGGAGAAGACCCATCTGTTAGCTTAGCATAATGATCGTTAAGTTTTATTGCTATTGCTTTCTTCATGACTTATACATTTTCCTCTGACTATGAGATTATGCAACTCCCGAATACCGGAGGAACACCTTGTGTGCTATCAAACGTCAAAACGTAACTGGGTGATTATAAAGATGCTCTACAGGTGTCTCCGAAGGTGTTTGTTGGGTTGGCATAGATCGAGATTAGGATTTGTCACGCCGAGTATCGAAGAGGTATCTCTGGGCCCTTTCGGTAATGCACATCACAATAACCCTTGCAAGCAATGTGACTAACGAGTTAGTTACGGGATGACGAATTACGAAACAAGTAAAGAGACTTGCCGGTAACGAGATTGAACTAGGTATGAGGATACCGACGATCGAATCTCGGGCAAGTAACATACCGATGACAAAGGGAATAACGTATGTCATTATTGCCGTTTGACCGATAAAGATCTTCATAGAATGTGTAGGAACCAATATGAGCATCCAGGTTCCGCTATTGGTTATTGATCGGAGATGTTTCTCGGTCATGTCTACATAGTTCTCGAACCCGTAAGGTCCGCACACTTAACATTCGATGACGATTTGTATTATGAGTTATGTGTTTTCGTGACCGAAGATTGTTCGGAGTCCCGAATGAGATCACGGACATGATGAGGAGTGTCGAATTAGTCGAGAGGTAAAGATTGATATATTGGACTATGATATTCGAATACCGGAATGGTTTCGGAAAGGTTTGGATATATTTTGGAGTACCGAGGGGTTACCGGAACCCCTCGGGGAAGTATTGGGCCTACATGGGCCTTAGTGGAGAGAGAGGGGAGCCCGCAAGGGGTGGCGCGTGCCCCCCTCCAAGGGAGTCCGAATAGGACAAGGAGGAGGGGTGTGGCCCCCTTTCCCTCTCCCTCTCCTTCCTTTCCCCCCTCCGATGAGAAAGGAAAAAGGGGGGTGGGGGCGAATCCTACTAGGAGTGGAGTCCTAGTAGGACTCCCCCCCATGGCGCGCCCCCTTGGTGGCCGGCCTCCTCCTCCCCTCCTTTATATACGGGGGCAGGGGGCACCCCATAACTTAACAATTATTCTCTTAGCCGTGTGCGGTGCCCCCCTCCACAGTTTACTCCGCCGGTCATGGCGTTGTAGTGCTTAGGCGAAGCCCTGCACAGATCACATCACCATCACCGTCACAACGTCGTCGTGCTGACGAAACTCTCCCTCGATCCTCTGCTGGATCAAGAGTTCAAGGGACGTCATCGAGCTCAACGTGTGCTGAACTCGGAGGTGCCGTACATTCGGTACTAGATCGGTTGGATCGTGAAGATGTTCGACTACATCAATAGCGTTAACCTAACGCTTCCGCTTTCGGTCTACGAGGGTACGTGGACACACTCTCCCCCTCTGGTTGCTATGCATCTCCTAGATAGATCTTGCGTGATCGTAGGAATTTTTTGGAATTGCATGCTACGTTCCCCAACAAGGCATACTAGGGACACTGTGTTTTGTCTATGTATTCACACATGTATCAAGTTTCCGGTTAATACAATTCTAGCATGAATAATAAACATTTGTCATGATATAAGGAAATATAAATATGTAGCGACCAGACCTCAAACAGTCTGATCTCTGTGCATCAGTGTCATCCCTGGATCGGTAATGCTGACACGCACATTACTTGAAGGATTTATAACAGAGTAGCAATCACACACTTATTACATCGAATGTCTCAAAAGAGAACTTATTACAATAAATATGGCTTAAGGCCATATAATACGATAACTGCGGAAGGCTTGGAAGAATAAAGTGAGTCCATCAACTCCAACGGCATCACTGAGTGAAAGACCACGACCTAAGGCTCCTTACTCATCGTCTGAAAAGTCTGCAACATGATACGTTGCAGCCCGAAAACGGGTCAGCACATGGAATATGCTGGCAATGTAACACAAGAGAGTAGTAAACATAATAAAGCTATCACTACATGCATATTTTGCTGGTGGAGGCTATATGGTTAATATGTTTTGCGAAAAGCCAATTTTTCCCTACAACAAAGGAATATATTTTATTTTACTATCATGGTGGTTGTTAAACATTGATAATGGTAAACCCCATCTCAATCCCAATTAAAAGTAAATTAATAACCCAAACAAATTTTATAATTAAGAGTGATGACATCAACATGATAATCCAAGAACCAGATAATCAAGATGTCCATAACCGGAGACACGGCTAACCATGATTAGTTTGTACACTCTGCAGAGGTTTGCGCACTTTTCCCCACAAGACTCGATCTCCTCCGTTGAATTTCTCGCACTACATGATGTTTGAGAAACGGATGACCGAGACACAGTCTTTCAGAAGCGTTAGCACCTTACGATGGGTAGACAGTACCACCTACATCCCCTACATCTGCTAGTCTACCACTGTAAGAGTCCACACAACTTAATCAACTATGCTAGAGCCCATAATAGCTTGTGGCTGCACACGGAAGTTTCTAACATGAATAATCTCATGATCCCTTTGAGCCTGGGTGGCAGTCCATAGGAGAATCACACGGTACCCCGGGATTTCCAAAAAATATAGGCAATCACTGGATTCCCCAGGTGCCTCAATCCACCAGATGTGTATTAAAGTTGCCACCTTAAGTTAACCATTAATTAACAATACTCACATCTGTCATGAATACTCTCAAACCCAATCCACGTCTACGAGCATAGCATAGCAATATAAGCAACATAGAAGTAACTCCCAAAGGTTTGATAATAAGAGGTGAATAGGTACTACCTCAACTACTTCCCATACCCACAATTTAATCAGAGCCTAACCATGCAATTGTTTGAGGATTGATCTAATGCAATAAAACTGGGTATGAAAGAGGTATGATCAAAGTGTTACTTGCCTTGCTGATGATCCGTGAAACCTAGAGACTCGTAATAGCACGCTTCGCACTCCGGGTACTCTATCGCAAACAAACAAGCATACAATAAGCACTCAAGCAAGTGCACGGGTAAAACTCAAATAAGAGATCTAACCAGAAAGTTCAACTTAAGAACTCCGGTTTGCAAAAAGAATCAAATCAAACGAAGCAACAAAACTCAAACGACGAATGAAACAAGCTTAGTTAAGTCAAATTTTACAGTAGCAAAATCTTGTTTCAGTTGGATAAACAGAAAGAGGGTTTCGAGACGAAACTCTAGGCGCTTGAATCGCATGATTCCGATAAACGAGCAAAAATTTATACTAGAACGAAAATCGGATCAGAAATCGCGATCGAAAATAATCGCGGAAAATCCGAGAAAAAGAAAAACTGACGAACAAGCTAACGAACGAACGTTCGCTGTCTGCGGCTAAACGGTGAAAACCGTTCGTTAAAACGAACTAACGAACGGGCGTTCGCTAAATAACTAAACCGAAAAAAAAACCGATCTAAAAAAAACGCATCTAGGGTTTCAAAAAAAGATCCGATCGGCTTTCTCGCAAAAATCGAGGCGGCGGCGGCTACCCCCGGTGAAAGTCCGGCGAGACGGCGATGACGGAGGGCGGCTCCGGCGAGGCGGCGCGGGGCGGCGGCTCCAGGCAGCGGGGCGGGGCGAGGCGCGGCGGCGGCGGCGGGTCACGGTTAGGGTTAGGGTTTGGGGCGGCACGCGGGTGGGCTGCGGCGGCTGGTGGGCTCGGCGGCTCGGGGGTGGCGGCTTATAAAGGCCCCCCGTGCGGAGTCCCGCTCGGGTACGGCCCGGAGTCGGTTTGACTTTTAAAAAAGAATCCTGACGTGCAGAAAAAGAAATAAAAGAAATACTAAACGGACTCCAAAAATCCCGAAATAAAATTTCCCCGTCCTCTAAAAATAGGCCGGACAAGGTGAACATTTATTGGGCCTAAAATGTAATTTTGAAAAACGAATATTTTTCCTAATTCAAATAAAATAGCGATAAAATTCCGAATAAAAAAATCTTATTTGATTTTAATATTAAATCTCCGATATTTCTTTACTTTGAGGAAGTCATTTTATCCTCTCTCTTTTATTTTTATAAAAGAAATATTCCAAGAAAAAGAATTAAAATCAAACGATCCTCTTTTCAAAATTCGAGAAAAACTCGAATATGAAAATAACGAAAATCCCAACTCTTTCCGTGGGTCCTTGAGTTGCGTAGAATTTCTAGGATCAAACCAAAATGCAAATAAAATATGATATGCAATGATGATCTAATGTATAACATTCCAAATTGAAAATTTGGGATGTTACAAACCTACCCCCTTAAGATGAATCTCGCCCTCGAGATTCGTGTTGACTAGAAAATAGGTGTGGGTCATCTTTCCATAGATCTTCCTCTCGCTCCCAGGTGGCTTCATCCTCGGTATGGTGGCTCCACTGAACTTTGCAGAATTTGATAACCTTGCTGCGTGTAACTCGGCTGGCAAAATCAAGAATCTTAACTGGCTTCTCCTCGTAGGTCAAATCGTTATCCAACTGTATCACTTCCAGCGGCACTGTATCTCTCAGAGGAATATCAGCCATCTCTGCGTGGCACTTCTTCAACTGAGAAACATGGAACACGTCATGAACTCCTGACAATCCTTCAGGCAACTCCAACTTGTAAGCAACTTCTCCCATACGTTCCAAAACTTTGTATGGTCCCACAAAACGTGGTGCTAACTTTCCCTTAACTCCAAAACGTTTCACTCCTCGAAGTGGGGATACACGAAGATACACTCTGTCTCCAACTTCGTAAACTGTCTCCTTGCGTTTAGAATCCGCGTAACTCTTCTGCCTGGACTGGGCTACCTTGAGTCTATCGCGAATCAACTTAACCTTCTCTTCAGACTCTTTAATCAAATCCGGTCCAAACAACTGTCGGTCTCCAACTTCGTCCCACAACAACGGTGTTCTGCACCTCCTTCCGTACAGTGCTTCAAAAGGGGGCATCTTCAAACTGGCTTGATAGCTGTTGTTGTAAGAGAACTCTGCATACGGCAAATTATCATCCCAACTAGATCCATAATCTACTGCACAAGCTCTCCACATGTCCTCCAGAATCTGATTGACCCTCTCAGTCTGTCCATCTGTCTACGGGTGAAAAGCTGTACTGAACTCTAGCCTGGTTCCCAAAGTTTCGTGCAACTGATTCCAAAACTTTGAAGTAAACTGGGTTCCTCTATCTGATACAATGGTCCTCGGAACTCCATGTAGACATACGATCCTGGTCCTGTATATCTTTGCCAACTTAGCACTGGTGTATGTGGTCTTCACTGGGATGAAATGAGCTACTTTCGTCAAACGGTCGACTACAACCCATATCGAGTCATAGCCTGAGCGAGTCCTGGGTAATCCCGTGATAAAGTCCATGCCTAGTTTATCTCACTTCCATTCAGGTATCGGCAATGGTTGTAGCAATCTTGCTGGCTTCTGATGCTCTGCCTTCACTCTCTGACATACATCACAAACTGCTACATACTCCGCAATATCCTTCTTCATTCCGGTCCACCAGAAACTATCATTCAGATTCAGGTACATCTTGGTATTTCCTGGGTGAATCGAATATGGCGAATCATGGGCCTCTTGCAGAATCAACTTCCTGATCTCCTGATCATTTGGCACATATACGTGGTCCTCAAACCATAAGATATCGTGCTCATCCTCACGAAATCCTTTAGCCTTTCCTTTACTCATTCTTTCCTTTATTTCGGCTATCTCCTTGTCCGTCTTCTGAGCTTCTTTGATCTTATCCATCAAATTAGATTGAATCCCCAAAGCTGCTACATAGCCTCTCGGAACTATCTCCAAACATAGCTCACGAAGGTCTTCCGCTAACTCCTTGGGCAACTCTCCGGTCATGAGTGTATTGACATGACTTTTGCGGCTCAACGCATCAGCTACTACGTTAGCCTTTTGTCACGACCGGATTTTCGGGATGTTAATTTCCCAGAAAAACGGCCTTCGTGCTCACCAGCCCCAGGATTACTGTTAGCTGATGAGGCACCAACTTGATACAAGAATTCCAAGCAAAGTACAAAATATGTAGTACAAGACCATTGTGGCCTAGGAGTACAACACTTGGTTTCTAGTGGTTGATGGCGGAAGCGGTTTGTGGTTCATCTGCGTCTATGGGACTCCATTTCCCACAAGAACAGCTGACCAGGGTAACTCCTATCTTCGCGAGGCTGCTATCATCATAGCGTAGGTTCCGGGGCTGTCATCGCAATGCTATCTCCATGCGCGAAAACTGGCCAAGACAATAGCCAGGGACAAGCCAGTGAGTATGTTTGAATGTACTCGCAAACATTAAGAACACGGGTATAATATAACAAGGGATAATCATGCTCCGAAATATTCATGATCATAACGTTAGTCACGAAAATTTGTGATGCCCGCATGCGGAAAAGAAAAATATGAACATGCAATACGGGAGTAGAATAGAATGCGCTGATCGAGTGTTTGAAATGACTCCTTGAAAGGGTGCAAGTAATTTAACAATGCCGCAGTCGGGCGTCTGAGCGACACCACAAAAAGGGCTTATAAAGAAAAAAATTAAATAACAAGCATGCCACAGTCGGGCGTCTGAGCGACACCACATAAAGGGCTTATAAGGGATAAATAAATAACAAACATGCCACAGTCGGGCGTCTGAGCGACGCCACATAAAGGGCTTATGAATAATAAATAAAAGACAAGCATGCCACAGTCGGGTGTCTAAGCGACGCCACATAAAGGGCTTATAAAGGATAATTAAACAATAAGCATGCCGCAGTCGGGCGTCTGAGCGACGCCACAGAGAGGGCTTATATAAGAATAATCACAGTGAATATCCAGGAGGTAGAACCATCCCAGGGATACTCACGAATTCAAGTAATGTAAATGGTTAGACCATAATAATAATAAACATAATCCTCATATGTCACAGGTCATAAACAAAATCTAGTCTAGCCGTTTCTCCATCCGAAGACCGTCACTAGGTTCTAATTAAGCCGTTCTCCATCCGAATACCGTTACTATGATCCAGTTAGCCGTTTCTCCATCCGAAAACCGTCACTAGACTTATCTCAGACTGAAGTCCTTACCCATGAACATGGCTATCCGAATGGATATATCCTCTGCAGAGGGTGTACTATTTACCCACGAGTAACGGATTTATTTAGCCCATCGGGACTAATTCCGCCTACGGCCTTTTAATTGAAAACACGCCTGACCTGCACACACCAGCTTAACTTACCGGTGTCTGGAATCACCCACGACACCTGCCAAGCAAAACTCTAAGTGGGGAGGCTACAACCTCGACGTAGCATGGGATCAAATTTATATTCGCGCGCTCTAAGGGGTGCCCCCCTCTCGGTCCCAACCGGAAACACACATGCCCCCGGACCAGGTGGCATGCCTACCGGATGCACCCGGTATCTTCCACCATGGCCTCTCTGTACGGTGTGTGCTTTGGTAAGGGGTTGCCAACTTACTGAACCATACCCTACCTGTGGCAGGGACAAGTGGTAGTACAAAACAAGTAAGGGAAGTTACTGAACAAGACTCGACCTACGACCGACTCAGGTGGTCCAAGTATTCTCCAATAATATAACCATTAACAGGTAAACTCACCACTCATCAAGCCTCACCATACCATACCGGACATACTCGTCTCGACGAGGAACTAGGGACAAGCCCGTGTCTACCCAAGACCACGACTTTCCCGGCTTCCTTCCGGTACGCATGAGAAGCTCACGAGGATGACTACTATCAACAGCATGACGTTACTACCAGCAAGGAATCTCCATTGTGTATTCATGTGAAAGATTTTTATCGTCACATAAAAATAAAGTATGCTCCAAGTCAAGTGGTGTTGTAACCGTATCAAAACACCACACAAAAATATTATGCCAGAGTTCAGGAGGCTTGCCTTCAAGAATATGCAAAGGGTGCACTTTTTGAAAGCTTTCCTCTCTCTCCATTTCCTATTTTTGAAAAATATCCAAATAACAAATATTTCAACCACCGTGCAAAAAGTTGTATCAAATATTTTTGAAATAAATCTTAAAATAAACTAGATGAAATTTGAGAGAGGTAGGAAAAAGAATCAACTCATTTGGAGTTTTATTTTAAAAGATATAGCCAGTCAAAGTTTGGTCAAATCTCTATTTAAAAAAAAACCAGAAAAGAAAACGTTTCGGGGGAGATTACGTTTCCGAATCAGAGAAGACGTACTCGAGACTTATACGCCTTCACTTAACCAGCGTGGACGGCACGCGGGTTACTGACAGTGGGTTCAGAGGGCCCACTGGTCAGGTTTGACCATTCTTCCCTCTCCCTCCTCTTCTCTGCCTGACGGGAGCGGGACTCCGGCGATCGCCGTCGATGAACGGCAGCTCTTCACGGGCATCCGAGGGCGGGGATGGAACGGCCAGACCGGGGCGGTCCCCTTGGTGGTCGTCGGGTCGACGGTGGTGGGAGGAGTCGCCGGCGGCGAGCTCCGCGGCGAAGGGGGCTACGGGAGTGAAGTGAGTTTTGGGCTCCGGTGGTCTCTGATCGAGGCTGAGGCGCTGGGCAGCTCCGCAAGGACGAGGGGAAGCGATTGGTGGCGCTGGATGGGCGGGGGAGTGGCTGGTTGCGACGAATGTCACCGGCCGGCAGCGGCGGCCGAACCGGCCGGAGTTGGGAAAGACGGCCTCTCCCGGCCAATCCACGGCTAGGGGAGAACTAGGGGGAAGGCATGAGGTCGCTTGAGGTCTTGAACAAGTTCGGGGATCCCTTAAATAGGCGCTCGAGGTCGGTCCTGCGGCGGCCGAGCATAAGATCGCCGGCGACAACCGTGCTGTAGCTGCAGGGCGACGTGGCGGCGACGAGCGCGTGCCGACGGGCTTCGGGATAAGCTTGAGCTGTTCATAGGGGCAGCTGGCGTGCTGGTGTGGTTTGGGCGGCGCCGGCCATGGCAGAGGCTCGCTGCCGACGCCGGCATGCCGCCAAAAGCTCTGCCAGCGGCGCTGTAGGGGGCCAGGGGTGGCGTGGAGAGTGGGCGAGCGTAGTGCGCGGTTCAGCAGGCGAGCAGGGACCAGGGACGGGACGCGATGAGGGCGGCAGTGCGACGCGGCGGCTCAGTGCGCGCGCGTGCAAAACGTGCGCTCTGGGCGCGCTCAGAGCACGCACGTGACATGCTCGATGAAATGCCAGGGCGGCCTAGAGTGCGAGGGGGAGGTTGGCACTTAACACGACTAGGATAGGGATAGTTAGGAGTTTAGTGGACAAGGTTGCTGGGTCATTGGAGCAAGATCATAGTGCAAACTAGGAAACATGCCCAAAACTGACTGTGCACACCAAGTGTTCGACAGAATGCCAAGTGCACTTAGGCAACTCTTGGAGTGGCCAAAATCTCCAGATCAGGGTCTCTCTAGTTGTAGGAGATGATGGCAAGATCACTTGGGAAAAACCAGAAACTTGTTAGTGCAAGTTTTGCAAAACACCAGTTTTGGACAGAAGGAAAATGGCCTCATTGCATGCACTTAAAATCCTCCAATGGGTCCACTCTCCTGGACTTAAGGGTTTGGTAGGAAGGGCTACAAGTAGGAAAAAGCTCATGGGCACTAGAGCAAAGTAATATAGGGTTGCAGTACAGATCATCAAACTGGACCAGAATGAAAAAGAGGTTGATTCACTCAAATGTTTCAAAGGACAACACTGGGTTTTTGCATGAAGTTGAATTATATGCATCTACTGACATCTCCAAACACTTGGAAGAATTTTTAAAGGAATATTTAAATGGGTTGTAGTGCAAAAATGCCTACTGGACCAGATTTGAAAAGTTGATGTAGAGCTCAGAATCTCCAATAACCAAAAGATATTTTTGCATAAAAATGGTGTGGAACACTCACATGACATCCCCAAATTTTGGTGGAAATTTTAAAGGCATTTATCAAATGGTTGCAGTGCAAAACAAGCTCCAAATTTAAAAGAAATCATTTTAAAAGAATGAAGTTCTGAGAAAACAAATCTTGCAATTAAATCCACTGATAAAGAATTGTTTCATAGAGAGAGTATACAAAATCAAATAATACTTTTGGAAAGTTTTTCCCTAGAGGTAAAAATCCACAATATCAAAAGGGTAAATCTTGACAAATGGAAAAGTTTTATTTCCTGGCAAAATTTTAAATCAATAAATCAAGGTCAAAATTTTGGGGTGTCACACCTTTCCGGGATGATAATGCAATCTCATATCATAATCCTTAATGAGCTCCAACCATCTCCTCTGCCTGAGATTCAACTCCTTCTGCTTGAAGTTATATTTCAAACTCTTGTGATCCGTGTATACCTCACAATGGTTTCCGATGAGAAAATGTCTCCAAGTCTTCTGGCACTTGTAGCAAGTAACGTGGCTTAGATATTTCGTGGCGGGTGTTGCCGGGTTGGAACGGTTTTGTCCGCTGCTTCCTCCATTACCATTCCCATTCTTAGGGCCACTATGGTTGTGTGAACTTCCTCCATTATGAGTGTGGCCTCCATGGTTATGAACAAGTCCTCCTGAGTTCGGGGTGAAACGAGGTCTCTCATGAGCTCCAGAATTATACTTCCCTTGTCCATACTTCCTCTTGCGGCTTTCAATCTACTGCTGCTTCCCTTCAAGCATGAGAGCTCTATCCACCAACTCCTGGTAGTTATTGAAATTTGCCACCATCAACTGCATGCTCAGCTCATCATTCAGTCCTTCCAGAAACTTCTTCTTCTTAGCTGCATCTGTAGCGACGTCATCCGGGGCATAACGTGCTAGCTTACTAAATTCATCCACATACCGGCCAACAGTGCGCCCTCCTTGGCGTAAGTTGCAAAACTCACGCTTCTTCATGGCCATAGCTCCTTCTGAAACATGGGCAGTGCGAAAAGCTTGCTGGAACTGGTCCCATGTCACAGTGTCGATGGGGTAAGTGGCTGTGAAATTCTCCCACCATGATGTTGCGGGTCCATCAAGCTGATGTGCGGCAAAATGCACTCTCTCCGCATCTGTGCATCCTGCAGTGGTCAACTCCCTTTCAATTTTGCGGAGCCAATCATCTTCAACAATCGGCTCGATGCTACTGGAGAACACCGACAGATTTAGCATAAGAAAACAGGCTAAGTGATCGACTGGTGGTGGTGGTGGTGGGTTGTTGTTGTTGTTGTTGTTCCCCTGGTTCTGATTCTGGACTAGTATCTGCATCAATGCATTCTGCTACTGGATCAACTGAGTGAGCTCCGGTGGGAAAGCAAATCCATTGTCGCGTCTCGGAGGCATCTGCTGGGTTTAGAAAAGATGAGAAAATAGAGTAGAATAAGGTCTAGGGGGAAACACTACCCATATGCACATGAGACAAACACAAACATATCACTCAATCAAATCAAACAAAGGGCATACAATCGGTCTAGAACTATCGTTACAAAAGTGCTTGGACTATACTATATACATGGTGGAATTCTACTACTGATATGGTGGTCGACTAGAAAAATTGATCGGTCGAAGACTCCATGATATCAGCTCCAGCTTCATCAACAAAATCATCATCGCTATCGTCAGGGTCCGAGTCGGTGTCGTCGATGATGCTGTAGTTCTCCGGGCAAGTGGAATCGTCGTCTTCTCCTCCTAGGGCGGGGTCTCCCATGAAAATTCCTAGCTTCCTTGTCAGGTCGTCATTCTTCTCCACTAGTACAACAATTTCCTCCTCATAATATTCGCGTGTAGCCTTGAGTTCTACCTCCAGCTCCGTGATCCTTGCCATCGCCTTCTTCAAATCTGTCATGCCGGCGCACATCTGGTTCTCCTGGCGTCGAATGTGCTGGTTTAACTCCTGGATGAAAGCTGCAATCGATCTATCCTTCCTGGTGCTGATCATCTCCCATTGCTCATCTCGGTGCCCACAAATCTGGTAGATATTGTCCTTGAGATCATTGTGGTAAACTTCTCCAATGCGTCCCATGGTGATGTGAGCTGCCATACTCTTTCCTAGACTCCAGGTTGGTGCATCAAAAGAAAACTCTATGGGCTCAGTGACTGGCGTGAATGTCCTTCCTGGAACTTGAATTTGAATCATCCAGCGCTCCTCTTCTGGTAAAGTGGCATTGTAAGTCCCTGTGAAGCTTGGCATTCCAATATTCAAGTACCTAGTAACTTCCTTCAAGTGGCGTCCAAAAGGGGTGTCTTCATGCGGTTGCGCGAACTTGATCCTTGCATCCGCCATCCTAAAGAGTAGAAAATGGAGAGGAGTCAGAAATGAGAAGAGAGTAGTGATCCAGGGCTTTAGCTTAGTGGTCGTGTCCTATAGTCAGAGTGTGCTCTGATACCATCTTGTAGCGACCAGACCTCAAACAGTCTGATCTCTGTGCATCAGTGTCATCCCTGGATCGGTAATGCTGACACGCACAGTACTTGAAGGATTTATAACAGAGTAGCAATCACACACTTATTACATCGAATGTCTCAAAAGAGAACTTATTACAATAAATATGGCCTAAGGCCATCTAATACGATAACAGCGGAAGGCTTGGAAGGATAAAGTGAGTCCATCAACTCCAACGGCATCACTCAGTGAAGGCCATGACCTAAGGCTCCTTACTCGTCGTCTGAAAAGTCTGCAACATGATACGTTGCTGCCCAAAAATGGGTCTGCACATGGAATATGCTGGGAATGTAACACAAGAGAGTAGTAAATAGAATAAAGCTATCACTACATGCATATTTGGCTGGTGGAGGCTGTATGGTTAATATGTTTTGCGAAAAGCCAATTTTTCCCTACAACAAAGGAATATATTTTATTTAACTATCATGGTGGTTCTTAAACATTGAGAATGGTAAACCCCATCTCAATCCCAATTAAAAGTAAATTAATAACCCAAACAAATTTTATAATTAAGAGTGATGAGATCAACATGATAATCCAAGAACGAGATACTCAAGATGTCCATAACGGGAGACACGGCTAACCATGATTAGTTTGTACACTCTGCAGAGGTTTGCGCACTTTTCCCCACAAGACTCGATATCCTCCGTTGAATTTCTCGCACTACATGATGTTTGAGAAACGGATGACCGAGACACAGTCTTTCAGAAGCGTTAGCACCTTACGATGGGTAGACAGTACCACCTACATCCCCTACATCTGCTAGTCTACCACTCCACACGACTTAATCAACTATGCTAGAGCCCATAATAGCTTGTGTCTGCACACGGAAGTTTCTAGCATGAATAATCTCATGATCCCTTTGAGCCTGGGTGGCAATCCATAGGAGAATCACACGGTACTCCAGGATTTCCAAAAAAATACAGGCAATCACTGGATTCCCTAGGTGCCTCAATCCACCCAGATGTGTATTAAAGTTGCCACCTTAGGTTAACCATTAATTAACAATACTCACATCTGTCATGAATACTCTCAAACCCAATCCACGTCTACAAGCATAGCATAGCAATATAAGCAACGTAGAAGTAACTCCCAAAGGTTTGATAATAGGCGGTGAATAGGTAGTACCTCAACTACTTCCCATACCCACAATTTAATCAGATCCTAACCATACAATTGTTTGAGGATTGATCTAATGCAATAAAACTGGGTATGAAAGAGGTATGATCAAAGTGTTACTTGCCTTGCTGATGATCCGTGAAACCTAGAGACTCGTAGTAGCACGCTTCGCACTCCGGGTACTCTATCGCAAACAAACAAGCATACAATAAGCAATCAAGCAAGGGCATGGGTTAAACTCAACTAAGAGATCTAACCAGAAAGTTCAACTTAAGACCTCCAGTTTGCAAAAAGAATCAAATCGAACGAAGCAACAGAACTCAAACGGCGAAAGAAACAAGCTTCGTTTACTAATATGGACTAAAGTCAAATTTTACAGTAGCAAAATCTTGTTTAAGTTGGTTAAACAGAAAGAGGGTTTCGAGATGAAACTCTAGGCGCTTGAGTCGCCAGATTCCGATAAACAAGCGAAAAGTTATACTAGAACTAAAATCGGATCAGAAATCACAATAAAAAATAATCACGGAAAATCCGAGAAAATGAAAAACTGACGAACAGGCTAACGAACGAACGTTCGCTGTCAGTGGCTAAACGGTGAAAACCGTTCGTTAAAACAAACTAATGAACGGGCGTTCGCTAAATAACTAAACCGAAAAAAAACCAATCTAAAAAATAAAAAAACGCATCTAGGGTTTCAAAAAAAACCGATCGGTCTTCTCGTGAAAACCGAGGTGGCGGCGGCGGCTACCTCCGGCGAAAGTCCGGCGAGACGGCGGCGGCGGCGGGCGGCTCCGCCGAGGCGGCGCGGGGCGGCGGGTGGCGGCGGCTCCAGGCGGCGGGGCGGTGGCGAGGAGCGGCGGCGGCGGTGCGGGGCTCGGCGGCTGCTGGGCTCGGCGGCTCGGGGGTGGCGGTTTATAAAGGCCCCCCGGGCGGAGTCCCGCTCGGGTATGGCCCGGAGTCGGTTTGACTTTAAAAAAAAATCCTGACGTGCAGATAAAGAAATAAAAGAAATACTAAACAGACTCCAAAAATCCCGAAATAAATATTCCCCGTCCTCCAAAAATAGGCCGGACAAGGTGAACATATATTTGCGCCTAAAATGCTATTTTGAAAAACGCATATTTTTCCTAATTCAAATAAAATAGCGATAAAACTCCGAATAAAAAAAATCTTATTTGATTTTAATATTAAATCTCTGATATTTCTTTATTTTGAGGAAGTAATTTTATCCTCTCTCTTTTATTTTTATAAAAGAAATATTTGAAGAAAAATAATTAAAATGAAACGATCCTCTTTTCAAAATTCGAGAAAAACTCGAATATGAAAATAACTAAAATCCCAACTCTCTCCGTGGGTCCTTGAGTTGCGTAGAATTTCTAGGATCAAACCAAAATGCAAATAAAATATGATATCCAACGATGATCTAATTTATAACATTCCAAATTGAAAACTTGGGATGTTACAAAATAAGTGAAGGAAATATGCTCTAGACGCAATAATAAAGTTGTTATTTATATTTCCTTATATCATGATAAATGTTTATTATTCAAGCTAGAATTGTATTAACAGGAAACTTGATGCATGTGTGAATACATAGAGAAAACATAGTGTCCCTAGTATGCCTCTACTTGACTAGCTCGTTAATCAAAAATGGTTAAGTTTCCTGACCATAGACATGTGTTGTCATTTAATGAACGGGATCACATCATTAGGAGAATGATGTGATGGACAAGACCCATCCGTTAGCCTAGCATAAATATCGTTAAGTTTTATTGCTATTGCTTTCTTCATGACTTATACATATTCCTTTAACTGTGAGATTATCCAACTCCCGAATACCGAAGGAATACCTTGTGTGCTATCAAACGTCACAACATAACTGGGTAATTATAAAGATGCTCTACAGGTGTCTTTGAAGGTGTTTGTTGGGTTGGCATAGATCGAGATTAGGATTTGTCACTCCGAGTATCGGAGAGGTATCTCTGGGCCCTCTCGGTAATGCACATCATGATAAGCCTTGCAAGGAATGTGACTAATGAGTTAGTTGCGGGATGATGCATTACTGAACGAGTAAGGAGACTTGCCGGTAACGAGATTGAACTGGGTATGAGGATACCGACGATCGAATCTCGGGCAAGTAACATACCGATGACAAAGGGAATGACGTATGTTGTCATTGTGGTTTGACTGATAAAGATCTTCGTAGAATATGTAGGAACCAATATGAGCATCCAGGTTCCGCTGTTAGTTATTGATCGGAGATGTGTCTCGGTCATGTTTACATAGTTCTCGAACCCATAGGAGTTCGATTTGTATTACGAGTTATGTGTTTTGGTGACCAAAGATTGTTTGGAGTCCCGGATGAGATCACGGACATGATGAGGAGTCTCGTAATAGTCGAGAGGTAAAGATTGATATATTAGACGATAGTATTCGGACACCGGAATGGTTTCGGAGTGTTTCGGGTATTTATCGGAGTACCGAGGGGTTACTGGAACCCCCCGGGGAAAGTAATGGGCAACCATGGGCCATAGGGGAGAGAGAGGGCAGCCCACAAGGGGTGGAGCCCCCCCATGGGCAGACCAAATTGGACAAGGGGAGGGGCGTGGCCCCCCTTTCCTTCTCCCTCTCCCTCTCCTTCCCCCTCTCCCCCTCCATAGAAAGGAAGGGGGTCCGAATAGGACTTGGAGTCTGAGTAGGACTCCCCCCACTTGGGGCGCGCCCTAGGCCGGCCTCATCCCCTCTCCTCCTTTATATACAGGGGCAGGGGGTACCCCAAAGCACATCAATTGTTTCTTAGCCGTGTGCGGTGCCCCCCTCCACCGTTTACACCTCCGGTCATATTGTCGTAGTGCTTAGGCGAAGCCCTGCGCGGATCACATCACCATCACCGTCACCACGCCGTTGTGCTGACGAAACTCTCACTCGACACTTTGCTGGATCAAGAGTTCGAGGGATGTTATCGAGCTGAATCTGTGCTGAACTCGGAGGTGTCGTACATTCGGTACTTGATCAGTTAGATCGCGAAGACGTTCGACTACATCAACCGCGTTAAGCTAACGCTTTTGCTTTCGGTCTACCAGGGTATGTGGACACACTCTCCCCCTCTCGTTGCTATGCATCTCCTAGATAGATCTTTGTAGGATCGAAAGTATGTCTAGAGCGGGGGGGGGGGTGATTAGACTACTTGACCAAATAAAAATCTATCCTTTCCCAATTTTAAGTCTTGGCAAATTTTAGCAACTTAGCACAAGTCAAGCAATCAACCTACACATGCAAGTCTAAGAGTATAGCAACGGAATGTAAAACATTGCACATGAAGGTAAAGGGAGGAGTTTGGAGGGAGCAAACGCAATGTAGACACGGAGATTTTTTCCGTGGTTTCGATAGGTGGTGCTATCGTACATCCACGTTGATGGAGACTTGAACCCACAAAGGGTAACGGTTGTGCGAGTCCACGGAGGGCTCCACCCATGAAGGGTCCACGAAGAAGCAACCTTGTCTATCCCACCATGGCCATCGCCCATGAAGGACTTGCCTCACTCGGGTAGATCTTCATGAAGTAGGCGATCTCCTTGTCCGTACAAACTCCTTGGTTCAACTCCACAATCTTGACAGAGGATCCCAAGTGACACCTAACCAATCTAGGAGACACCACTCTCCAAAAGGTAATAGATGGTGTGTTGATGATGAACTCGTTGCTCTTGTGCTTCAAATGATAGTCTCCCCAACACTCAACTCTCTCTCACGGATTTGGATTTGGTGGAAAGAAGATTTGAGTGGAAAGCAACTTGGGGAAGGCTAGAGATCAAGATTCATGTGGTTGGAATGGAATATCTTTGTCTCAACACATGAGTAGGTGGTTCTCTCTCAGAATATGTATGTTGGAAGTGTAGGCACGCTCTAATGGCTCTCTCCATGAATGAAGAGTGGGTGGAGGGTTATATATAGCCTCCACACAAAATCTAACCGTTACACACAATTTACCAAACTTGGTCAGACCGATTTAGTTCCAAATGTGAATGTTAGGCTTTTCGGTGGCCCGACATGTCAACTCGGTGGGACCGATTTCATTAGGGTTAGGGCATAACGTAATCTCGGTGAGACCGATCACATAAACTCGGTAGGACTATTTTCTGTAATAGGCAAACATGGAGTTGGTCATGCAAACTCGATGGGACTGAATTGCTCATTTCGATGAGACCAAAATGTTATGAAAGGGAAACAGAGAGTTTGCATTGCAAACTCGGTGGGACCGATCGCTCATCTCGGTTGGACAGAAACGTTATGTAGGGAAACAGAGAGTTTGAAATCCCATCTCGGTGAGACCGAGATCCCTATCGGTGAGATCGAACTGACTAGGGTTTCTGGCTATGGCTATGTCAAGTGAACTTGGTGGCGCCGGATAGATCAAATCGGTAGGGCCGAGTTTGACTTTTGGTTTGGGACATATGTGGATATGAGAAAGTGGTTGAGGGTTTTTGGAGCATATCACTAAGCATTTTGAGCAAGCAAGCTATTAAGAAACACCTCATCCCCTTTTAATAATATTGGCTTTTCCTATGGCCTCAATGTGATTGGATCACTAAACTGAAAATGTAGAGTCTTGAGCTTGAGCCAATTTGTGTCCTTAGCATTTTGAGGGGTCCACATTCCGAGTCCATGCCATGCCAATCATTGAACTTTCTGAAATGATGATCTTGAAATAGCATTAGTTCAATGAGCTATATGTTGTTAGGAATTACCAAAACCGCCCAGGGATAGTTGCACTTTCAATCTCCCCCTTTTTGGTAATTGATGACAACATATAGATTAAAGCTTCGACAAACGATAATAAAATTTGAAATACATCGTCGCTTTCAGAAGTATGTGATAAGTAGGAGCTCCCCCGAAATTTGTGCATTATTTAAATTTGCTTTTGAATGCAAATGCACAATCGATTAGGATCATGGGTTACTCTTCCATGTCACATACATCTTGGTGGAGCACTCAAAATGATAGAAATTAAAAACATGCACTCATCACCAAGGCAAAGTGAATGATCATATATGGGATATAAAAGATAATATCATCCAAGCAAGCATTAAAGTAGGATATGATCAAACACATGATCATAGAAGTATCTCACACACAGACATAAAGAGTATTAAACAAGCACACACAAAAGTATCAACCAGATAGCAAGAGACCAAAGACGAAAAAGCACTCTCTCTCAAAGCCGATGATCTATACATTTCTCCCCCTTTGGCAACAAGTTGCCAAAAAGATTGAAAATGCATAGTGCTATGCGTCTCTCTAGGCTTGGTCTTCGGGAGATGGTGTTGAGAGGACTCCAAGGACGAATGCATCTGTAGACATTGTTGGAGCTGGTGGAGTGGCAACTGGAGGTGGCACTAAAGGTGTAGCTGCTGGTGCTGATGTAGTTGCTCTTGTGTCAGCCATGGGCACTGCAGCAGATCTCTGACCTCTAGGCACTCCCTGAAAGGCATCTGTGGTAGCCTGCCCTTTCCTCTCCTCTGCTTCCTCCTGGAGCTGCTCAACAGCTGTCTGCATCTCAGTCACTTTCAGATCAAGATCATAGAATTTTGTCTCAATGATCCTCTCCAAGCTCTCCTGATTTTGAGTCAGGGTGGCCAAGCCCTTCTCAATCCTCAAAGTTGCTTGAATCATATATGAAAGCTGATCTTGTTTGCTCTTCAGAAATACTTGAGAAGCCTCTTCAACACTTGGCATCTTTGCAGCTTTCTCACCCTTTGCCTTCTCTCTTTTCTTGTGCTTGCACAGATGTGGGATCTTGTTCATTCATCACAACAGGGTTGTCCTCAAAATCTGGTCTCAAGGGTAGATGCTCCTTGTCTAACAAGTAGGTGCCTATGCCCATCTTGGGGTTGATGAGCACCTGAATATGTGGAGCATACCCACAAGATCTCTTCTGATCTGCAACTGTCCTCTTGATTGTTTCAACAATCAGGCTCATAACCTTGAACTTCTGGGGTACATCAAATATCTGTAGCAAGTTGATTGAATGGCCTCTGATCATCTTGTGATCTTTAGATTTGGGCAACAATGTATGCCTCAATATAGTGTTGATTGTAGCTAGACCAGACAACAAGTAATGAACAGATCCAAACTTATGTGTTTCCAATGCTTTGTCTGGGATCTCTTTGTACATGTTGGCCATAGAGTTTTGGTCTTTCTTCTTCTTGGCATAGACATCCAAGTCATCTTCACGCTCTTCAGGAGCATTTATCAAATTTCCCACTCATCAACAGTTGACCGGTACCTTGTACCCTCATACATCCACACAATTCTACCATCTGGATAAAAATGTGCTGTGGAGTAGAATTGCATGATGAGTTCATCATTCCATTTTGTCAGCTTCTGTCCCAGTCGACACCACATGCTTTGAAGCTCTCATGTACTCCTGGAAAACGATCTTCATTCTCATCAATGTACTTCCAGTCTGCCCACTTCATATCACAAACTATGGGCTTCTTGTCAAGCAGAATGGTTTCATAGAAATCTGGTAGCTCTTTGGTGTGGAACCTGTAGTCCACTATAGTCCTTCTCCTTACATCATAAGGGTCACTTTGTCTCCAAAGTCTGAGACCTGCATCCTTCCTGATACTCATATCCTCTGCCATTGGATGGCTGTCATCATGATCTGGAATCTTTGGTTTAATATTCCTCAGCACTTGGGCTTCAACATCTTCTTCTTCATCCATTTCAGGCACTGGGGCCTTGTTCTTTTCTGCAGCTGGAATGTTCCTTGTGCTCCTCTTGGGCTTTGAAATCTTTGGAGCATGGTCAGCAGCTTTGGGGGCAGTTTTGGGCTTTGAAGGGGCAGCCCCAGACTTAATAGCATCCCCCATCAGCTTTTGGGACTTGGCTCTAACTGAACCCGAGCGAGGCGTTCGCCTACTGAACCCGAGCGATTGCACTACAGGCTACGCGTTACTGAACCCGAGCGATCCATCGATGGCTGTTAACTGAGCCTGATCGAGCGATTCCTTTGCTACTTCTGCTAACTGAAGCTATCGGATGTGGGGTTCCGGCAAACCCTTAAGGTTCGAACACTGGGTGCACGCGAAGTCTTTCCCTCCTACCGATCTATGCCCTAGCTCGCTAAGATCTCGCGGACGAACTCAACGAACTCGCAACACAGAAAGACACGAGATTTATACTGGTTCGGGCCACCGTTGTGGTGTAATACCCTACTCCAGTGTGGTGGTGGTGGATTGCCTCTTGGGCTGATGATGAACAGTACAGAGGGAAGAACAGCCTCCTGAGGTTGAGGTGTTCTTGTGCTTGGTGGCTTAGCGGGTGAGAGCTGGGTGAACCGCGCGATCCCCTCTACGGTGGTGGCTAGCTCTACTTATATAGGCCCTGGTCCTCTTCCCAAATATTGAGCGGGAAGGGAGCCAACAACGGCGGGCAAATTTGAAGGGGGACAACTAGTACAAGCTATCCTGACAAAAGTGGTCTTCGCCTGCAGAAGGCTCTGGTGGTGACGCCGCCTTGGGCTCCACGATGACCTCTGTCTTGCCGTCCTCCTGGTCTTGGTCTCGTTGCACCGATATAGCAACCTTTGCCTGATGCCTCGGTACTCCTCGCCTACGCCTGCTTCCTTAGCACCAAAGAGGAAACAAGGACGCTGCGCGCGCTCGCGCCTGCCTGGCACCCGCCTGGTGTCGATCGTCATGGCTCACATCACGAGAGCCTCGTGAGGTTCGCCCCGCCTTGATATCTCCGCTCCTCGTGAGCTTGCCTGACTAGGCCACCCCTGAGGAGGTATTGCGTCGTCCGCCTCGCGAGGCTCGGCCCCTCGCGAGGGTCTTGGATGCCTTGTTGATGAAGACGGGCCTTACGGCCTGCTGGCCTAGCCATGCCGCGGGCCACAGGTAGGCAAGTCTGGGGACCCCTGTTCCTAGAACGCCGACAGTAGCCCCCGGGCCCAAGGTGCGCTCGGGCTTGGCTTCATGGCGAAGCCAAGGGTCAAGTACGGAGCACTGCGGGCCCCAAAAGCCTGTGGCCTCGGTTGACGTGTGGCGGTCGATTGGACGTGGGCGTCTCCGCTTCCCCACGGTGCCCTTGAATCCGCCAGGCTATGCGGCCCCCGCATCTCACACAGTTATTCTTCCTTCGCCCACGCCTGGCTCTTCCAATCTCCCTGCTTCCTCGAGGTCCTGCTTTGCCCCTCCAATCTGACTTGCGCTCCGCCTGCTTCATCGCCATGGCACCAAAAACAGGCTGAAAAGGGGAAGAAACCTTTGCCTTTGCCAACTGCGCCTCCGTCCTTTGAGTCGGCGCTCGGCTGGCCTCGGGTGCTCAACGACGAGGCCATGGACAAGGTGCACCCCATGCTTGCCTCCAGTTTCAACGAATGGGGAGAGACGGTGGCTTGGCCCACGTCTCGCACTCGCATGGCTCGGGCAGCCACTGAGGTCCCGATCTTCATAGACGCCCTCTGGGCTGGCCTGATTCCTCCCTTCTCTGCCTTCTTTAGCGCAGTGCTCGAGCATTATCAGATCCACATGCTTCATCTCGACCCTCAATCTGTGACCCTTCTTGTTGTCTTCACCTTCTTGTGCGAGGCCATGGTGGGCATCGCTCCTTCCGTGGCCCTCCTCTGCCATTTCTTCTCATTGCATTTGACCAGTCCCCAGCAGAGCTTGGGGTGCGTGGGCTTCCAAGCCGTGGCCGCGACAGCGGGCGCGGGGATTGGCTTCGAGATTCCTTCATCCACGAGCGAGTTCCGTATACGATGGGTGTTTATTGACGCTGGCGTGCTCAGCCCTCTTCTCCAAGTTCCAGCGGAGGCTGCTGTTCCAAACTCCGGCTGGGGCCATCAGAAGCTCACGAGTGTTGTCGGGTGGTAGGTGCGACATATGCCAACGGCTGACTTATCATTGTGGGAGCCAGTAAGACGTCGCCGGTGCCTGGAAACGGGATAAGGCGAAGACATGCACGCCGGCGGATCTTACCCAGGTTCGGGGCTCTCCGTGGAGATAACACCCCTAGTCCTGCTCTGCGGGGTCTCCGCATGATCACTAGATCAGTACAAGTAGCTACAAGTGCTCCTTGAGCTGTTTGGCTAGAAGAAGAAGAAGGGCAAGGCTAGCTCTCCTTTTTTCTCTATGTGGTGTGTGAAACTCTATGAGATCAACCCTTTGCATGGGTGTCCCGGGGGGTTTATATAGGCCTACCCCCCAGGGGTACAATGGTAATCCGGCTGGGCACGGGTCCCAGCCGTCAGTGTCTATGCTCGCCGGCTCCTCCGCCGGCCATTGGGGCCCGCCGACTGGTGGGTCCCGCCAGCTGCCAGCCTCTTGGCCAACAGGCCGGCCCCATCGCTTGGGGGCTTTGTCGGCGGCTGGTTACTGCTGCCTCGCCTCTGATGACGAGGGCTTTGTCGAGGTAAGCGTGGCTACAGTGCCGCCGCCTTGCGGGCTCTCATTGTAGCCTTACCTCGTCTTGTCTCCTTAATGAGGCACATGTTTCGAGGGAGGGAGGTAGCCGGCTATTGGGAGCCGGCCATGCCCATGGCCGACTAGGGGAGGCCGGGCCGCCTTCGAGTGTCTCTCTGGCTAAAGGGGCCCGCCGCCCGTGGGCCGTACTGGCGCCTGTCGTGGGTGACATCGATAGTGCCGCGCCGGGCGGGGGATGGCTGGCCCGTACGGCGCCCTGTGGCCATGCCTGTTCCGGGATTCGGGGGTAGTGGGCTGTACTGCGGCCACGCCACGTCCTATCGCCGTTATGTGGATACAGTCTTAGTGGGTGCAGTCTTGGCCGGCTTCTGGGAGTCGGCTTTCTTCATGGCCGGCTTCTGGGAGTCGGTCCTCTTGGGGCCGGCTGCCTGGAGTCGGCCATCTCGTATCTTTCTTGGGGAAGGTTTCTGAGGCCGGGTCGCCTTCTGGGAGTCGGCCCTGGGGATAGCCGGCCGAGGGAAGGCGGCCCTATGCTTTGTATGCTTGAAGGCTCGAATGGCCTGATAATTTTTCGAAGAGCCAGGGGGAGTCGGTTAGGCTACCCGTGGCCATTTACTCCGACAAGCGCCCGCCTTGCCCCCGTCCTGGCCAGGCTGAGGTGGTTGAAGAACCGCGGCGTGACTGCGCCCATGGTGGTGAAGGAGTTCGTCAAGCTTCGAGTCACTCCACTTCAGCGCCACTCCCGCCCAATGTGGGACTTGCTCAGCAGCCAGGATCATATGAGGTTTCAGGAGAAAGGGCTTCCTCTTGCGATGCGGCAAACGGTGCCCATGGTCCTATCGGGTGTCCCTCTGCCGGACGAGATGCCCAGGAATAGCTGCTTGTTGTACCGCTGCGAGAACAAAGCCGCATTTGCCGCGAGCATGCCTTCCTTTGATGAATGGGGGCTGCGCCCAGTCGGCCTAGTGGGGTCCCGTGAGAACCCCGTCTTCGTGGTTCCCTTCTTCGCCGCTGGCGCCGAGCTCGCCCCAGGTGAAGGTGCGAGAGGGCGAGCTCCGACGGGGGCCAGTGGCTCGAGTACTAAGAAGTACATGCCGAGTGGTGATCCTGGGGCGTCGTCCTCGGGGGCCTGCGACCCCCCTCCTGAGGCGTTGGTCGCTGAGGAGACGCGGCATGCGGCTCCCGAGGCCAAGGCTGCAGGAACCTCGGGAGGTCGTGGTGAGACGGCCCGGCTGTTCGCCTCAACCGGGCACCCCTGAAGACATCCTTTCAAGCTCTCCTTCGGCCCCGCCGCGCACTGGCCGTCACATCCAGCGCTTCGGTCGTCTTTGCGTGGACTTCGAGGAGCTCCGTAAGAGGAAAGGATCACCTAGCGGCAGCAACATCTTCGGGCCATTGAAGCGACGGAAGTACATCGCCATTGACGCGTAAGTATCTTATTGTCATGGCTTCTTGCGCGTAGCCTTCTTATCCTGACGTCAATCCTTCAGGGCTCCTTCCGTTGAAGCTGTTGCGTCTTCTGAGAAGCGGCCTCCTCCTTCCTCGACTCCCTCATCGGCCTTCAGCGTTCCTGGTCCGCCTGCCATTCCTGGAGCAGGGTCGGTTCAGGGAGCGTTTCTGCCTTCGCGGCGCGCTGAGCCCGCGGCTTGGTCACCCCTCCCCCATAGTCTGGTGTGGAGCTTGGCGGGCGTACCCAAGACTCCTCCTTTGCTCACGGACAGTGGCTGGTTGGCTTCGATCTTCGGATCCTCTTCAAGCAGCGAGCCCCGATTGGCTCGGGCTCCTCGCGAGGACTGGCCGACGTCAGGTGTGGTGCCAGCCCCCAGCCCCCTGCCGGGAGGTGGTGTGCCGCTTGGCGCCCCGCCCGCAGCCCCCGAGGTGGAGGACGAGGTGGGCTGAGTGTTGGAGCTCGAGCGCGGGCGGAGCGTAGTTCGTCACGAGCTCTTCCAGGAGACGATGGGCGCGATGAGTCGACTTGGTGAAGAGCTTGCGGGTGTCGACTCGCGCCTTGAGGCTGAAGGTCTCCGGCTGGTGGAGGAGTGGCGCAAGCTGAGGGTGGCCATCAACCTCGGTCGCTATCAGCGCGACCTTGAGAATGCGAAGGCCGAGGCATCCCTCAAGGTTTCCCATGAAGCCCGCTCGCGAGCCTTGGAAGAGGCTCGCGAGGCTGACCGCCGTCGCGAGGCTGCGGAGAAGCGCGCGTGGGAGCTCCAGGTCTGGAGCGCGTCCCTTGAGCAGCAGGTGGAGGCGTGCAGGGCCACTCTTGCATCGCTGAGGGGGACGCCCGCGAAGGAAGAGGAGGTCTAGAAACGAGCGGAGGCGCTGTCCCTGGAAGCCGTGGAGCGCAGCCTCGAGCTCGAGCAACTGGAGACGAGGGAGTGTCAAGTTGCTCAAGCAGAAGACGCCGTCGGGGCTCGCGAGGCCAGAGTCGAGGAGGAGGTCGATCGCCGGGTGGCCGAGGTTCGCATAGACCTGGAGGGTAGGTACGACTTGAAGCTGAAGCTCTCGGGTGCGGAGGATGCGGGCAGGGCCGCTACCCTCAGGCCCAGGTTGGATGAGGCCGAGAGACGTGTGGAGGCCACGGCCGCCACCTTGGTTACGGCGCAGGCAGACTTGGCATCTGCCCGCGCCGAGCTGCTTTCTCTCCGGAAACATGTTGATGACGCCGAGGCCGTCGCAAGGCGAAACAGGGAGGAAGTGCTGCAACATCGGACGTTGGAGCGTGAGCATGCTCCTATGCTTCTAGATCTCCGGAACAGGGCCAACACCGCCCTGGGTTACATCTGCGACGAGAATGCTCCGGCCCCTCACTCGAATGACTATGCCAGCCATCTGACCTTCTTCACCGAGGTGGTGACGCGCGTGGAGGCCCGATCTGACAGAGCTCGCCAGCTTGTGGAGGAGAGGGGTCGTGGCCTACTTGGGTGCGCTTTATCCCGTGTCTTCAGCCACCTTCGGAATGCCAACCCCGACTTTGATTTCGCCGCCGCCATCGCCCCAGTACCCACGGCCATCCGGGGTGACCTGGCGCCTTGGGTTGAGGACAATGTGGACGCGTTGGTCAGGGCCTTCACTTCGGAGGACGACGCGGTGATGGTCGTCGCAGATGAAGGCGACATGGTCGACGATGGCGATGGGGGCGTTGCCAACGGCGGCGAAGGTGCCGGCGAAGATGATGATGACGCGAGGGACGCGTCCGAGGGTGATGTAGCGAGTGGCATTTCTTGCTGACCCCATGTTCTCCTGTCGTTTCACCCTGCACATAAAACTCGGGCGTGGCCCTTGGAAAACTTGTGAGAGCATTTTGAGAGGGGGAGCCCCTCATGTAAGCAAATTGCAGTTTTTACTTTCCTATGCGATGTGAGTATGTGTTCTCATGAACTCGTGAATTCGGGGGTGAGTTTTCCGTCGAGGTTTACCTTAGTCAGCGCCAACTTTGAGCTGGGTCACAGAGCGATGAGTTTCTGAGAATCCTGCGGAGCTTATCGCCCCGTCGGAAGGGGCCCCGCAAGAGGTGAGCACCGGCCGCAGCGCTAGCGCGCGCTTGATGAGCGTGCGCTTCGTGCAGTCCAGCTCGCGAGAAGCTCGTGAGGGAAAGGTGATGGACATGAGTCCCAGACAAAATGAGATCCAGAAGGCAAGAAATTGCTCGAACGAGAAAAGGCACCCCCCGCGTCCATCGATAAAAATTCGACTTCAACTTAAATCCAGATCCAGAAAGCAAAGCTACAGAAAGAGAGATCCAAAGCAAAAGGCCGCGTCCGGCACCTAGTCTAGTCTTCCGGTCTTCAAGTGTTCTCACTAGTGCGGAGCTAAGTGCTGCTACTAGGCGTGGGAGGGAGCCCCAGGGCCTGAGGCTGGCGCTCCTGAGACTCCGGGGCGTGTACAGCCCCAACTCATTATTACGTGAGAGTGTCACGGGCGGCGAGCTTCACAGGCACTGGGCCTTCTTCATAGGTACCGGCCTTGCTTCATATCGCCAGTCGAGGGCCCCGCCTTGCGCCATCCTTGACCTCCTTTGAGCCGACCGGTTGCCAGGACGACACAAAAGAGGGAAAGAGGACGCCAGCGGTGCCCTCGGCGACCACAGGTCCTCTGCCGGGGGAAGGGTTGTCGAAGACTCCCCGGCAGAGGGCCTACCTCCGGGTGTCCCCTGGCTTCGCGCGCCGCGGGGAGGGGCCTGGCTCCCGACCCCTCTCCTGCAGCCCCCAACGCAATCCCCCTGCCGGCAGGGAGGCCGCCGAGCTGGGGCCGCCGGCCGTTGCGGTGATCTGTTCCTCCTGCAAATCATGGTTAGCGTAAACTTGCTCGTGAGGGATTAGGGGTACCCTGTAGTGGTCGTTGCACACGCGGTCGTGGTGGTTCCCCGGCGGCTCCTGGAAGGCTTCGACTCCTAGCGCCCCTTCTTCCCAATCTTCTCCAACGAACGAGCCGGGGTCGTCCTCCGCTGTGTATTCCTGGTCCGTCATGCGGGGCACGTAGGCTTCCGGGGCTGTTACCCCGAATATCTCGCCGTAGTGCCCCACACTCCATGTTGCCCGGCCCAGCGTGGCGTCCTGAGGATAGTAGCATGGCATCTCGCCGGGACCAAGGGGGCGACGCTTGTGCTCGTGCTTGTTTCGGGCAGTGTGGGGGCGGAGGGACCTTCGGCGCCGCCGACCGCGCTGGTGTTGACGAAGCCCCCATGCGCACCCGTCGGCGCGAGCGTGCGGCGAGGCCCGCCATGAGTTCCCGCAACGGCCTGAGAAGGGAGTCGATAGCAGAAAGGTGGCGCTCTAGAGGCCGCAGCGTCCAGCAGCTCAGCAACGCGTTCTAGCAGTGCATCTCGACCGCTATCCATCAGCCGGCACCGCAGCAGCTCCCTTGCCACAGTGAGTGCCGCCCGCACGTTTGCCTGCTCTCACCGCGAGTGCGGCGCCGTCGCTGCGGCGTGGCTTGCTGCCCTTGCCGCGGCTCGTACCTGTCGTGGAGTGGGGGTGGACGACGCCTGACCGCGTCGCCCGCGCCCCGCAACATTGGACGACGCCCGCGCCGCCTAGAGCGCGGGGTCGAGGTCTTCATGAGCGGGCGTCGTCGCCCGGGCCGGCCAGGCTGCCCAGCGGTCGGAGTCAGCTCTTGGGTCGCCGGACATCTTGACCGTGGAGCGTCGGCAAGTCGATTGGCAGAGGAGAAGCTGCGGCGCACCCCTACCTGGCACGCCAAATGTCGGATGTGGGGTTCCGGCAAACCCTTAAGGTTCGAACACTGGGTGCGCGCGAAGTCTTTCCCTCCTACCGATCTACGCCCTAGCTCGCTAAGATCTCGCGGACGAACTCGACGAACTCGCAACACAGAAAGACACGAGATTTATACTGGTTCGGGCCACCGTTGTGGTGTAATACCCTACTCCAGTGTGGTGGTGGTGGATTGCCTCTTGGGCTGATGATGAACAGTACAGAGGGAAGAACAGCCTCCTGAGGTTGAGGTGTTCTTGTGCTTGGTGTCTTAGCGGGTGAGAGCTGGGTGAACTGCTCGATCCCCTCTATTGTGGTGGCTAGCTCTACTTATATAGGCCCTGGTCCTCTTCCCTAATATTGAGCGGGAAGGGAGCCAACAACGACGGGCAAATTTGAAGGGGGGCAGCTAGTACAAGCTATCCTGACAAAAGTGGTCTTCGCGTGCAAAAGGCTCTAGTGGTGACGCCGCCTTGGGCTCCACAATGACCTCCGTCTTGCCGTCCTCCTGGTCTTTGTCTCATTGCACCGATATAGCAACCTTTGCCTGATGCCTCGGTACTCCTCGCCTGCGCCTGCTTCCTTAGCACCAAAGAGGATACAAGGACGCTGCACGCGATGGTGCCCGCCTGGCACCCGCCTGGTGTCAATCATCATGGCTCACGTCACGAGAGCCTCCTGAGGTTCGCCCCGCCTTGATATCCCCACTCCTCTGAGCTTGCCTGAGTAGGCCACCCCTGAGGGTCTTGGATGCCTTGTTGGTCTTGGATGCCTTGTTGATGAAGACGGGCTATACGACCTGCTGGCCTAGCCACACCGCGGGCCGCAGGCAGGCAAGTCTAGGGACCCCCATTTCCAGAACACCGACAAAAGCTGATCCATGCTGCCTCTGGATGAACAGTGAGCGTTGCTGGGGCGGTTTGGATGAACAGTTCCCAGTGGGGGTGGATGAACAGGACCGTGTGGTGTTGCCTCTGGATGAACAGGACCCCGATCGATCGAGCTGGTTGGGGCTGGATGAATAGGACCCCGTGGAGGGCTGGATGAATAGGACCACCCCGTGGAGGGCTGGATGAACAGTAGACGGTGGAGGGCTGGATGAACAGGACCACCCCGTGGAGGGCTGGATGAACAGTAGACGGTGGAGGGCTGGATGAACAGTAGCCCATGGAGGGATGGTTGAACAGGAGCCCATGGAGAGGGCTGGTTGAACAGTAGCCGGTGGAGTAGCGCGCGGTGGAGGCTGAATGAACAGGAGCCCGTGGATGAACAGTCGCAGGTGGAGGCTGGAGGAGGTCGACGGTGGATGAACAGTAGCCCGTGCAGGCTGGAGGAGGTCGACGGTGGAGATGAATAGTATCCCGTGGAGTCCCATTTTGCGGTACGCCACACCCCTCCCGATGAACAGGACCCCTGTTTTGACCTTAGCGCTCCAACACAAGTCCGTTTCCTCCGTTTTGTGGTACGCCACACCCCTCCCGATCAACAGGACACCGTTTCTACCGTAGGAGGTCCAACACAAGTCCGTTTCCTCTGTTTTGCGGTACGCCAAACCCCTCCCGATGAACAGGATCCCGTTTCGACCGTGGCTGATCAAACACAAGGTTGTTTCCTCCGTTGTGTGGTATGCTAGGCCTCGTTTCCATCGGCTGTTCCGTCCAAGCCGGTTGGCTCCCACGCATTCCGTTGCCTCTCGATGAACACGACGTATTCCGTTGCCTCCCCATGAACACGACGACGACGCAGTTTCTCCATTCCCACCCAGCCATGTACACGAGCCCTGGTCGTACGTATGCGTGAGTAGGCGTTCGAGACCCCGCCCGTATGTACGTACGTGGCCGTACTTTCTTTCTTGCACCCTGGCCACTGTACGTACGTGTACATGCTATGTGTGCGCCCCTACTACGACACGTGCGCGCCTCTACATCGACCAGTATGTACGTACACGTTCGCGACCAGAATGACTACGCTATGTATGATTCGACCAGGTGGGTCCCTACTGTCAGGCACTTCCTTCCGTGCGAAGATGTAGCTAGTGGGCCCCAGCAGTCAGGGGGCGAATCGTTTTTTTGCCCGGGCGCACTTCCTTGCGTGCGAAGATGTAGCTGGTGGGTCCCAGCAGTCAGGGGAGAAACTTTTTTTCGCGAAATACGGTGGCCCGTCCGGTGGGTCCCTGCTGTCAAGTGGAGGAATAATTATTTTGCGTATAATAAGGAGGCACCTCCTTGCGGCCGTCGTGGACACAGCTGTCAGCCTCTCCACGTACAGTACTCTTCCGATGGAAGTCATTCCTTGACCACGTTGACCATGTCGTGCCGAGAGCACCAGGGCGGTGGACGACGGCGAGCCCTAGGAAGGGGACGACGCAGAGCCGGGGAAGACACGGCAGTGGAAGCCCGCGCTGAGAGGAGTACGAGGGTTCACTGTTTCGGCTGCGGTGTGAGGCTGCCATCGCCGCAGGGCCTGGCCAGCGGTGGGAATAGTAGGGGTGGTGAGGCCTCAGCGGCAGCACAACCGGCCATGGGAGGCAGGAGCATGTGGCACGACCGGTGCTGCTTTGGGCGGCTAGAGCAAGAAGACCAGAGGTTGAAGAAGCACTACGGCCGTTGGATGGACATCGTACGGTCACTGGAACTAGAATCGTTCATATTGACTAAGTTGACAAAGCACTCCGTCCCCGTCAACTTAGTAGGCCCACAAGTCAGCCTCCCACCAAGGTGGGTCCCAACTAGCAGGGGGAGTATTCATTTTTTGTGCATAATAAGGAGGCACTTCCGGTGGGTCCGAGCTGACAGCGTGGGGAACGTTTTTTCGCGAAATACGGTGGCCCGTTCGGTGGGTCCCAGCAGTCAGGGGGAACGTTTTTTTCGCCAAATACGGTGGCCCGTCCGGTGGGTCCCTGCTGTCAGGTGGAGGACTAATTATTTTCCGCGTAATAAGGAGCCAATTCCTTGCGGCTGCCGTGGACCCAGCTGTCAGCCTCTCCACGTATAGTACTCTTCTGATGGAAGTCGGTCGTTGACCACATTGACCACGCCGCGCCGAGAGCACCACGGCGGTGGACGACGGTGAGGCCTAGGAAGGGGACGACGTGGAGCCGGGGAAGACGCGACAATGGATACCCACGCGGAGAGGAGTACAAGGGTTCACTGGTTCGGCTGCGGTGTGAGGCTGCCGTCGCCGTAGAATAACAGGGGGTGTGGGTGGGTGGGGGTATGGCCTGGCCAGCGGTGGGAGTAGTATGGGGGCGGTGAGGCCTCTGCGGCGGCACAGCCGGCCACGGGAGGCAGGAGCCGGTGGCACGACCGGCGCTGCTTTGGGTGACTGGAGCAAGAAGACCAGAGGTTGAAGAAGCACTATGGCCGTTGGATGGACATCGTACGGTCACTTGAGCTAGAATCTTTCATATTGACTAAGTTGACAAAGCCCTCCGTCCCCGTCAACTTAGTAGGCCCACAAGTCAGCCACCCACTATGGTGGGTCCCAGCTAGCAGGGGGTATTCATTTTTTGTGCGTAATAAGGAGGCACTTCCTTGCGTGCGAAGATATAGCTGGTGGGTCCGACCTGTCAGCGGGGGGAACGTTTTTTTTGCGAAATACAGAAGCCCTTCCCATAGGTCCTAGCTGTCAGGTGGAGGAATCATTACTTTGCACATAATAAGGAGGCATTTCCTTGCGTGCGGCCGTGGACCTAGCTGTGAGCCTCTCCACGTACAGTCCACTTCCGATGGATGTCATTCATTAACCACGTTGACCAGGCCGCGCCGAGAGTACCAGGGCGGTGGACGACGGCGAGGCCTAGGAAGGGAACGACACGGAGCCAGGGAATACTCGGCAGTTGTTTCCCACGCGGAGGAGTACGAGGGTTTACTGGTTCGTCTGCCGTCCCCGGAGAATAATAGCAGGTGTGGGTGAGTAGAGGGATGGCTAGGCCAGCGATGGGAGTACGGTGGTGCGGCGAGGCCTGCGCAGCAGCATAGCCGGCCGCGGGAGGAGGGAGCAGGCAGTCCCGCCGGCGCTTGTTTGAGCGGCTGGAGCAGGAAGAGCAGAGATTGAAGAAGCACGACAGCCGTTGGATGGACATCCAAGAGTCACTACTCTCGTGTGTTGACTAAGTTGACACGGCGTTGCTTGTGCGTCAACTTTTTTTAGGAAAGCATACGTGTCAACCTGTAGTTGGCACGCAAGTCAGCCTCAAATCTGTGGAAAAGAGCATGCAGCCCATCTGCCATTATTTCTAATAATGTACAGCCCATTTGCTAATTCTTAAGAATTTTTTTTGTAGCCCATCTTCTTTTTGTAAGCATTACACCCCATATTGTGGCCACGGTTAAAAAGTATACGAAATTTTGCATATTTCGGTGCGGTCAACTATTTTTAATCCTAAAATATCGATTCACATTCAAACTATTATGAAAATTAATTTATATAAATATAAAATCCAAATAATTGTCCACGCATAAAAATCAATGGAATTTAAAATCTTTTAATGAAAAAAAAATTGAAACTAATTCCTGGTTTGATGTGTTTTAAAGATGTACATCCCATTTCTGGGCAAACCGAATGAAACTCTCCTCGTCTTGAAAGATTTGCAGCCCAGCAGGGCTGATAAAGCAAGTAGGCCTCGTTTGGGTATTTCTTTACAAATAATAGAACTGGGCTAGCCATTTTCAGCAAGAAAAAAACACAACTGGCCATTTTCAGCCCAGCAGGTTTTTTTGGGGGCAGTGTGCTGGGTGTGGGTAGCGCCTCTCATTCAGTAAATATATGGGCTTTTGAATTGATTTTACTATTTACTAGGGCGGATGAGCTGTTTTGTCTCGGGCCCAGAGAAACAATTACTAGTAGTACAGTGGAGACACTCTACAGCTACCCAAAAAACAATTACTACTAGTACACTGGATACAATACCGCTTCTGGCTCCTCCTAGGTCATCGAAACGTCTCCCTCTACTGAATGACGTTATACTTTTGTTCACCGACATGCGGGCCATGCAGCGCGCGGGCCCGAATGCCATCCACCAAATTAGAAGGCAGTATGCAGGCGGAGAGTCACCCCGGTCGTAGCGCGGCAGTAACGAGCCGTCATATCATAAAACCCCACCTCCCCGCAGTCTAAGTTTGATGAACGAAGCAACCATCATTTCACTCTTCGCTGAATCCCCTTCTCCCTCACCGTCTTCAAGAAAGGCAACACTCGCATCTGCCACTGTTCTTCTCTCCCAACGAAGGGAAGGTAAGCGGATCCGTGATGTTGGTATATTTTCGTTCAAAGAAAAAAAAAACTTTTGCAAAGTAGTAACCGATCCACACTCTCTTTTTTGTTTCATTGTCATTGCGATTGTGTTTTCCTTTCAGTGGTCTCCTAGTATTTGTCAGTTTCATGATGGACCAAGGAGAACTAGGCAAAGATCTGCCGATATTGGAGTAGACGCGGGAGGTTGATCCCCACGAGACAGAGAGCTCCAAGAAGATGGAGGCAGCCACCGAGCCGACCCCAGATACGCTCACGACCACTACTGAGATCGTCAACGCCCTGTTTGAGGTTACAGCCCCCGTGGGACTGCAGGAGCAGTTTTCCCCCTTCGAGGATGTGCCCCCCCCCCCCCGTTGAGGTGTCCAAGCTGATTTTCTTCTTTGCCAGTCTCGATTGTGGTTTTTCATCTAAGTATGTGGTGATGAATAATGCAAAATTTTATTAGCTTCGATGCCATGCTATACATAGTGGTTTAAATAACTTGTGTTTCTTATACTGGAAATTAATTCAAAATTTGTTTCTTTTTCAATTAGAGCCCTAATGCACAAAAGGATTGTGTGGTTGTACATGTCACTCGCTATGAGGCGGATGACCTGAATATACGCACTGGGAAAACAGAGTTTTTAGGCTGTTGGATCTTGGAAGCCATTTGCGCTTATACCAATGAAGAGTTGTATTCCAGCCTCACTGTTGTTAGGCGTGTTATCCAGGGTGTACTGAAGCACAAGAAGTTCAAAGCTACTCCTTCGTTTGTGAGGCATACTGTTCTTGTCAAGCTTACGCAGGAAGATGACGTGGCATGCCTCCACAAACAAGTTTATGAGTGGCAAGACCACAAGGTTGTCTTCATGAAGGTTCACAGGATTGAGCTGCTGCCAGATGTCCTCCATGATGTTCATGGCAAGGTCCGTCTTGTGTCCAGCCCAAATTAGATCGAGGCATGAAATAGTTGCCCCAGCTAGTGTTTAATAGTAGTTTGGATTGTGTCTAATTATCCGAACCTTGCCTGTTATCGAGCCCTCTGGGGCTAGTACTCTGTTTGAATCCGTCTATGGGAACTGCTGCTACTTTTGTGTGCCCGTGAATCATGTGAGAACCATCGTAATTGTTTCCGAAACAGATGCATCCTCGCTAGTTTTTTCATGAATATGGCATGGTAAGACATAAGTTGTCACGGTTTATCATACGAGCAGTGTGTGTTTTGATGAAATAGAGTACTCGTTCGAGAACTGTGCGCCGACGTATACATAAGTACTTGTAAACATTGTTGGTGCTACCCCACTTGTAAGCAGTTGTGCAAAACACGGCACATTGGCTCAGCTCGCTTCAACACTAGGCTATCGACCAGCTAACAATCAACAATCTGCTGGCTGACATATAAGCAACTATGTATCTCGTTACAATGGTTCATGCAGTTAACTGAGGCCACAATGTAGATTCCAAACGTTCACACGCTAGTCGAGCGTTCATGTGGAACACTCACATTAAACTCGGCTTCATAAAAAACATGAAAAGCATAAGTTAAGAAATTTTATACATCTCAATGATTCATAGAACATAACAAACATATACTAGTTCACAGCAAAAGACAAAGTTGTGAGAAGGTTTACAAATCAGGAAAAAACAAGCAAGGCTCCTCTGAGCAAAGGGCCTCCCGGCAGGCTTAAATTTCCTGGAGTTCACTCTGGTTTTTTCTTGTTGCCACCATCCAGGGTTAGGTTCTCTCATTCCAGAATAACCAATTATAATTGTGTTCTCAGCTGGAATGCTGAACTGAACCATGTAGTGTACTCACCAGCTGAAAGTCTTGTGCATTCCACTAAATTTAAGCACCGCTATTTGCATAAATAAGCAGACCACAATGCCTCTTGTCCGCGCACCTGTCCAAAAAACCGTCGTGCAGCCGTGCCAGCTAGTCCTCGGTCCATGGATGAACTGGTAGAAAGTGCATTCCGGACTAGGATGCAGTTGTTTTCGCTCATCCCTACACTGCAATCAGGAAGTAAAACGTACGAATCAACTTCTTTTATATTGCGTTGGTCATTCTACCTAGTAACTACCAATGTAGGAATACCTGGAAAACGGGTGGTTAGACGACGGCAACGAGGGATAGCCATCTCATTTTGTGTAGTTCTACTAAAACTGAGGTGTGTGCTTTTGATTGCGCGGATAGAAACGATACAGAGACAGACATCCCGAAACGATATGGAGACAGACATCCCTGTTTGCGCAAATATGAAATACGGTTATTTAAATAGTGACAGATATTTGCAGTGGCGTATGATTAACAGCAGCATCTATTGTGTTATAATTGGCACTAGATTGAAAGTATGAAAGTGTCCTTAAGTAAGTAGCATCACATCACATCAACACTGCCACTAGATTAACATGCAGAACAATAGCATTAGTATTACTGTCATGAGAGTAGCACATGGTCAGTAAATGTGCAATCAAATTTGTGCAGTTCCACTGGGATGAAGCAATGTTAGGGGTGTGAGATTTAAGTGTAACTTCAAAAACAAAATTCATGGGAAATAAAGCAAGACGGAAGCACTTCATAAAATGGTGGTGGCATTGCTTCAATTTATCGACGGCACTAGACCATTACTTATAGTGACACTAGGTGGCATTACTTAATGCTTCATGTGATTTTACATTAACAGTAGAGATATGGGCGTAGGGACAGCAGGGGCATAAAGTGGTGAGGCAGATGTGGTTGCCAAGAGCGGCAAACACTCAGGCAGCATGTCTGCATTTGTCCCATTTTTTATATCCTCGTCGACATTTTCCTATGTGAGCACAGGAAATCTAGACCTGCTCATTCTCATTTGCGTTGTCCCCCAACACCCGTCACTTTCTTTCCTTTTTCAACCAAGAGATATGTCCACCTCCCCCACCCTTCACCATCCACCATGCTTTCTTCGTCTTTTCAACCAAGAGACTGGTTGGGTAGCCAGTATCTACTACTTTCCCCTGTTTCCTCTTAGAACCAAGTCCTAGATTCATGCTACAGCTTTCCCACTTTCTTCCCTGTTTGAACCCACTCTTAGAGTCGACTGTATGAACTAGCTTTACCTCTAATAATAGTAAAAGTCTAGGTGGCTTTGGAACAGCGGACGGAAGTAGAAAAAGATCCACACGAAGCCAAGTGGGGAGCTGGGGCAGTAGAGCAAGGCAGGTTTCGAAGGAATATATACCTGAGGGTCGTCGGCATGTGGCAAAGATGGCGTCGGGAGGCCGCATCTTGGCCACAATACGCAGGGAGGAAGAAGGGGTCGGAGGCCCTCCTGAGCCGGCGCTCTCTCAGAGAGAACGGCACGGCCGCCGATCGGGACGCGCGGGCAGCCGTTGGTCTCCTCCCTCGCCGCCGACGACAGCGTGAACGATGCACCTACACCCCTGCCCCGGTCGAGGTTGTCCGGCCGGATTTGTGACCAGCCGTGAGCTGAGAGAGAGTGTGGCCACCTATGTCTTGCTTAGATCTGGAGAGCATGAGAGAGAGTGTGGCCACCCTAGTAAAGCAAGCGCTAAGGCTCCTGCTTATATATATAGTGGAGTGATTTTGTTGTACCAGCTTCAAAAAATGCGCTCCTACGTGTACCCGCGAGTGGGTGTGAGAGAACTAGTGCGTGCGTGCACCGCTTCTCTTCATGAGAGTACAATATACTATGCCCAAAGAACGTTCGCCACAAGAGTAATAGTATAAGTGTGTTACGTATGAGCTAAAATAAAATTTGCGCGACGTCTTTTGTTTTTTAGAAGTTCTAAGGGTAGGGTGTGAAGAGCACATATGTGTGTGACGTCTACCTGCAGATAGACGGTGGGTGTGAGAGGACTCGGGAGAGTCGTGACTCATGAGGGTGCGTGTGCGTGAGAGAGAGGGGGGCACGTATCAATGCAATGCATGTGTCCGTAAATCATTATCCGACAAACGTTCGCCACAAGCCTTTTCCAGACGAACGCCGTAGGAACCATTAGATCGGCATCCGACAGTGTCAGTTTGCCATGTCATTTAACAGAACAGCCACTCCTCCTACACACAAATCTTCCACGTGAGTGTTAGCAACTGCCGTATGCTCCCTCGTTCCAAAATGCAGTGCATATAGCTTTATTGAAAATTTGAACCTCGCAATCTTTTACTGAGTTTTCGTGTACCAAATTGTACATGTAGAATACCCTGTATAGATCATTTCATTCATCTTCGAGAGGTAACTATAAAGATGGGGGAGGAGTCTACAAAGAAAGACCATCGTATCACCTGCAACAATTTCAACCATCCTTGGGTGTGGAGGAATATCATAGGACCTCTATATGATATGATTTTTATAGGATTTTTTCCTTTAGAGCCAATTGGTTCATAGGAATAGATTCATATACCCACATTTCAAAGGAAATAAACATGATATCATTTATATAGATTTAGAGCCACTTGGTTCATATGAATGGATTCCTATACTCCCATAATTTCAAAGGAAAATAAACATTAGCGTATATTCAATAGAAAAGTTCCTATGATATGAACCAAATTACATCTCTTTTCTAATCCCTCCTCATACGAATTGAGATACATGTCATCTCTAAATTCAATAGAAAAGTTTCTATGATGTGAACCAAATGACATCTCTTTTCCAATCCCTACTCATAGGAATTGAGATACTCCATGTCATCTCTTTCCCTACAACTTCGATGTATACATCTTCTATTCCTAAATAGCTAGTACAACCCACTAGTAGCTTTTTTCCAAGACATGCAACTATGGCACAAGAACTATATAGTGTGCGAATAACTTTGAAAGATGGTCGCTGGATGAAGCTAATCCGATAGTGCAGAGATGGCAAATCCGAGCACTACTGGCCGTTGGATATCATCAACATTCCACCAGATCTGCCACATGTACAATTTAGAAGACTCCATGGTTGAAATTAATCATAATGCACAAACCTCAAAACACAAGCACTTCTCCTTTGTTCAAGAATCTTCCGTATCGTAATTGATATATTTTTTTCTAAATGAATTGCCATTATTTGTTTTTTACTTTATGCTTTACAATGCACAACCCCATGAATCTTAACATTTTTATAAAACTAATTGATTTTGAAAGAGATGAACTATAAGAACTAAATGAACATCTACATCATGCATATATGACTCAAAGCTTTACATGCTATAGTGTGTATTTATTCATAATTTGGTTTCGAAATCTCATGCGTTCAATGCATGTGTACCTTACTAGTTTTGAGTAGAGTAGCAAATTTCACACGGCCCCAGGTATATCAAAATGCAGGGCCCAT
Organism: Aegilops tauschii subsp. strangulata; assembly: GCF_002575655.3. Classification (NCBI taxonomy): domain Eukaryota; kingdom Viridiplantae; phylum Streptophyta; class Magnoliopsida; order Poales; family Poaceae; genus Aegilops; species Aegilops tauschii. The sequence continues at coordinate 80,077,298 of NC_053037.3, forward strand.
GCATCATTGCCTTTCGGTCGAACCTACGTCCACAATTTGTTGTCCGTACTATATCTCCACTGGTCCCCGAACCCAAAGTGTTGCCTCGTTCCCCTAAAACCATGCGGCCCACACATATTTGAGGCATAGACTCGAACTCAATCCCTCTCCCATTTAGTACGACGTGGCCCCGCACGCCGTAGTAGTACTCCTACAAACCCTACCGCCGCACGCATCATCGGTTTTCTTCAAGAGGACGAGGGAGAAGCCGATTTCTAGTGGAGGAACTTTCAAAAAAAAGGATCTGTAGTGGAGACCCCTACCCTAGGGTGCCCTAGGTAGCTGCCGCACGCATCATTGGTTTTCTCTTTTCTTTATGCTCTTGCGCCCTAGAGTGAAATGATGGTTGCTTCGTCCATCCAGCTTAATGCGGGAAAGGTGGGGCTTTGTGATTTGACCCCTCATCGCTCATTTTCTACTACTGCGGCGCTACGATCGGGGTGCCTCCAATTCCAACCGCTGATCCGAACTGTAATTTGGCGCATCCCACGTAGAACAAGACAGTGGATGAGCCACATGTCGGCCAAAGGGGTCCTGGTAAGTGTGTCGCCATTTCGTGTGCTGACTGACCCTGCTTGAGTTGCTACGCCAACACGACAGGAGGAGCCTACCACTTGGTTTTGCTCCTTGGTGAATCCTGACTATATTGATCTAAAAAGATACGTACTGAACTACCCTCTCCGTCTCGTTTTTTAGGCGTCTCGGTTTATAGGGCGTGCACGTAGTTCTAGGTCATCCATTTGACTAACTAAATATGAGTTACTATGTCACAAAATGTATATCATTGGATTCTCAAGCGGATGTAGTTTCTAAACATATACTGTTCATCACATATATAGCCAGTTAAATTCTCAACCTAGAACGACGTGCATGCCATGTAAACCGATACGAGGAAGTATAGTAAAAATTAGGTGATTTTACCGAACGATCGGCGGGGAGCATGGCCTATCATGCGGTACCACGTGTCATGATGTACCAAGGCGATGCGTGTGTCCCTCTTGAGGCAGAAGCAATACTATGTGGTTTGAGATGATGGCGAACCGAAGTGTGAAATAATGGTTGCTTCGTCCATCCGGGAAGGTGCGGCATTGTGATTTGACGTCTCATTGCTCATTACTACTACTGGGGCGGTACGACTGGGGTGCGTCCCCCCTGCTGTTCTGCACTGTTATTTGGTGCTTGACACGTCGACCCGGTTGCTATATGTCCCACATGTCGGTGACAGGAAGTACAGAATTCATGAAAGCGAGCGTCGACAGAGGAGTACAAGACATGGCTTGGGTTTTTGCTGCTTCACGCGATCCATAGATACAAACTCGGACTAAAAAAGGCGAGGGCGGGTCTTTACCTGTGCGACAGGTAGGGGAGTTTGGCATAGTCTATTCGAGGCAAGGAGGCAGGAAGGGAAACAAGAAAATAAAGGTTGAGCGACTTAGTTTTGGGAAAATCTGATTTTACGGAGTACGTACCCACTAGGGTTTATAGGGCTCATCTAAAAAACATTCGTTTTTCCGTTTTATAAATCGTTCTACTACTAGTAGTAGTACCATCACATGTTGGATTTCGAGGTGCGTTAGATCACCCGATGCAAGCAGTGTCAAGAGAAAACTCAGCAATGCATGTAGAAGTTCATGGAAATTTAGCGGTCATTCATGCATTCGTTCTAATTAATGCCTCGGTAAACATAACTTCTTGAGAGAAACGAGCGTACTAATTACTTGTGCAAACTAGGAGTACGAAATTAATTCGACCACTCACCGTCTACCTTGGTTGAAGAGATTTTGAAATTGAGCCATAAACTGGAAAGGAGGGAGTAGTAGCTTTTGTCTCGATTACTATTTGTGGCCTTGTATAGATGCAAAATGTATTTTTTTTATAGTGGCCTTGTATAAGTAAATGGAGGGAGTAATAAAGGACATAAATATTCCAAACAATATGATAATCTCTCTAACAAAGGCAGTATGGACGAGGAGTAAACGGAGGGAGTAGTAAAATTTTCTCCTCGTCCAGCGAGCCACCGTGCGCATGGGCGAGGTAGCGGGCGTAAGGCATACAGTACTACTACTAGTAAGCAAGCTTCACCTCATCCTACGAGCCACCGCGCCCGTGGGCGGGGGAGACGGCGTACTAAGCAAGCTTCTCCTCGTTCTGCGAGTTGACATGACACATCAAAAGTACTCCAGTGTATAGAGCCTTGCCTCTAAGGTAGGCCCCACATGGTTTGCCTCTTTTTTAACATAACGCGTCAAGTTGCAATTTGTTTGTTCACCCGTGCTAGACGATCCTCCCTCCACCAAGTGGACAACCAGTACACGTGTCAAATTACCACGTGGGCTGCCTTTTCGTACAGAAATGAGCTCCACCGTGTACCCGTGCGGGTGTGGTTGGGAAAGAGACGGGAGTACGTACGCCGTGCGTGCACCTCTTCTCTTCGTGCACGTCCCCCACCTACGTGGGTGTGTGTGAGAGAGATAGAAACCTAGACATAATGCGCCGTCCATCCCCATGCCTCTGCCTAGTCCGACCACCAGTCACCACCACGCCCACTCCTCCTCACCTTATCTCTCATCTTTCTCCCTCCATTTTTATATACAAGGCCACTATCAAAATTACAATTCGCGGATATACAAGGCCACTAACACTAATTGATGCAATATTAATGGTGTTTGCCTCATAGTACTAGCAAAGGAGGACAATAATTATCCCTTGCATGCATGCGGGAGTGTGAGCATTGACTTGATGTGCATGAAAGAGAAGAATACACATTAATTTACACGGGAAACAAGGAAACAAGGTGGTTTGCAACATTGACTTAGAAGACATTAATTCTTGCCTTGGTACCTGTAATATGGGTTTGTGGCCTTGTATACAAAAATGGAGTCCGATAAAATTCTCGAGACACCATTTATCCGATAAAATTCTTGAGATATCATTAGTTTTTACAAAATGGGATTACTCCTGCATGGGTCAATCACAACAGGTGTTTTGTAAAAAAATGCATCTTGATGTTCTGTGTAATGCACGGGCATCTTGCTAGTCCATGAAAACAACACATGGCAAAATTCCACGGCGAACGAGGGATTTGAATCTGTTGGGAGGGGCTGTTTGGATCTTGCCCGGGCTAGCCAAAATATTGGCGACCCTTTTGTCCACCGGTGCCTTTGCCACCGACGAACAAGGAATGGCTCGGGTGCTCATGCATCCTCCAGCGCGCACGTTGGAGACGAGCTCACGGGAGCTGTGTTCTTTTTGTCCCACCACGCCGCCCAAGCTGCCCGCAGACCGACCGGCGACCCGCAAATTACGCCATCAACCGTAGCCACACACATTATGACAACAACTCAACCAACCGGACGAAATTCACGCAAACAGGGCGATATTTCATATAAACAACAACGGAAATCATATAAGATACCTGATTATCAAACAAACATGATGGATTTCATTACATTCAAATGAACTACGCGGTGCTAGTTCTGGACAGCACAGGTATATAATACCTGGCCTAAATGGTCGCCTGCCGATCGATTTGTGTTCCTCATGTCCGGCAGCATGATCACCGGAATGCCGGGAGCCCCGGAGGTATATGCTTCAGCGCAAAGGATGGCTCGCTTCCCCACTGTCCAACTGATATCATTGGCTGATGCCGAAGATGATGGTGGAAGGGGGCTTCCCCGCTTCCGTGGAGCCCATGCGGGGTCGACGAAGGTCCTCGCAACAAAAGGATCCGGCAAGACACCTGATGTGTACGCCGGCGTCGCCTCTGCGGTGGCCTTCATGGGACCCAAGCGGCGGCGGCCTCCCATATTCTACTTCTCCTCGATGATGGCGGCGCACGCGGAGGCGCTGGCCACCGACTCGTCTCTCTCCGTGCACCCGGCTTCTGTCGCTGCTTGCATGGCGCGGCCGCCGGCATGGGAGTCTCGGCTACAGAAACGGGAGACGCGGTACCAGGCGGCTGATAACCCACAAGTATAGGGGATCGGAACAGTTTTCGAGGGTAGAGTATTCAACCCAAATTTATTGATTCGACACAAGGGGAGCCAAAGAATATTCTGAACTATTCGCACTTGAGTTGTCAATTCAACCACACCTGGATAACTTAATAACTGCATCAAAGTATTTAGTAGCAAAGTAATATGGAAGTAACGGTAACGGTAACAAAAGTAATATTTTTGGGTTTTGTAGTGATTGTAACAGCAACAACGGAAAAGTAAATAAGCGAAGAACAATATGTGAAAAGCTCGTAGGCATTGGATCGGTGATGGAGAATTATGCCGGATGCGGTTCATCATGTAATAGTCATAACATAGGGTGACACAGAACTAGCTCCAATTCATCAATGTAATGTAGGCATGTATTCCGAATATAGTCATACGTGCTTATGGAAAAGAACTTGCATGACATCTTTTGTCCTACCCTCCCGTGGCAGCGGGGTCCTAGCGGAAACTAAGGGATATTAAGGCCTCATTTTAATAGAGTACCAGACCGAAGCATTAACACATAGTGAATACATGAACTCCTCAAACTATGGTCATCACCGGGAGTGGTCCCGATTATTGTCACTTTGGGGTTGCCGGATCATAACACATAATAGGTGACTATAGACTTGCAAGATAGGATCAAGAACTCACATATATTCATGAAAACATAATAGGTTCAGACCTGAAATCATGGCACTCGGGCCCTAGAGACAAGCATTAAGCATAGCAAAGTCATAGCAACATCAATCTCAGAACATAGTGGATACTAGGGATCAAACCCTAACAAAACTAACTCGATTACATGATAAATCTCATCCAACCCATCACCGTCCAGCAAGCCTACGATGGAATTACTCACGCACGGCGGTGAGCATCATGAAATTGGTGATGGAGGATGGTTGATGATGACGATGGCGACGGTTCCCCTCTCCGGAGCCCCGAACAGACTCCAGATCAGCCCTCCCGAGAGAGTTTAGGGCTTGGCGGCGGCTCAGTATCGTAAAGCACGATGAATCCTTCTCTTCGATTTTTTCTCCCCGAACACGAATATATGGAGTTGGAGTTGAGGTCGGTGGAGCACCAGAGGGCCCACGAGGCAGGGGGGCGCGTCCCCCACCCTCGTGGACAGGTGGTGGGGCCCCTGGCCTTGATTCTTTCGCCAATATTTTTAATATTTTCCAAAAATAAGCTCCGTGGAGTTTCAGGTCATTCCGAGAACTTTTGTTTCTCCACATAAATAACACCATGGCAATTCTGCTGAAAACAGCGTCAGTCCGGGTTAGTTCCATTCAAATCATGCAAGTTAGAGTCCAAAACAAGGGCAAAAGTGTTTGGAAAAGTAGATACGACGGAGACGTATCAACTACCCCAAGCTTAAACCTTTGCTTGTCCTCAAGCAATTCAGTTGATAAACTGAAAGTGATAAAGAAAAACTTTTACAAACTCTGTTTGCTCTTGTTGTTGTAAATATGTAAAGCCAGCATTCAAGTTTTCAGCAAAGATTATGAACTAACCATATTCACAATAACACTTAGGTCTCATGTTTACTCATATCAATGGCATAATCAACTAGCGAGCAATAATAATAAACCTCGGATGACAACACTTTCTCAAAACAATCATAATATGATATAACAAGATGGTATCTCGCTAGCCCTTTATGAGACCGCAAAACATATGCAGAGCACCTTTAAAGATCAAGGACTGACTAGACATTGTAATTCATGGTAAAAGAGATCCAGTCATACCCAATATAAATTAACAATAATGAATGCAAATGACAGCAGTGCTCTCCAGCTGGTGCTTTTTAATAAGAGGGTGATGACTCAACATGAAAGTAAATAGATAGGCCCTATGCAGAGGGAAGCAGGGATTTGTAGAGGTGCCAGAGCTCGATTTAGAAATAGGGATAAATAATATTTTGAGCGGCATACTTTCATTGTCAACATAACAACCAAGAGATGGCGATATCTTCCATGCTACACACATTATAGGCGGTTCCCAAACAGAATGGTAAAGTTTATACCCCCCCTCCACCAACAAGCATCAATCCATGGCTTGCTCGAAACAACGAGTGCCTGCTACCTCCTGAGCACTGCGTTGGTTTTCCCTTGAAGAGGAAACGGTGATGCAGCAAAGTAGCGTAAGTATTTCCCTCAGTTTTTGAGAACCTAGGTATCAATCCAGTAGGAGGCTACGCGCGAGTCCCTCGCACCTACACAAAACAAATAAATCCTTGCAACCAATGCGATAAGGGGTTGTCAATCCCTTCACAGTCACTTATGAGAGTGAGATCTGATAGATATGATAGGATAATATTTTTTGGTATTTTTATGATAAAGATGCAAAGTAAAATAAAAGCAAAGTAAAAAAGCAAAGGAAATAACTAAGTGTTGGAAGATTAATATGATGAAGATGGACCCGGGGGCCATAGGTTTCACTAGTGGCTTCTCTCATGAGCATAAGTATTCTACGGTGGGTGAACAAATTACTGTTGAGCAATTGATAGAATTGAGCATAGTGATGAGAATATCTAGGTATGATCATGTATATAGGCATCACGTCCGAGACAAGTAGACCGACTCCTGCCTGCATCTACTACTATTACTCCACTCATCGACCGCTATCCAGCATGCATCTAGAGTATTAAGTTTATAAAAACAGAGTAACGCCTTAAGCAAGATGACATGATTTAGAGGGATAAATTCATGCAATATGATAAAAAAAAACCCCATCTTGTTATCCTCGATGGCAACAATACTATACGTGCCTTGCTGCCCCTACTGTCACCAGGAAAGGACACCGCAAGGTTGAACCCAAAGCTAAGCACTTCTCCTATTGCAAGAAAGATCAATCTAGTAGGCCAAACCAAACTGATAATTCGAAGCAACTTGCAAAGATAACCAATCATACATAAAAGAATTCAGAGAAGATTCAAATATTGTTCATAGATAAACTTGATCATAAACCCACAATTCATCGGTCTCAACAAACACACCGCAAAAAGAAGATTACATCGAATAGATCTCCACGAGAGAGGGGGGAACATTGTATTGAGATCCAAAAAGAGAGAAGAAGCCATCTAGCTAATAACTATGGACCCGAAGGTCTGAGGTAAACTACTCACACTTCATCGGAGAGGCTATGGTGTTGATGTAGAAGCCCTCCGTGATGGATGCCCCCTCCGGCGGAGCTCCGGAACAGGCCCCAAGATGGGATCTCGTGGATACAGAAGGTTGCGGCGGTGGAATTATGTTTTTGGCTCCGTCTCTGATCGTTTGGGGGTACGTAGGTATATATAGGAGGAAGAAGTACGTCGGTGGAGCAACAGGGGGTCCACGAGGGTGGAGGGCGCGCCCCCTACCTCGTGGCCTCCTGGAAGCTTCTCTTACGTAGGGTCCAAGTCTCCTGGATCATGTTCGTTCCGAAAATCACGTTCCCGAAGGTTTCATTCCGTTTGGACTCCGTTTGATATTATTTTTCTGCGAAACTCTGAAATAGGCAAAAAAACAGCAATTCTGGGCTGGGCCTCCGGTTAATAGGTTAGTCCCAAAAATAATATAAATGTGAATAATAAAGCCCAATAATGTCCAAAACAGAAGATAATATAGCATGGAGCAATCAAAAATTATAGATACGTTGGATACGTATCAAGCATCCCAAAGCTTAATTCCTGCTCGTCCTCGAGTAGGTAAATGATAAAAACAGAATTTTTGATGCGGAGTGCTACTTGGCATAATTTCAATGTAATTCTTCTTAATTGCGGTATGAATATTCAGATCCGAAAGATTCAAGATAAAAAGTTCATATTGACATAAAAATAATAATACTTCAAGCATACTAACTAAGCAATTATGTCCTCTCAAAATAACATGGCCAAAGAAAGTTCATCCCTACAAAATCATATGGTTTAGTCATGCTCCAATTTCGTCACACAAGAATGCTCTCATCATGCACAACCCCGATGACAAGCCAAGCAATTGTTTCATACTTTAGTAATCTCAAACTTATAAACCTTCACGCAATACATGAGCGCGAGCCATGGACATAGCACTATGGGTGGAACAGAATATGATGATGGGGGTTATATGGAGAAGACAAAAAAAAGCCTCACATCAACGAGGCTAATCAATGAGCTATGGAGATGCCCATAGATTGATGTTAATGCAAGGAGTAGGGATTGCCATGCAACGGATGCACTAGAGCTATAAATGTATGAAAGCTAAACAAAAGAAACTAAGTGGGTGTGCATCCAACTTGCTTGCTCACGAAGACCTAGGGCACTTGAGGAGGCCCATTGTTGGAATATACAAGCCAAGTTCTATAATGAAAAATTCCCACTAGTATATGGGAATGACAAAACAAGAGACTCTCTATCATGAAGATTATGGTGCTACTTTGAAGCACAAGTGTGGTAAAAGGATAGTAACATTGTCCCTTCTCTCTTTTTCTCACATTTTTTTGGGCCTTCCCTTTTTTTTATGGCCTTTCTCTTTTTTTATTCCTCACTTGGGACAATGCTCTAGAAAATGATGATCATCACACTTCTATTTATTTACAAAATGATTACAACTCGATACTAGAACAAAGTATGACTCTATATGAATGCCTCCGGCGGTGTACCGGGATATGCAATGAACCAAGAGTGACATGTATGAAAGAATTATGAACGGTGTCTTTTCCACAAATACTATGTCAACTACATGATCATGCTAAGCTATATGACAATGATGAATGTGTCATGATAATCGGAATGGTGGAAAGTTGCATGGCAATATATCTCGGAATGGCTATGGAAATGCCATAATAGGTAGGTATGGTGGCTGTTTTGAGGAAGATATAAGGAGGTTTATGTGTGAAAGAGCGTATCATATCACGGGGTTTGGATGTAACGGCGAAGTTTGCACCAACTCTCAATGTGAGAAAGGGCAATGCACGTTACCGAAGAGGCTAGCAATGATGGAAGGGTGAGAGTGCGTATAATCCATGGACTCAACATTAGTCATAAAGAACTCACATACTTATTGAAAAAATCTACAAGTCATCAAAAACCAAGCACTACGCACATGCTCCTAGGGGGTAGATTGGTAGGAAAAGACCATCGCTCGTCCCCGACCGCCACTCATAAGGAGGACAATCAAAGAACACCTCATGTTTCCATTTTGTTACATAACGTTTACCATACGTGCATGCTACGGGACTTGCAAACTTCAACACAAGTATTTCTCAAATTCACAACTACTCAACTAGCACGACTTTGATATTATTACCTCCATATCTCAAAACAATCATCAAGCATCAAACTTCTCTTAGTATTCAACACACTCATAAGAAAGTTTTTACTATCTTGAATACCTAGCATATTAGGATTATTTTAAGCAAATTACCATGCTATTTAAGACTCTCAAAATAATCTAAGTGATGCATGAGAGATCAATAGTTTCTATAAAACAAATCCACCACCGTGCTCTAAAAGATATAAGTGAAGTACTAGAGCAAAACTATATAACTCAAAAGATATAAGTGAAGCACATAGAGTATTCTAATAATTTCCGAATCATGTGTGTCTCTCTAAAAAGTTGTGTACAGCAAGGATGATTGTGGAAAACTAACAAGCAAATACTCAAATCATACAAGACGCTCCAAGCAAAACACATATCATGTGGTGAATAAAAATATAGCTCCAAGTAAAGTTACCGATGGAAGTAGACGAAAGAGGGGATGCCTTCCGGGGCATCCCCAAGCTTTGGCTTTTTGGTGTCCTTAGATTATCTTGGGGGTGCCATGGTCATCCCCAAGCTTAGGCTCTTGCCACTCCTTGTTCCATAATCCATCAAATCTCTCACCCAAAACTTGAAAACTTCACAACACAAAACTCAGCAGAAAATCTCGTGAGTTCCTTTAGCGAAAGAAAACAAAAAACCGCTTCAAGGTACTGTAATGAACTCATTCTTTATTTATATTGGTGTTAAACCTACTGTATTCCAACTTCTCTATGGTTTATAAACTATTTTACTAGCCATAGATTCATCAAAATAAGCAAACAACACACGAAAAACAGAATCTGTCAAAAACAGAACAGTCTGTAGTAATCTGTAACTAACGCAAACTTCTGGAACTCCAAAAAATCAGCCAAAATAAGAAGACCTAGGCAATTTGTTTATTGATCAGCAGCAATTGGAATCAGTATTTTATCACGTTCTGGTGATTTTTAACAATTGTTTTCGTGAACAGAAAGTTTCTGGAAATTTCTGCAAGATCAAATAACTATCATCCAAGAAGATCCTATAGGTTTAACTTGGCACAAACACTAATTAAAACATAAAAACACATCTAACCAGAGGTTAGATCAAATATTTATTCCTAAACAGAATCAAAAAGAAAAAAAATTGGGTTGCCTCCCAACAAGCGCTATCGTTTAACGCCCCTAGCTAGGCATAATAGCAAGTATAGATCTAGGTATTGCCATCTTTGGTAGGCAATCCATAAGTGGCTCTCATGATAGATTCATATGGTAACTTCATTTTCTTCCTAGGGAATTGTTCCATGCCTTTCTTCAATGGAAATTGGAATCTAATATTCCCTTCCTTCATATCAATAATTGCACAAATCGTTCAAAGGAAATGTCTACCAAGAATAATAGGACATGAAGGATTGCAATCTATGTCAAGAACGATAAAATCTACGGGCACATAATTCCTATTTGCAACAATAAGAACATCATTAATTCTTCCCATAGGTTTCTTAATAGTGGAATCCGCAAGGTGCAAGTTTAAAGAGCAATCATCAAAATCATGGAAACCTAGCAAATCACACAAAGTTTTTAGAATAGTGGAAACACTAGCACCCAAATCACATAAAGCATAGAACTCATGTTCCTTAATCTTAATTTTAATAGTAGATTCCCACTCATCATAAAGTTTTCTAGGGATAGAAACTTCCAACTCAAGTTTTTCTTCATAAGATTGCATCAAGGCATCAACGATATGTTTGATAAAAGCCTTATTTTGACTATAAGCATGAGGAGAATTTAGCACGGATTGCAAAAAGGAAATACAATCTATCAAAGAGCAATTATCATAATTAAATTTCTTGAAATCCAAAATAGTGAGTTTATCTAATGTTTTGATTTCTTCAATCCCACTTTTATCAATTTTAGCATCAAGATCTAAAAACTCCGAATTTTTGGAACGCCTTCTAGGTAAAGGTGGATCATATTCAGTCCCATCATTATCAAGATTCATATTGCAAAACAAAGATTTAATAGGGGACACATCAATAACTTTTAGATCTTCATCTTTATTTTCATAGAAATTTGAAGAACACGCTTTCATAAAGCAATCTTTTTTAGCACGCATCCTAACGGTTCTTACTTTGCACTCATCAATGGAAATTCTCATGGCTTTGAGAAACTCATTGATATCATGCTTAGGAGGAATAGATCTAAGTTTCAAAGAATCAACATCAAGAGAAATTCTATCAACGTTCCTAGCCAATTCATCAACTTTAAGCAATTTTTCTTCAAGCAAGGCATTGAAATTCTTTTGAGAATTCATAAATTCCTTAACACTAGTCTCAAATTCAGAGGGCATCTTATTAAAATTTCCTTATGAATTGTTGTAGGAATTACCATAATTATTAGAGGAATTACTAGGATAAGGCCTAGGATTAAAGTTTCCTCTATGCGCGTTATTACCAAAATTATTCCTACCAACAAAATTCACATCCATAGATTCATTATTATTCTCAATCAAAGTAGACAAAGGCATATCATTGGGATCAGAAGAAACACTCTTAGTAGCAAATAATTTCATAAGTTCATCCATCTTTCCACTAAAAACATTAATTTCTTCTATCGCATGCACTTTTTTATTAGTAGATCTTTCAGTGTGCCATTGAGAATAATTAACCATAATATTATCTAGGAGTTTAGTAGCTTCTCCTAAAGTGATTTCCATAAAAGTGCCTCCCGCGGCCGAATCTAAAAGATTTCTAGAAGCAAAATTCAATCCGGCATAAAAAATTTGTATAATCATCCACAAATTTAAACATGAGTGGGGCAATTACGTATCATTAATTTCATCCTCTCCCAAGCTTGTGCAACATGTTCATGATCAAGTTGCTTAAAATTCATAATATCGTTTCTAAGAGAGATAATCTTAGCGGGAGGAAAATACTTAGAGATAAAAGCATCTTTGCACTTATTCCAAGAATCAATACTATTTTTAGGCAAAGACAAAAACCAAGCTTTAGCACGATCTCTAAGCGAAAAAGGAAATAGCTTCAATTTAACAATATCATTGTCAACATCTTTCTTCTTTTGCATATCACACAAATCAACGAAGCTATTTAGATGAGTAGCGGCATCTTCACTAGGAAGGCCAGCGAATTGATCTTTCATAACAAGATTCACAAGATTTAGTATGGTAAGAGGAGCAATCGGAGTGCTAAGGAAATCATTATAGTTGGTATTGGTAAATTCATGTAATTTGGTATTATCTTGAGCCATCGTGACAAACAAGCAATCCAACACACGAGCAAACAAGAAGCAAGCGAAAAAGAGGCGAGCGGAAAAGAGAGGGCGAATAAAACGGCAAGGGTGAAGTGGGGGAGAGGAAAACGAGAGGCAAATGGCAAATAATGTAATGCGGGAGATAAGGGTTTGTGATGGGTACTTGGTATGTTGACTTTTGGGTAGACCTCCCCGGCTACGGCGCCAGAAATCCTTCTTGCTACCTCTTGAGCACTGCGTTGGTTTTCCCTTGAAGAGGAAAGGGTGATGCAGCAAAGTAGCGTAAGTATTTCCCTTAGTTTTTGAGAACCAAGGTATCAATCCAGTAGGAGGCTACACGCGAGTCCCTCGCACCTACACAAAACAAATAAATCCTCGCAACCAACGCAATAAGGGGTTGTCAATCCCTTCATGGTCACTTACGAGAGTGAGATCTGATAGATATGATAGGATAATATTTTTTGGTATTTTTATGATAAAGATGCAAAGTAAAATAAAAGCAAAGTAAAAAATCAAAGGAAATAACTAAGTGTTGGAAGATTAATATAATGAAGATAGACCCGGGGGCCATAGGTTTCACTAGTGGCTTCTCTCATGAGCATAAGTATTCTACGGTGGGTGAACAAATTACTGTTGAGCAATTGCCAGAATTGAGCATAGTTATGAGAATATCTAGGTATGATCATGTATATAGGCATCACGTCCGAGACAAGTAGACCGACTCCTACCTACATCTACTACTATTACTCCACTCATCGACCGCTATCCAGCATGCATCTAGAGTATTAAGTTTGTAAAAATAGAGTAACGCCTTAAGCAAGATGACATGATGTAGAGGGATAAATTCAAGCAATATGATAAAAAAAACCATCTTTTTATCCTCGATGGCAACAATACTATACGTGCCTTGCTGCCCTTACTGTCACTGGGAAAGGACACCGCAAGATTGAACCCAAAGCTAAGCACTTCTCCCATTGCAAGAAAGATCAATTTAGTAGGCCACACCAAACTGATAATTCGAAGAGACTTGCAAAGATAACCAATCATACATAAAAGAATTCAGAGAAGATTCAAATATTGTTCATAGATAAACTTGATCATAAACCCACAATTCATCGGTCTCAACAAACACACCGCAAAAAGAAGATTACATCGAATAGATCTCCACAAGAGAGGGGGAGAACATTGTATTGAGATCCAAAAAGAGAGAAGAAGCCATCTAGCTAATAACTATGGACCTGAAGGTCTGAGGTAAACTACTCACACTTCATCGGAGAGGCTATGGTGTTGATGTAGAAGCCCTCCGTGATGGATGCCCCCTCCGGCGGAGCTCCGGAACATGCCCCGAGATGGGATCTTGTGGGTACAGAAGTTTGCGGCCGTGGAATTAGGTTTTTGGCTCCGTCTCTGATCGTTTGGGGGTATGTAGGTATATATAGGAGGAAGTAGTACATCGGTGGAGCAACAGGGGGCCCACGAGGGTGGAGGGCACGCCCTGGGGGGTAGGCGCACCCCCCCTACCTCATGGCCTCCTGGAAGCTTCTCTTACGTAGGGTCGAAGTCTCCAGGATCATGTTCGTTTTGAAAATCACGTTCCCGAAGGTTTCATTCCGTTTGGACTCCGTTTGATATTATTTTTCTGCAAAACTCTGAAATAGGCAAAAAAACAGCAATTCTGGGCTGGGCCTCCGGTTAATAGGTTAGTCCCAAAAATAATATAAAAGTGAATAATAAAGCCCAATAATGTCCAAAACAGAAGATAATATAGCATGGAGCAATCAAAAATTATAGATACGTTGGAGACGTATCAGTGCCTCCAACTAACAACAGTCCTGGGGGAGTTTCTTTTGCAATTATTTTGATTTGATTTGCATAAAGCATGGGACTGGGCATCCCGGTGACCAGCCATTTTCTCGTGAGTGAGGAGCGGAGTCCACTCCTCTTGAAAATAACCCGCCTAACATGGAAGATACAGACAGCCCTAGTTGATACATGAGCTACTCGAGCATACAAAACAGAATTTCATTTGAAGGTTTAGAGTTTGGCACATACAAATTTACTTGGAACGGCAGGTAGATACCACATATAGGAAGATATGGTGGACTCATATGGAATAACTTTGGGGTTTAAGGGATTGGATGCACAAGCAGTATTCCCACTTAGTACAAGTGAAGGCTAGCAAAAGACTGGGAAGCGACCAACTAGAGAGCGACAACAGTCATGAACATGCATTAAATTAATGAACATTGAGTGCAAGCATCAGTAGGATATAATCCACCATGAACATAAATATCGTGAAGGCTATGTTGATTTGTTTCAACTATATGCGTGAACATGTGTCAAGTCAAGTCACTCGAATCATTCAAAGGAGGATACCACCCTACTATACCACATCACAACCATTTTAATATCATGTTGGCACACAAGGTAAACCATTATAACTCATAGCTAATTAAGCATGGCATAAGTAACTATAATCTCTAATTGTCATTGCAAACATGTTTATTCATAATAGGCTGAATCAGGAACGACGAACTAATCATATTTACAAAAATAAGAGAGGTCGAGTTCATACCAGCTTCTCTCATCTCAATCAGTCAATCATATATCGTCATCATTGCCTTTCACTTGCACGACCGAACGATGTGAATAATAATAATAGTGCACGTGCATTGGACTAAGCTGGAATCTGCAAGCATTCAGTAAAAAGGAGAAGACAAGGCTATATGGGCTCTTGGTTAAATCAACAATAATGCATATAAGAGCCACTTCAACATTTTCATCATGGTATTCTCCTATCGACCCCCAAAGAAAAGAAAAGACATAAAAACTATTTACACGGGACAGCTCCCAACAATCAAAAGAAGAACGGCAAATCTTTTTGGGTTTTCTTTTAATTATTACTACTACAGCACGAAAAATAAAATAGCTAAAAGCTACTACTAATTTTTTTGTTTTTCTTAAGGTTTATTAAACACACAAGAAAAAAGCATAAAAAGAAAAATAAACTAGCATGGATATTATAGTGAAAAAGTATGAGCACCGACAACTAGCAATGAGTGTGTAAACAAAAATTTAATAAGGTGAGAGATACGTACTCCCCCAAGCTTAGGCTTTTGGCCTAAGTTGGTTTATTGCCACGGATGGCCTGGCGGATATCCAAAGTTATAGCTAGGGTCGTACTGAGATGCAGCAGTCATTGCATCGTGGGTTGCAGCGTGGAGGCGAGCTATCTCAGCCCTCCTCTTATACTCTTCCGCCTCCTCTCTGGTTATAAAATATCTCCCTTTTGCCTGAAAGTCAAAGAAAGTAGAAGTAGGGAGAGCGACGTGATAGGCGTGTCGTCTGTCAAAGATTAGTCTATACTGGAGGAACTGATCGTTCCTCTCAACAAAATGATGACGAACCATAGCCTCATAATCCAAATAAGCAGGAGGCAACTCAATATCATCCTCACATATGGTTACACCAAGAAAATTAGCTATACTGGTTGCATAAATTCCACCAAAGAAATCTCCATTTAATCTATTATGATGCAACCTATGTGCAACAATGGCTCCCAAATTATAATGTTTATCTCCTAACACAACACTCCTAAGAATACTGAGGTCAGGGACAAACATGTGACATGCTTCATCCTTACCATTTATGCACCTCCCTATGAAAAGAGCAAAATAATGTATAGCAGGAAAGTGAATGCTCCCTATGGTAGCTTGTGCTATGTCTCTAGATTCACCCACAGTTATACTAGCAAGAAAATCTCTCAATTCAGATTTGTGAGGTTCACTAGGACTACCCCATTGTGGAAGTTTGCAAGTAGTGGTAAAATCCTCTAAGTCCATAGTATAAGAATTTTCATAAAGATCAAACAGGACAGTTTGAGAATTGCGTGAAGATGAAAATTCTAACCTCCTCACAAAGGAACTAGTGAGATAGTGGTACTGACGGCACTTTTCTGCCTCGAAGCTCACAAGATCAGCGTTACGCAAATATGCGTTAAATTCTTCCTTAATTCCTGCTTGATCCATGAAGTCCTCTGAAGGCCATTCACAAGGCCGCACTGGGGCGTCCCTTGGTGGTTCATCATCAGCATCACGCATTGCAAGCCTGGGTCCTTGCTTCCTTGAAGAACCAACTTGGTACATTTTCCTAAACATATTTCTTCCTCTGAAAATTTTAGTAACTTCAAATAAAAGTGAACCAAGCTCAACAAAATTGATAGAAACTACTCCTACAAATGCCTAGAGCCTATATATGCATTAGAACTACTTGGAACCATATAAATTTGACATGCAAGCTCAAGAACATGGTCACCTAGGCAGCACAAATTTGCAATGAATAAAGCACTAGAACAAAAACTAATTGGACCAATGGAGGAGTCACATACCAGGAACAATCCCTCAAAGCAGTTTTGTGAGAGGTGCTTTGAGCAAGGAGATCAAAAATCGCAGCAAAATTAGCTAGAACTCGTGCTTGAGCTGGATGGTGATTTTTTTGGGAGGAAGGAGTGTGTGGGTGAGGGAATAAGTGGAGGGGGGCCACCGTGAGCCCACGAGGCAGGGGGGCGCGCCCGGGGGGTGGGCGCGCCCTGGACCCTCGTGGCGAGGTGCTTGCTCCCCCTGCTGTGTTCTCAGTGCCAGATATTCTCAAATATTCCAGAAAAAAATCATATTAAATTGGCAGGGCATTTGGAGAACTTTTATTTTCGGGGTATTTTTTATTGCATGGATAATTCAGAAAACTGGCAGAAAATACTATTTTTGCTTTATTTATTCTAAATAACAGAAAGTAAAAGGAGGGTACAGAAGGTTGTGCTTTCTAGCTTCATCCATCTCATGCTCATCAAAAGGAATCCACTAACAAGGTTGATGAAGTCTTGTTAAAAAACTCATTCCAACTAACATGGAACCAAAGAAATTTCGAATAACACTATGTTACCTCAACGGGGATATGCACATCCCCGATAATAAGAATATCATATCTCTTTTTGACAGTAGGAAGAGGAAATTCAAAACCTCCAAAAATAATCGATGGAATTTTTCCAATAGAGTTGATACTATGAACCTGAGGTTGTTTCCTCAGAAAGTGTACCGTATGCTCATTACCATTAACATGAAAAGTGACATTGCCTTTGTTGCAATCAATAACAACCCCTGCAGTATTCAAAAAAGGTCTTCCAAGAATAATAGACATACTATCATCCTCGGGAATATCAAGAATAGCAAAGTCCGTTAAAATAGTAACGTGTGCAACCACAACAGGCACATCCTCACAAATACCGACAGGTATAGCAGTTGATTTATCAGCCATTTGCAAAGATATTTCAGTAGGTGTCAACTTATTCAAATCAAGTCTACGATATAAAGAGAGAGGCATAAGACTAACACCGGCTCCAAGATCACATAAAGCAGTTTTAACATAATTTCTTTTAATGGGGCGTGGTAGAGTGGGTACTCCTAGATCTCCTAGTTTCTTTGGTATTCCACCCTTAAAAGTATAATTAGCAAGCATGGTGGAAATTTCAGCTTCCGGTATCTTTCTTTTATTCGTAACAATTTCTTTAATATACTTAGCATAAGGATTCATTTTGAGCATATCAGTCAAATGCATACGCAAGAAGATAGGTCTAATCATTTCAGCAAAGCGCTCAAAATCCTCATCATCCTTTTTCTTGGATGGTTTGGGAGGAAAAGGCATGGGTTTCTGAACCCATGGTTCTCTTTCTTTACCGTGTTTCCTAGCAACAAAGTCTCTCTTATCATAACGTTGATTCTTTGATTGTGGGTTATCAAGATCAACAGCAGGTTCAATTTCTACATCATTATCATTGCTAGGTTGAGCATCAACATGAACATCATCATTAATATTATCACTAGGTTCATGTTCATTACCAGATTGTGTTTCAGCATCAGAATTAGAAATATTATTGGGATTCTCAGGTGTGTCTACAACAGGTTCACTAGAAGCATGCAAAGTCCTATCATTTTTCTTTTTCTTCTTTTTAGAAGGACTAGGTGCATCAATATTATTTCTCTGAGAATCTTGCTTAATTCCCTTAGGATGGCCTTCAGGATACAAAGGTTCCTGAGTCATTTTACCAGTTCTAGTAGCCACTCTAACAGCATAGTCATTATTCTTACTATTTAATTCATTGAGCAAATCATTCTGAGCTTTAAGTACTTTTTCTACTTGAGTGGTAACCATAGAAGCATGTTTACTAATGAGTTTAAGTTCACCTTTAACTCTAGACATATAATCACCCAAGTGTTCAATCATATAAGCAGTTTGTTTTAATTGTCTACCAAAATAAGCATTAAAATCTTCTTGCTTAACCATAAAGTTATCAAACTCATCCAAACATTGGCTAGCAAACTTAGTAGGAGGGATTTCAGCTTTATCATATCTATAGAGAGAATTTACCTTTACTACCTATGTCGGGTTATCAAGACCATGTGTTTGTTCAATAGGTGATGAATTAAAACCATGTATTTCTTCAACAGGCGGTAAATTAAGACCATGTATTCCTTCAATAGGAGGTAAATTCTTAACATCTTCAGCTTTAATACATTTTTCTTTCATAGATTTCTTTGCCCCTTGCATATCTTCAGGACTGAGAAATAGAACACCCCTTTTCTTTGGAGTTTGTTTAGGAATAGGCTCAGGAGTTGGCTCAGGAAGTGTCCAATTATTTTCATTAGTCAACATATTATTCAATAGAATCTCAGCTTCATCCGGTGTTCTTTCCCTGAAAACAGAACCAGCACAACTATCCAGGTAATCTCTGGAAGCATCGGTTAGTCCATTATAAAAGATATCAAGTATTTCATTTTTCTTAAGAGGATGATCAGGCAAAGCATTAAGTAATTGGAGAAGCCTCCCCCAAACTTGTGGGAGACTCTCTTCTTCAAGTTGCACAAAATTATATATTTCCCTTAAAGCAGCTTGTTTCTTATGAGCAGGGAAATATTTAGCAGAGAAATAATAAATCATATCCTGGGGACTACGCACACAACCAGGATCAAGAGAATTAAACCATATCTTAGCATCACCCTTTAATGAGAACATAAATATTTTAAGGATATAAAAGTAGCGGGTTCTCTCATCATTAGTCAATAGGGTGGCTATATCATTTAATTTAGTAAGATGTGCCACAACAGTTTCAGATTCATAGCCATAAAAAGGATCAGACTCAACCAAAGTAATTATATCAGGATCAACAGAGAATTCATAATCCTTATCAGTAACGAAGATAGGTGAAGTAGCATAAGCAGGATCATATTTCATTCTAGCATTCCGAGTTTTTTGTTTAAGCTTAGCTAATAATTTCTTAAGATCACTTCTGTCATTGCAAGCAAGAAAGTCTCTTTTAATCTCTTCATCCATAATATAGCCCTCAGGCACAATAGGCAATTCATATTTATTTGGAGAGCCTTCATCATCACTTTTTCATCAATATTATCAGTTTCAATAATTTCATTCTCTCTAGCCCTAGCAAGTTGTTCATCAAGAAATTCACCAAGTGGCACAGTAGTATCAAGCATAGAAGTAGTTTCATCATAAGTATCATGCATAGCAGAAGTGGCATCATCAATAACATGCGACATATCAGAATTAATAGCAGAAGCAGGTTTAGGTGTCGCAAGCTTACTCAAAACAGAAGGTGAATCAAGTGCAGAGCTAGATGGCAGTTCCTTACCTCCGCTTGTAGTTGAGGGATAAATTTTTGTTTTCTTGTCTTTCAAGTTCATCATAGTGACCAGCAGAAATAAATCCCAAGTGACTCAAAGAATAGAGCTATGCTCCCCGGCAACGGTGCAAGAAAATAGTCTTGATAACCCACAAGTATAGGGGGTCGCAACAGTTTTCGAGGGTAGAGTATTCAACCCATGTTCTTACATCAAACTACTTTTCTTGTGTATCCTTTGATACACCTTCAAGTTGAGAGTGTAATATTGGTTGCATCTTGCATATCATTTCAAACATGTATTGCCTCTAATTTGTTGAAGTGCCACTTGTAATGAGACACATCTAACTTGGTAGAGTTATTTTGGTTGGATCTTTCATATGGTGTCTAGATTGCATTGCGTCCAATTTGTTGAAATGCCTTCTGCTTAGCGTTTTTCATACATATTCCATCCTCCTACAATGTGGTTGCCATACATAAAAGTTGTGTTCGTCAGTATCATGCATCAACGAATTTGGAAGTGCGAATTTCATTCCTTTTTCTTGTGTGTTTACTTGACAAGGCAAAATCTGAAAGGACGAAGGCACGGAATGATGGTGGTCCTCTAGAGCAACCGAAACATATGATCTCTGCAGATTCTCCTGCTACTCGTACTGCAGTGCTAGTTCCAAATCTCATCTCCCCTACTCCACAACCCAAGGTGCATGCTCTAACATGGCAGTGTGATATCTCGTTGCATGTTGCATATGGTGCCTAGCTTGTATTGCTCCTAATTTGTTAAATTGCATCTCCTTAGCTTACCCATTATACATGTGAATATGACACGCCTTCCTATTTTTCGTACATACTACATCTGCCTATCACACCATGTTCTTACATCAAACTACTGTTCTTGTGTATCCTGCATCTATCGCTTATGATGAGACAGTCACGCCTGTGGGTTAATATGAGACGCGCTACTCTTATAAAGAATGCAATTTCATCCTTGCTTATAAAGAAGCTTGATTGATTCTAACAAGTTGAAGCACCTTGTGCTTAGTTTACACTTTATACATCATACATGTCAATATGTCACGCCGTCCTGTTTTCGATACATATTCCATCCTCCTATCATGCGGCTGCCTTACGTGAAATGTAGCGACCCGACCTCAGACGGTCAAGTCTCTGTGCTTCAGTGTCATCCCTGGATCGGTAATGCTGACACACACAGCACTCGATGGATTTATAACAGAGTAGCAATCACACACTTATTACATCGAATGTCTCAAAAGAGAACTTATTACAATAAATATGTCATAAGGCCATCTAAATAGGATAACAACGGAAGGCTTGGAAGATAAAGTGAGTCCATCAACTCCAACGGCATAGCTGAGTGCATGACAAACGACCTATGGCACCTTACTCATCGTCTGAAAAGTCTGCAACATGATACGTTGCAGCCCAAGAACGGGTCAGCACATGGAATATGCTGGCAATATAACACAGTATAGTAATGAACAGATAATAGCTATCACTATATGCATATATGGCTGGTGGAGGCTCTAAGGTTATAATGTTTTTGCGAAAAGCCAATTTTTTTGCTACAACAAAGGAATAGATTTTTATTTAACTATCATGGTGGTTGAAATATCATTGAGAAGGTTCCTCCAACTCAATCCCAATTAAAGTAGTCATTATCAACCCAACAAATTAATTTAGTGTGATGAGATCAAACCAATAATTCAAGTACCAGATACTCAAAATGTCCATAACCGGGGACACGGCTAACCATGATTAGTTTATACACTCTGCAGAGGTTTGCGCACTTTTCCCCACCAGACTCGATCTCCTCCATTTGATTTCTCGCACTACATGGTGCTTGAGAAACGGATGACCGAGACACAGTCTTTCAGAAGCATTAACTATTCACTCTGGGTAGACAATTACACCTACTTTCCCTCTACATCTGCTAGCCTACCACTGAAAGAGGTCACGCAACATACTCAACTATGCCAGAGCCCATAATGGCTTGTAGCTGCACATGGAAGTTTCTATCATGAATAATCTTATGATCCCTTTGAGCCTAGATGGCAGATCGTAGGATGATCACACGGGTACTCCGGGATATCCTAGGACAACACTGGATTCTCCAGGTGCCCACAAGCAATCCACCCAGATGTGTATTAAAGTTGCCACCTTAAGTCGAACCATTAATTAACAACTCACATCTGTCATGAATTCACTCAAACCCAATCCACGTCTACGAGCATAGATAGCAATATAAGCATAACGTAGAAGTAACTCCCTTGGTTTGATAATAAACAGGGCAATAGGTTCTACCTCATCATCTACTTCCCAATACCCACATGTTAATCACATCCTAATCATGCAGTGTTTGAGGATTGTAACTAATGCATAAAAACTGGGTATGAAAGGGGTATGATCAATGTGTTACTTGCCTTGCTGATGATCCGCAAAACCTAGAAACTCGTAGTAGCATGCTTCGCACTCCGGGAATTCTATCGCAAACAAACCATAGCATACATAAGCAATCAAGAAAAGATGCACGGATAAAACTCAAATAAAAAGATCTAACCAGAAATTTCAACTAAAGAACTCTAGATTGCAAAAAGAATCAAATCAAACGGAGCAACGAAACTCAAACTGTGAAAGAAACAAGATCCGATTACTAATCTGAACTAGAGTCAAATTTTACAGTAGCAAAATCTTGTTCAAGTTGGTTAAACATAAAGAGGACTTCGAGACAAAGAACTAGGCGCTTGTTTCACCTAATTTGGATAAACGGGGGAAAAGTTATAGTAGATCGAAGTTTAGGGTAGACATCGCGATCGAAAATAATCGCGAAAAAACCCTGGAAAAAGAAAAACTGATGAACAGGCTAACGAATGAACATTCGCTGTCTGTGACTAACGGATGAACAACATTCGTTAAAACAAACGTACGGACGAACGTCCGCTAAATAAATAAACCAACGGAAAACCGAACGAACCGATCTAAAAAAACTAGATCTAGGGTTCTGAAAAAAACGGAACTGTTAACCGGAAAAAACGACAACGGCGGCGGCGGCATCGGCTACCTCCGGTGAGGCTCCGGCGGGGCGGCGCGGCGTCGGGGTTGCAGCGGCGGGGCGTCGGCGAGCTGCGGGGCGCGCAGGCGGCGGCGAGCTGCGGGGCGGCGGCGGCGTGCGGCGGTGGGGCGCGCAGGCGGCGGCGGCGGCGTTGGGTGGCGGGGGTGGCAGGTGGTGGGGTAGGGCGGCGGCGGCGGCATATTTAAGAGGGGGGTCGGGTCGAGGCCGACTTGGAGGAGGGGGCGGCGCGGCGGCGTGGCGCAGGCGGACTCCGGTGAGTCCATCTCACGCACGGGAGGGAGGCGGCGGCGCTGGCTGGGCCAGCTGGGCCTCGGCCCAGTCCTGTCCGGCGGGATTCAAAAAAAAACAGTTTCTGCCAGAAAAATCCTAGAAAATAAAATAAAAAACTACAAATACCAAAACAAAGTTTCACCGTCTAAATAAAATAATTAGAACATGATGAACATTTTCTTGGACCTAAAATGCAATTTTGAAAAATGCATATTTTTCTAATTCAAATAAAATCGCAAATAAAATTCAAATAACATTATTTATTTGATTTTAATATTTTTCCTCCAATATCTCATTTATTTTGGAGAAGTCATATTATCTCCACTCATAGATTTTAATAAGAAATATTTTCGGAGAGAAAAATTATTAAAACCAAAAATGATCCCTGTTTCAATATTTGTTAAAATTGAAATATGAAAAACGTGAAATCCCCAACTCTCTCCGTGGGTCCTTGAGTTGCTTAGAATTTCTAGGATCGCAAAACGAAAATGCAACAAAATATGATATGCATGAATGACCTATGTATAACATTCCAAATTGAAAATTTGGGATGTTACAAACCTACCCCCTTAAGATGAATCTCGTCCTCGAGATTCGGGTTGGCTAGAAAATAGGTATGGGTGGTCTTTGCGTAAATCATCCTCTCGTTCCCAGGTGGCTTCATCATCGGTATGGTGGCTCCACTAAACTTTGCAAAACTTGATAACCTTGATGCGAGTAACCCGGCTGGCAAACTCGAGAATCCTGACAGGTTTCTCCTCATATGTCAAATCACTATCCAACCGAATTGCTTCCAGGGGCACTGTATCTCTCAGAGGAATATCAGCCATCTCTGCATGGCACTTCTTCAACTGGGAAGCGTGAAACACATCATGAACTCCTGACAGTCCTTCAGGTAACTCCAACTTGTAGGCAACCTCTCCCATGCGTTCCAAAACACGGTACGGTCCCACAAATCTCGGGGCTAACTTTCCCTTAACTCCAAAATGTTTAACTCCTCGCAGCGGTGACACTCGCAGATATGCTCTGTCTCCAATTTCATAGACTACCTCCTTGCGTTTTGAATCTGCATAACTCTTCTGTCGGGACTGGGCTACCTTCAGTCTATCTCGAATCAGCCTAACCTTCTCTTCAAACTCCTTAATCAAATCCGGTCCAAACAACTGGCGGTCTCCAACTTCATCCCACATCAACGGTGTTCGGCATCTTCTTCCATACAGGGCTTCGAATGGTGCCATCTTCAAACTGTCCTGGTAGCTGTTGTTGTACGAGAACTCCGCGTAGGGTAAGTTGGCATCCCAACTAGATCCATAATCTAGCGCACAAGCTCTCAACATGTCCTCCAGAATCTGATTGACTCTCTCAGTATGTCCATCTGTCTGCGGATGAAAAGTTGTGCTAAACTCTAGCCTGGTACCCAAAGTCTGGTGCAGCTGGTGCCAAAACTTTGAAGTAAACTGTGTTCCTCTATCTGATACGATGGTCCTCGGAACTCCGTGCAGACATACGATCCTGGTCATATATGTCTTGGCCAACTTTGCGCTTGTATAAGTGGTTTTCACTGGGATAAAGTGAGCTACTTTGGTCAAGCGATCCACTACTACCCAGATAGAGTCATATCCCGATCGGGTCCTGGGCAATCCGGTGATAAAGTCCATGCCAAGCTTATTCCACTTCCATTCGGGTATCGGCATAGGCTGCAGTAATCCTGCTGGCTTCTGATGTTCTACCTTAACTCTCTGACATACATCACATACGGCTACATACTCGGCAATATCTTTCTTCATTCCAGTCCACCAGAAACGCTCCTTCAAATCCAAATACATCTTAGTGTTTCCGGGGTGTATCGAGTATGGTGAGTCATGAGCTTCCTGTAGTATCAACTTCCTGATCTCTGCATTATTTGGCACATATACATGGTCCTCAAACCACAAGGTGTCGTGCTTATCCTCACGAAAGCCTTTGGCTTTCCCTTCACTCATCTTCTCCTTTATCTCGGCAATTTCTTTGTCATCCTTCTGAGCTTCTCAAAAACTAATCGCAAATGCTCCTTGTGTTCCTCTTCATTCTTCAAGCACACCAAGATATCATCAATGAACACCACGACAAACTTATCCATGAACTCCATGAACACCTGGTTCATCATACTCATGAAATAGGCAGGGGCGTTAGTCAGTCAATATGACATAACCGTATACTCATACAACCCATATCTTGTGGTAAAAGCAGTCTTTGGTATATGCTTTTCTCGAATCTTCAGCTGGTGATATCCTGATCGCAGATCGATCTTCGAAAACACTTTAGCTCCTTGCAGCTGGTCAAACAAATCATTGATCATCGGATTTGGGTACTTGTTCTTGATCGTCACTTCATTCAACGCACGATAATCAACAACCATTCTTAACGATCCATCCTTCTTCTCAACCAAGAGCACTGGGGCTCCCCATGGTGATGAACTTCGTCGAATGTAACCTTTCTCCAACAACTCCTTAATCTGCTTCTTAATCTCCTCCAGATCATTTGCGATCATCCGGTACGGTCTCTTCGATAACGGTCCGGTGCCTGGCAATAGTTCTATCAAAAACTCGATATATCGATCTGGCGGCATGCCTGGTAACTCCTCTGGAAATACATCAGGGTAATCCTTCACTACCAGCACATCCTCCTGAACAACACCCGAGAGAGAATTTACTTGAGTCCTCCTCGGCGCATGCCTAGATACATACTTGATCCTTTTTCCCTCCGAGGTAGTGAGCAAAATCGACTTACCAGCGCAATCAATGTTCCCCCCATACATCGATAGCCAATCCATGCCTAGTATCACATCCAATCCTTGTGACTCCAAAATTATCAGGTCTGAGGCAAAAACATGGCTTCCAATAGTCAATGGCATCTGAAAACATCCTTGGCTTGCCATATACTCCGCTCCTGGTGAGCTTACTAACATAGGTATCCTAAGTACTTTAGTGGGCAACTTATACTTATCCACAAATCCCCTTGATATGTATGAATGCGATGCACCAGTATCAAAAAGAACAATTGCAGTAAATGACTTAACCAAAAACTTACCAATAACTGCATCTGGCTGCTCTTCAACCTTCTCCACGTTCACGTGATTCACTTGTCCCCTGTTGAAAGGGTTGGGCTTCTTCCCAGAGCTTCCGTTGCCATTACCATTCTTCGCTTCAGGGCACTCAGTGGCATAGTGCCCAGTCTTCCCGCACTTGAAACAAGTAATGTGACTAAGGTCCTTCTTGGCGGGTGTGGCTGGGTTGGAGCGGTTCTGATTACTACTTGCTCCACTCTCATTCCCATTCTTGGGGCCATTGTGGTTATGGGAACTTCCTCCATTGTGGGTGTGGCCTCCATGGTTATGTGTAAGTCCTGCCGAGTTCGGGGTGAAACGAGGCTTCAGTGCGCTCCAGAATTGTACTTTCCTTGTCCATACTTCCTCCTGCGGCTCTCAATCTGCTGCTGCTTCCCTTCAATCATAAGAGCCTTGTCTATCAACTCCTGGTAGTTGTTAAATGTTGCCACCATCAACTGCATGCTCATCTCATCGTTCAGCCCTTCCATAAACTTCTCCTGCTTCGCGGCATCTGTGGCCACATCATCAGGGGCATAACGAGATAGCTTACTAAACTCATCTATGTACTGAGCCATAGTACAATTTCCCTGGCGCAAGTTGCGAAACTCACGCTTCTTCATGCTCATAGCTCCAGTTGAGACATGGGCTGTGCGGAATGCTTGCTCAAACTGATCCCAAGTGATATTGGCTATAGGGAAAGTGGTTGTGTAATTCTCCCACCATGAGGCTGCTGGTACATCCAATTGGTGTGCGGCAAAACGCACCTTCTCAGCATCTGTGCAACCTGCGATGGACAATTCCCTTCCAATCTTGCGTAGCCAGTCATCCGCAACTACTGGCTCGGTGCTACTGGAAAACACCGGCGACTGTAGCCTAAGAAAGCGGGCTAGGTTGTCAACCGGAGGTGGCGGCGGCGGGTTGTTGTTGCTGTTGTTGCCTTGGTTCTGGACTAATATCTGCATCAAGGCATTCTGCTGCTGAATCAACTGGGTGATCTCCGGTGGGAAGACAAATCCGGTATCACGTCTCGGAGGCATCTGATTGGTTTAAAGGGGAGAGATTAGAATAGAAATGAGGTCTAGTGAGGAAAGCACTACCCATATGCACATGAGCCAAACACAAACATATCACACCAATCAATTCAAGCAAGGGCATACAATCGGTCTAGAACTATCGTTACAGAAGTGCTCAGACTACTACTATATACATGGGGGAATACTACTAATCATATGGTGGGTATCTAGAAATTTTGATCGGTGGAAGATTCCATGATATCCGCTCTAGCTTCATCTTCATAATCATCATCACTACCATCAGGGTCGGAGTCGGTGTCGTCGATGATGATGTAGTCTTCAGAACGTATTTCCTTGGGTTCGTCGTCTTCTCCCCCTGGCGCGGGGTCTCCCATGAAAACTCCTAGCTTCCTTGTTAGGTCATCATTCTTCTCCACGAGTATCGTCATTTCCTCCTCATATCCGTCGTGTGTAGATTTGAGTTCCTCTTCTAGCTCCGTGATCCTAGTCATCACCTTCTTCAAATCTATCATGCTTGCGCACATCTGGTTCTCCTGGCGTCGAATGTGCTGGTTTAGCTTATGGATGAAAGCTGCTATGGACCTGTCCCTCCTGGTGCTGACTATCTCCCATTGCTCATCTCGGCGCCCACATATTTGGTAGATAGTATCCTTGAGATCCTTGTGATAAACTTCGCCAATGCATCCCATGGTGATGTGGGCTGCCATGCTCTTGCCTAGACTCCAGGTTGGTGCTTTAAAGGAAAACTCTATGGGCTCCGTAACTGGCGTGAATGTCCTTCCTGGAACTTGAACTCGAATCATCCAGCGCTCCTCTTATAGTAAAGTAGTGGTATAGGTCCCGGTGAAGCTTGGTATTCCGATGTTCAGGTACCTAGTGACTTCCTTCAAGTGTCGTCCAAAGGGGGTGTCTTCATCCGGTTGTGCAAACTTTTTCCTTGAGTCCGCCATCCTAAGGAGTAGAAATTGGAGAGAAGACAGAAATGAGTAGAGAAGAGTGACCTATGGCTTTTCTTAGTGGTCGTGTCCTACATTCAGCGTGTGCTCTGATACCATCTAGTAGCGACCCGACCTCAAACGGTCAAGTCTCTGTGCTTCATTGTCATCCCTGGATCGGTAATGCTGACACACACAGTACTTGAATGGATTTATAACAGAGTAGCAATCACACACTTATTACATCGAATGTCTCAAAAGAGAACTTATTACAATAAATATGGCTTAAGGCCATCTAAATAGGATAACAGCGGAAGGCTTGGAAGATAAAGTGAGTCCATCAACTCCAACGGCATAGCTGAGTGCATGACAAACGACCTATGGCACCTTACTCGTCGTCTGAAAAGTCTGCAACATGATACGTTGCAGCCCGAGAATGGGTCAGCACATGGAATATGATGGCAATATAACACAGTATAGCAATGAACAGATAATAGCTATCACTATATGCATATATTGCTGGTGGAGGCTCTAAGGTTATAACACCCACGATGCGGCTATATCTCTCACGTGTCGAGGCACGACTTAGAGGCATAACCGCATTGTAGGTTTTGTCACAAGAAGGGTCATCTTCACACAATCCCATGTAATGAACAAGAATGGGATAAAGAGGGTTGGCTTACAATCGCCACTTCACACAATACTTGAATAAATCATACATCATTCAAAATACACACATAGTCCGACTACGGACAAAACCAAAAGAAAGGAAGATAGACCCAACTGCTAGATCCCCGATCGTCCCAACTGGGCTCCACTACTGATCAATAGGAAATGAAACATAGTAACGACTAAGGTCCTCGTCGAACTCCCACTTGAGCTCGGTTGCGTCACCCGCACTGATTTCATCGGCACCTGCAACTGTTGTGATAGTATCTGTGAGTCATGAGGACTCAGCAATCTCAAACCCGCGAGATCAAGACTATTTAAGCTTATGGGTAGGAGAAGGTAGTGAGGTGGAGCTGCAGCAAGCACTAAGCATATATGGTGGCTAACATACGCAAATAAGAGCGAGAAAAGGAGCAACGGAACGGTCGTCAACTAGTAATGATCAAGAAGTGATCCTGAACTCCTACTTACATCAAACATAACCCAAAAACCGTGTTCTCTTCCCGGACTCCGCCAAAAAGAGACCATCACGGCTACACACGTGATTGATGTATTTTAATTAAGTCAAGTGTCAAGTTCTCTACAACCGGACATTAACAAATTCCCATCTGCCACATAACCACGAGCACGGCTCTCGAAAGTTTATACCCTACAGGAGTGTCCCAACTTAGCCCATCACAAGCTCTCACGGTCAACGAAGGATATTCCTTCTCCCGGGAAGACCCGATCAGTCTCGGAATCCCAGTTTACAAGACATTTCGACAATGGTAAAACAAGACCAGCAAGACCACCCGACTGTGCTGACAAATCCCGATAGGAGCTGCACATATCTCGTTCTCAGGGCACACTGGATGAGCAAAGCGTACAGGTACCAACGTTATCCAAGCTGCCAAGGGACGGTCCCGCACGGTGCTCTAGTTCGGACCAACACTTAGAGAAGCATTGGCCCGGGGGGGCTAAAATAAAGATGACCCTCGGGTTAATTACTCCCAAGGGAAAGGTAATAGGTTGTTAGGCAAATGGTAAAACCAATGTTGGGCCTTGCTAGAGGAGTTTTATTCAAGGCGGACTGGCAAGGGGGTCCCATAAATCACCCAACCGCGTAAGGGACGCAAAATCAAGGAATATAACACCGGTATGACGGAAACTAGGGCGGCAAGAGTGGAACAAAACACCAGGCATAAGGCCGAGCCTTCCACACTTTACCAAGTATATAGATGCATTAAGAATATAAGAGATATTGTGATATCCCAACATATCCATGTTCCAACATGGAACCAACTTCATCTTCACCTGCAACTAGCAACGCTATAAGAGGGGCTGAGCAAAAGCGGTAACATAGCCAAACAACGGTTTGCTAGGAAAGGATGGTTGGAGGCTTGACATGGCAATATGGGAGGCATGATAAACAGGTGGTAGGTAGCGCAAATAGAGCGATAGAGCGAACAACTAGCAAGCAAAGATAGAAGTGATTTCGAGGGTGATGGTCATCTTGCCAGAGATCCCGCAAGGAAAAAGAACGAGTCCATGAAGAAGACAAACGGACGTAGTCGAACGAATCCTCACAACTCCGAAACGAAACTGAAGCTAACGAGAGAAGCAACTCTGAAAGAAGCAAACAACATGGTAAACACACAAGCGTAGACATGGCATGATGCACAATCAAGTATGATGCATGTCCGATTTAATGAGCATGGCATGGCAAGACAAAGTGCAACAACCAATACTACAAGTTAAGTGGAGCTCAATATGCAACGAGTTGCATATTGACAAAACACCACATCAATTATTTAGTTCTCTCTCTATAACATCCCAAAATTCTAAATTTTGGAATGTTATAATAAACAGATAGATTGGATTGATTGTTTGATTGATTGACTGAAAGTGAGTGGAATTCGAAACTTTTTGAAAGTTAAATGAGAGGGAATAAAAGGACTTTCCCAAACTTTCATTTTGCTTTTGTGATCTCCATGAATTCAAATTCTTTTCACCACAAAACCCTGGAAAGAAGATGACATGACTTCTTCCATTTATTTAAATGACAAGGGGTGTTGAGAATAATTGAATTTCATCTGAGAATATTTCCAATTCTGAAACCTTATGCAACTCAATGATTTTCACGAGCGAAGATAAAATGACTTCTTCAAAACATATGAAATATGAGTTGGGAGTTTCAAAGGATCAAATTCAAGTCCTTTTGGAAATTATTTTAATTTGGAGTTATTGGGGTTTTATTCAAATTATTTTTCTCCAAAAATAAAATATACAGAAAATAGGGTAACATGATTCCCTACATCAGAAAATTGGAGAAAAATAAATTTGAAATCATTTTGGTATTTTTAAAATGATTTTTTTTGGATTTTATTAAGGCAGCAGCACTTTTTGATTTATTAAAATTGGTGTGGATTTTATCTGACTCTACAAAAATGTTCACGTTGTAGGAAATCTTTTTCTGAAATTTTTGATATATTATATGCCTATATAATATTTTATTTTCTTTTGTTTTTATTATTTTTGTTTCTCTGTTTAAAAAAAACACTTTTCCCCGCGGACCGAACTGGGCCGGCCCAGCTCCCAGCCAAGCACGGCCTAGCCGGCCCACCGCCTCGTCTTCCAGCTTGGGACGGAGTCCCGAGCGAGCACGCATCGCCGCCGCCGTGCCCGACCCGGCCTCGCCCGCGCTTGGCCCCTCCTCCACGCCACCGCCTTCCCCCTCCTCCTATAAATCCCGCAGCCCCGGGCCCCGTCTCTCCTCTCCTCGCCGCGCCGCCGCAGATCGACGCCACCGCCGCCGCCTTCTGTCGCCGCCGCTGCTGCCTCCCCTCGCCCGCGCCGCCCATTGGCTGCCGCCGCCGCCGCAGTCCGCTGCCGACGCCCCACTCGCCGGAGCCGTTCGCCGGATCTTGCCGGTTTTTGCCGACCCGACGGTATCGCCGAACCGCCCAAACCGGTGATAAAACCGACCGGTTTTCGTTTCGGTTTTTTTATAAAACTTGTTTTTTTTAATTTACTAGCTATTTAGCGAACGTTCATTAGGTCAGGTTCAGCAGTGAACAGATTCGCCAGTTAGCGTTCGGCAACGAACGTTCGCTATTTAGTCTTTTTTTTATTTTAGTT
Organism: Aegilops tauschii subsp. strangulata; assembly: GCF_002575655.3. Classification (NCBI taxonomy): domain Eukaryota; kingdom Viridiplantae; phylum Streptophyta; class Magnoliopsida; order Poales; family Poaceae; genus Aegilops; species Aegilops tauschii. The sequence continues at coordinate 80,109,717 of NC_053037.3, forward strand.
TTTCACCAGGGACCTATCTGTGATGATTTTATTTACCGTTTAGCCCCTGTTTTTCAAACGACTATAACTTTTTACTCGTTTGTCCAAATCCAACGAAACCAACGCCCACGTCTTCGTTATGATCCCCTCTATCCAGTAAAACAACTTAAACATGTTTTTGAAAATTTAAAATTTGTTTTCAAACAGATTTGAATTTGAATCTTCTTTTGATCATAACTTGAGTTCCGTAACTCCGTTTGAGTTGATTCTTTTTGCAAATCGAAGCTCTTGACCTAAAATTTCTGATAAGGCCAAATTCACATAATTTTGGTACTGTTAGAAATTGTTTTATGTTGCAAGAGTTAATTGCTTGGTTTTGAAGTTTTCCGAATTGTCTTCTTCGTTCTTCTCGATCTTTTGAGTGATTGCTTATGTGTGGTTACTATTGCTTGCTTACGATAGATTGACCGGAGTGTGACGAGTAGATCTATCAAGAGTTTTGAGTGCGAATCATCTTCATCAACATTGCAGGCAAGTTCACACTTTGATCATATCCCTTCCATACCCAGTTTTTATTGCATTAGATGAATCCTCAAACAATTGCATGATTAGGATCTGATTAACATGTGGGTATTGGGAAGTAGTTGAGGTAGTACCTATTACCTGTTTTCTTATCAAACCCTTGGGAGTTACTTCTACGTTGCTATTATATTGCCATGCTATGCTCGTAGACGTGGATTGGGTTTTGAGAGATATTCATGACAGATGTGAGATTGTAAATAATGGTTTACTTAAGGTGGCAACTAAAACTCACATCTGGGTGGATTGAGGCACCTGGAGAACCCAGTGTTGTCTGTTTGTATAAGGACCGCCACCCAGGCTCAAAGGGATCATAAGATTATTCATGCTAGAAACTTCCGTGTGCAGCCGCAAGCTATTATGGGCTCTAGCATAGTTAAGTTGTGGGAAACCTTTCCATGATGGGCTAGCAAATGTAGGGGATTGTAGGTGTACCGGCCTATCTATCGGTTAAGGGGACCTCTTCGGAAAGACTGTGTCTCGGTCATCCGTTTCTCAAACATCATGCAGTGCGAGAATCAAGCGGAGGCGATCGAGTCTTGTGGGGAAAAGTGCGCAAACCTCTGCAGAGTGTACAAACTAATCATGATTAGCCATGTCCCCGGTTATGGACATCTTGAGTATCTAGTTCTTGGATTATCCCGTTGATCTCATCATGTTACTTTAATTAATATTGTTGGGTTAATGATGATACTTAATTGGGATTGAGATGCTGTCAACCATCTCAATGTTTCACAACCACCATGATAGTTAAATAAATTTTATTCCATTGAAGTAGGGAAAAATTGGCTTTTCGCAAAAACATTATAACCATAGAGCTTTTCCACCAGCCATATATGCATGTAGTGATAGCCTTTGTTCATCTTTTCTCTATGGTGTGAATTTGCCAGCATATTCCATGTGCTGACCCGTTTTCGGGCTGCAACGTTTCATGTTGCAGGATATCTTACGACGAGTAAGTGATACGTTAGGGTTACGATTTCTACACTCAACTTTGCCGTTGGTGTTGATGGGAATCCACAACCCTATTACTTCCGCTATTTGGATTGAGGTAATAGTATTTATGTTACTTTATACATGTGATTTACCTCTGTTATAAATCCTCAAGTACTGTGTGTGTCAGCATACCGATCCAGGGATGACACTTAAGCACAGAGACTTGATCCCTTCGGGTCGGGTCGCTACACTCTCGGTTATGTACCCAACAATATTAAATGTTATTAAACATGGCAAGGGGTGAAGCATATGAAAACTACCTATCTAGGCAAGTTTAAATGAGGCCGGAACAACAAACAACAATTCCGGAAAATCCCCATAAGCATATTTTGGTTATGGTACTATTCTGCCCTAAACCATATTTTAGAGTTGTTAAACATGCAAAGTAATGCCACCATGTTAAACTAGGCATTTTTCCACCCCATTTACATATAAAGTTTATTAAATTTGGAGCTACGGTTAATTAGTTATGAAATAAATCATTTTAACAAGTTATTTAGCAAAATAAATGCAAACAGCATTTTAAACATTTTAAACATGGGTGAGAGCAGCATATTATGAAACTAGATGAAATTCTAATCATTTTACATATATGACATGTTTAATTTAGATGCATGGATAATTACTTATTAACACTTTAATATGATGGCATTTTTCTGTAATTATGCATGCACGGGATATTTAGCAAATTCTTCCAGGGAAAAAAAACTACACTGGGTCGAAACTGATGGAACTGGGCTGCTCACATTGGGCCTAAAGGCCGAGGCAGAGGAGGCCAGCTGGAGCGCTGGGCCTCGCGCAATGGAGGGGGGCCGCTGGACCGAAGCAGAGGTGGCCCAGGCGCGGGCGCTGGGGCGTCGTGCTCGAGCTCTCGCGCTCGATCTGGTCAACGAGATGGGGCGCTCGGTTTCGATGCAGAGGAAGCAGGCGAGCACAGGAGGCCGGGGATGGACGGGCGAAGGGGCGCTGGATCCGGGCGACGGCAGGAGGTGAAGGGCTGCATGAGGTTGCTCCCGTTCGTGGCGGCGTCATGGCGGTCCTGGGTTCCTAGACAGAGAGAGATACATGAGGAGGAAAGGAAGACTGGGAGGGAATGGAGAAGGGGCTTGGCGCTCATCTGCTGGTCGTTGCTGCCGGCGGATCGATGCGGCTGGAGAGCTCCTGCTTGAGGAGGCCAGGGGGCACAGGCACGGGCCTGCGGGAGGTCGCGGGAGGAGGCTGCGGGCTCGGGCGCGGCGCTGGTCAAGGAGCTCGGGGTTGCGGGGACGAGGTGGCTCTAGACGGCGACGAGGCTGACGAAGTGGCCGTCAGGGTCGCGGAGCTCGTGCGCGACCAGAGGAGCTCGGGGACTTGGGCGCGTGAGGCTGGAAGAAGCTCCGGCTGGTCGAGGTACTTGGCGACGCGGACGCCAGGGTTGAGGTCCTCGGCTGCGGGGTGTCGAAGGAGGAGCTCGTGCTCCTGGTTGCTGCTCGGGGTGGCCTCCAGCCAAGCAGACCGCGGTGCACGGGCGGGAAAGAGCAGAGGCGAAGACTCGGGCTCCTGCTTATCCAGAGAGCGAGGGAGGCTGCGGCTTTGCTGTAGTCGGGCGGCGGCGGAAATCAAGGGAATTGGTCCAGGAGGATTTGGATCGAGAGGAGATCCCGAGGTGGGAGGTGGAGTTGGTCGAGTGGCGGCGGATGGGAAGGATGGATGTGACAAGCCTAGAAACTAGGGTTTGACTGTATATATAGCAGTTGGATTTTTGGGTATGTGCTAATTCGGTCCCTCCGATTAAAATTGAGCGGTCGAGAAAAATAGGCTAGGAAGTCCAAATAAGAAACGGAGATGTTTAATAGATGTTAGGGGATGATCCGGACCCAACGGTAATGCTAGTCCAGTTCGGGTCGGGGAAGTTTTCGGACACGGGCGAGGGGTCGATGCACTGTGCAGAGAGGTTCAAATGGCCGGACAACAAAAGAACAGTTGGTCTCGAAAGGGGCAACGAAGGCAACAGGGAGAAGCGGGAACTACCAATGGATGCGAGTTTTAAGAAAACATGTGGATGCGATATGCATGATGACATGATGAAATGCCACAAGCAAAAATAAAAACACATGGCGACAACAAAATAGCTGGAAGACTTCTGGCGCGTCGGTCTTGGGGCGTCACATGGAGGCTCTAAGGTTATAATGTTTTTGCGAAAAGCCAATTTTTCCCTACAACAAAGGAATAGATTTTTATTTAACTATCATGGTGGTTGAAACATCATTGAGAAGGTTCCTCCAACTCAATCCCAATTAAAGTAGTCATTATCAACCCAACAAATTAATTTAGAGTGATGAGATCAAACCAATAATTCAAGTACCAGATACTCAAAATGTCCATAACCGGGGACACGGCTAACCATGATTAGTTTATACACTATGCAGAGGTTTGCGCATTCCCCACAAGACTCGATCTCCTCTGTTTGATTTCTCGCACTGCATGGTGTTTGAGAAACGGATGACCGAGACACGGTATTTCAGAAGCATTAACTCTTTACTTTGGGTAGACAGTTACACCTACTTTCCCTCTACATCTGCTAGCCTACCACTGAAAGAGGTCACGCAACATACTCAACTATGCCAGAGCCCATAATGGATTATTGCTGCACACGGAAAGTTTCTAGCATGAATAATCTTATGATCCCTTTGAGCCTGGGTGGCGGACCGTAAGATGATCACACGGGTACTCCGGGATATCCTAGGACAACATTGGATTCTCCAGGTGCCCACAAGCAATCCACCCAGATGTGTATTAGAGTTGCCACCTTAAGTTGAACCATTAACTAACAACTCACATCTGTCATGAATTCACTCAAACCCAATCCACGTCGACGAGCATAGCATAGCAATATAAGCATAACGTAGAAGTAACTCCCAGGGTTTGATAATAAACAGGGCAATACGTTCTACCTCATCATCTACTTCCCAATACCCACATGTTAATCACATCCTAATCATGTAGTGTTTGAGGATTGTAACTAATGCATAAAAACTGGGTATGAAATGGGTATGATCAATGTGTTACCTGCCTTGCTGACGATCCGCAAAACCTAGAGACTCGTAGTAGCACGCTTCGCACTCCGGGAATTCTATCGTAAACAAAAAATAGCATACATAAGCAATCAAGCAAATATACACGGTTAAAACTCAGATAAAAAGATCTAACCAGAAAGTTCAACTGAAGAACTCCGGTTTGCAAAAAGAATCAAATCAAACGCAGCAACGAAACTCAAACTGCGAAAGAAACAAGATCCGATTACTAATCTGAACTAGAGTCAAATTTTACAGTACCAAAATCTTATTCAAGTTGGTTAAACATAAAGAGGACTTCGAGACGAAGAACGAGGTGCTTGTTTCACCTGATTGGGATAAACGAGCAAAAAGTTATACTAGATCGAAGTTTAGGACAGAAATCACGATCGAAAATAATCGCGAAAAAACCCTGGAAAAAGAAAAAACTGACGAACAGGCTAACGAACGAACGTTCACTGTCTGTGACTAACGGATGAACAACGTTCGTTAAAACGAACATACGGATGAACGTTCGCTAAATAAATAAACCGACGGAAAACCGAATGAACCGATCTAAAAAACTAGATCTAGGGTTCTGAAAAAAACCGAACGGTTAACCAAAAAAACGACAACGGCGGCGGCGGCGTCGGCTACCTCCGGCGAGGCTCCGGCGGGGCGGCGCGGCGTTGGGCTTGCGGCAGCGGGGCATCGGCGAGCTGCGGGGCGGCGGCGGCTTGCGGCGACGGGGCGTGCAGGCGGCGGCGAGCTGCGGGGCGGCGGCAGCTTGCGGCGGCGGCGGCGGGGTGGTAGGTGGCGGGGTAGGGCGGCGGCGGGGGGGTATTTAAGGGGGGGGGGGTCGGGTCGAGGCCGACTTGGAGGAGGGGCGGCTTGCGGCGGTGGGGCGCGCAGGCGGCGGCGAGCTGCGGGGCGGCGGCAGCTTGCGGCGGCGGCGGCGGGGTGGTAGGTGGCGGGGTAGGGCGGCGGCGGGGGGGTATTTAAGAGGGGGGGTCGGGTCGAGGCCGACTTGGAGGAGGGGCGGCGCGGCGGCGTGGCGCAGGCGGACTCCGGCGAGTCCATCTCACGCACGGGAGGGAGGCGGCGGCGCTGGCTAGGCCAGCTGGGCCTCGGCCCAGTCCAGTCCGGCGGGAATTTTTTTTAAACCAGATTTCGCCGGAAAAATCCTAGAAAATAAAATAAAAATCTAAAAATACCAAAACAAATTTTCGCCGTCTAAATAAAAAATTTAGAACATGATGAACATTTTCTTGGCCCTAAAATGCAATTTTGGAAAATGCATATTTTTCTAATTCAAATAAAAACACAAATAAAATTCAAATAAAATTATTTATTTGATTTTAATATTTTTCCTCCAATATCTCTTTTATTTTGGACAAGTCATATTATCTCCTCTCATATATTTTAATAAGAAATATTTTCGGAGAGAAAAATTATTAAAACCCAAAATGATCCCTGTTTCAATATTTGATAAAACTCAAATATGAAAAACGTGAAATCCCCAACTCTCTCCGTGGGTCCTTGAGTTGCTTAGAATTACGAGGATCGCAAAATGAAAATGCAACGAAATATGATATGCATGAATGACCTATGTATAACATTCCAGATTGAAAATTTGGGATGTTACATGAAAGTAGTGTTCGTTAGTATCATGCATCAATGAGTTGTGAAGAGCAAATTTTATTCCTTTTTCTTGTGGGTTTGACTTGACAAGGCAAAATCAAGAAAGAGGAAGGAAAAGAGTAAGAAAGGCGATGATGGTGGTCCTCTACAGCAACGTAAACGGAGCATCTGTACCGATTCTCCTTGTACTGATAGTGCATTACAAGGTCCAAGTCTCCGCTCCCCTACTCCACCATCCAAGGTGCTTGCTCTAACTTGGCAGTGTGATATTGGTTTGCGTCTTGAATATGATTTCTAGCATGTATTGCTTCTAGTTTGATGAACGCCACCTATGACGAGACAGTTTTAACTTGGCAGAGTGATATTGATTGCACCTTCCATATGGTGTCTAGTTTGCAGTGCTTCTAATTTGTTGAAGTGCCTTCTGCTTAGTTACCACATCATAGGTGTGAATATGTCTAGCCGTCCATTTTTTCGTACATATTCCATCCTCGTATCATGACTTTGCCTTTCATCAGAGTAGTGTTCGTCAGTAACATGCATGAATGAGTTCTGAAGAGCGAATTATATTCCTTTTTCTTGTAGGTTTGACCTCACAATGAAAAATCAATAAAGCTGAAGGAAATTGGCAAGGCATTGGATGATGGTGGTCCTTCCGAGCAACTGAAACAGAGGTTCTCTACAGATTCTACTCTGCCATCCTCCCAACAAGATTCGCAAGACAACGCAAGGCTAGACAGTCAACGTAGCTGTGTAGATGATGAGCACATCTCCCCTACTCCACCATCATAGGTGCTTGCTCTAACTTGGCACTATTATATGTGGTTGCATGTTGCGTATGATGTCTAGCTTGTATTGCTTCTAACTTTGTTGAATTGCATCTGCTTACTTTACACATAATGCATGTGAATATGATATATGTTCCTGTTTCTAGAACATACTATATCTGATCACATGATGTTCTTACATCAGACTACTGTTCTTGCATATCCTGCATCAGTCACTTATGATAAGGCACCTTTAAGTCGCCACTGTGATATTGGTTGTGTCTTGCATATGATTTCTAGCATGTACTGCTTCTAATTTGTTGAAACGCCATACAACTTGAACTTGGCAGAGTGATATTGGTTGCATCTTTCATATGGTGTCTAGCTTTTAGTGCTTCTAATTTGTTGAAATGCCTTCTGCTTAGTTACCACATCATAGGTGTGAATATGTCACGCCATCCTGTTTTTCATACATATTCCATCCTCGCATCATGTGTTTACCTTTCATTCGAGTAGTGTTCGTCAGTATCATGCATGAATGAGTTCTGAAGAGCGAATTTTATTCCTTTTTCTTATCGGTTTGACTTCACAATGCAAAATCATTACAGCTGAAGGAAATTAGTCCGGCAGTGGATGATGGTGGTCCTTCGGAGCAACTCAAACAGGGGGTCTCTACAGATTCTACTCCGCCATCCTCCCAACAAGATTCGCAAGACAACAAAAGGTTGGACAGTCAACGAGCTGTGTAGATGATGAGCACATCTCCCCTACTCCACCATCACACGTGCTTGCTCTAACTTGGCACTATTATATATGGTTGCATGTTGTGTATGATGTCTAGCTTGTATTGCTTCTAACTTTGTTGAATTGCATCTGCTTACTTTACACATAATGCCTGTGAATATGACACGTGTTCCTGTTTATAGAACATACGTGTACATGATGAGCACATCTCCCCTAATCCACATCACAGGTTCTTGCTCTAACTTGGAACTATTATATGTGGTTGCATTTTCCGTATGATGTCTAGTTTGTATTGCTTCTGATTATGTTGAATTGCATCTGCGTAGCTTACAACTTATACCTGCAGCAATCACTTACCCATAAGACACATTTAACTTGGGACTGTGATGTAGGTTGCATCTTGCATTGTCTTCTAGCTTGTACTGCTTCTAATTTGTTGAAATGGCACTTACGACGAGACACTTTTTACCTGATAGAGTGATATTGATTGCATGTTCATATGGTGCCTAGCTTTCATTTCTTCTAATTTTGTTGAAATGCCTTCCGCTTACTTTTTTTCATACATATTCCATCCTCCTATTGTACGTGTGAATATGAAACACTGTCTTTTTTTGTATATATTCCATCCTCCTATCCCGCGCTTGCCTTACACCAAAGTAGTGTTCGTCTGTATCATGCATCAACCAGTTATGCAGAGCTAATTTTATTCATCTTCTTGTGGTTTTGACTTCATAAGGCAATATCAGAAAATAGGAAGGAAAAAGAGTAAGTTAGGGGATGTTGGTGGTCCTCCGCACCGACGCAAACAGAGACTCTCTAGATTTGCCACTGCTACTGCTAATGAAGTTGAAGTCCCAAGTCTACATGATGAGTTCATCTCCCGTACTCCACCATCGCAGGTGCTTGCTCTAAGTTGACAATGTGATAATTGGTTTCATGTTGCATATGTTGTCTAGCCTGTATTTCTTCTATTTTGATTAAATTGCACCTGCTGAGTTTATATGTTATACATGTGCATATGACATGGCTTTCTGTGTCTAGAATACACTGCATCTATCTATCATACCATGTTCTTACATCAAAGTACTGCTGTTGTGTATACCGCATCAGTCACTCATGATTGGACGCTTTTAACATGGCAGTTTGATAGTGGTTGCATCTTGCATTAATTTCTACGTTGTACTGCTTCTAATTTTTCGAATTGCCACTTATGACAAGACACTTTTAACTTGGCAGAGTAATATTGGTTGCATCTTTCATATGGTGTCTAGCTTGCATTACTTCTATTTTCTTGAAAATCCTTCTGCTTAGTTTACACATCGTAGCTGTGAATATGTCATGCCCTCCTGTTTTTCTTACATATTCCATCCTCATACGGTTGTCTTACATCAAAGTATTGCTTGTCTGTATCATGCATCAATGTGTTCTGAAGAGCGATTTTATTCTTTTGTGTTGTGGGTACGGCTTGACATGGCAAAGTCAAAAAAGAGCAAGGAAAATAATATAGTAGGGAGTGGTGTTACTCGTCGGGTGAAACGGAAAAGGATCTGCCGTCAAGATTCTGCTGGTACTTATAGTGCAGTAGAAGGTCCAAGTCCACCGGCTAAATCTACAAACATAGTATCACCTGCTCCACCAGCTGCAGCATCCGCTTCAACTATACTAGCATCTCAACGAGTTACTCGTTCATTTGCTCTGGAACTGGCCAGTTCCCAAGCTACCTTCACACCTAACACTACTTCTGAAGCACTGCTGACACAACAGGACTTGGCAAGATCAGATTGTTGGGTTCTACCGTAGGGTGCGTTGACTGAAATTAAAATTTTCCTACGCGCAGAACAACATGAACATGCTACGGGAGATGGATCACAGTTTGTTACCACTAGACGCGCAGTGTCGTACAGCGGAAGAAGAGTTGGGGCAACGCGTCCGCGTTGATCGTCTCCTCCTCGTCCGATCTCCCTCGAACAGCCAGTCGTCAGATCCCACGTACAAGTTCGCCAGAGCGCGCAAGTACACCGCCTCTAACGGTATCCGCGCGTGCAGGAGGAACGTCGTGCGGCGAACTACTTGGTCCGATCACACAACCGGCGGCGAGTGGAGGTGTCTATTCGCAACACATGCAAACCCTAGTGAAAGCGTCAAAGCCGTCTGAAAGTGCAAGTATCACTTAGATTATATTTTGGTGTGATGACAATGTGGTTAGTGGAACTAATGTTGGTTGCTAAAGTTTATCTCAGGACTTTGGTTCCAAGGTGTCCATTGATGGAGGTGTGCGACCCCCCAGTCCAAAAAGATCAAAGGCGTGGTTACCGGTGATTCGAAGGTTTTTTCGTTTTGGTTCGATTTGAGTCGTAGGTAAAACCGCACTATCAAGAGGGGTCTTCGTGGAGTTAGTGTCGTGTGGGAATGCCTCCAAGACAGATACACCAGCCCTCCTACACCTCCTCGGATATTCCACTTACTATGTGCTTTGTCATGGTGTCCTGTGATGTTTCATCAGAAATCTTCTGGACACCCCGTGTGCACGGGGTCTCTGACCCCCGTGCGCATGGGGTAGTCAGAATATTTCGGGACACCCCATGCGCACGGGGTCTCTGACCCCCGTGCGCACGGGGTACCTCGAAACTCACTGGACACCCCGTGCGCACGGGGCTGACTTGGCCCGTGCGCACGGGGTCCAACGGGCAGAAATCCCCTCCCGGCCAAGAACACTATATAAGCCCCCTTCTTCCTCCTCCATCCCCTAACCCTAATGTCTTGTTGAGCTCCTCCATTGCTACACCCCATTTTGCTCACTACTCTCAATCCCTCCACCCAATCTTGTTGAAACTTTGGGGATTGGGAGAGCAAGACCCGACCTACAATTTGACCAAACCAAATCGCGTTCCCCGCAACATTCATCCACCATGACTTGTTACTCTTGGAGCTTGGGCTCCTAGGCGGTTAGAGGTTCCTCCGGAAGCTTCCTTGCTTATGGTGTGCTCCGGAGAAGTTTGTAAAGGTGTGGTGGTTGCCTTCAAGACCAACCCCGAGTGATTCGAGGCTCATCCGTTGGGGGTGACTCGAAGGAGATTACGGTGAGCCTGCGGTGGCGTTCCGCAAGCTTTGGCTCCGGCACCGCTCCAAAGGGAGAGTAGCTCTTCCCCAAGGAAGAGTGAACTTCGGGATAAAATCCGCGTCCTCGTCTCACTTGTGGTTAATCCTTTCCCGCACTTTACTTAGCCTTGTATGCTTGTTGGCTTGCTAATTAGTTTGTTGCCTAGCATATTTAGCTTAGAGCTTGCTTGTCATATAGGTTGTGTTCACCTAGTTGCATATCTAGTGAACCCTTTTTATCCGCTAAGCCTTAAAATTGACAAGAAAGAGTAAAATTTGTAGTCTATTCACCCCCCCCCCTCTAGTCGACTGTATCGATCCTTTCAATTGGTATCAGAGCCTCGTGCTCTAATATAAATTTTTACAACCTTAGAGGATATGGTCGATCTAGGGAATGAGGGAGGTGACGCACCACTTGCGGAGGATGGTCAAAACCTACCCCCCGCCGCGGCCGACACACTTGTTGCTCCGACCATTGCTCCCGTCGCCCCCATTAACCCGGGGGCCCCATTGACTGCGGCCGATATTCTTTCAATGTTTCCGGACCTCAAAACTGCTATGTTGAAAGAAGTTCGCTCCTCGGTCAAGGAGGAAATTGATGCTCGCTTAAAGCCCTCGACATCCGCCTCAAACTCATTTGATCCAAATGCGGTTCATGATGCGGATGATTCGAGAGAACCTCTTGCATCCCCAGCTCGCACTCAAGTTCCCAAGTACAATGCCGTGGAACCCTTTTACTCACCACAACCCTTGCAACACCCTCGCATTAATCCTGTGGGGCCTCCGCCCCCTTTGAAAGCTAACGCGTTTGCTAAGTGGAAGCTAGATATGGAGTCTCATATTCGCAGTGCATCTACACAACTATGGTGGATTGTGGTCAACGGTTTCAACCCCAAGGATCCCATGAATCTCACTCCAAGAGAAGCGGTTGATGATCAACTCAATGCTACCGCCCACAACATGTTGCGCACCGCGGTGACCGATGACTATAGTGACTCCATTGCTCTACTCAAGACCGCCAAGGAAATTTGGGATTGCCTTGAGGAGGCCCTCAAAGGTGATGAAGCAATTCGAAGATCTCGGTTGGCTTTGCTCAAGCAAGAAGTCAACCTATTTGTGAGAAATGAGGGTGAGTCCGCGGAAGAGGTATATCGAAGGTTGAAGTCTCTTGTGCTCAATTTGAGAACCTTTGGGTGCACTTGGGCAAATGATGATTTCATTAAGGACAAGTTCATTGATGCTATGGTTCTCACGGAACATACCATGGTGATGATGATACATCAACGCCCGGACTATCAAAAGTTGATCGCGGCACAAGTTGTATCCACTTTCTCAACTCATGTTCTTTTGGAGACCAAGTCCAAGAAGACCTTTGCCATAGCTCAAGCCACCAAGAACTCAAATCTTGCATTAAAGGCCAAGAAAGTAGTTGCCCAACCCTCAAGGGATGAAGAAGTTGTTGAAGAGACTTGTGAGGAAGATGTTGACACCTCATGCCCGGCAAATGACTTTGCAGAAGACTTGGCTCTCTTGGTCAAGAAATATTCCGGGACCATGGCAAACAAAGGGAAGAATCTGCAAGGAAGATCGTTTGGACGAAGAAAATGCTACAATTGTGATAGCCCAAGACATTTTGTGCACGATTGTCCTTATGAGAGATGTGAAGACAAGTCCGAGAAGCTTGTGCTCAAGAAGAAGAAGTTCGCCAAGTTTTCCAAGAGGAAAGATGACAAGGCTCTTGTTCATGAGGAGTACATGTCCGGAGATGAAGATGACGGTGATGATGATCATGTGGGCACGGCCACCATTGCCATGCATGCCACTACCTCCTCCTCCACCACCGGCCTCTTCGACTCTCCCAATGAGGACAAGCCGTTCACTCATCATTGCCTCATGGCCAAAGAGGTAAAAACAAAGTCCAAATCTCTAAAACCCTTCATCCACACTCCCAGTGTTTCATGTGAGATAGTGGAGGATGAGTGTGATGATGGTGTGGATAATGATGAGGAATCCTTGATGGCTTTCATGAAAACTCTTCATGGTGAAGCTCGTGCTCGTTTTAGCGATCTCCTTAAATCACTCGCCGAACGCGATGATTTTATTGAGAATGTTGAAAACCTCCTCATAGAGGAAAAAGAGAGAGTCGAACTCCTTGAGCACGAGCTGCATGAAGAGAGTGTCATGAGAGCATCACTAGAGGAAGCCTTGTCTTCTCATAAAATTGACTTCGTTAAAACCGATGATGCGTTGCAACTTGCACTTGAGAACAAGGATGCCCTTAAAGTAAGGGTTGAAAAGCTTCTAGTTGATCACACGAGACTTGTTGAGGAACATGAGCTCCTTGTGACTAGTTCCAAGGTTGTCAAAGGTGACCTCATTGCCCTCACCGAGTCTTATGCTCAACTTAAAGCTACAACCATTAAGGCTCTTACTTCCGTCCCTCATATTGATTTAAATGATGAATCTTGTACGGCTAACTTTGCTCATGATTGCACCTCTCTCCAAGAGGAGAATAAGAAGTTAAAAGCCCAAATTGAGAAAGGGCTTGTGTCGTGCATTCAAGGGGAGAAAAACCTCAATGACCTCTTGAGCAACCAAAAGGAGTGTGTTGCCAAGGAGGGAATTGGGTTTGACCCCTCTTCTAAGAAGAAGAAGACCAAGAAGAAGAGCCACAAGAAGAAGATCGGTCCTACTCCTCCTCCCCAACAAAAGATAGCATTTGTTCATGAAGGACACAAGGAGAATGAGAAGGAAAAAGGGAATGTTGGGGATGGCAAGGTCACTAGGGACAAGGCCATTCCCAAAGAGTTTGCCGGCAAGAACAACCCATCTTATGTCCTCGTGAGAGGAGATGATGGTTATACCTTTGCTAAATTTGTTGGCACTAACTATGATGATTATGCTTGGACTATTTGGGTTCCTAAGACCCTTGTTGCTAACTCTCTAGGACCCATTGCAAAATGGGGACCTAAAATCAAAGCTTGATTCTTGTAGGACTATACCTCCGGTGGAACACAATGGGTGATCGATAGTGGTTGCACCAATCATATGACCGGAGAGAGGGAGATGCTTGTGGAGTTCATTGATTCGCTCAAGGCCACTTCAAACATCTCTTTTGGTGACAATAGCAAGGGCAAGGTATTGGGTTTGGGCAAGGTGGTAATCTCTAGTGATGCATCACTTAAGATTGTCATGCTTGTTCAATCCCTTCACTACAATTTACTTTCTACGATTCAATTGGCACGTGCCGGTTATGATTCTCATTTCGGTGAATTTCATGTGACCGTCTTTAAGAGAAGCAATCTCAAAGTGGTCTTTGTTGGGCATGTTGAAGACAACCTTTATGTGGTTGATTTCTCAAATGAGAAAACTTATCTTGCAACATGTCTAATGGCCAAGGCCGACGTGGGGTGGCTTTGGCACCGTCGGCTAGCACACGCTGGCATGAGAAATTTACAAGCTCTCTTAAAGGGGGAGCACATCCTTGGACTAACCAATGTGTCTTTTGCCAAAGATCGTCCTTGTAGTGCTTGCATTGCCGGAAAACTTCATGAAAAAGCTCATAAGGTGACGACTATCATTACCACTTTGAGGCCTCTCGAGCTCATTCACTTGGATCTCTTTGGGCCTCCATCTTATGATAGTTTGGGAGGGAGGAGGTATTGCCTTGTCATTGTCGATGACTATACAAGATATACATGGGTGTTCTTTCTCAAGACTAAAGATGAAACTCAAGACACCTTCATCAACTTTGCCAAAGAAGCTCAACGTCAACATAATTGTGAGATCAAGGCAATTCGAAGTGACAACGGCACCGAGTTCAAAAATTACACTATGAACGAGTTCTTGAGCGATGAGGGGATCAAGCATCAATATGCCGCGCCATACACTCCCGAACAAAATAGTGTTGCGGAAAGGAAGAACCGGACTCTCATTGAGATGGCAAGGACCATGCTTGACGAGTACAAGTCTCCATACAAGCTTTGGGCCGAAGCCATCAACACCGCGTGCCATGCTACAAACCGGCTTTATCTTCGTAAGCTCAAGAACAAGACTCCCTACAAACTCCTAATCGGGAGAAAGCCTAACGTCAAATACTTTCGAGTATTGGTTGTAAGTGTTTCATTCTAAATAAGAAATCCCGTTTAGCTAAGTTTGCGCCTAAAACTTATGAGGGCATATTTGTTGGATATGCATCAAACTCTCATGCTTACCGTGTTCTCAACAAATCCACCGGATGTATTGAGGAAACGGTAAATGTGGAGTTTGATGAAGATAACGGTTCCCGTGCGGAGCAAATTGTTCCTAGTGTTGTAGGTGATGAGGCTCCTTCACAAGCTATAAGGACTATGGGGATAGGCCACATTCGTCCAAAAGAAACACCCCAAGTCCAAGTAGAAGAAGAAGGAGTAAGAGCCCCTCTTGTGGATTCTCCACAAGGGAAGTCATCACCGCCACCACAAGGTCAAGATGCTATGGGAAATCATGAACCTATCCAAGAACAAGATCAAGTCCCTCATGTTCCCGAGCGAGATCAAGGGCAAGCTCAACCAAATGGCGAAGAACCAATCCGTGAGGCCCAAGGTCAAGCTCTTAATCAAGATCAAGATCAATCCCAACCTCAAGTGTCTTCCACATCATCACATCCAAGTGATCAAGAACTAGAGGTTGTGAAGAGAAGGGTGTCTCCAAGGCTAAAGCATTCCCAAGGCCAAGCTTCTTCCACAAGTTCAAAACCAAGTGAAGAAGAGCTTACCCTCAAAGTGCAAAAAGCGGCCGCCAAGTTAAAGCATCTTCAACATCTCACCGACAACATTTATGGAAGCATCAACAAAGGGGTAACTACTCGTAGACGTTTGGCAAACTTTTGTGAACATCACTCGTTTGTCTCTTGTGTTGAGCCCCTTAAGGTTGAAGATGCACTTGACGACCCGGATTGGGTAAATGCCATGCATGAAGAACTCAACAACTTCACCTGCAACAAAGTATGGACTCTTGTGAAGAGACCCAAAGAACATCATAATGTCATTGGAACAAAGTGGATCTTTAAGAACAAACAAGATGAGCATGGACAAGTCACTAGAAACAAGGCAAGGTTAGTGGCACAAGGGTTCACCCAAGTTGAAGGTTTGGACTTCGGTGAAACCTTTGCCCCCATTGCCCGTCTTGAGTCCATTCGTATCTTGCTTGCATATGCTTCACATCATGATTTTAAATTGTATCAAATGGATGTGAAGAGTGCATTTCTTAATGGCCCTCTTAAGGAGTTGGTGTATGTCAAACAACCTCCCAGTTTCGAAGATCCCGATCACCCCTCTCATGTTTATGAACTCCATAAGCCGCTCTATGGACTTAAACAAGCACCTCGTGCTTGGTATGATCACCTTACGGCGTTCTTAAGCGAGAAGGGGTTCCAGATCGGGTTAATAGATTCCACTCTCTTCACGAAGAGGGTAAAAGGAGAATTGTTTGTGTGCCAAATATATGTTGATGATATTATTTTTGGTTCCACTAACCATGCTATTACCGTTGAGTTTGATAATCTTATGACCAAGGAATTTTCTATGAGCATGATGGGAGAGTTGAAGTTTTTCCTCGGATTTCAAGTGAAGCAATTGAGAGGAGGAACCTTCATCAACCAAGCACTTTATATTCAAGACATGCTCAAGAGGTTCAAAATGCAAGATGTCAAGCCCATGAAGACGCCCATGCCCACAAATATCCAACTTAATCTTGATCCCAATGGTAAAGATGTGGATCAAAAGGTATATCGCTCTATGATCGGTTCTTTGCTTTACCTGTGTGCATCTAGGCCGGATATTATGTTGAGTGTGTGTATGTGTGCAAGATTTCAATCCGCTCCCAAGGAGAGCCCTTTTTCGGCAGTGAAAAGAATCCTTCGATATTTGGTTCATACCCCAAACTTGGGCCTTTGGTATCCCAAAGGAGCAACTTTCAAGTTATTGGGATATTCGGATTCGGATTGGGCCGGAGACAAGGTAGACCGCAAGTCCACTTCTGGGTCATGTCAATTCCTAGGGAGGTCATTGGTAAGTTGGTCTTCAAAGAAGCAGAATTGTGTGTCCCTTTCAACCGCCGAGGCCGAGTACATTGCCGCAGGAAGTTGTTGTGCACAATTATTAGGGATGAGGCAAACTTTGATGGATTATGGTGTCAAATGTGACAAAGTGCCTCTATTTTGTGACAATGAAAGTGCAATCAAGATCGCCGACAATCCAGTGCAACATAGCCGAACCAAACATATTGAGATTCGTCATCACTTCATTCGAGATCATGTGGCCAAGGGAGACATTGATTTATTCCATGTCAACACCGAGAAGCAACTTGCCGACATTTTCACCAAGCCACTTGATGAAGCAAGATTCCGCGAGTTAAGGCATGAGCTGAATATCGTGGATATAAGTAACTTGGATTGAGGTTCTTGCATACACACACATACTCTACTAGTATCTTGTTTTAGATGTAGGCACCTAAGTAGGGGGAGCTAGCTCAACTAATGAGCTATCTTATCCTACTAGTGCATAAATTGAACAAAATCTTTCACATTAGCCATTTGAAGATGGCATTTGTGCTTCAAAGATGAGTATTGGTCTTGGGCCCAAGGTTCATATCTTCGCGGTGCCATACCAAACAAACTCAAACATGGTGGCTTCGGCCACCGCCCTCCGTTGGAGGTTGGATCTTTTTTCTTTTTTTGTGTGGTTCTTCTTGTCCTTGTGTTCGTGTTTCGGTGTGTGTGTGTTTCTCGATTCTCTTCCAGTGCAAGTGCTACACATACTCCCTTCTAGTAGTGTTGGATTTCTTCTGCGACATGATTCATAAGTGAGGCGGAAATGCTCTTTGGGGTCTTGGTAAGAATTTGCATTCAGCCATAACCCAACAAGCTTCTTCCTGTCAAAATCCTCTGGATACCCCGTGCCCACGGCCCTTGTACCGTGCGCACGGGGACCCCGTGCCCACGGCCCTTGTACCGTGTGCACGGGCCTCCGTGCGCACGGGCCTCCGTGCGCACGGGGCCTTTAGCCCGTGTGCACGGGGTCTGCGGTTTCTGGCCCTGAAGAGGTGGGATGTGGGGGGGTTTGGGTTCTTTCCCACCCAGTCGCCCCCTCCACACCCCAGATCGCCTCCAGGTCGCCTCCTTGTCGCCGGTGCTCCTCCGTGCGCCGCGGGACTTCGCTGCTCCGTGGAGATCTCCCGGGATGGGGTCCTCCTCTGGTATCCCCCTCCCCTTGTCCTTATTTTTCCTCCTTGGATCCTTATTAGTCTAGGGTTGCCTCCTCTACTAGTCTAGGCCAGTCGTTCCCTTGTGATAGACTAGAATCGGATGGGCATTACTGTGGTGGTTCTCCCTGCCGCACTCACTCCCGGATCTCGATCTGGAAGTGGTTGCCGCTGGGCGAACCCCGTGTCGACGGGCCTTGTACCGTGCGCACGGGACCCCCGTGTCCACGGTGGTCAGACCCCCATGTGCACGGGGTACACAGTGGTGCCAGTCCTGTTTCTTCTCTGTCTTCCATTCCTCGCCAGCTTCTCGAGCACTTGTACTTATTTGTGTCTCTCGTGTTTGTTGTGTTTTGTTGCTGTTGTGTTTCAGATTCTGCCGACAAGAGGTCCGAGCTCCGTCGCAAGCGCACCAAGGCAGGTTCCAGGGAATTCACTTTGGCTCTTCGTCAGCCGTCCGAAAGAATTGGTCAGGGCTCTGAGCTGGGCCGTGTTCGCCGTGCCGCCTCCAAGCAGCCAGTGATTGAGGCCTCCGAGGATTCAGAAGAGGAGTATGATTCGCAGGAAGATGCTCACTATGAGAACCCCGCAGATGCAGAGATAGAAGATGAGGATGATTCTGCTGATGATGTTGATGAGGAGGAAGGAGAGGAACATGTGCTCCCAGGAGGTCGGAATGTCAAGAATCTACCTCTCTCTAAGTGGACCAAGCCAGAGCTTTGGGCTCGCAGGCAGGATTTCCCCTATGTGCCAAACACTGATGCAGGGGTTGACCCAAGATTCAAGAGTGATTTTCAACACCGTGTGTTCTCTGAGCTGATCATGACCAAGAAAAACAAGTTTGCCCCCCACAAGCAAATCAATGTGGAGGCTCTTCGGGACAATGATCATATCTATCCTGGTGTGTATAATGCTCTTGGGAGGCTTGGCTTGATCCCGTTCATCGCCTTCCACCATCCGTACAGTGAAGATCTTGTGATGCAGTTCTTTGCCACCGTGTACTTCCACAGTGATGAGGCTCGCACTATGACTTGGATGTCTGGCACATATGAGTGTGAGGCCTCCATGGCCAAGTTCTCTGACATCATTCCGTATCGGTTCTTTGCTGAGGAGCATCCTGAGTATGGCCGTGCTCGGGAGACAGGTAGAGACAAGGATGAGACTGCTTTTGCTTACAAGCCAGACAAGGCCTTCACCACCGGTTCTATCAAACATTTGAAACCAACCTATGATACTATGCGTCACATTCTTAGGTACACGCTTAATCCTAAGACCGGGGACTCTCACAATCTGAGGAGCTCCATGTTGGACATCTTTGTCTACCTTCATGACAAGAAGAAAGTGGATGTTCTGGACTTCATGTTCTTTGAGATCAGGCAGTGTGTTCAGGAGAACAAGTCATGCATCTATGCTCCGTTCATCCAAGCTTTGATTGAGTCTGTCTATCCCGCCAGGTACATTGCCAAGTACCGCACCTCCTTTCCGAAGCGTGATGCCAACTGGCTTCCGGCTGCTCCTCCACCATATGTGCCTCCCAAGAAGGGGCGCAACCCCAGGCCTGAGGATCGTGCTACCTACACTGAGGGATGTTCATCCTATGTACGGATTCCGCGTAGCAAAGGGAAGCAGGTTGCTACTGATGCCAGTTTCACCAGAGAGGAGAAGAAGTCTCTTCTGAAGACCGTGAGCAACATGTTCAAAATGTGTCAGTCCATTCAGCGCCGTCAGGTCAAGGAGATCAACAAGGGCAAGCTGGTGAGGCGTCGGAAGAAGGCTGAGCGTGCTACAGCTGGTGAGGAGGTTGGTCCAGGGTCCGAGGACAACGACAGTGTGGCCACAACTCGTTCTTTTCCCTTGGAGGGATGGCACTTTGATGATGATGATGATGATGCTTCGAGCGCACCTCCTCTTGTCTAGAGTCTCGTTAGCATCGCCTTTTCCCTTTTTGTTGTCTTGATGACAAAGGGGGAGAAGTGTTCTATTAGGGGCGTTTGCAGTTGGTTTCAGTTGGGTGAGATCTCAAGGCCTCGTTTGTTTTGGTTGTGTTTATTTGGCTTGAGATACTCTTATTTACTTGCTTTCGCGGTGTGGTCGTGAGCTACCTAGTCTATGTGAGAAACTATCTACTTGATGGAATTTATCTATGCTTATGTTGATATATCTTGTGGAGTATGATCAAGCTTCTATAGGTTAGTCTCACGTTTTATGCTCACCACACTTGCATGTGATCTAGGCACCGTGTTGGGTATTATTATGTTGATCGCATGCCTTGACAATGTGGATCTAGGGGGAGCCTCATATGTGTGTGCTTGATGCATAATCAAGCATTTTTTCCTTGCACATATATAGGGGGAGCTCCTTTGATCAACTATTGTCGCATGGTTGTTTACTTAAGTTGTATCCTATATGCCATGTCCTAACCATATTGTCATCAATGCACCAAAAAGGGGGAGATTGAAAGTGCAAGTATCACTTAGATTATATTTTGGTGTGATGACAATGTGGTTAGTGGAACTAATGTTGGTTGCTAAAGTTTATCTCAGGACTTTGGTTCCAAGGTGTCCATTGATGGAGGTGTGCGACCCCCCAGTCCAAAAAGATATTCCACTTATTTTGTGCTTTGCCGTGGTGTCCTGTGATGTTTCATCAAAAATCTTCTGGACACCCCGTGTGCACGGGGTCTCTAACCCCCGTGCGCACGGGGTAGTCAGAATATTTCGGGACACCCCGTGCGCACGGGGTCTCTGACCCCCGTGCGCACGGGGTACCTCGAAACTCACTAGACACCCCGTGCACACGGGGCTGACTTGGCCCGTGCGCACGGGGTCCAACGGGCAGAAATCCCCTCCCGGCCAAGAACACTATATAAGCCCCCTTCTTCCTCCTCCATCCCCTAACCCTAATGTCTTGTTGAGCTCCTCCATTGCTACACCCCATTTTGCTCACTACTCTCAATCCCTCCACCCAATCTTGTTGAAACTTTGTGGATTGGGAGAGCAAGACCCGATCTACACTTTGACCAAACCAAATCGCGTTCCTCACAACATTCATCCACCATGACTTGTTACTCTTGGATCTTGGGCTCCTAGGCGGTTAGAGGTTCCTCCGGAAGCTTCCTTGCTTGTGGTGTGCTCCGGAGAAGTTTGTAAAGGTGTGGTGGTCGCCTTCAAGACCAACCCCGAGTGATTCGAGGCTCATCCGTTGGGGGTGACTCGAAGGAGATTACGGTGAGCCTTCGGTGGCGTTCCGCAAGCTTTGGCTCTGGCACCGCTCCAAACGGAGAGTAGCTCTTCCCCAAGGAAGAGTGAACTTCGGGATAAAATCTGCGTCCTCGTCTCACTTGTGGTTAATCCTTTCCCGCACTTTACTTAGCCTTGTATGCTTGTTGACTTGCTAATTAGTTTGTTGCCTAGCATATTTAGCTTAGAGCTTGCTTGTCATATAGGTTGTGTTCACCTAGTTGCATATCTAGTGAACCCTTTTTATCCGCTAAGCCTTAAAATTGACAAGAAAGAGTAAAATTTGTAGTCTCCTATTCACCCCCCCCCCCCTCTAGTCGACCGTATCGATCCTTTCACCGTCCCCATACATGAGTGTGCCGCACCCCACTTTATATAGGCGTCCGTCACGGGCTCAACACTTGGGCCTCGCACGGACCCTAAAGCCCATAAGTCTACTCGGCCACAATCCGAATACAGCTCGGATCACATCCGACCAGTGTCCTCGGATCCGACCTCGTAGGTTCCTTCCCTTAAGCGCGCGACCCCTTAGGTTCAAGTCGGCTTGGTCACAGTTCGGATCACCTCCGACCTGCATGGTTGGTAGCGGCCTCTAGCAAGGCGTGCCGACCACCAAGCAGACTATGAAGCTGGTTAGGCGAACCTGTACAACATACTTCTGTTCCCTTTGCCACACGATATATGTTGTCGGGCTCAAGGCGAGTCTGTCATCCTTGTGGTAGCCCGACCTCTTTCTCGTTCAAGTGATGCCGACCACTATCCGGATTATCTCATAATCCTTGTCGCATGGCCATGCTTATCCTAGTCGGATCACATGAGTGGCCCAGAGTATATCTCTCCTGATCGAAGGGGCAAATCCCATCTTGCTCGACCATGTCTCGCAACATGGAACTGGACAAACCCGAAACCTACCTTTGTAACTACCCAGTCATGGAGTAGCGCTTGGTCGGCTCAAAGCAAGTCTGTCACCATCCCGAGTACATGCGTCAGCTCAGGTCTTAGGACATAGAATGTATGTTGCACTAGAGACTCACAGATGACATATCGTTGCGTCTCATAGTTGGGTCTGTCCGACTCAGACCTTATCTCGACTCGGATTCGACTACATCAAATCCGACCAGACCTTTCCAAGTCCATATTATCCGGTTAGCATCCAATGCTCCATGGCTAGTGAGACCGAGCCATCGACCGTGTCATATGCTAGTCTAGTCGGCTGCGCGTCCACACAGCCCTTTCGACTAGGGACCTTTTAGGACAGTCATCATACAATGCATAGTCCCACAAACAAGTCACGTACTTGTTGATACACATCATTGATAATGTCCAAGGACTATCTTTATTCATAAACACATAGGAAATATCATCATACATGATTGCCTCTAGGGCATATCTCCAACACAGATGAACCTCATGAGCATCAACACCAAGACGGTACCTGACCGAGTCAAGTTGCAGTTGCATGCTCCTTTATATGTACTCTCACAGTTTGATGTACACTAACACTTTCCATACTCGTTGTTGAACTAGCACCAAGGCGCAAGCGGAAACAGACATCAGGGATAATGCTTGACAGATTAACAAAATCTAAAGGAGGAAGAATGGAGATCCATTTTGTGGCAGGTTTAAAAAGGCCACGTGATGCTACAGAGTCAGCCAAGTTAGTATCAGAGGCAGCCGTTGCCGTTAGGTGTCATGCACGTATCCTCCCAACATGGATCCAGTACAAGAATGAGAAAGACAATACCCAGTTTAACACCTTCCTTGACCATTTATCCATAAGTAATGTTATTCATCGCAATTAGTAATATTGTCTTGCTCTGTCCCATACTTTCTAGCTTCCTCCTAATAAGACTCACATTATTTTTTCAACAGATGAGTTTCAAGTTGGATCCGAAAGATGATGCAACTAAACAAGCATGCACTCATTTTTCCAGTCTGCTGAATCTCACTTTGAAGGCAAGGCTAACAATGAAATCGCCCAAACATCTCCAGTGGAATATATTACAGATGAAGACTGGACAACCCTTGTTAAACACTGGTCTGATCCAAAGTATCAGGTAGGCTATATGTATTTGATCAGAGCACATATTGAACTTGTATTTATGTATGTGTCTTACAAGTGTATCTTCTTCTAGGCTAACTGTTTGAAGAACAAGACCAACCGTTCTAAAGTGAAATTCCAACAGACAACGGGATCTCGTAGCTATATTGCACACTACGAGGCTCTTGTAAATAGCTGCTACTTCCTTCTTTTTTCTGTGCCATATTATCGTATCTATATTGACTTGTTCCAAATACAGAGGAAAGCCTGTGCAGACCAAAAAGAACCTGAACCGAATGCAGCACAAATCTTCAAGGATTGCCACACCAGCAAGATGAAGGGCATGAGCACACCAGTTCAAGCCGCTGTTGTAAGTCCTTACTCCTCCTGCCTTTGAACTGATTGGTACTGTGATGTGTTCATTTAACTACTTGGTTTGCAGCCAATGTCAGTTACTCTGTTCACTTTTATACACAGTTGTCTTAACATATCATTTCACCTTACATGGTTTAAAAGAGATGAAGGATATTCTTTTGGTCTTGATCTGTAATCTAGTTATTATGTTCACGTGCGCACACAATGATAAAATAGCCTGTTTGTTTTATATCTGTTTGCCCATGATATGAATGATGTCATACTATGTTCATCCTACTTTAAACCATGTCACTTTATCCTTAGATGTCAACGAATGTGAGGAAATAGACAATACAGTAGGCATGCTACATGGACATATGTTCCAAAAGTGATTTTATTATGTAGTTAGCACTACAATACATGCTAATGTATTACAGTAGTTCACCAAAATAAGTTATGTATAAACGTGTAACCTACTTTGTTTGTTTTTGTCTCATTAGTAACTTATCTGGTACACTAATCTACAAGTTCAAACTTTCAGGAAGCTATGGAATAAATGATTGAACAGCCACAACCACCTGAAGGTGACGAGGCTACCACAGGCACAATGTCACCTCTTGCTGCAGTGCGTCAGTATCTCTCCACTAACAGTGCAAAAAGGACCTTCCTACGTAATTCTGGGTTGGTTGTCAAGGTAACCTCGTCCAAATCGCCTACTAAACAAAATCTTCCTGCTAGACAGAGTGATATATCTGTGCTCCAGACACAAGTCCAATCCCTAATGGACGTCGTTTTGGAAACAAGAATAGTGGTTGACAAATGTCGTCAAGATATGAATGGTTTTGAAACCAGACTATCAGACATTCGCTTCGTTGTTCAAGATCAATGGCGGAAAAAAGGTGAAGATCGTGCTGCTCCATCAGATTCTACAGCCTGAAACATTAGCACTCAGGTCACATGATCTGTGCTTCTATACATCTGATAGTGCTTTTATCTGCAAGGACTGTAAACTTTATGCCAACAGGCCTTTTGTTGTATGGTTGGAATTTATTTTGTTGTGATACAGCATTTATGATGCTGCCAAAGGCTGCAGTAATTACGACGCTATTTTTGTATAGTGTAGGTTTATCTTAGTAATGTATTCGGCCGAAAGCTTCGTAGGAGCCCAACATGCCAACATTCGTCGGGCCCATTCCAATTGGGCTAAAAACGATTATGGCCCGAAATTTGCATGTAGCCCACTAAAAATATCTGGGCCTAAATCAGCATAAACTTTCATATTTTTCTGGTAGGCCTGTGCCCATAGTGGGCCTTTAATAGGCCTAAACATAATTTGGGCCCTTAGTAACAATAGGCCGTTTACAGGTGTAAATAACTCGAGCCAATAAAAAACATGGGCCTTTAATAGACCGAAAGTGAGATTGGACCCTGATTGTGCCAAATAACCCACCGGTCTTAGCAGGCCGAAATTGTGGCCCATTTACGATGCGGATCTTTCACAGGCCGAAATTCGGACGGGCTGTAAATGCGCCGACCTAATACACGGGCCTTTAACTGGCCGGATGTTCAGTCGGGCTAGATTATCGTCATTTTTATATGGGCCGTTAATGGGCCCGATGTGACGTTGGGCCACATATGGCCCATGGATTTTGTCCGACGCTAACAGGACGAAAATCACAACAGGTCGAAAGTGGCCCAAATCTATAGTGGGCCTCTAACAGGTCGAATGTCAGACATGGCCGAATATGACCCAAATCCTTCACGGTCATTTACGGGCCGAAAGTTTCAATGGTCTGTAAATGGGCCCAAATGAAGCAGGACCTTTAACAGGCTAGAAATACACCGGCCGTAATTCGGCCCATATACTTAGCGGACTGTTAACGGGCCAGAAGTGACCATGGGCCGCGATGATGACAAGTTTAGGACAGGCCGTTGACGGGCCGATTTGACACTAGCCGTACGAGCCTTAATTGAGAATGTTAGGCCTTTAGCTGGGCCGGCCCATTATGGTATGCAAAATCTTGTGGGCCTTTAGCTGGGCTGGCCCATTGTGGTCTGCTAAATCTTGTGGGCCTTTAGCTAGGCCGGCCCATTATGGTCTGCAAAATCTTGTGGGCCTTTAGCTAGGCTGGCCCATTATGGTCCGCTAAATCTTGTGGGCCTTTGGTTGGGCCGGCCCATTTATACTTTATGGGCCACTTTTTGGCCCGTCCACGTGTCAACAAATCATAGGCCCATCTCGACCGTTGGATGAGTGATACCTGTGCCAACGCGGAGCTGGCGCGTGGTTCCGTCGGCCAATGAGAATTTTACACGTGGAAAATCGGCATTGGTCATGGCTGTTAGCGGGTTATCAGATCCAAAACCGGACCCGATAGCTTAACGGCGTCCCGTTACGATGGATGCCACATGTCGGTCACCCTTGACGAAAGCACTTCTATGACGCGCGATTTATCGTCATGGAAGTGGACACTTCCGTGATGATAATTTTGGTAATGTCATGGAACACTTGTACGACAGCACATGTATGACTATCTTGATTCTGTCATAAAATCGTCATGGATGTACATGCATGAAAAAAATGCGACCTATTGTGACAAACACGTATCATCACGGAAGTGTATTTTTTTGTAGTGAAAGCATTTCGGAGCTACCGATTTGTTAAACTCGGTGACACCGGAGCAACTTTTGGAGTCTAAACTAGTGAAATCAGTCAGACCGCGACACTGTTCGGTGACTCCAAGATTGCTAGGGTTTCACAGAGAATTGAACTCGGTCACACCGATTTGCAACTTTTGGTCAGACCGAAAAGTGCAAGTGCAATGGCCTAAGCCAAATCGGTGAGACCGATCTCCACAAGTCGGTCGGTCCGAGATGAGTTCGGCGGAAACCTAACCCTAAATTTTCGAATCAAACCTAATCTAATGGAGGTTTTCTCCGGATAGATTGATCTCATACGTGGTAAAGAACATGGCATTGCATTGTGCTAAGAATCGGAGTAAGGAATTAGCACAAAAAGTCAAACTCATACCCTAGTTCGGCGATGAGTTCGCTACGGCGGCAACGGCGGGGTTGAAATCCGTTGACGGCGATGGAGACCAGCAGCGGGAGGTCGCTGGCGATGAGAAGACGATCCGGAGACCCGAGGCGGCAGAGCAGGACACGCGCGGGATGAATGATTTTGAAGAAATTTCGAAAATCTCACCCGTCGGTATATATATCCTGACCCTGTTGGTGTGACCGAGTGGAACAACTCGGTGGCACCGAGATGCAGAATCGCAAGCGGTTGCTGCAACTCGGTGTGACCGAAAAGTTCTATTCAGTTGCACCGAGATTGAAAACCTAGATCAACTCAGTGAACTCGGTGTGACCGAAGTGGATGAATCGGTCAGATCGAAATGCACGGAGAGGTTTTGGAAGTTTAATTCTATGACGAATCGGGGACTCCGAGTGCTCCTCACACAGAGTGGCTCGAATCTGACTTGATCAAACTTTGTGATGTAGCATGAATAGATTTTGGGACGAGAAAATCATAGATAGCTAGAGGAAGTTCTTAGGCATTCTTGTCCATCCATTTGGCAAAAGGGAAAAAAACCAAACAATCAAAGCAACAAATGGATGTCCTCAAATGAGTAAAATATGCAACCAACATGCTCACACAATAAGATGGCAAATGAAATATTTGTCAAAGCATGCACAAACACTCTAGCATCTATCAAGCAATTGGCGATGACTAGGTCATCTATATATGAGTATATTGACTTAGGAGTCAAATGAGAACATTTGATCATAGGTCATACTCATCGTTTAAGCACAAGTGGGGTTACCACTTTTACATAAAGCATTGTTCTGTTCACACCATTAGAGTTGCTTTAGCTCAATTGATTAGAGTAAAGCTCCCCCTAGATGTGATATCCCCCCTAAGAGGGATGAACTAACCTTGGGTTTTGTCGATGATGACTTCATGTAGATGTTGAAGATGTGGATGCTCAATGTTGATGTAGATCACTTGGAGCAATTCATTGGAGTGAGTTGCACTTTCAATACCTACACGGGTTAGTCCCACAAGGAACAAACAAGGATATCCATAGACATAGAGTGATGTTCACACAAGATGATTGAAGGAAATATGCCCTAGAGGCAATAATAAAGTTATTATGTATGTCCTTATATCATGATAAATGTTTATTATTCATGCTAGAATTGTATTAACCGGAAACATGATACATGTGTGAATACATAGACAAACAGAATGTCACTAGTATGCCTCTACTTGACTAGCTCGTTAATCAAAGATGGTTATGTTTCCTAGCCATAGACAAAGAGTTGTCATTTGATTAACGGGATCACATCATTAGGAGAATGATGTGATTGACTTGACCCATTCCGTTAGCTTAGCACTTGATCGTTTAGTATGTTGCTATTGCTTTCTTCATGACTTATACATGTTCCTATGACTCTGAGATTATGCAACTCCCGTTTACCGGAGGAACACTTTGTGTGCTACCAAACGTCACAAAGTAACTGGGTGATTATAAAGGTGCTCTACAGGTGTCTCCGAAGGTACTTGTTGGGTTGGCGTATTTCGAGATTAGGATTTGTCACTCCGATTGTCGGAGAGGTATCTCTAGGCCCACTCGGTAATGCACATCACTTAAGCCTTGCAGGCATTGCAACTAATGAGTTAGTTGTGGGATGATTTATTACAGAACGAGTAAAGAGACTTGCCGGTAACGAGATTGAACTAGGTATTGAGATACCGACGATCAAATCTCGGGCAAGTAACATACCGATGACAAAGGGAATAACGTATGTTGTTATGCGGTTTGACCGGTAAAGATCTTCGTAGAATATGTGGGAGAAAATATGAGCATCCAGGTTCCGCTATTGGTTATTGACCGGAGACGTGTCTTGGTCATGTCTACATAGTTCTCGAACCCGTAGGGTCCACACGCTTAAAGTTCGATGATGGTTATATTATGAGTTTATGTGTTTTGATGTACCGAAGGTAGTTCGGAGTCCCGGATGTGATCACGGACATGACGAGGAGTCTCGAAATGGTCGAGACATGAAGATTGATATATTGGACGACTATATTCGGACACCGGAATGGTTCCGGGGGTTATCGGATATATACCGGAGTACCGGGGGGTTACCGGAACCCCTCCCGGAGGTTATTGGGCCTCATGGGCCCAAGTGGTGGAAGAGGAAAGGCGGCCAAGGGGCAATCGCGCGCCCCTCCCCCCCCCCCCCCCAAGTCCGAATTGGACAAGGAGGGGGCGGCGCCCCCCCCCCTCTCCTTTCCCCCTCTCTCTCCTTCCCTCTCCTCTCCTACTCCAACATGGAAGGGGGAGTCCTACTCCTGGTGGGAGTAGGACTCCTCATGGGGCGCGCCAAGGGTGGCCGGCCCCCTCCCCCTCCTCCACTCCTTTATATACGGGGAGGGAGGCACCCCCTTGAGACACAACAATTGATCCCTTGGATCTCTTAGCCGTGTGCGGTGCCCCCCTCCACCATAATCCACCTCGGTCTTATCGTAGCGGTGCTTAGGCGAAGCCCTGCGACGGTAGAACATCATCATCGTCACCACGCCGTCGTGCTGACGGAACTCTTCCTCAAAGCTCGGCTGGATCGGAGTTCGAGGGACGTCATCGAGTTGAGTGTGTGCTGAACTCGGAGTTGTCGTGCGTTTGGTACTTGATCGGTTGGATCGTGAAGACGTACGACTACATCAACCGCGTTGTGCTAACGCTTCCGCTTTCGGTCCACGAGGGTACGTGGACACACTCTTCCCTCTCGTTGCTATGCATCACCATGATCTTGCGTGTGCGTAGGAAATTTTTTGAAATTACTACGTTCCCCAACAGTGGCATCCGAGCTAGGTTTTATGCGTTGATGTTATATGCACGAGTAGAACACAAGTGAGTTGTGGGCGATACAAGTCATACTGTTTACCAGCATGTCACACTTTGGTTCGGCGGTATTGTTGGATGAAGCGGCCCGGACCGACATTACGCGTACGCTTACGCGAGACTGGTTCTACCGACGTGCTTTGCACACAGGTGGCTGGCGGGTGTCAGTTTCTCCAACTTTAGTTGAACCGAGTGTGGCTACGCCCGGTCCTTGAGAAGGTGAAAACAACACTAACTTGACGAACTATCATTGTGGTTTTGATGCGTAGGTAAGAACGGTTCTTGCTCAGCCCGTAGCAGCCATGTAAAACTTGCAACAACAAAGTAGAGGACGTCTAACTTGTTTTTGCAGGGCATGTTGTGATGTGATATGGTCGAGGCATGATGCTATATTTTATTGTATGAGATGATCATGTTTTGTAACCGAGTTATCGGCAACTGGCAGGAGCCATATGTTTGTCGCTTTTATTGTATGCAATGCAATCGCCCTGTAATTGCTTTACTTTATCACTAAGCGGTAGCGATAGTCGTAGAAGCAATAGTTGGCGAGACGACAACGATGCTACGATGGACATCAAGGTGTCGCGCCGGTGACGATGGTGATCATGATGGTGCTTCGGAGATGGAGATCACAAGGACAAGATGATGATGGCCATATCATATCACTTATATTGATTGCATGTGATGTTTATCTTTTATGCATCTTATCTTGCTTTGATTGACGGTAGCATTATAAGATGATCTCTCACTAAATTTCAAGATAAAAGTGCTCTCCCTGAGTATGCACCGTTGCCAGAGTTCGTCGTGCCCAGACACCACATGATGATCGGGTGTGATAAGCTCTACGTCCATCTATAACAGGTGCAAGCCAGTTTTTGCACACGCAGAATACTCAGGTTAAACTTGACGAGCCTAGCATATGCAGATATGGCCTCGGAACACTGAGACCGAAAGGTCGAGCATGAATCATATAGTAGATGTGATCAACATAGTGATGTTCACCATTGAAAACTACTCAATTTCACGTGATGATCGGTTATGGTTTAGTTGATTTGGATCACGTGATCACTTAGATGATTAGAGGGATGTCTATCTAAGTGGGAGTTCTTAAGTAATATGATTAATTGAACTTAAATT
Organism: Aegilops tauschii subsp. strangulata; assembly: GCF_002575655.3. NCBI lineage: Eukaryota > Viridiplantae > Streptophyta > Magnoliopsida > Poales > Poaceae > Aegilops > Aegilops tauschii. Next base: position 80,140,479 of record NC_053037.3, read on the forward strand.
TATCATGAACTTAGTACCTGATAGTATTTTGCATGTCTATGTTTGTTGTAGATAGATGACTCGTGTTGTTGTTCCGTTGAATTTTAATGCGTTCCTTGAGAAACAAAGTCGAAAGATGATGGCAGGAATTACACGGACTGGGTCCGTAACTTGAGGATTATCCTCATTGCTACACAGAAGAATTACGTCCTGGAAGCACCGCTAGGTGCCAAACCTGCTGCAGGAGCAACACCAGATGTTATGAACGTCTGGCAGAGCAAAGCTGATGACTACTCGATAGTTCAGTGTGCCAAGCTTTACGGCTTAGAACCGGGACTTCAACGACGTTTTGAACGTCATGGAGCATATGAGATGTTCCAGGAGTTGAAGTTAATATTTCAAGCAAATGCCCGGATTGAGAGATATGAAGTCTCCAATAAGTTCTACAGCTGCAAGATGGAGGAGAATAGTTCTGTCAGTGAGCATATATTCAGAATGTCTGGGTATAACAATCACTTGATTCAACTGGGAGTTAATCTTCCGGATGATAGCGTCATTGACAGTATTCTTCAATCACTGCCACCAAGCTACAAGAGCTTCGTGATGAACTATAACATGCAAGGGATGGATAAGCCGATTCCCGAGCTCTTCGCAATGCTAAAGGCTGCGAAGGTAGAAATCAAGAAAGAGAATCAAGTGTTGATGGTCAATAAGACCACCAGTTTCAAGAAAAAGGGCAATGGGAAGAAGAAGGGGAACTTCAAGAAGAACAGCAAACAAGTTGCTGCTCAGGAGAAGAAACCCAAGTCTGGACCTAAGCCTGAGACTGAGTGCTTCTACTGCAAGCAGACTGGTCACTGGAAGCGGAACTGCCCCAAGTATTTGGCGGATAAGAAGGATGGCAAGGTGAACAAAGGTATATGTGATATACATGTTATTGATGTGTACCTTACCAGAGCTCGCAGTAGCACCTGGGTATTTGATACTGGTTCTGTTGCTAATATTTGCAACTCGAAACAGGGACTACGGATTAAGCGGACACTGGCTAAGGACGAGGTGACGATGCACGTGGGAAACGGTTTCGAAGTCGATGTGATCGCCGTCAGCACGCTACCTCTACATCTACCTTCGGGATTAGTGTTAGACCTAAATAATAGTTATTTGGTGCCAGCGTTGAGCATGAACATTATATCTAGATCTTGTTTGATGCGAGACGGTTATTCATTTAAATCTGAGAATAATGGTTGTTCTATTTATATGAGCAATATCTTTTATGGTCATGCACCCTTGAAGAGCGGCCTATTTTTGATGAATCTCGATAGTAGTGATACACATATTCATAATGTTGAAGCCAAAAGATGCAGAGTTGATAATGATAGTGCAACTTATTTGTGGCACTGCCGTTTGGGTCATATTGGTGTAAAGCGCATGAAGAAACTCCATACTGATAGACTTTTGGAATCACTTGATTATGAATCACTTGGTACTTGCGAACCATGCCTCATGGGCAAGATGAACTACAGAGCGAGCAACTGATTTGTTGGAGATCATACATACTGATGTATGTGGTCCAATGAATGTTGAGGCTCGCGGCGGGTATCGTTATTTTCTCACCTTCACAGATGATTTAAGCATATATGGGTATATCTACTTAATGAAACATAAGTCTGAAACATTTGAAAAGTTCAAAGAATTTCAGAGTGAAGTTGAAAATCATCGTAACAAGAAAATAAAGTTTCTGTGATCTGATCGTGGAGGAGAATATTTGAGTTACGAGTTTGGTCTACATTTGAAACAATGCGGAATACTTTCGCAACTCACACCACCCGGAACACCACAGCGTAATGGTGTGTCCGAACGTCGTAATCGTACTTTACTAGATATGGTGCGATCTATGATGTCTCTTACTGATTTACCGCTATCGTTTTGGGGTTATGCTTTAGAGACGGCCGCATTCACGTTAAATAGGGCACCATCAAAATCCGTTGAGACGACGCCTTATGAACTATGGTTTGGCAAGAAACCAAAGTTGTTGTTTCTTAAAGTTTGGGGCTGCGATGCTTATGCGAAAAGGCTTCAACCTGATAAGCTCGAACCCAAATCGGAGAAATGTGTCTTCATAGGATACCCAAAGGAAACTGTTGGGTACACCTTCTATCACAGATCCGAAGGCAAGACATTCGTTGCTAAGAATGGATCCTTTCTAGAGAAGGAGTTTCTCTCGAAAGAAGTGAGTGGGAGGAAAGTAGAACTTGATGAGGTAACAGTACCTGCTCCCTTATTGGAAAATAGTTCATCACAGAAACTGGTTCCTGTGACGTCTACACCAATTAGTGAGGAAGTTAATGATGATGATCATGAAACTTCAGATCAAGTTGTTACTGAACCTCGTAGGTCAACCAGAGTAAGATCCGCACCAGAGTGGTAAGGTAATCCTATTCTGGAGGTTATGTTACTAGACCATGACGAACCTACGAACTATGAAGAAGCGATGGTGAGCCCAGATTCCGCAAAATGGCTTGAGGCCATGAAATCTGAGATAGGATCCATGTATGAGAACAAAGTATGGACTTTGGTTGACTTGTCCGATGATCGTCAATCCATCGAGAATAAATGGATCTTCAAGAAGAAGACTGACGCTGACGGTAATGTTACTGTCTATAAAGCTCGACTTGTTGCAAAAGGTTTTCAACAAGTTCAAGGGATTGACTACGATGAGACCTTCTCACCCATAGCGATGCTTAAGTCTGTCCGAATCATGTTAGCAATTGCTGCATTTTATGATTATGAAATTTGGCAAATGTATATCAAAACTGCATTCCTGAATGGATTTCTGGAAGAAGAGTTGTATATGATGCAACCGGAAGGTTTTATCGATCCAAAGGGAACTAACAAAGTGTGCAAGCTCCAGTGATCCATTTATGGACTGGTGCAAGCCTCTCAGAGTTGGAATAAACATTTTGATAGTGTGATCAAAGCATATGGTTTTATATAGACTTTTGGACAAGCCTGTATTTACCAGAAAGTGAGTGGGAGCTCTGTAGCATTTCTGATATTATATGTGGATGACATATTGTTGATTGGAAATGATATAGAATTTCTGCATAGCATAAAAGGATATTTGAATAAGAGTTTTTCAATGAAGGACCTCGGTGAAGTTGCTTATATATTGGGCATCAAGATCTATAGAGATAGATCAAGACGCTTAATAGGACTTTCACAAAGCACATACCTTGACAAAATTTTGAAGAAGTTCAAAATGGATCAAGCAAAGAAAGGGTTCTTGCCTGTGTTACAAGGTGTGAAGTTGAGTAAGACTCAATGCCCGACCACTGCAGAAGATAGAGAGAAAATGAAAGATGTTCCCTATGCTTCAGCCATAGGCTCTATCATGTATGCAATGCTGTGTACCAGACCTGATGTGTGCCTTGCTATTAGTTTAGCAAGGAGGTACCAAAGTAATGCAGGAGTGGATCACTGGACAGCGGTCAAGAACATCCTGAAATACTTGAGAAGGACTAAGGATGTATTTCTCGTTTATGGAGGTGACAAAGAGCTCGTCGTAAATGGTTACGTCGATGCAAGTTTTGACACTGATCCAGACGATTCTAAATCGCAAACCGGATACGTGTTTATATTAAACGGTGGAGCTATCAGTTGGTGCAGTTCTAAACAAAGCGTCATAGCGGGATCTACATGTGAAGCGGAGTACATAGCTGCTTCGGAAGCAGCAAATGAAGGAGTCTGGATGAAGGAGTTCATATCCGATCTAGGTGTCATACCTAGTGCATCGGGTCCAATGAAAATCTTTTGTGACAATACTGGTGCAATTGCTTTGGCAAAGGAATCCAGATTTCACAAGAGAACCAAGCACATCAAGAGACGCTTCAACTCCATCCGAGATCAAGTCCAGGTGGGAGACATAGAGATTTGCAAGATACATACGGATCTGAATGTTGCAGACCCGTTGACTAAGCCTCTTCCACGAGCAAAACATGATCAGCACCAAGGCTCCATGGGTGTTAGAATCATTACTGTGTAATCTAGATTATTGACTCTAGTGCAAGTGGGTGACTGAAGGAAATATGCCCTAGAGGCAATAATAAAGTTATTATTTATTTCCTTATATCATGATAAATGTTTATTATTCATGCTAGAATTGTATTAACCGGAAACATGATACATGTGTGAATACATAGACAAACAGAATGTCACTAGTATGCCTCTACTTGGCTAGCTCGTTAATCAAAGATGGTTATGTTTCCTAGCCATAGACAAAGAGTTGTCATTTGACTAACGGTATCACATCATTAGGAGAATGATGTGATTGACTTGACACATTCCGTTAGCTTAGCACTTGATCGTTTAGTATGGTGCTATTGCTTTCTTCATGACTTATACATGTTCCTATGACTATGAGATTATGCAACTCCCGTTTACCAGAGGAACACTTTGTGTGCTACCAAACGTCACAACGTAACTGGGTGATTATAAAGGTGCTCTACAGGTGTCTCCGAAGGTACTTGTTGGGTTGGCGTATTTCGAGATTAGGATTTGTCACTCCGATTGTCGGAGAGGTATCTCTGGGCCCACTCAGTAATGCACATCACTTAAGAATTGCAACTAATGAGTTAGTTGCGGGATGATTTATTACGGAACGAGTAAAGAGACTTGCCGGTAACGAGATTGAACTAGGTATTGAGATACCGACGATCAAATCTCGGGCAAGTAACATACCGATGACAAAGGGAATAACGTATGTTGTTATGCGGTTTGACCGATAAAGATCTTCGTAGAATATGTGGGAGCCAATATGAGCATCCAGGTTCTGCTATTGCTTATTGACCGGAGACGTGTCTCGGTCATGTCTACATAGTTCTCGAACCCGTAGGGTCCGCACGCTTAAAGTTCGATGACGGTTATATTATGAGTTTGTGTGTTTTGATGTACCGAAGGTAGTTCGGAGTCCCGGATGTGATCACGGACATGACGAGGAGTCTCGAAATGGCCGGGACATGAAGATTTATATATTGGACGACTATATTCGGACACCGGAATGGTTCTGGGGGTTATCGGATATATACCGGAGTACCGGGGGGTTACCGGACCCCCCCCCCCGGAGATTATTGGGCCTCATGGGCCCAAGTGGTGGAAGAGGAGAGGCGGCCAAGGGGCAGGCGCGCGCCCCTCCCCCCCCCCCAAGTCCGAATTGGACAAGGAGGGGGCGGCGCCCCCCTTTCCTTTCCCCCTCTCTCCTTCCCTCTCCCCTCCTACTCCAACATGGAACGGGGGGAGTCCTACTCCCGGTGGGAGTAGGACTCCTCATGGGGCGCGCCAAGGGTGGCCGGCCCCCTCCCCCTCCTCCACTCCTTTATATACGGGGAGGGAGGCACCCCCTTGAGACACAACAATTGATCCCTTGGATCTCTTAGCCGTGTGCGGTGCCCCCCTCCACCATAATCCACCTCGGTCATATCATAGCGGTGCTTAGGCAAAGCCCTGCGACGGTAGAACATCATCATCGTCACCACGCCGTCGTGCTGACGGAACTCTCCCTCAAAGCTCGACTGGATCGGAGTTCGAGGGACGTCATCGAGTTGAATGTGTGCTGAACTCGGAGGTGCCGTGCGTTCGGTACTTGATCGGTTGGATCGTGAAGACGTACGACTACATCAACCGCGTTGTGCTAATGCTTCCGCTTTTGGTCTACGAGGGTACGTGGACACACTCTCCCCTCTCGTTGCTATGCATCACCATGATCTTGCGTGTGCGTAGGAATTTTTTTGAAATTACTACGTTCCCCAACAATGATGTCCATGAAAGCATTAGGTTACCTTGTCCCTTGTCTTACCAACAAGAGGGTTTGTGACTCCTTGAACTAGTGCAAGATTTGGAAGTTGTTTGCAATTGTCCTTGCCAAGATGATATGAGTGAAGTATGTTGGCGGAGTCACCCTCAAGAACTCTCTAGTTCTTCTTCTTAGGGATCCACATCATCTTGATGGGAATCCTTGGAGTTGTAGTCGTACTTGATGAAGTAGAACTTGATGTAGTGTTGGGAACCCACTTGACCAAGGCCTTAGGAGCTTCTTCAAATGCATCAATCTCCTCTTGAAGCTTGTCCTTGCCTTTTTGCTTGTGGTCTTGTGGTGGAGGATCATCTTGAGCTTGTGTCCCTTGGAAGGAAGTAGGATCATACTTCACTTGTTTAGGAACAAACTTCGTCTTGGGGTATTGATCTTCTTCCCGCTCAACTCCATTGGCATTGAACTTTCGTTCAAAACCAATACATTGATTCTTCCGGTGCCTTCCTTGCTTGAGTACAATTTCCTCAAATTGCTTACTCCCGGCAAGGCTCTTGTAAACACCTTTCTCTATAATTCCCTTCAATAAGCTATTTTCTTTCTCAAGTGTAACTTGGATAAGAGAATCATTAGTGGAATCAAGAGAACTACTAGAAGCAACAACATTGGATTTAACATGATTATTGTTACTACTAGAAGAAGAATATTTCTTACTCTTGTTGTTAGATTTTACTTGTGGCATGTAAGTAGACAAGAGTAAACGCTTGGCAATGTAAGAAGAACTTTTCTTGCGAAGATCATCATTGATTGCTTTTAAGAACCCATGTTCTTGCTCAAGGTTGAGCTTTTCAAAGCGTAGCTTCTCATGAGTCTTTAAAAGTTCTCGATGATCTTTCAAGGTAGTTTCATGAGCTAACTTAAGAGTGTTTAGTTCTTTAGTTAGACAATCAATCTCCTTCTTATCATCATCATTCATTTTATCTTGATTAGCATGATTAATAGCAAATTCATCATAGTTTTCATCACTAGAGTTGTCAACAAGTAAATCATCATCACCTAGCAAATCATCTTCATCACTATTGAAATCAACATACTCGGGGTGTGGTACATTTGGGCCTTTAGCCATGAAGCATCTTCCAATTCCTTCAGTTGGTGAGTCAAATATGTCATAGCAGTTGGTTGACACAAGTGCTAGACCGGCAACACCTTCATCTTGAGTATATTCGGAGTCGGAGTAATAACTTCTCTCGGAGTGATGGTCGGAGTCGAAGCCGGATACCCATTCACCAACGTGAGCTTGATGTCTTTGGGTCCATAGTTATTAGCTAGATGGCTTCTTCTCTCTCTTTGGTTCTCAATACAAAGTTCTCCTCGATGTTCCTGGAGATCTATTCGATGTAATACTCTTTTGCGGTGTGTTTGCCGAGATCCGATGAATTGTGGATTTATGATCAAGTTTATCTATGATTAATATCTGGTTCTACTCTGAATTCTTATATGCATGATTTGATATCTTTGCAAGTCTCTTCGAATTATCGGTTTAGTTTGGCCTACTAGATTGATCTTTCTTGCATGGGAGAAGTGCTTAGCTTTGGGTTCAATCTTGCGGTGTCCTTTCCAGTGATAGTAGGGGCAGCAAGGCACGTATTGTACTATTGCCATCAAGGATAAAAAGATGGGGTTTATATCATATTGCTTGAGTTTATCCCTCTACATCATGTCATCTTGCTTAATGCATTACTCTGTTCTTATGAACTTAATACTCTAGATGCATGCTGGATAGCAGTCGATGTGTGGAGTAATAGTAGTAGATGCAGAATCGTTTCGGTCTACTTGACACGGACGTGATGCCTATATTTATGATCATTGCCTAGATATTCTCATAACTATGCTCTTTCTATCAATTGCTCGGCGGTAATTTGTTCACCCACCGTAATATATGCTATCTTGAGAGAAGCCACTAGTGAAACCTATGGCCCCCGGGTCTATTTTCCATCATATAATCTTCTATTTTACATCATATAAGTTTCCGATCTACAATTCTAGTTTCCTATTTATTTTATTTTGCAATCTTTACTTTCCAATCTATACAACAAAAATATCAAAAATATTTATCTTATTATCTTTATTAGATCTCACTTTTGCGAGTGACCGTGAAGGGATTGACAACCCCTTTATCGCATTGGTTGCAAGGTTCTTGATTGTTTGTGCAGGTACTAGGTGACTTGCGTGTTATCTCCTACTGGATTGATACCTTGGTTCTCAAAAACTGAGGGAAATACTTATGCTACTTTGCTGCATCACCCTTTCCTCTTCAAGGGAAAACCAACGCATGCTCAAGAGGTAGCACTTGACTTGTTGTGAAGCTCTTCCTTATCCTTGAGTGACATCTCATGAGCAACAATTCTTCCAATGACTTCCGTTGGCTTGAGATCTTTGTAATTGGGCATCATTTGGATCAATGTGCACACGGTATCATATTTCCTATCCAAGGCTCTTAGGATCTTCTTGATGATGAATCTATCGGTCATCTCTTCACTTCCTAAGCCGGCAATCTCATTTTTGATGAGAGCAAGCCTTGAGTACATTTCAGCGACACCTTCACCATCCTTCATTTTGAACTTGTCAAGTTGACTTTGAAGCACATCCAATTTGGACTCCTTGACGGAGTCGGTACCCTCGTGCATATCAATCAAAGTATCCAAATTCCCTTTGCGTCTTAAGACGGCTGATTTTGTTGAATTCTTCGGGGCACAATCCATTGAAGAGGATATCGCAAGCTTGAGCATTGTATTGCAGCATCTTCAACTCTTCCGCGGTAGCTTCACGGTTTGGTTCTCTCCCATAAAAGAATTCACCTTGCAAACCAATAGACACAATAGCCCAAACGGCGGGGTTATGTCCAAGAATATGCATTTTCATCTTATGCTTCCAACTAGCAAAATTAGTACCATCAAAGTAAGGACCTCTATGGTGGTAATTTCCCTCGCTAGACGCCATACTCTCCTAGGTTGTGAAACCAAGGCTATGATCACCAAAAGCTCAGGAAATCAAGGCAAAGGGAGACCAAAGCTTTGATACCACTTGTAGGATCGAAAGTATCTCTAGAGGGGGGTTATTAGACTACTTGACCAAATAAAAATCTATCCTTTTCCCAATTTTAAGTCTTGGAAGATTTTAGCAACTTAGCACAAGTCAAGCAATCAACCTACACATGCAAGTCTAAGAGTATAGCAACGGAATGTAAAACATTGCACATGAAGGTAAAGGGAGGAGTTTGGAGGGAGCAAACGCAATGTAGACACGGAGATTTTTTCCGTGGTTCTGATAGGTGGTGCTATCATACATCCACGTTGATGGAGACTTCAACCCACGAAGGGTAACGGCTGCGTGAGTCCATGGAGGGCTCCACCCACGAAGGGTCCGCGAAGAAGCAACCTTGTCTATCCCACCATGGCCATCGCCCACGAAGGACTTGCCTCACTCGGGTAGATCTTCACGAAGTAGGCGATCTCCTTGCCCGTACAAACTCCTTGGTTCAACTCCACAATCTTGACGGAGGCTCCCAAGTGACACCTAACCAATCTAGGAGACACCACTCTCCAAAAGGTAATAGATGGTGTGTTGATGATGAACTCCTTGCTCTTGTGCTTCAAATGATAGTCTCCCCAACACTCAACTCTCTCTCACGGATTTGGATTTGGTGGAAAGAAGATTTGAGTGGAAAGCAACTTGGGGAAGGCTAGAGATCAAGATTCATGTGGTTGGAATGGAATATCTTGGTCTCAACACATGAGTAGGTGGTTCTCTCTCAGAATATGTATGCTGGAAGTGTAGGCACGTTCTGATGGCTCTCTCCACGAATGAAGAGTGGGTGGAGGGTTATATATAGCCTCCACACAAAATCTAACCGTTACACACAATTTACCAAACTTGGTCAGACCGATTTAGTTCAAAATGTGAACGTTAGGCTTTTCGGTGGGACCGACATGTCAACTCGGTGGGACCAATTTTATTAGGGTTAGGGCATAACGTAATCTCGGTGAGACCGATCACATAAACTCGGTAGGACCGTTTTCTGTAATAGGCAAACAGAGAGTTGGTCAGGCAAACTCGATGGGACCGAATCGCTCATTTCGGTGGGACCGAAACGTTACGAAAGGGCAACAGAGAGTTTGCATTGCGAACTCGGTGGGACCGATCGCTCATCTCGGTTGGACCGAAACGTTATGAAGGGAAACAGAGAGTTTGCAATCCCATCTCGGTGAGACCGAGATCCCTACCGGTGAGACCGAACTGGCTAGGGTTTCTGGCTATGGCTATGTCAAGTGAACTCGGTGGCGCCGGATAGATTAATCGGTAGGGCCGAGTTTGACTATTGGTTTGGGACATATGTGGATATGAGAAAGTGGTTGAGGGTTTTTGGAGCATATCACTAAGCATTTTGAGCAAGCAAGCCATTAAGCAACACCTCATCCCCTTTTAATAGTATTGGCTTTTCCTATGGACTCAATGTGATCTTGGATCACTAAAATGAAAATGTAGAGTCTTGAGCTTGAGCCAATTTGTGTCCTTAGCATTTTGAGGGGTCCACATTCCTAGTCCATGCCATGCCAATCATTGAACTTTCTGAAATGATGATCTTGAAATAGCATTAGTTCAATGAGCTATATGTTGTTAGGAATTACCAAAACCACCCAGGGATAGTTGCACTTTCAATCTTGCGTGATCATAGGAATTTTTTTGAAATTGCATGCTACGATTCCCAACAATAACAACTTTATTATTGCCTCTAGGGCATATTTCCTTCAAGAACATCACCGGCATGGAAACACCCACCGGCCGCCGCTAGCATCCTCCTCTTCAAGATGTCTCTCCTTGCCATATCATGCCATTCTTTGGTGATGTTGCCCATGTCATCGCGGTTCAATGTCATGATCATGTTCTCCTCAGCAAGAAGCTTGGCCATGGCTTTGGTTTCATCGGCAAAGACTCTTCTCTCCTCAATGGACGCCTTGCGCAACTCCTCGTCCTTGAGCAATAGTCACTTCTCTTGCTTCTCTCATGCCTTCTTCTCGGCCAACTCTTTCTTTGCCTTCAATATCTTCGCCAACATCAACTCATTTGATTGCACCATGGCATCTATCTTGTCCCGCAAGCTCGGTGCCTCGTGTTCCCTCTTGATCTTCTCCCTTGTCTTCTTGTCTCCATCGGGCTTGTTCAAGTTTCATGGGCCATCATCATCTTCATCCATGTTCGTAAGTGAACCTCTCTTCGGTGGGGATTCTTTCTCAATCAACTTCCACTTCTCACACTCGTTTAGCAATTCCTAGCAATGCTCTAGTTTAAATAATTTGCCTTCAGAAGCTTCCATGTCTTTGTATCTTTGTGTTGGGCAATTTTGTCCTACACAATTAAAACAATGTCAAATGATGCAATCACTTTGAATTCTACAAATGATTTGTAGGACGTGAAAATGAACTCACATAGTCAGATTTCACGGTTCCACTTGGAGGTGCATTGCGAACTTGTCAGCCGAACGGCTACAAATCGGCTTGATCACGTCCCAACGACCTTGGAGTGACCGAAAGGTGTGTGGAGTCCTACTGGGATACCTTCCATCATGCAGAAGTATTGATCTTCGATCCTTTGCCAATACCTCTTGGCGGTTTGAGATGTGCCGTGCACGCATCAATAGACACCGCACTCCAAGCCTTGATCAAGATTTGGTCTTCGAACAGCGTGTAGTTCTTCGATCTCGTGCCTTTTTTTTGCTTGCGCTTGGTCATACACCCCATCGTCTATCTCCTCCACCTCATCTTCACCACTGTGACCATCCACACCACCATCCATTTCATTGTAATCGAAATCAGCGATCGGGGTTTGATCGATGTCTACGGTGTTGGTGTCCAACAAGTTGACGAACTCAGCAGTGGCATCGTTCGAACATGCGCTACAGTGAGTGTCATCAAGTCATGAGCTACCGCAATGGCGAAAAGCGAAGCAAGTATAAGAAATCGAAGAAGCATACCTTCCGGCCATTTCGTCGAACACCTCGCTTGCGGTGGAAGCAGCGCCGTTGAAGGGCATCGTTGGGGTACCTCTCGCCAGAGCGGAGGGAGAGGATGAAGTCGCCGGCTTTTTTGTAGGAGCCTTCTTGCGCTTCACGCCGGAAACCTTGCCCTTCTTCTTCGGCAGTGGCCGGGAAGATCGTGCAGCGGCGGCGGCGCTGGGCGTGCGTGCCTTTCCGGCGGGGCCAGCCGGATTTTTGCCTTGCACGACGATGTTGCCCTGCCGCTTGTCGTCCCTAACCATGTAAGTCGTCATGTATTCTTCGCTAGCAGTGGTAGCCGCCCTAGTGATTGGTCTAATCATATCATATCGTGCGAGGAGGTTTTCTCGGTATCGCCATGCAGATAGACAAGTCCATGAAATCGTGTGGCTGGGCTAGGTTGAAGGTAAGTGTGTTTTTGCAAGGTAAACGTCAACATGTGCCAGAAACATAATTTTTTTTATCAAACAAATGACTACGACGGGATTAACGGATGCGCCGACATATGTAGATTCACTGGATACGGCACCTTGTAAAACTGTGCACACAAGTAAACCTAGAGCGTCATGGACAGACATAAAAAAAATTGTGTGTATGGCTGGCGACGAAGATTTATTATTGGAGAGTGAAAAACATGTGTTTGCGTGACAATATCGAAGAGTATATACTTGATACAATGCTATATACTCCAGTCGGTAGAGAATACCATATCGCAATGCTTTATCGAAAGAAAGTGCAACCGCTGAATTACATCACAGAGTACATAGAAAAAGAAAGGGGAACCAGCACCATGAAGTCTTCACGGCCTGTACTATGAAGTGTACTTGACGACCTGGCCATCCTCCTGGTACATATCCCTGCTTCCATCCCTATACTGCAAGGTGTAGCGAAGCTTCTCGTATTTGGACCGCATCAGAGGATGTACCGCGTAGAGATCTTGCTCCGGATCATCACACGGCGTCGGCAGCTCGCGGCGGCACGCGGGGCATGTCCCGCCGCCCTTGATCCAGCTCTCCCATAACCATGCGTGGAAGCTGTGGCTGCGGGGGTTCTCCTTCCATACGGCCATGGCTGCTTCCCTGCTCAAGCACGCAGGGAAGTCACAACTGTCCGGCGACGCTTCCGGTGCCTTCTGCGGGGCCTCGGTCGCCGCAGCAGCCGGCACGTGATCTTCTCCACCTCCGTGTTCGTTGGGGCTGCTCGTCATCGCCGGGAGCCTCGGGTGATGCGGTTCCGCTGGTGATCGAGTTTCCCGGTGGGCTGCTGCGACCTCGACCGATCTTCTTGATCGGCGAGCAGGTGTGTCTTTGGCTTCGCGCCGCGGACCGTAGTATATATATACACCGAGGCTTGGGGATCGACAGGCGTTTCCTGTCTAGGGCATGTACATTGGTTCAGTCGGCCAGCGTCTGGACCGCGTGTCCATGTCATCTATAGACCACACTATAGACAGCACGTACAACAGGGCAACTGTTTGGCCGCCTCTAGTCTCCAAGGGCCTGTAAGTCAAAGCTAATCAACTGAGATGATCTCTTTGTGGGCTGCCGTGTGTTTGCATCAGATCTTATCACACTTGCCTAAATTAACGTATTCGGAGGCAGCAGCAGCATCGTTCCATGGCTGTTTGTCCGTCAGGAGAGCTTGAGTCAATGAAACGGCTGCGTGGAGTGGGGAATGGCGGCTGTGTGCTCGGCCGTGGTGAGTGCTAAGGCTCCGGCGACCGACGACGTAGAGACCCGCGTCAATTGGCGCCCCAATCTCAAGAGCTGAAAAAAGGACACACCATGGCATCAGGAGACAGGTCGAACACATCCTGCTTCGATTGAGAGGCGTAGTGGAGAAAGAGAATTGGAGGACTGGCAAGTGGCAAGTCGTGGAGAAGAAAGCGTGCTCAATCTGCTCGTTCGCGGAAGAAGGAAAATCACAGGAAGGGGGAAAGTTGTATTCCTGGAGCAGGAGATCTATCCGGGCGCACGATATGCGACGACCTCGGTACAATGGGAAATATGCCGTCTGTAAGCAGCGATTAGAACGGGAAAAGACCGTCGTTATTTTTGCAGACGGACCCTGTCAGTTTTGCGTTTCTCTCTCCCCCACGTCATTTATTTTCCTACGTGGCCAGAGTTACAGACACCTGACTGTACATCATTGTACATGTCCTGTCTCTAAGGTGTGCCAAGTAGGATTTTTAACGAGGAAGAGAGAGATAGAGGCAAGAGAGGGTGTCCGTCTATAAAAATAAAGACGGTCGGTTCCCTCACAATTCGGTGCTTACCAACAGCCTTTTTACCGTTGTATGGATAGGTCGTCCATTGTGGTCCTAGAAAATCTCACGTTCTGTTTTTCTTACGTGCAAATCTCATCACGCACACAACTGAAAATTCAGATCGTGGTGTGCTCTATAGATAGCCCAACAGACAGCACACTGTACAGGGTGTCTTCTGTACTGTCCATAAACTAACGTGGAGGTAGCTTATAGACAATGGCTAACTAAACTGATGTACATGCCCTTATGTCTCGGGCTATGAGTAGGAAGTAAGACAAAGAGTCGCTTAACTAAAACCGTCGTGTCCTAGAGTCGGACTCGGAACCAGCCGAATTCCGTAGGGTTGACCGTGTTCATTCTCCCAAACCCCGGATTACACCCCGCATGGTGCTCAGCAGATATTATTTTCGGATGATAGAACTTACTTGATGAAGAAAAAAAACTAGACCAGTAGCGGGAGAAGCCCATACTGATTTTTATTAATTTATTAAGAGAAGAAATGTGAGACAGCGTCCGAGCCGAGGCTCGAACCTGCGTCGGCCAGCTCGCTGGCCACTGGGCTAGGAGCCCATCCACCTGCGTCGGCCACGAGAACTTACTTGATGAAGATGAGACCGGATGATATTAATTACACCTACGAGACATAAACTTGCTCGTACGTAATAGAATCATACATAATCTTAAAAACTATTGAAAAGTGATACACTAACTCTGGTTTGGATAACGAATTCATATAAAACAGTCTGTACCTACCCACAGGCCAACATGTGTCATTGTTTCTTTATAAAAAGATCTCTGATGCTAATGAAACTAGAGAATATCACGCGAGTTGCTGCGGGAATTGATTGTAATATACTCCATCTGTCTGGAATTTCTCCGACAAGTATTTCCGAACGAAGGGAGTATATTTTAGTGATTTAATTGTATGAAACATGCATAGTTGAATTAATAATATGTGAACTTAAACTAGAATTGAATATTATTTTTTATTATTATTGTGTACTCAGAAAGTATTTTGAATATAAGTGCCATAATATAATGAAAAACTTTTTGTCATGCATGTTGAGCGGACCTTTCATGAGGTGGCATGATTTTTTTTCTCATGCATGTTGGTGGGCCTTTGATGAGATGGCATGTGTCCATGTGTTAAGATAAATAGATATAACCCTAAAAAAATATAGATAACGGGATGAACTATTTAGGTATATGGATTTGTACAATAGATGTATTTGCCTTAAAATCCCCAAATATACAACTATGTTGATCGCAGCAGAGGGCAAAGAAACCCGCGCACAGCTGCAGGGCATCGGCCGTATTCATGCGAGCCGTGGAAGGCCTCCCGGCATCCCACATTCGAACCTTTGCATGGCATGCGGCCGGTACGTGCACGCCTTCGGGCTGCTACCTGGGCGACATGGTGGAGGGGTCTGCTTGGACACCACAATCGTCGCTAGTCTCCTCTGCCTCTCCTGCTGCGCCCTCCACGCGTGGGGCTCCTCTGGCTACCTCACAGATGTCGGCAAGCGAAATTGCTGTGCATATGATGAACAGTGCGTATGATTTTCGTACGACATGATCTCACCCGTCCATCCATCCAACTGATTGAACGGCTGCTGACCATTGTCATACGTACATAGTACGAAATTAGTCGTACGTGTAGCAGTTCTCGTCGGCAAGAGCGGGACGCCGCACACCGTGTCGTACACGGGCGGCAAGGCATTGGTTGACATCGGCGAGGTGTTCGTGCACGCCAGGACTACTTCGTAGGCAGTATACGAAGGCGTGCACGTACAACACCAACACCATGGTCGACAAGTTTGCCATGCTCACAATGTAGCCCAACATGATTCCTTGCCGACGACGCCTACAATGGCGACGGGCCACCAACGGGCTGACAAGGGCGTGCGCTCAGCCGCACAGCTGCCCTCCACTACTATCAACACGGAAGTAGAATTGGGGATTTTAGGCTAGGATCCTCATGTGATAAATTTCATTAGCTTCAGGGTATTTTTTGTAAAGTAACAACAACATGTGTCGTCTCATCTGTAGATTCAGACCGTTTTGTCTGGATTTGTTGTCAGATATTTTTTTAAAGCCTATCTAAACCAGAGTTAGTGTATCAGTTTTGTGGGCTTTTGTGAATGATTTTGTTACTTCTTAGCAAGTTTATGTATCTCCCGCCAAAAAAGCAAGTTTATGTATCATGGGTGTAATTAACTCATGATAAAAGTACAAAGTGAAGCTGCCAACAATCCCATTAAAATTATGTTATCCATATATAGATGGACTTTTGTTCAACGACCACACGAGTCTCTTTGGAGGGAAAAAATGATCGCGTAACAGCCCTGCGTATTCTTTTGGCGATCCATCGCTAATTTTCTCTACTCCCTCCTGATCTTGCTCCCCACTTAGCTGCCAAGTGAGGCCGCTAGACAAAGCCCGTGTGGCCAGCGGCAACAAGGCCATGGGCGGCTTTGTCGCTCTTCAAGGGTTGTAGCGTCGACGTGATATGATGGTGGTGACGACGAGAAGCATGACAGAGTGAGGAACTACGGCGGCAGCACTGAGGTGTCCAGGGTACACCACTTTGGCGATCTGCTTACGGTAACCCGGGGAACCTTTGGTTCCAACGTCTTTTCGGTTGTCCCATTTGGGGAGTGGCACTTCCTACGGCGCCTGCAGCTATGAGACCATCTTTTTTTAGGGAGGAGACTTCTAACGATGCTAGGGGCGATACGCGGGGCTGTTCTCGGCGGCCATATCCCCCTTCTGGAGGTCTAGTGGCTCCAAGTTTTCAGATCAACTGTGAGCTGCCTCCAGCTTAGAAGGCTTTGCTTTCTCATGGTGAAAATTCTTGATCTTCCTTCAATTGTTAGATTTGGCAATGACGACGCATGTGGGTTGTTCCCTTTGGAAAACCTTCTCTCTTGGACAACCTTTAATCGTAGTCTATGCGTTGTGTAGGATATTGTTAGATATTCTTCATTGTTGTCTGTCGTCGATAGCTTTATAGCATGACTTTTAGGAGTCGTGCATGCGCTTTGTTTATTATAATTTTGTCTACTTATTTTTTGTGGTTGCATGATTCTCGATGTCTCGATTTTTTCTTGATTTTTTTTTACCGAAGCAGGGTGTAATAAATATGCTATTGATATTAAGAGCATCTCCAATTAATGATGTAAAATACATCATCAAATTTACTCTGAGTAAAACTTACATCATTAAAAGTGTTTTTTACATCACAAAAAAAACCCCACTCTGACCAATGATGTAAAATAGGGCACTAGTACTTCAATAAATGATGTAAAGTAGAACAGCCGCACAATAACCGCTCCACAATTTCAAACATATTTGAACCAAAAAACATCAAATCATGTGAAATAAGTCCTAAACCATCTCAAAAATCCTAAATCACCTAAATCATCTCAAACATATTGCCCTTCATCAAAAATAACAATTCTACATGTAAAGTATGCCACGCATACACTGTCATTTATCGTGGTTGCCTTGTTTCTCGGGATCTCCCTACTCAAAATGTAATCAAGCTCCAGTTCAAATACGAAAATGTGATCAAGCTCAAGCATGTTCTTGATCACTCTTGATTTTCTCTACTTTCCGTAATCACCATCTGTGACAAACTTATATATGCATCGTCCAACACAGATCACTCAGGTAGAATGAAGTCGCAGCTACATATTAACAGTAGTTGCAGTCTAATAGCAATCCCGAGAAGTGACAAAGTACAATACTTCGCAGATTCGCTAGAACGCCTACATGGAAACATACGCAAGTGATAGAATGGAGGAACCAAACGAAGACGAGCGATCAATGACAAAGAACAACAGTTTGCAAATTGACAGAACGCATTACATGGCAAATGTACGCAAGAGATCGAGCGCAGGAAGACGTCGCACGAAGCTCAGGTCAGTTAACCACCGGGGGGCGCAGCCGCCGGACACGTCTTGGCAGGCGTTGGTTGAGCTTTGGTAAATGTTTTGAAAAAAAAATAGTAATTCATAAATGTTTGTGGATTCAGAAAATGTTCGTGATTTTTAAAAAATGTTCACATATTAAAAAAATTGCAATTTTGAAAATGAATGTTTCGGAAATTAAAAAATGTTCATGATTTTCTAAAAAAGTTGGTGTTTTAAAAAATTGAATGAAATTGAATTTTTTCGCCAATTCAAAAATGTTCTTGAATTGAAAAATATCCTAAAAATTCAAAAACTGTTCGTAACTTAGAAAATACTTTATTGACTCATAAAATGTTCGTTGATTCAAAAAATGATCATGCATTTCAAAACATTGTTAAATAAAAAAATGTTCGTGAATTTCACACATTGTTCCACCAATTTCCAAAAAAATGTTCACCAATTCTAGAAATGTTTGCCTATCCAAGAAAAATGTTTTAAAAATGTTCACAATTTTAGAAAAAAATGTTTGCAGATAGTATAAAATGTTCAGGAATTCAAAAAAATGTTCATGATTTTAGAAAATGTTCGAAAATCTATAAAAATGTTTACAAATTTGAAAAGTGTGCACGATTTCAAATATTTTCACAAGTTTAAAAAAATGTTCGAGATTTTCAAAAATTGTTCACGATTTCACGAAAATGAGAGTAATAGTTATCGGTGATGCAGAAAAATGTGGTCATGACCATTGGAGATTATGAATTTTTTCCCGTTGCAACGCACGTGCCCTTTTGCTAGTGATGTATAAAATACGAAAATCCTAACGTCTACAATGCAAAAATATAAGAAGAATATGATGCAAAATGCACTCATCATTCAAGTGCAGGTCTCCATTTTGCCACACACAACAACACCAAGCCAGCTCTACGAGACCATGTCTTTGCGCCATGATCCCGCACCACAAGCATGACAGTACTGGCGGCGCACTGGCTTTGTCTGGCGACGCACTCTTGCGGTGGCAAGGCGAGGGGAAGAAGGGGTGACGAGGGTGAGCAGTGATTGAATTCTGCCCGAGTTGCTTCATGGGAGCGATGTGGAGGCTGGGTTTACTAACTCCCATCAAGTCGCTTTTCATAATAAACTTAGTTATCCTATTGTAATTCATTAGCCGGTTAGACCCTAAATAAAATCAGATAATAATTATAAAATGGAGGAGGGTAAGCATGTTCCCTCGATTATCATCCAAGCAGCTTCATCATCCCTAACTATGTTAGCCGCCATGGATTCTTTACTAGCGGTGGTAGCCGCCATCGCATACAAAGGCATCAAATCAGATCGCACAAGGAGGTTTTCTCGGCATCCGCATGCAAATAGACAAGTCCATGAAATTGTGTGGCTGAGCTATGCTGAAGGCAGACGTGTTTTTGCCGGGTACACTCCAACGCGTTGCGAAAACACAGTTTTGATTGAACAAATGACTACCATGGGATTGATGGATGCATCACCAACACATATGGATTCATTGAATACGACGCCCCGTAAAAGCGTGCACATAAGTAAAGGGCCAATACCTCCTGTGCGACGTCTTTGATGTAAATTGGAAGGAGTGCGACGTTGTTGAAATGAATGGCTGTGATGCGACACATTTGAGCGTGTAAATAGCCAAGGGCCACATGGGGTGTTAAATGGGGTTAAATTGGTCGTCAACCAAGCCCGTTTATGTTAGGACATGTGGGTCCAACATAATTGGTCCTCAAAACAGCTGACCGTGCCCTGCCGCCCGACCGTGCCAGGCCCGCCACTCTGCCCCCCCCCCTTCTTCTCCGAAGGCGGCGGATCTTGGCGTTCTCGGTGGCGGCGGCGGAGCCCTCGTTCTCAACGGCGGCGGAGCCTTCGTCCTCAGAAAATGGTGAGTGAATTCGAACCCTAGTCGCCCTCCCGTTTCTCTCTCGGGCCCGTAGATCTCAGCTCGTTTCCTCTGTTTTCGCTGGTTGAATCGATAGGTTGTGAGGGGAGCCCGTGGGCATACTGAGATGGAGCCGCCAGATTCAACTTCGAATAGGTAATGCGCCTCTCTCCAATCCAATTTTGCATGCAATTAGGGCCTCGTCTGCTCTTTCTCACGGGCTCACACTGTCCGCCACTGACAGAGGGGATGCTGCCGCTCGGACCTTCGAATTGACAGTCAATTTCTTTCCATCAAAGGCAAAATTAGTTGATGGTAGCATACAGAACATTGAGAGAGACACAATTGTTAAATGGGAGGTTGAGTTTACAGAGATTGATCCACAAGTTCTACAGAACATGGGAGAGAAGGCAGTGAAGAAATGGGTGGAAAAAATTGGGGAGAATATTGTTTATGGTCCAGAGCAAGAAGTATCACTGTTGCGGTTTGATGAGTATGTGAATAGAAGATGGTGAACAGATTGTTGAAGAAATCGATCGGCAAAATGGATGCACAAGCAAACGGGCTAATTTTTTTGCTGAGCTCGTTGATCTGAATATTTTTTTTCGAAGGTTGGATATGTGTCATCACACTTGGCTGCACAGATGGTAGATGATGATTGGGCTACACAGAGACCATTGATTCCCATGTGTACTGAACTTACAGTAATAGCCGAAGAGGGACAGGTGACTGGAACTGAAACTGAAACTGCAGCAATTTGATTGGAATGTAGTTGAATTAGATGAGCCTACTGATTTGGTCATTGCACCAATGCCTGACATTGAGATGGCCAAACTTTTTGGCATTCCAGTCGATGACAGAGATAAGCAGGAGAGGGGCGAATCTAGTTTGCCTGCTAATGCTGATGAAGATGTAGATGGACAGTTGATGGAACAAGCTGTAGATGAAGTAGATGATGCACATGATGATGAGCTGGTGCATGTGTATGACAAAGAAAACCCTGTCATTGAAGTAGGCAAGTTGTTCCCAAGCATGAAGGAGTTTAGGATGTGTTTCAAGACTTATGCAGTGAAACATGAGTTTGATGCCAAGACTGTTTGGACTGATAGAAAGAAGTTTTATGCGAGGTGCAGAGGATTTGATGGTAGTGTCAAGCCTTGCAAGTGGTACATATCTGCTAGACTGCAACCTGATGGAAGTACTGTCAGGGTTAACCAAATCCCCAATCAACATACTTGTATTACAAGTTCACAGAGAGTATCAACCATGACATCACAACTTTGGGTTGCAGAAAAGATCACCCCAATTTTAGCCAAAACACCAAACACTACTGCCAAGAAACTCAAAGTAGACTTGAAAAAGATGTACCCCATTAAACTGAAATATACCACAGTGTGGAAGGCAAAACAAAGGGCAATGAAAAATTTATATGGTGATTGGGCAAATACATTTAGGATGCTTTACAACTTCAAAGCAGAGGTGGAAAAGAGGTCACCTGGCAGTGTTGTGGAGATAGATACTGAGGTATCAGCCGAAGGTGAAGTCAAGTTCTCCAAGTTTTTTATGGCTTTGAAGCCTTGCATCGATGGCTTCAAAGCAGGGTGTCGTCCATATTTGAGCATAGACTCATCATTTTTGACAGGTGTAGCGACCAGACCTCAAATGGCCTGTGCTGCTGTGCACCAGTGTCATCCCTGGATCAGTAATGCTGACACGCACAGTACAAATGGAGGATTTATAACAGAGTAGCAATCACACACTTATTACATCGAATAACTCCGAAGAGTTAAGTATGGTAAACATGGCTTAAGGCCATCTAACAACGATAACAGCGGAAGACTTGGAAGATAAGTGAGTCCATCAACTCCAGCGGCATCACTGAGTATAAGACCACGACCTAAGGCACCTTACTCGTCGTCTAAAAAGTCTGCAACATGAAACGTTGCAGCCTGAAAACGGGTCAGCACATAGGATATGCTGGCAATGTAACACATAGAGAATAATGAACAATGATAATGCTATACTATATGCATATATGGCTGGTGGAAAGCTCTATGGTTACAGTTTTGCGAAAAGCCAATTTTATCCTACTTCAAAAGGAATAAATTTTATTTAACTATCATGGTGGTTGAAACATTGAGAAGGTACCTCCAACTCAATCCCAATTAAGTATCATCATTAACCCAACAAAATTAATTATAAGTATCACGGTGATGAGATTCAAATGATAATCCAGGTACTAGATACTCAAGTTGTCCATAACCGGGGACACGGCTAACCATGATTAGTTTGTACACTCTGCAGAGGTTTGCGCACTTTTCCCCACAAGACTCGATCGCCTCCGCTTGATTCTCGCACTACATGATGTTTGAGAAACGGATGACCGGGACACAGTCTTTCAGAAACAATCACTCTTTACTCTGGATGGACCGGTACACCTACTTTCCCCTACATCTGCTAGTCCACCTCTTCAAGAGATCCTGTAACCTACTCAGCTATGCTAGAGCCCATAATAGCTTGTGGCTGCACACGGAAGTTTCTAGCATGAATAATCTTATGATCCCTTTGAGCCTGGGTGGCGGACCTTATACATACAGACAACACTGGGTTCTCCAGGTGCCTCAATCCATCCAGATGTGAGTTTTAGTTGCCACCTTAAGTTGAACCATTAATAAACATCTCACATCTGTCATGAATGTCTCTCAAACCCATCCACGTCTACGAGCATAGCATGGCAATAATAAAAGCAACGTAGAAGTAACTCCCAAGGGTTTGATAAAGTAAAACAGGTAATAGGTACTACCTCAACTACTTCCCAGTACCCACATGTTATCAATCCTACTCATGCAATGTTTGAGGGTTGAATCTAATGCATAAAAACTGGGTATGATCAAAGTGTTACTTGCCTTGCTGATGATCCGCAAAACCTAGCGAGTCGAAGTAACAAGCGGCACACTCCGGGTACTCTATCGCAAACAAACAAGCATACAATCAGTACTCATCTAATGCACAGGTAAAACTCGAATGAAAGATCCAACCAGAAAGTTCAACTTAAGAACTCCGGTTTGCAAAAAGAATCAACTCGAAAGAAGCAACGAAAGTCAAACGGCGAAAGAAAGAAACTTCGTTTGCTAATCTGGATCTAGGTCAAATTTTACCGTAGCAAAAACTTGTTTGAGTAGGTTAAACGGAAAGAGAATTTCGAGACGAAACTCTAGGCGCTTGAATCGCCTGATTCCGATAAACGAGCGAGAAGTTAAACAGAATTGAAGATTCGATCAGAAATCGAATCTGAGATAATCGCAGAAAAATTCCGACGAAAAAGAAAAACGGACGAACGGTTAAATAACGGACGTTCGTTAATCAGAAAAAACCGACGAACGCGTTCGTTAAAACGAACGGTTCGGTAAACGCTCGCAAAATAATAAAACCGAAAAAAAACCGATCTAGCGTTTTTTTTAAACGAAAACCGGCACTGACGAAACGGGGCAGCGGCAGTACCTCGTCGGGGCTCCGGCGGGGGCTCCGGGCTCGGGCGGCGGGGTGTGGGGTTCGGGGGGGGGGGTGCAGGCGAGGCGAGGGGCGGCGGCTCCCGGCGACGAACGCGGCGGCGGCGGCGGCGGGCTACGGCGGCGGCGGCGAGGCGAGTTGCGGAGGCGGCGGCTCGAGTTGAGAGGAGAGAGAGAGGGGGGTATAAATAGGAGGGGGCCGAGGGGTGGCTTGGGGAAGGGGCGGGCAAGGGGGAGGCGTGCGGCGGGCGGACTCGGCAAGGGCGGCGGCGGTGCTCCCGTGCGGAGGAAGGAGAGGGCGCGGGCGGGCCGGCGCTCGGCTGGGCTTCGGCCCAGCGGGCGTCGCGCGGTTTTTTTTAAATAAGTTCCGCGGAAAACAATTCACAGAAAAATAAATAAAAATCAGAAGAATATGAAATAAATTTTCCCCGTCTAGTTAGAAAATCTAGAATAGGGTGAACATTTTTTAAAACAAAATAAATATTTTGAAAACATGCAATATTTTTAATGTAATAAAAATTGCAAATAAAATCCAAATAAATTCCAATAAATGATTTTAACATTTTTCCTCCAGTATTTCAATTGTTTTGGAGAAGTCATATTTTCTCCTCTCGTTTATTTTTAAAATTGAAATACTTTTCCGGAGAGAAAATAATTAAAATAAAATCCTCGTCTTATTATTTGATGAAAATCAAATATGAAAATTCGAGAAAATCCCCAACTCTCTCCGAGGGTCCTTGAGTTGCTTAGGATTTATCGAGGATTTGTCAAAATGCAATAAAACATGATATGCAATGATGATCTATGTATAACATTCCAAATTGAAATTTGGGATGTTACAAACCTACCCCCCCTTAAGATGAATCTCGCCCTCGAGATTCGGGTTGGCTAGAAAACAGGTGGGAGTGGTCTTTCCGTAGATCTTCCTCTCGCTCCCAGGTGGCTTCATCCTCCGTGTGGTGACTCCACTGAACTTTGCAAAACTTGATAACCTTGCTGCGGGTAACTCGGCTGGCATACTCGAGAATCTTAACTGGCTTCTCCTCATAAGTCAAATCACTTTCCAGCAGAATCGCTTCCAGTGGCACAGTATCTTTCAGCGGTATCTTAACCATCTCTGCGTGGCACTTCTTCAATTGTGAAACGTGAAATACATCATGTACTCCAGACAATCCTTCGGGCAATTCCAGCTTGTAGGCAACTTCTCCCATACGTTCCAACACTCTGTATGGTCCGATAAAACGGGGCGCTAACTTTCCCTTAACTCCAAAGCGCTTCACTCCTCGAAGTGGTGATACTCGAAGATACACTCTGTCTCCGACTTCGTGAACTGTCTCCTTTCATTTAGAATCAGCATAACTCTTCTGCCTGGACTGGGCTACCTTGAGCCTATCGCGAATCAACCTCACTTTCTGTTCAGACTCCTTAATCAAATCTGGTCCAAACAACTGACGGTCTCCAACTTCGTCCCATAACAACGGTGTTCTACACCTCCTTCCGTACAAAGCTTCGAAAGGGGCCATCTTCAAACTGGTTTGATAACTGTTGTTATATGAAAACTCCGCATATGGCAAATTGTCGTCCCAACTAGATCCATAATCTAGTGCACATGCTCTCAACATGTCCTCCAAAATCTGGTTGACTCTCTCGGTCTGTCCATCTGTCTGTGGGTGAAATGCTGTACTGAATTCCAGCCTGGTTCCCAACGTTTCATGTAACTGCTTCCAAAACTTCGAGGTAAATTGGGTTCCTCTGTCTGATACAATGGTCCTCGGAACTCCATGCAAACATACTATCCTGGTCATGTATATCCTTGCCAACTTAGCACTGGTGTAAGTGGTCTTCACTGGAATGAAATGAGCCACTTTCGTCAAACGGTCGACTACAACCCATATCGAGTCATAGCCTGAACGAGTCCTGGGTAATCCTGTGATAAAATCCATGCCTATTTTATCCCACTTCCATTCGGGTACCGGCAATGGCTGTAGCAATCCTGCTGGCTTCTGATGCTCTGCCTTCACTCTCTGACACACATCACAAACTGCTACATAATCTGCAATATCCTTCTTCATTCCGGTCCACCAGAAAGTATTCTTCAAATCCAAATACATCTTGGTATTCCCTGGGTGAATCGAGTACGGTGAGTCATGGGCTTCTTGCAAAATCAACTTCCTGATCTCCGGATCATTTGGCACATATACACGGTCCTCGAACCATAAGGTATCGTGCTCATCCTCACGAAATCCCTTGGCTTTTCCTTTGCTCATCTTCTCCTTTATCTCTTCAATCTCCTTGTCTGTCTTCTGAGCTTCTCTGATCCTTTCCATCAAGGTAGGTTGAATCTCCAATGTCGCTAAATAGCCTCTTGGGACTATCTCCAAACATAGCTCGCGTAGGTCCTCGGCTAACTCCTGAGGTAACTCTCCTGTCATGAGGGTGTTGGCATGACTCTTGCGGCTCAACGCGTCTGCTACTACGTTAGCCTTTCCGGGGTGATAATGCAATCTCATATCATAATCTTTAATGAGCTCCAACCATCTTCTCTGTCTGAGATTTAACTCCTTCTGCGTGAAAATGTACTTCAAACTCTTGTGATCCGTGTACACTTCACAATGATTTCCGATGAGAAAATGTCTCCATGTCTTCAATGCATGCACCACGGCTGCTAATTCCAAATCATGCGTAGCATAATTCTTCTCATGGGGTTTAAGTTGTCGTGAAGCATACGACACAACTCTTCCTTCCTGCATAAGCACTGCTCCAAGTCCTCGACGAGAAGCGTCGCAATAAACTTCATAGTCCTTGCGTTGATCTGGCAGAATCAACACTGGTGACGTAACCAATCGTTTCTTCAACTCTTGGAAACTAGCTTCACATTCCTCAGTCCAATTGAATTTGGTGTCCTTCTTCAATAGCTCAGTCATGGGCTTAGCAATCCTTGAGAAATTCTCGATGAATCTCCGGTAGTATCCTGCAAGTCCAAGAAAACTCCGGATTTCTCCAACTGTCGCGGGTGATTCCCAACTTGTCACTGTGTCAACCTTGGCAGGGTCTACTGCTATTCCTTCTCCAGAAATAACATGTCCAAGGAATCCAACTTCCTTCAGCCAAAACTCACATTTGCTGAACTTGGCATATAACTAATGTTCTCTGAGCTTCTCAAGTACCAATCGTAAATGCTCCTCATGCTCTTCTTCATCCTTGGAAAAGATTAAAATATCATCAATGAACACCACGATGAACTTATCCAAAAACTCCATAAACACTTTGTTCATCAGGTTCATGAAATAGGCAGGTGCGTTAGTCAGTCCAAATGACATAACGGTATACTCATACAATCCATATCTGGTGGTAAATGCCGTCTTGGGTATATCCTGCTCTCGAATCTTTAACTGATGGTATCCTGATCGTAGATCGATCTTGGAAAATACTTTAGCTCCTTGCAAGCGGTCAAACAAATCATTGATCATCGGCAGTGGGTACTTGTTTTTGATGGTCACTTCATTCAATCCTCGGTAATCAACAACCATCCTTAGTGATCCATCTTTCTTCTCCACTAGAAGTACTGGTGATCCCCAAGGTGACGAACTTGGGCGAATATAGCCTTTATCCAGTAACTCCTTGATCTGCTTCTTAATTTCCTCCAAATCCTTTGCGGGCATCCTGTATGGTCTCTTAGATATTGGCCCTGTGCCTGGCAAAAGTTCAATCAAAAACTCAATGTCTCTATCTGGTGGCATGCCTGGCAACTCTTCTGGAAATACATCCGGATAATCCTTCACCACTGGTACTTCCTCCTGTACAACTCCTGATAAGGAATTCACTTGAGTCCTCTTCGGCATATGCCAGGATACATACTTGATCCTTTTTCCTTCTGGGGTGGTAAGCAAAATCGTCTTGCTGGCACAATCGATGTTTCCTCCATACAACGATAGCCAATCCATTCCCAAAATCACATCCAAACCTTGCGATTCCAAAACAATGAGGTCTGAGGGGAAAACATGCCTACCAATGGCCAACGGTATCTGAAAACATCCTTGGGTGGCCATATACTCTGCTCTTGGCGAGGTTACTAACATGGGGCTTTTGAGAACTTGGGTGGACATCTTAAACTTGTTTACGAATCCCCTTGATATGTATGAATGCGATGCACCAGTATCGAAAAGAACGGTTGCAGTAAATGACTTAACCAAAAACTTACCTATTACTGCATCAGGCTGAGCTTCAACCTCCTCCACGCTCACGTGGTTCACATGTCCTTTGTTGAACGGGTTCGGCTTCTTCCCAGAGCTTCCATTGCCATTTCCATTTTGGGCTTCGGGACAATCAGTAGCATAATGTCCCGTCTTCTGGCACTTGAAACAAGTAATGTGACTTAGATCTCTCTTGGTTGGGGTAGATGGGTTGGTGCAGTTCTGTCCGTTTCCTCCTCCATTCCCATTACCACTCTTGGAGCCATTATGGTTGTGCGAGCTACCTCCTCCATGGGTATGTTGAAACTGTCCTCCCGGCTTCGGGGTAAAACGGGGCTTCTGCTGGGCTCCAGAATTGTACTTCCCTTGTCCATACTTCCTCTTACGGTTTTCAATCTGCTGTTGCTTCCCTTCAATCATGAGAGCTCTATCTACCAGCTCCTGGTAGTTGTTGAAAGTTGCTACCATCAACTGCATACTCAGCTCATCATTCAATCCTTCCAAAAACTTCTCCTGCTTGGCTGCATCTGTAGCAACGTCATCTGGTGCATAACGTGCTAACTTACTGAAATCCTCCACATACTGGCCTACGGTACGTCCTCCTTGGCGTAGGTTGCGAAACTCACGCTTCTTCATCGCCATAGCTCCTGCTGAAACACGAGCTGTACGGAAAGCTTGCTGAAACTGGTCCCATGTGACAGTGTCAATAGGGTGCGTGGCTGTATAATTCTCCCACCATGATGTTGCGGGTCCATCAAGCTGATGTGCGGCAAAACGCACTCTTTCCGCATCTGTGCATCCTGAAGTGGTCAACTCCCTTCCAACTTTGCGGAGCCAATCATCTGCAACAATCGGCTCGGTGCTACTGGAAAACACCGGCGGGTTTAGCCTTAAGAAACGGGCTAAGTGATCAACAGGTGGTGGTGGCGGTGGGTTGTTGTTGTTGTTGTTGCCTTGGTTCTGAACTAACACTTGCATCAGGGCATTCGGTTGCTGAATCAACTGGGTGATCTCTGGCGGAAAAACAAATCCGGTGTCGCGTCTCGGAGGCATCTGATAGGTTTAGAAAAGATGAGAGTTAAGAATAGAATGAGGTCTAGAGAGAAAACACTACCCATATGCTCATGAGACAAATTCAATCAATATCACTCAATCAATCCAAACAAGGCAAAACAATCGATCTAACTAGCGTTACAAAGTGCTTGAACTATACTATTAAATGGGGGAAAACTACTACTGATATGGTGGTCTACTAGAAATTCTGATCCGTTGAAGACTCCATGATGTCTGCTCCAGCTTCATCAATCCATTCGTCTTCACTTGGTTCCGAGTCGGTGTCGTCGATGATGATGTAGTTATCCGGACAAGTGCATTCGTCGACTTCTGCTTTTGGCACTGGATTTCCCACGAATGCTCCAATCTTATTCTCCAGGTCGTCAATCTTCCCTACTAGTGCATTGATTTCCTCCAAGTAATCTTCGCGTGTAGCCTTGAGTTCTTCTTGGAGTTCCTTGATCTTTGTTAATGCCTTCTTCAGTTCTTCCTTGTCCGTGCACATCTGGTTCTCCTGGCGTCGGATATGTTGGTTCTGCTCCTGGATGAAAGCTGCAATTGATCCATCCTTCTTGGTCTTGATCATCTCCCATTGCGCGTCTCGACGTCCACAAATTTGGTAAATTGTATCCTTAAGCTCCTGGTGATAGACTTCTCCAATGCGTCCCACGGCGATGTGTGCGGCCATGCTCTTCCCTAAACTCCAAGTTGGTGCTTCGAAAACCAATCTCATGGGTTCCGTAATTGGCACAAACGTCCTTCCTGGAATGATAACTTGAATCTTCCAGCTCTCCTCTTCAGGTAATGTGGCATTGTAGGTTCCGGTGATGCTTGGTATTCCTATGTTCAAGTACTTGGTGACTTCCTTCAAGTGTCGACCAAACGGCGTATCTTCATCTGGTTGCATGAACTTGCTCCTTGCATTCGCCATTCCTAAAAGAGTAGAAAGTGGAGAGGGGTCAGAAATGAGAAGAGAGAAGCTTTCTAGGGCTTAAGCTTAGTGGTCGTGTCCTATAGTCAGCGTGTGCTCTGATACCAACTTTGTAGCGACCAGACCTCAAATGGCATGTGCTGCTGTGCACCAGTGTCATCCCTGGATCAGTAATGCTAACACGCACAGTACAAATGGAGGATTTATAACAGAGTAGCAATCACACACTTATTACATCGAATAACTCCGAAGAGTTAAGTATGGTAAACATGGCTTAAGGCCATCTAACAACGATAACAGCGGAAGACTTGGAAGATAAGTGAGTCCATCAACTCCAGCGGCATCACTGAGTATAAGACCACGACCTAAGGCACCTTACTCGTCGTCTGAAAAGTCTGCAACATGAAACGTTGCAGCCCGAAAACGGGTCAGCACATAGGATATGCTGGCAATGTAACACATAGAGAATAATGAACAATGATAATGCTATACTATATGCATATATGGCTGGTGGAAAGCTCTATGGTTACAGTTTTGCGAAAAGCCAATTTTATCCTACTTCAAAAGGAATAAATTTTATTTAACTATCATGGTGGTTGAAACATTGAGAAGGTACCTCCAACTCAATCCCAATTAAGTATCATCATTAACCCAACAAAATTAATTATAAGTATCACGGTGATGAGATTCAAATGATAATCCAGGTACTAGATACTCAAGTTGTCCATAACCGGGGACACGGCTAACCATGATTAGTTTGTACACTCTGCAGAGGTTTGCGCACTTTTCCCCACAAGACTCGATCACCTCCGCTTGATTCTCGCACTACATGATGTTTGAGAAACGGATGACCGGGACACAGTCTTTCAGAAACAATCACTCTTTACTCTGGATGGACCGGTACACCTACTTTCCCCTACATCTGCTAGTCCACCTCTTCAAGAGATCCTGTAACCTACTCAGCTATGCTAGAGCCCATAATAGCTTGTGGCTGCACACGGAAGTTTCTAGCATGAATAATCTTATGATCCCTTTGAGCCTGGGTGGCGGACCTTATACATACAGACAACACTGGGTTCTCCAGGTGCCTCAATCCACCCAGATGTGAGTTTTAGTTGCCACCTTAAGTTGAACCATTAATAAACATCTCACATCTGTCATGAATGTCTCTCAAACCCATCCACGTCTACGAGCATAGCATGGCAATAATAAAAGCAACGTAGAAGTAACTCCCAAGGGTTTGATAAAGTAAAACAGGTAATAGGTACTACCTCAACTACTTCCCAGTACCCACATGTTATCAATCCTACTCATGCAATGTTTGAGGGTTGAATCTAATGCATAAAAACTGGGTATGATCAAAGTGTTACTTGCCTTGCTGATGATCCGCAAAACCTAGCGAGTCGAAGTAACAAGCGGCACACTCCGGGTACTCTATCGCAAACAAACAAGCATACAATCAGTACTCATCTAATGCACAGGTAAAACTCGAATGAAAGATCCAACCAGAAAGTTCAACTTAAGAACTCCGGTTTGCAAAAAGAATCAACTCGAAAGAAGTAACGAAAGTCAAACGGCGAAAGAAAGAAACTTTGTTTGCTAATCTGGAGCTAGGTCAAATTTTACTGTAGCAAAAACTTGTTTGAGTAGGTTAAACGGAAAGAGAATTTCGAGACGAAACTCTAGGCGCTTGAATCGCCTGATTCCGATAAACGAGCGAGAAGTTAAACAGAATTGAAGATTCGATCAGAAATCGAATCTGAGATAATCGCAGAAAAATTCCGACGAAAAAGAAAAACGGACGAACAGTTAAATAACGGACGTTCGTTAATCAGAAAAAACCGACGAACGCGTTCGTTAAAATGAACGGTTCGGTAAACGCTCGCAAAATAATAAAACCGAAAAAAAACCGATCTAGGGTTTTTTTTTAACAAAGGGTTTTTTTAAACGAAAACCGGCAACGACGAAACGGGGCAGTGGCAGTACCTCGTCGGGGCTCCGGCGAGGGCTCTGGCGGGGGCTCCGGGCTCGGGCGGCGGGGTGCGGGGCTCGGGGGGGTGCGGGCGAGGCGAGGGGCGGCGGCTCCCGGCGACGAACGCGGCGGCGGCGGCGGCGGGCTACGGCGGCGGCGGCGAGGCGGGTTGCGGCGGCGGCGGCTCGAGTTGAGAGGAGAGAGAGAGAGGGGGGTATAAATAGGAGGGGCGGCCGAGGGGTGGCTTGGGGAAGGGGCGGGCGAGGGGGAGGCGTGCAGCGGGCGGACTCGGCAAGGGCGGCGGCGGTGCTCCCGTGCGGAGGAAGGAGATGGCGCGGGCGGGCCGGCGCTCGGCTGGGCTGGAAAATGCAGTGAAAAATGTTTTCCCACATGCTGAGCAGAGGGAGTGCTTCGGTCATTTGTGGATGAATTTGATCAAAAAATTTAGAGGAGAAGAATTTGGGCGCATGTGCCAGCAGCAAGATCTTACACTAGACAGACACAAAAATATCATCTTGATAAGATAATGGCAGCATGCGATGAGTTTGGTCCATGGCTGAACACCTACCATTATTTGTTATGGTACAGGTCAGCATTCAACACTGCCATCAAGTGTGACCACATCAATAAAAATTTGGCAGAGAGTTTCAACAACAAGGTTAAGGAGTTAAAAGATTTGCCTGTGCATGACATGGTTGACCAAATCAGGATCATGCTCATGCGGTTGTGGGAATTGAGAAGAAGGATAGGTGATTGTCTGCAAGGTGATAAGCTTCCAGGAGTGGTACAACAGGTGGTCAATAGGAGCAGAAGTCTTTCACATTTGTCTGTTGAAAAATCTTCACCTTGGGGTGCTAAAGTTAGAGATAACAAAACTGGAAGGAGACATGTTATTAACACTGAATTGCATGATTGCACTTGCCTCGAGTGGCAACACACTGGTAAACCATGTGAGCATGCCATTCTTTTCTTAGCATCCCAACCGAAGATAAACATGCACCCATATTTGCATGAATATTATTCGGTATCAAGATTCAAAGCTACATATGCTACTCCAATTCCAGCACTTACAGATCAGTCTCAGTGGCCTGAAGTGGAGATTGAATTTTCCATGTGTCCTCCCTTGATGAAAAGAAAGGCTGGCAGGCCTAAACAGAGTATATTCAAGGCATGGTTTGAGAAAGGTGGGAGTAGTAAGAAGGGAAAGAAACATGGAAAGCCAAAAAGGGGCCAAAAGGTAACAAAAACAGATGCAAGTTGTGCCAGGAACTTTGGCACAGAGTGGGATCTGTCAAATGCCGTTACACTCCTGATAAGCCAAAGTATGTTCTTGTTTATTTGTTTGTGTTTTGATTTGGTGTTTTTTCCAATTACTATATCTATAATATTTTCCCAATGGCCAGGAGGAAGCGAGCAAGTCAACCCCTTGTTGTTGAACAGTGTTGGCCAACAAAAAAGAAAGAGTCAATGGCTGTAGAAAGAAGAGAAGTGTGCCTGAGCCTAAGCAGACTGAAGAAAATCCTGCTGCAGTCAACATTCAGACTGAAGAAACTGATGTGGAGGTGCACACCGAAGAAACTGAAATTGCAGTCAACATTCAGAATGAAGAAGCTGATCTCGATGTTGGAACTGAACCTGAGCGTGTCGAGGTTCAGATTGAAGAAACCCATGTTGAGGTACACACCGAAGAAACTGAAACTGCTGTCAACATTCAGACTGAAGACACTGATCTCGAGGGTGTTGGCGAGGTATTGAAAAGACCAGTGAAGAAAACCAAAATGATCAGTGAACTTGTGTGTGTAGTAGAACCAAAAACAATAAGTGCTAAGGCAAAGAATGGCACACGACATGGTAGGAAGAGGTAGAACAGAGAACAGTTTGAAAGTTTGTGTCATGTAATAATATTTGTAACTTGGTGTGTACTGGTAGTCACTATGTATCCCCGTATTTCTATTCGAACTTGTTTGTTGGTACCTTGTCTAAACCAGCCAAATAAAATAATAGATAATATTTGTGTCATTGTTTTAAATTCAAATTTGGATTCAAATTTGGGCTCAAATTTGAATTAGGGATGGGGTATTGATGTTTTAATGCTATCTAAAGTACCTCAACTGAAATATGTTTGCTTGCTGATCAATCCGAGCCCTTTTGGTAAGTTGAACTCATAGTCATGAAAAGTGTGTTTCAA
Source organism: Aegilops tauschii subsp. strangulata (assembly GCF_002575655.3). Taxonomy (NCBI): domain Eukaryota; kingdom Viridiplantae; phylum Streptophyta; class Magnoliopsida; order Poales; family Poaceae; genus Aegilops; species Aegilops tauschii. The sequence continues at coordinate 80,174,242 of NC_053037.3, forward strand.
ATGACCTCCAAAGGTAGGGTAAACGGCCTCATATTTAAGCAAGTTTTTTTGGCACCTTGTCTAAAGCAGCCAAATAATTTTTCTACACATCTATTCTACCTATATAGTGTAAATCTAAAGTCTCACTATTTATTGAATTAATTTTCTATTATTTTCTTTTCTTTTTGAAAAAACAAGGTTTAATAGAAAATTATATATAAAACAAGTTTAAAACATGAAAATGAGAAAAGTAAGTTAAGATCTTTCTTAGTCAATCCAAAATGAAGTTTTTGTGAGGATTTCACACTTTTCATTTTCAAAACCCCACCTACTCTTGGGTGCCCACTACTCTCTCCCTTGAACTCCATAGTACATTGTTCGAGGAATGACAATTTAGTGAAGGATTTTTCGTAAAAATGTATGTAAACCATATTTATATTTTTTTCTCGTTACTATACGACATAATAAGACTATGTGCGCAAGTTTTATATTTTTTTGATTTTTTTCGAATTATATGCTCAACCCTAATCACTCAAAACTCCTCAAAACCTCTCAAAACCCCTCAAAACCCCACACACTACCGGGTCATCGATCGTTGTGCGTGGACGGTTGAGATCAGGCGCTAGGGTTAGCTACAGTGTCCTTCAATCCGCATGAGACGCACTGATTGGTTGAATCAGTGGGGTTTGGATCAGCCTCTCTCGTTGGGGCATCAGGACCGTTCATTTGAATCCAAGGGCACGAGTTGACGTGGTGCATGGACCAAGCCTACGCAGTGCACTTTCCATCGTTGCATGCGTCCCCGCGCTACAACAAAAACCCCTATACCAACGCATATCTACCAACGATATGATAAGATGTGTTGTTTGTTTCCACCTCCCACGCCCACCTCGCCAGCTTAGCGCTAACCTCCTCCTCGTTCCCTAGAAAGCAGCTAACCTCCCCGCGTACCCACCTCCTCCCAGATTTTTCTATCCCCAATCTCTCTCTCTCATCCCCAATTCGCCTCTCAGCCGAGCTCCATGACCACGCCGCTGCCTTGGCACCACCGATTCCGGTAAGCTCCGGTGCTCTCCCGCGAAGTTTCTCACCAGCCCGTATGTCCCTCGGCGCTCTCCATCGCCCCCGCGCCGCCGCGACGTCCTCCACCCCCTACCGCAACCCTACTGTTCGCCGCAGGTCGCCGGCGCGGCTGCCGCGCCTCCTCTGGTTTCTGGCTTGGTCTCGACGGTGTTGCTCTGCCTCGGCTACCTCACCATCGACATTGAAGGTTTAGTAAGGCACTCTCCTTTACCCGTACTCTCTCTGGTGCTTTGTGAGGACATGGCCATCGTGCCATGGTCGATTCTTTATTGGCAATCACGACTGTGATCTAAACTATCTTATCATTTGCCTGATGCACTACTACCTGCGCTCGCTTGTACCTGCATCCACGCCGCCCCAGTCTTGAGTTCTCTATTGTACACTCAAATACAACTGCCTAGTGTTAGCCATCGTCGTATTGTACATCACAGCTGGATAAGAACCCATCACGGTCAGTGATCTTGCTGGAGGTCCAAATATTCAGTTCATTTAAGTTTCGGGCTTGCATTATACATAGAGAAAGAAGTTTAGAGCAAAAAACAACAACACTGTATATCAGTTCAGTATTACAAGAGAACAATATGGTACATTAACAACCGAGGATTTCTTTTAAAAGTGTGTACACCATGACACAGTTGTCACATATTCCTACCCTGATTAGTGATAAATAAAATTGATAAAGACTAAACAGTTTAACGTTGATTACTGAAACCTTTTTATGTGTGTTTTTTAGAGAACTAATTACAACTGAATCAACTACAGGTTCGATGTCAACTGGCAAAAGCAATTAGGAAGAAAGGATTGTCAATGCAGTTCGGATAAGTCAGCCAGCGAACCATATTTCTAGAAAAGAATGGGCAGAAATGTAACAGGACCTAGCAAATATTGAGGCTACTTGAGTATAAAAAGACTGAGTCATAAATTTGGACTGCAACCTGTCCCAGGAGCATTCTGACAAGTTATACCACTGCGTACAAATTCTAATGAAAACTATGTAACTTGTTCAAAATGCAAAAATCAGATTATGTTAACTATGTAAACTTTGTTGAAAATCATTTTCCTTTTCGAAACGCACTTAGCATATCTTTTTTCTTTCATGAATACGCAAGTTGCGTATATTTTCATTGATAGAAGGAGAGTACAAGCATGAGGTTGCAACGCTTACAAGGCCATATACATGCTAGGCATGGTGTACAAACGTAGGAGCAGACTAGAACAAGGGGGTTAATTTGTTCAGCCCCAAAACAAAAAACTGGGAACTACGCGCCGGTGATGATGTTTTGTATCCCGTTGGCGCCAGCCTTGGCCCATAGGCGCGCCTCTTCCTTGATGGTATCAGAGATGAGGGTGACCGATGGTCTAGCTCCGTCGAAGATGCATGCGTTGCGGTGCTTCCAGAGCCACCGTGCACATGGAGGCCGGGGCGTGGTTGTGGGAAGAGCTCTACCAAGTCTGGATGGGCGTGTTGGGGTCGGGGAGGTTGACCGCCGCGCGAGCCCAACCGAGGATCTCATGCCAAACTTAGCATATCTATTACTTAGTATATCCAGTTGTGGTGCATTATATATGTTTAAATTTTCTTGCTGCTATGTGCACAGATGAGTCCTTACTTATTTCTTTGTCACAGTTCTGTAATACTATAGGAATAAGTATCACATGCATCCATCCCTAATCTCAGCTTCCCTTACAGGTTCTGAAATTGACCTTGCTTCAGCCAACATGCGTGTGGTCGTTCTGTCTCTTAGCAGGTAAACTGATACACCATAATCCTGAAATTAATATATTTCATTTGGCTCCATCGTATGTACAATTATATACACCATAATCTTAGTTTGGGAGCAGTTCTTGCATTATCCAAGATAAATCATTGCAGAATCAGTAGAATATTAAGATGACACTCGCATGAATATTCTAACATGTGTTTGCATTAATCGCAACTAAATAAGATGCATTGCTGAACCTCTCTTCCCACGTCTTTTTTTTCTTAACTCACCCCCACGTCTTGTTATTTTAAGTAGCGAATCAATTTCTTTTTATTTTTCTGTAAACATCCTGAATTCCACCGTTTCTAGAAACAGAACTCCATATTTTCTTCCTAGAGAAGCCCAAACAAACCTGTGCCCTTTCAGGGGTCGAGGCCATTGCTCACGGCTGGGGCTCAGCACATCTGAATCTCCGCTTGTGGTACATGTCCCCATATCTGTTCAGGGTGGCGCTACAAGATCAAATCGAAACCAGATCACATGGCAGCTCAGTCTGGTATGTACATCATTCCCAACTGCTAATTAATTATTCTGTGATGTCTTCTTGTTTACTAATCAGAGCATGCTCTTGTCTGTACTAATTAGATCATGCATTACTTCAAGGGCCTAGGTAGGTGTGATGAAGAGCACAAGTGGATTGGATAGTTGTCCTTCCACCCCCCCCCCCCCCCTCTCCCCTTATGTTCCTTATAGTTCATTGTTTTTCGTGTTTGCTTCTGCAGGTTCTGAAAATTCATTCATAGGAAATTCTAACGCGTGACTATACATAATTTTGTATTTTCCAGAGGTCTCTATATTGTATTTTCCATAATTTGAAAATACTTATCATTTAATTTGGAGCTGATGCAAGATGCCAAATTTAATTAGTACATGGTTATAAGTTGGATAATCTGCAATGTTGTTGTTTAATAAACTCATGTTGAAAACGTTCTTGCCTTTAGAATATTATAATTAGCCCCACATCTATATCTGTATCAGAGTCTTCTTAATCACATTTGCGAGCATTTATCACACTACCTAATTTAGGTACATCCAAATCTAGCCTGATGTGAATTATTTTCTTTGAACATAAAGTGAATTGTGGAAACCTTGCATCTATTTGTATTTTCTGGAAAGCTGCAGATCTTTCTTTGAAAACGAAGGATCTGTGATATGTCAGCACATGTTTTTCTTCAAAGGAGGTACCTCATTTCTTACATAGTATGTTCATTTCAAGGTTTAACTCAATTAACACACAACAGATTTGTTCATAAGAAAGCAATGATCAAAAGTATTCGTCGGAATGTTGGCTGTTACTCTCCTTTTCGGCGTACAAAGCTGCTAATGTCATGGCATTCAACTTCTGTATGGTGCCCCTCTACATTTTGTTGCTCTATTAACCTGATTTTCTCCACCGTAAGTTACTCATGTCATTTTTCGTTTCTGTAGATTGCCAAGATAAATGGATCATGCATGGCTCAGATGTTGATTGCAAGGCCAAGAATGGGGTTACTATTAGATAATTAGAATGTCATTTTCACGATCAATGTTTCAAACATTGTAGTAGATTGCAAGGTCGAGAATTATGATAAAACTAGATAGTTTCACATCTTGTAATCTTTGGATCATGTTCTATGCAACGCTACACAATCGAATTAATATATGAGGAAGGTTTATTATATTGTGGCTCCTATACAGTATTGATGTGGACCAAAAAATTCTGGATGGCAATATATAAAATATCATCAATCAATTATGATATTTAGCAAAGCCTCTATAGTAGTTGCAACGATATAACATATGATTGTGCAGGGTCATCACCAACGCATCTGAAGTGTTGTTGGGCTTCAACTCTATATGTTGCTACCTTACAATGCATCTACATGTCGTTTACCAACGCATGTGTATATGTTGTTGTAGACCTTAGCAACGCCACCAATGACAACGCATAGTAATCCGTTGGTGTAGACCATAGCAACACATATATGTACATACGACAACGCATCGATGCGTTGCTGAAGGGGGGTTCTTGTTGTAGTGCCGTGCCTACCCGCAGCGCCGGCGCCCGTTGCAGCATGCATGCCCACCCGCAGAACTGCGCCCGTGCGTTGCATGCATGCCCTCGACGTAGCCCTGCTCCGCCACCCCTCTCGACGCAGTAAGCTGTCGCATGCCTACCATTAGCGTCGATGCAGCGTCGCATCAAAGCATGCACCCGGCCACAATGCAGCAGCCATACCCCGATGAAGACAACCAAAAAGCCAATGGTGCATAGCGTGCGGTGCATGGCGTGCTCCTCTTTGAACGACACAATACTGGCATGATGGGTATCGATGCAGTTCAAACGGCGTGCTGCTCGTTACAAGATGGGCAAATTAAGGCGTCCATTATTGTCACGTCTTCCATCGACCGAACGTTGCCCTCTAGCCAGGTCCTAGCAAGCAGGCTACATTGCGGGCCCCTACATTGCCATGCATGCATGCACGGGCGGCACACACAGAGAACCCGGGGCAGGCATGTCCCCTTGACCCACGACGACACAGACGCGTGCGTGAGCCCGTCCCCCTTGACCCGCGACCGGTGTCACAGAAGCGTCGCAGCCCGTTTCCCACACTCGTGTACACACTTTGATGGGGCGCCACCAAATGCCGCCCGCCAATTAATTCTACGGGGTGAAACCACGTCGCACTTGGGCTATTTAAGCCGGGCACCATCGTCTTCCTCTCCCTCCTCATCCATACCCCATCCTCTGCCTCCTCTGCCCTCCTTCTTCCTTCTTCTCCATCAAACCCGATCGAGCCCTCGAGCCACCATGCAGTACAACGCCCCCACCTACCGCTTCCCCCCAACCGTGCCGGAAAGGCTCTACCCGGCCGGAGTGTATGTAGAGAGAACCCTTAGGGTGTGGGCAATCTCGAGGTGGAGGGGCGCAAGGGAGTTAACGGAGTTCTTCCTTGCGGCCGGCTTCCGCCACCTCCCCCGCGGCTCTCCTCGAATGTACCATCTTGAGGAGGTCAACCACAACGGCGTCGTGGTTGGGCTCCTCGCCACGTTCACTAACCCTTTTGATGCTTTTCACCTCCTCGGGCGAGCATATTGGGTTGGTTGTGAGTTCATAGCTTTCACCACCTATAATATCTTCACCGACTTCAACATCATCTTCCCCAACAACGGCGTTATGCACACGCTCCCGTACCCCATCAACAACGGGGAGGAGTGAATGGCGGCGCCCGGAGGAGCGAGGTGGCGTTGTTCACCCGGAGGAGGAGGAGAAGAAGAACCCGCGTTTGGTGCCCCCCGATCTATCTAGCTTGCTATATATCTATCATATTAGTTTTTTTAAGTTGTAATCGTTATGCTACTATTATTAAGTTGTATTAGTATTTTAAGTTGTAAGGCTATCGTGGAGTTGTAAGGCTATCGTGGAACTATGGGTTGCAATCATTATGCTTCTATATAATCGTTATGCTACTATATATATTGTGTGTTTCATGCTATCATTTGTAGATTGCTATGAGTTGTTCTTGCTATTAGTTGTGTATTGCTACGGGCCGGGTTGCTACACCCCAATCACCACACACACCATCTTCAAAATATTGGCCAACCCATGGACATGCAACTAGGAAATGCAAACTAATTTACTTCATGCAAGCATGCAACTCATTTAGTTCATGGAACCGTAGACATGCATAAAAACAAGTAACATTTAGTTTTAGTGCATCAAAAAATGATCCATCACAAAATTTAGTGCAAGAAAAAGACCAAAGTAAAAACAAGTAACATTTTATTTGCCGAAGTTAGAGGTGGGCTGGTGCCCCTACGCTGGTGGGCTGGTCTCTATTTGGGCATGGTTATTTTCTCACGGCCCAACATCTATTCGGCAGCCCAGTTTTGTTTTTTTACTAGAAACTGAATTTGGGTGTGTACTCTGTTAACTGAAGAACAAAAGCAGAAGAACCAGAGCATGAACACTGAATAGGGCCCCTGAGAATATCATTACAATAATTCAAGCAAGTTTTGCTTAACACAAATTCAAATTCATCTAACAAATAATCCCTGGCTAACTCAAACTACTGGGCACTACTAGCTATAGACACAATAACTGAAATTAGGGAACCCCTGAAACTAGCTGACACACTAACTGAAACTCTAACAAATTCTAGCGATTGATGAATATCAAGTAAAATAAACACATAGCAATGACACAACAATAAAATGCTCCAGCCATCATATTTGCTTGCTGCTTCAAATCGATCAGATGCTTTAGTTGCTTGCCCATTTTCTTCAATTCACAGTTCAGTTCTGCACTGTGCATCATCGGATCGGCTCTGTCCGCCAAATTGGGGGCTTGTTCCATGGCAAGCCACCCCCCAAAATTGAGCTCTTGGGTTGGGGTTGATGCCTCCAATTTCAACCTTACTACATAGTCATCGAGCCACTCAAAATGCCCACATTTCTTCAGAACCTGAAAAACAGGGGGCCGGCGGCGCATGAATCCTAGGTCCACCACCCAGATTCACCGCCCTAATTCGAGAAAAAAAAGAAATCGGGAGAAATTAGACCATACAATTGGTCAAGAACACAGAAATTAGACCAAGATTTATTATTGGAGAGTGAAAACCATGACAATATCGAAGAGTATACTTGATACATATGCTATATATATAGTCGGTACAGAATATATATCGCAATGCTTTATTATCAAGAAAAGAGAGAAATACTATATTGCAATGATGGTGCAACTGCAACCGCTGACTTACATCACAGAGTACATATCCAGAAAAAGAAAGGGGAACCACTACCATGAAGCGTACTAATTCACGACCTGTGCCATGAAGCGTGCTAATTCACGACTTGTGCCATGAAGTGTACTTGACGACCTGGCCGTCCTCCTGGTACATATATCTGGTTCCGTCCTTATACTGCAGGGTGTTGCGAAGCTTCTCGTAATGAGAGGTTCCGAACAAGCACCACATAGCATAAAACAAACATAATTTTGGTTCGATTTTTAAAAAAATATCAGTTTTAATTTTTTTTCAAAAAGCTACCACAAAATTGGTTGGCTGTTTCAAAAAAATCCAAATTGACTTGTGATTAAATTGGACCCGATATAGCCCTGACGTTCGATCTGGGAGCTCCCCAAATCGAACGAATCTGGTAGCGATCTGATCGATCGAACAATTACGTGCGCCACAACTCCTATTTAGAGCCCGTTGCGCCAGTTAAAGTGTAATTGGTAAAAGTCGCACACCCTTCACTTTGTTCGTTTTAAATGGGGAAAACTTTGTTTTTGCCACTCTACCTTTTGCCCACTTTACTTGTACCACTCTAGAATTTAACATTTCACTTTTGCCACTCTTAGCTTTTGACAATATATCAATTTTGCCATTCAGTGGAAAAGCAAAATTTTCAGAGTGGCAATTGTGATACATTGCAAAACCTAAGAGTGGCAAAAGTGAAATGAAAAATTATCGTTTTTGCCACTAAATGGCATTTGTGATGTATTGTTAAAAGATAAGAGTGGCAAAAGTGAGATGTCAAATTCCAAAGTGGCATAAGCAAAGTGGGCAAAAACTAAAATGACAAAAACAAAGTTTTCCCTTTTAAATGGGCATGCCCATGATCGCAAGCACAAGCGGAAAGCTTCTGCTTTTGGGAAGCCTGTGAAAGCTTCCGTGGAGTTTTTGGTGGTTTTCTAGACTTTTTTTTTATCTGGTTTTCCTTTTTGTTTTCTGATGTCCTTTTCTTTTTTCTTAATTTTTTTCTTTTTCCCTTTTCTTTCCTTTTCCTTTTCCTTTTTTATATATTTTGTATGCATGTTTTTTTTTCAAATTTGAATACTTTCTTCAAATTCAGGAATTTTTTTAAATTCATGAAATTTTTTTTCAAAATACGTGAACGTTTTTCAAAAGCATGAATATATGCAAATTCACAACCTTTTGCCAATTTACGACTTTTTTGTCCAAAATCTGTAAAAAATTAAAACCGATAACTTTTTGGTCCAAATCCGTGAACTTATTTTTCAAAATCGATTTACTTTTTCAAATCAACAAACTTTTTAACAAAATCCATGATTTTTTTTCAAAATCGATGAACTTTTTTCAATTTCACGTGTTTTTTTTCAAAATTCATGTACTTTTTCAATTCATGATGCACAGAGGAGTTTGTCCGTTGCCGTTGCTAGTCTGGAGTGGAAGGGGTTTGAGCTTTGGTTTGTTGCCATGCATACAGTGCAAGCATTTTTTTTTGGCGGGATGCATACAGTGCAATCATGGTGAAGGTAATTACACCATATTTCTTACGTGTACGTTCTCGTCCCAGGGAGCAAGTCAAGTCTGGAGCATCGTCGTCGGATGGGTAAACATGTACCTAGTACAAACACGATATTTGGAGCCTCAGCAGGTCACCACCGCCTTGTGAGAAGCCAAGCTATCCCCAAGGACAGGCAGGGCACACAGAAGACGTTTGCAGCAAACTGTTGGCAGAACAAATACACTTGTACTGATACTTTCTTCCTCGACTCCTAGAAACTGAACAAACGACAACGCCACACCTCCCTCCTTCCTTCCCCACGATTCGTCCCTCACTCTCCCTCTCTCGCGCCCGGATCAGGACGTGGTCTCTCGCTCTGCGCCAAACGCACCGCATCGGAGGATCTCAATCGCCACCCCGTAGCTGTCCACCACCTGAGGATGGCGGACCTGGCGCTCGGCGCGGGGCGGGATTGGGGCGGGGCCGGGCATGCGCCGGGATCCACGACCTCGCTCGAGGCCCGTTTCTCCTCGGGAGACACGCGGTGGCGGGTTACGTTCGCTCCGGATCTCATGGCGGCGCGCTCCATCACCTTCGCCGCCGGCGAGCTCCTTCTCCGTCAGGATGCGCTACGTTTGGTTCTTCTCGATGATCGCGGCAGCACGGTGGACGCCCGATCCCTACGCATCGATGAGATGATCGACATCAGGTACATCGTTCCCTTCCCTTGTCATTTTGCTAGGGTTTGGGATCGTCTTCCTCCCCCTGATCCTACGGTTCGGTCACCGGAGCGCCGTGGCGCCGGCGCGACCGCGCGCGGCGAGCCGTCGTGTTCGCATGAGGGGGCCGGGGTGTTGGGGGCGGTCCAGGGTAATCGACTCGGTACCCCCCTCCTGGCCGGTCCAGGGATCCTGGGGCGTCGACCGGCAGAAAACCGCTACACTCTTCCGGATCTGGGACACGTGGAGACAGATGAATCCGACCGCCATGATCAGGCCGCGACTAGGGTTCTACCCCCTCCCCCTGGTATAAGTCGACGCGCCGCTACCTCGCGTCCCCCCATTCTAGATCTGGAAGAATGCCTCATCCATTTTTGGGAGAAACCTGAGAGAGAGGAACCTAGGGTTCATCCATCTTTCGGCTGGTGGGAGGGGAAAATTCGTGGTGATCTCAGATCTTTCGCTCAAGTTGTCTCTCCCTCCCCACCTAGATCGACTACTGCACCCCTCCGCGAATCACCTAAGATGAGAGAAACGGGGTTCGGCGCGGGTCGTCATGGCCGCGGCGCGGGCCGCTTCAACCGGGGTGAGGGGCGAGGCCGTGGCGATGGTGGTCGCGGCCGCTTTGGAGGTGGCGACGGGGGACGGGGGCGTGGCCGTGATAGCCATGTCTGGACCCGCAAGACGGCGATGGGGGCCTCCTCCTCCTCCAACGCTCCGTCCGGATCTGACGAGTCTGGCTTCGATCGATGGGAGAAAGCTGCCGGAAAGCAGCAGGATGAACTAGCCCATCAAGATCGATGGAAAGCCGATCGAGGGGGATGGCTCGAATCCTCGTAACAACGACAAGATCCTTTCTCCTCACAAGATGCGTGAACCCCCTGGTATCCCTGACCATTTAGTTACCTCCTCTGAGCTTTGTCAAATCTGTAGCCATGCGGGGCACTTCACTGCCAAGTGCCCCCAAGCTCTTTGTGTTAGGTGCAAAAAGAAAGGCCATCTATCTGTGATCTGTACTGATTTTCTTCCATGGGAATGCATACCTGCGATGTGTGCTTTCCAAGCCAGAGGGCAGGGATTTCACTATATTCATGATTATTCTGTTGGTAGTCAGACTAGTGAGAGGATAGTCAAGGTCATTATCACTATTGTTGAAGGGGAAATTACCACCAAACAGCTAGTAGATGAGTTTGAAAAGTATATTGGTCAGGGTGGAGATGCTCGGCTCACCTGATTGCTCCTAAGCAATATGTGATGCGTTTTCCTAACCAAAGAGAGGTGGATAAAGCTCTGTTTGTTGAATATATTCCTCTTAAATCTTTGGGAGTAGTTGTCCGTATAACTCCTTGGTCTGAGGATGTAGAATCTGAGGGTCTGCTGGAAGTTGCTTGGGTGAAAATTAGTAAGATCCCACCTAACAAAAGATGTGACAAGAATGTGGCTTACATTGGGGGACTGGTTGGGGTGACCCTGGACATTGATATGTCGACCCTCAACCGACCATCTTCTGTGCGTATCAAACTGGGATGTCGAGAGGTTGACAAGCTGCCTACCTCAGCTGAAGGATGCTTAGGGGGACGGTTCTATCGCTTTCATTATGAGGTTGAAGAGGTCCTGGTGAGAAATATCACTCGTGAGGAAGAGCCGGTTCAGGTACCACATTACGCTGTTCCGAAGAATGGCACCCCTAAACGCAAACGAAATGACACACCCCCTGGTGAGGAGGACAAGCCCTCAGAGAGAACTGAAAAAGCTAAAACCTCCTCCTACCGTGGCGGCAAAGCCTGTTGCTTGCCATCACTTACCGATGAGGACCATATCCCTGCTGACAGTTCTTCTTCTGAAAGTGATAATGGTGGGGCTAACAGCCCTTTGCTGATTGAGAAACTAGCTCTGGAAATGGCTACTGGTGCTACGCATCAAGGAGATGAGTACTTGCTGTCTCAGAGCGACATCTGCAAGCATGATCCTGTTGATCATCTGGTTGCTAGTGATCACTCTTTGCAGATCTCTGAGGTGGTTGGAGACATGGGATCAGACCTGAAGGTGTCCATGGACTACACGGTACAGCTTCCTCATCCTGACTGTGAGGAGATTATTCCCACACCCCCCCTCGCGCCTGAGACTCACCTCCGATTCTGCCAGCGCAATCCCCACCTCCAACATAGGAATATGGAAACAAGAGCAGTAACCCTGATCAATGCCAAAAACCTGACAGGTAAAACCAAACCCAATAATAAGAATACTTTTGCTGCTCTTGCTGATTCTGAACTTATAAGCCGTGCCTCCAAGATGGGGGTCCTAATCCCTGATAATGATTTTTCTTGCATTAACATTGTGAGGGAATTAGAGACAGTTAGGGCCAATCTGATTGACAAAAACACAAACCCTCAAGTTATCATTGATGAGGTGTTTGTTACTAATGGTCTTGGCAAAGATACCCCCCTGAATTTAACCTGGCTTGATGAAGATGAGATGGCCAATGATAAGTTAGTTAAATCCAGATCTGCTAAGAAAAGCAAGAAAAAATAGACATTAAACTTCCTAAGCCTGTGACTAGGAGTCAAAACAATAAGAAGGATGGTGCTGATGTATCTGGTGACTCTACCCTGTCTGGTAGGGTCACTAGAACCAGAAAACAAGCTAAACGTTCCAAATGAGGGGTCTCATTTGGAACTGCAGAGGGGTAGGCAAGAAGGGAATGGCCACCTGCCTCTCTGATATCATCAATGACCATTCCATTGACTTTCTTAGGTTGCAAGAAACCTTGAAGAAGGATTTTACTCCTAAACTTATTAGAAAACTTGATCCCTTCAATTCTTTTCATTGGGAATGGATTCCTGCTATCGGGAAATCTGGGGGCATCCTATGTGGTATTCGCATTAGCAACCTGGAGTTGCTACAGTGCACCAAAGGGGATTATATCCTGCAAATGCATGTTAGAGACCTTAAGACCAAAAAAATCTGGAGCTTCCTAGTGGTTTATGGTTCTGCTCATGAGGAGCACAAGGGAGAATTCTTGATGGAGCTGGCCTCCTTTTGCCACAACACTAACGTTCCTTATATAGTTGGGGGCGACTTCAATATTTTGAGACATGATGGAGAGAAAAACAAAAAATGCACATATCTAAATCTGTTGATCTTTTCAATTCAATCATTAATACTCTGGGGCTTAGAGAAATATATATGAGTGGTGGCAAGTACACCTGGTCCAATAATCAGTCCCATCCTACGCTCGAAAAACTTGATCGGGTATTAATGTCTGACTCCTGGGAGGAGATGTTTCCCTTGGTCTCTCTGAGAAAATTGGTTAGGGAACTGTCTGACCACAACCCTATTTTGCTCTATCTTGATGGGGAAAATAGGGTGCCTACTAAGGCCCAAGAATTTCGATTTGACCTATCCTGGCTAAAGGATGACAGATTCCTCGGCCTAGTGGCTAAAATCTGGAATAGAAAGGTTGCTGCCTCGGATCCCATTGACATCTTAAACATCAAATTGAAAAGATTTAAATCTTATTTCAAGGGGTGGGGCTCGGATAAATTTGGGCATGCCAAGAGACGGAAAGAAGACCTACAAATTGAGCTTGAGCTGCTGGAAGAGGCAGAGGAGGAGGGCCCCCTCCCGCCCGAGCTATACTGTAGAAAAACTGATATATGTTTTGAGCTCCATGAGCTGCTTATCGCTGAAGAAATCTACTGGCTTCAGCAATCTCACGAACGCTGGCTGCTTCGAGGGGACCGCAATACGGACTACTTTCATAAGATAGCCAATGGTCGTAGAAGAAAAAATGCAATCCACGCTCTCAAATGTGGAGAGGTGGAGATTGAGGGCACTGATAATCTGTTGGCTCATGCTACTAACTTCTATAAGGATCTCTTTGGCCCTGCACCAGGTAACTTGTTTCATCTGGATCCTGAGACTTGGGGAGAGGCTGAAAGACTCTCAGCCAGAGATAATATCGATTTAATTAGAGAGTTTTCTGAGGAAGAGGTCAAAGATGCTCTATTTGACATGGACATCAACAGAGCTCCGGGCCCTGATAATATTCCTGCTGAATTTTATCAGTGGTGCTGGGAGATAGTCAAAATTGATATTATGAGGCTTTTTGACAGCTTCCACAAAGGCACACTGGATGTGCAGCGTCTTAACTATGGCATCATCACCATACTCCCTAAAGTCTCGGGGGCTGACCGTATACAGCAATTTCGACCTATCTGTCTTCTTCGTTGCCCCTACAAGTTGATCACCAAGGTCATGGATAGGAGAGTTTCTAGGTACGCTGATATTCTTATTAGCCCCACTCAGAATGCCTTCATAAAAGGCAGAAGCATTATGGATGGGGTGCTGGCCCTCCATGAACTTCTCAACTACACCCATGTCAAAAAGAGAGTCGGGGTGATCCTCAAACTTGATTTTGAAAAGGCTTACGACAAGGTCAATTGGGACTTCCTACTTGAGTGTCATAAGATGCGAGGCTTTGATCCCAAATGGTGTAGTTGGGTTGAGCAAATCCTACACAATGGCACAGTCAGCATCAAGTTAAATAATTGTGTCGGGCCTTATTTGCAAAGTGCCAAAGGGGTACGCCAGGGGGACCCCTATTCTCCTTTTTTGTTTAATATGGCTGTGGAGTGCCTCACTAAAATGATCAAGAACGCCCAGAACAATAATCTTATTGTTGGGTTAGCTTCGGATCTAATCCCACATGGAGTTGCGGTGCTGCAATACGCAGACGACACGATTATCTGTCTAGAGCATGATGTTGAAAAAGCTGTTAATCTTAAACTCCTGTTGTACATTTTTGAGATGATGTCTGGCCTCAAGGTGAATTTTCACAAGAGTGAGATCTTAACCGTTGGGGGGGATGCCCAAATTACTAAGACTTATGCTGAGCTTTTCAACTGTGATATAGGCCAATTCCCTCTTAAGTATCTGGGTATGCCGGTGAGTTACACGGCTCTGAGAAACTCTGACTGGGATTTCATAGTTGATAAATATCTCCTTAGATTCGATGCCTGGGTTGGTAATGCTGCTTCTATGGGAGGGAGACACACCCTTCTAGACTCGATAGTTACTCAACTCTCTCTATACCACATGTCTATGTGGCTGATGAACAAATCTTTTGTGGAAAAATTGGATAAATACAGAAGGAGATTCTTCTGGCAGGGGTGTAGTAAGAAACGGAGATATCACTTGATCAGATGGAACAGGATCTGTAGATCCAAAGAAAAAGGGGGGCTTGGTATTAAAGACTTGCGCAAGAAAAACATTAGTCTGATGCTCAAGTGGTGGTGGAAGCTAGACACCCAGAAAGGAATTTGGCAAGATATTGTTTGGGCTAGGTATCTCCGCAACCAAACTGTTGCAACTGTTAGCCCTCGTTTCTCTGATTCACCTTGTTGGAAAAACTTGTTGAAAATCAAAAACATGTACATGATAGGCAGGAAGCTTCACGTGGGGACAGGCAACCTAACCAGGTTGTGGAAAGACTCTATTAATGGGTTAACTCCTTTCCAAGAACAATTCCCAGGCCTCTTTGATATTTGTGTTGATCAAGATTGTACCCTGGATAGGCTTAGCTCCATAACCTGTTCTAGCTTTTTCCGCAGAAGATTGAACGCTGATTTGACAGACCAGTGGTCTAATCTTCGAGATCAGGTGCGCAATCTGAACTTACCGAATGCCCCTGACTCGGTGTATTGGTACCTGAATAAATCTGGCAAATACACTACCAAATCCATGTATAAATGGCTTGAAAAACCCCTTAGCGGATGCAACTATAGGTGGATTTGGAAAGCCAAAATCCCTCTCAAAATACAAATCTTTCTTTGGCAACTCTCACAAGATGCCGTCCTGACTAGGCAGGTGATGCGGCATCAAAAATGGCCAGGGAACCCTGTGTGTTCCTTCTGCCAACAAATTGAAACTTCCCAGCACTTGTTCTTTGAATGTTCTGTTGCCAGAGTGGTTTGGAGGTCTATTGGAGTAACTCTGGGGACTGATCTTTGTCCTAAGAACTGCTGGCAATTTTTTGTTTGGTGCTACTCTTTCATCCCCGACTACGAACGTTTCTATACGGTGGCCTTGGGCGCAATTACCTGGTCCATTTGGCTGGCGCAAAACCGTGCTACTTTTGAGAATAAGATAATCAAATCTCCTTTTGAGATTGTGTTTACGGTGGTTTCCTTCCTTCTTTATTGGGCAGGGCTCCAGGCGGGGGACGACGTCAAGCAGCTTCGGGCAGGGGCGGAGATGATTCGCGACGGGACGACAAGGCTGATGCGAGCCTGTGATGCAACTATCAAGATTGGAGACTAAAAATCAAAAATAGGGAAGGAGATCGACGGATTATCCCCCAAGCTCTTCATACTTATGCTGCGGCTTGTTTTACCCCGGTCGTCTGGACAAAGGACTTCTATTTTGAGCTATGGCTACTGGTGTTTTGCTGTCATACTTTCTGGTGGCTTTTGGACTGTCGTTTGTAATAGGTCTAGATATTTGGTGCTACTAGGTTTTCGCCCCATGGCGCCCGTTTCGATGGCGGGCGGGTGCCGTGGGTTTCCTAGTAGTGCGTTGAACTCGCTCTCCCCTTCTCCCTGTTCTTAGTCTCATCCCTGTTTCTCAGACCGGTTGTATTTCCGTTCTAAGTAATGGAAAGGGGGTTATCCCGGTTCAAAAAAAATGATAACCCCCTATGATGAAAGTGCATGGTGACGACAGCCAAACACCATAACTCGCGTGAATTTTGGGGCGGATTTGACATAAAAATAGCATCCTCAACATTTAGATTTGTAGTCCGCCGCCTAGGCTTGGACAAGTTTCTGGGTCCGCCTTGTCCCTTTGCATGGACCAATTCTTCAAGGTCCATTTTGCGCCATCTCCCAGCCAAACATGACAACTGATCCACCTTATCATACAACCCAAGGAGACCACCAGTATGGACAAAGAGGACCTTCCGCCCTTCCCACTTGGTTGGATTGTTGGACATGTCTTTCAGCATACCATACGCTGCCTTGCCGCTGTAAAAAACAAAACCGTGCATGTCCCCATTAAGCATACTTTTCGCTTAGACGAAAGGACCAGCATACATGATATCAAATGTCATATCACACATAAAAGAAAAAAATAATTGCACCTGTAGACTGGATCAAGCACAATGCCTGTTGCTGCAGCTATATCCTTCACAAATTTAAGCTCTTCAGGTGTGCTCATGGCATAGCCTAAGCCCTTGGCCTATCAACCAAAATATTCACAAATGTGGAAATGAACAAAGTAGCCACAGAAAAAATAAATAGAAAAATGATTTTATTCTTCAAGATGGCCGTAGCCCAAGGTTCTTAATTACTCCCTCTGTAAATTAATATAAGAGCGTTTAGATCACTAAAGTAGTTATCTAAACACTCTTATATTAGTTTACGGAGGGAGTAGTTTGTAATCTTCTAGGATTTTAGTGGATAAATATTCACATTGTGTTTCAGAAAACCATACTATCAAGAGGGCACATGCAAGAGAACTAGCGATGAACTCCTTTCCAATATCCTCAAACAATACAGGTTATACAACATATACTCACATCTTCAATCCTGACTATATCACGGGAATTCAAACCAGGTTGAAGTCCATCAATCAGACCTTGAACGTTGTCATAGAAGTATCCAAGGTTATAACAAACAGAGAATCCATGGACCTATTGTACAAGTGGATGATTAGTATGGAGACATCAGCAAGATAAGAAAATAGCTAAAGAAAGCTTATACTTTTGCCTTTATGCTACTCAATTGTGATCCTAAAGCAAGACCAGCAACGGTTCCACCACTACACAAAGTTCAATCATGATAAATCATCAAGTGACAATATAACAACTTCCATGATGTACGCATGAAACAACAGAAAACATGTAAACAAAATTACCCATATAATGTAAAAAACAGTAGGGAGCACCGAAATACCTGCCGCATGCAACAACAATGTCATCAAACTGAACATCACTAGATAACTGAATTTGCTGCTCAATCTCCCTTACTGCTTCAATATATCCCCTGTAAGAGCAAGGCACCTACACGTTACACGTGTAGGATTGAATGGTATAAACTAAATTGTCAATAAAAATATATTTCTAAGGCCTTTTTGAACTCCAGCTATTCCTTTTACAGTACGTAATCTTACATTCAGTTTGCATAATGAAAATTTTAGTGTCTTCTCAACACTAATATTTTCTACAACCTCGTATGCATATTGAACACAACAAGCCACTATTTATGCCACTGGTTAGCCATGGTTTGAGATCCTATCCAGGCACTTATGCTTACATGAGTAGTAGAGGCCAAGTCCACTTGAAAGAGGTCAATAATAACTATTTGCTCAATGGGGTATGTTGTGAAACTTGGCTCACAACAGAATATTTATTGTGCAAAGATATAGCAAGCTGGCATATCTACTGCGAATTAGATAAGACATAGGCTAGGTGAAAGAATATTTGGGAGATAATAAAATGGTTCTTGTATTTCTCAATGGTAAGACACATGGTATCTTTATATAGTGGATGCTTAGACCCTTAACCTTTCCTATCACAATAAAAACTCCTAGCGTATGACTCCTATAATCCTAGACTTTCTCTAATACAGGAATGTAAGACAACCATCAATCCAAGAATATCAATCCTAGAGGAAACCTAAAACTATGATATAAGCAGGAACGTAAGAGAACAAAATTATAGTTTTAGCAGCTATCATCACATATAAGATCGTACCAATCTCCCAATGAGTTGGATCCACCACCAGAAATCACATATGGCTTCCATCCTTTTTCCAAAAGCCTCTTTTTTAGCAAGTCAGTTAAAGCCTATAACAAATAAGTACATATTGTGATTGGAGAACTTCTTGAGCAATACAAGAGGTACAACATAACAAATAATTCTAGGTATAGGAAAAACTAATCAATGAGACTATGAAGGAACCGATGCAAAAAGTTGTACTACATGTATCAAAAAATAGACAATATATACCATCAAAAAATTCAAAGGACAAAAAAATGATAGTACCAAGTATTATGATCTGAAACAATAGCAAAACACATGCTATTTAATGTGGTTATCTTTTAGCAAATAAAATCATATCTTATTAAGCATGAATAATGAGTAAGACTCGTGTATGGACAAGGATTTGGCAACATTATCAAACACAACTATGAAAACCACAAACCACCAAAACATAACACATCATAGAGGAGATCATACCACACCCCCAATTTTAACAAAAATCTCTTTTTGAGACAAGGTCAATGTGCGCTCCCAATAATCTCTCGACAAGGAGATTACCAACCAAACCAGGATCTTCATTCAGAAGAAGCTGAAAACATCCCACCAAAACAAAGTAAAAAGGAAATGCATTGCCACAGAAGCGTTTTATCAATTTCACCTCACAAGAACACAACTTACCTTGGAGGAAACAAGTACCAGATAGCAATCAAGATTAACATACTTGGCAGCGACGGCAGTCGCTCGGCAATGGTTGCTCTGGATACCACCGATAGTGATAACACAATCGGCACCTTGTGCGACGGCATCTGCCATCATAAATTCGAGCTTCCGAACTTTATTCCCGCTCAGTTCCATGCCAGTGAGATCATCCCGCTACAGTCTCCCAAAAACATCGACATCAGGATCGAAATGCAAATAGTACTAACGAGCTAACCATGAAGTATCTCAAATTTTGGAAATTGAACAAAGTAGTGGTTCTTGTGTTTCACCTTGATCCATACTTCTGTGCCTTCTGGCAAATTGGGGAGGTTCCATTTGTGAATTGGAGTTGGAAACTGTTTGATTACAAAAAAAAGAAATACATTTGACTTAACCATTCCACATTCTTTTGTCACTTTAAAATATTTTAAATCTGCATAGTGATCGGTCCAAGTAGAGATAGCAAAGCTTACTTGGCCGAGGGTGTAGTTGTGGGATGGGATGACGGAGAGTTCTGAAGCCCAAGGCGGCGGCGTATAGACCTTCTTAGAAAGGAAGCTGCCGATCTGGGATGCGGAAGAAGTATGAGCCACTCTGTAGGCCGATGTCGAGGTCCAGCGGCGGATTGCGACGTGAGGAGAGAACAATCGGAGAATGGAAGTATTGGGTACCATTGCTCTGGAAGATTGTTTCCCGAGTCGACCGATCGTTACCGGTTAACGTTTTCCTAAACGATGCATGCCTGTAAGCCAACCTTAGCTTACTTAGATAAAAGTTGACTAACAAAGATAGAGTAAATTAAAGCACCTATGAGCAGAACATAATTAATTTTCGACGTAGAGATACAGAAACCTATAGCTACAATGTATGTTAATTGTGATCCAATGTTTGGAACTTTGAACGTCAATGCTAGTAGGACATGATACACAAGCAGAAAGATATATAGAAGTATTTATAGAATGGATAAGTATTAATAAGATCTTGAAATCAAATATTACCAAACCAAGCTATTATATACTCTCAGCTCAGATTTTGTAAGCGAGATGTCTATCCTTGATAGTAGATTGAAAATGGCTCCTGTTAATAGGAGTCCAAGCTTCAACATACCAGCTCTCAATTGATTGCTTCAAAGTAAGTGATGCTGAATGAAAAGCAACATGCCTAGTCAAATATTGTGTTCGAGTAAATTGGAGAACTAGCTAGTCCAAAGCTGCTTGATATCCCTATCCTTGATAGTAGATTGAAATGATTCCTGAATAAAGCATAAATCATCATTTTTTTGGAAAAAATAATAGCATATATGAAGTCACTAGTGCAGAACAGGCCTTTATCACCGGTTCGTAAGGGCCTTTAGTGCCGGTTCTGCAACCGGCACTATGGAGTGGAGACTAAAGCCCCCCCCCCTTTAGTACCGGTTTGGCACGAACCGGCGCTAATGTGCCACCACATGGCACGAGCCAGGCCCGGGTGCGTGTAGGACATTAGTACCGGTTGGTAACACCAACCGGTACTAAATGTTTGGGTGTGTTTTGGTTTTAATTTTTATTTTTCCTTTAGTTTTGTGTTTTCAATTTAATTTAGTGATTTATAATGAGTTGTTAAATCATTAGGTGAAAGTACCGCAGATTAGTTTCGACTGGATGCATGTGGATCCTAGCTAAGTGATCAAGTATATGCCATATCCATATTACTTAGATCACTTGAAACTAATATGCGGTTTCTTTCATAAATGATATAATAACTCATCATCATCATATTAATATAAAAACTCTTGCATCATATCATCACCAACAACAGTATATACTAGCTGGCAAAGATATCATCGAGTTCAACATGGTCATGATATTATAAGCGTTCATAACACCACAAAAGCAAATCACTCTTTGAGATTAAGTTCAGGACGAAGAACACGGACACGCATGAGAGGACAACAAGTACTAAGAGCATGATAACTAACTAAATCACTCCTGCTGCTCTCTCTCTCTCTCTTAGGTAAAATAGCATAGAACATGTATAGCTCTCCTGATTCATCATATTGGAGCATGCAGATGAACCTGTCTCCTAATCGTGGGCTGCGCTTCTGATTGCTGCCCCCTAGTACTTCTCTGCGATCGTTAACAATTTTGCTCCAATCTTTCACTATTAAGCATTCATCGCTTTCAGAAATCCTGAATGCACTCATGTGCACTGTAGGATATTTTGGCCGTAAGCTAACAATTGACATGCGAACTTTAGTCTCGATCCACTGAGGCACAACTGTCATCGGGAGTCCCTGTTGAAGAACATCGTATAGTAATTAATATACTTAGCAATGAAAGTTTAGCTTGAAAAATAATGTATGCAAAAGATGCACTGAGGACTAATAGTAAAAATCTTACCATCTTTCCTAAATACATGTGACCGTAGTTCAATACGATCACTATTGGTCGCACGTTTTGAGTACTAAGATTTTCAAATTCAGGAAAATGATTTCTCTTAACAGCATCAAGATCCTCAAGCCATGAAACATAATGACTTATCTCCTTGCAGTTTAGTTCAGCTCCGGGACAGTAGTAGGTCCTGTCTACCAAGCGCCGGACATGTTTGCTTGAATGGAAATAAGCTGTCAATAGAAATTAGTTGTCAACTATTTTTGAATAAACAATATCAAAGACATAAATATGGTTGAGAAACTCACGTGATGGTAGAACTGAAGGCGTCTACACATCGACCCAGATGTCCCTATTACCTTCAATATCATCTTCCGGACGAATATCAAAGGTGATAACCATATAAGGCTCAAATGCAAAAAGCCTTGCATAGTGCTTGCCAAGTTTTGCATTCAAAATAGGTGTACGTGTCTGCATTGTATAATTTGACGTTGAAAGTATAACCTGTTGGGGAACGTAGTAATTTCAAAAAAATTCCTACGCACATGCAAGATCATGGTGATGCATAGCAACGAGAGGGGAGAGTGTTGTCCACGTACCCTCGTAGACCGAAAGCGGAAGCGTTAACACAACACGGTTGATGTAGTCGTACGTCTTCACGATCCGACCGATCAAGTACCGAACGCACGGCACCTCCGAGTTCAGCACACGTTCAGCTCGATGACGTCCCTCGAACTCCGATCCAGCCGAGTGTTGAGGGAGAGTTTCGTCAGCACGACGGCGTGGTGACAGTGATGATGTTCTACCAACGCAGGGCTTCGCCTAAGCACCGCTACGATATTATCGAGGTGTAAGATGGTGGAGGGGGGCACCGCACACGGCTAAGAGAACAATGATCAATTGTGTGTCTAGAGGTGCCCCCCTGCCCCCGTATATAGAGCAAGGGGGGGTTCGGCCGGCCAAGGGGAGAGGCGCGCCAGGAGGAGTCCTACTCCTACCGGGAGTAGGACTCCCCCCTTTTCCATGTTGGACTAGGAGAGAAAGGGGAAGAGGTGGAGGGGAGGAAGGAAAGGGGGGCGCCGCCCCCCTCTCCTTGTCCTATTCGGACTGGGGGGGAGGGGCATGCGGCCCTGCCCTGGCCTCCTCTCCTCTCTTCCACCTAGGCCCACTAAGGCCCATTAAGTTACCGGGGGGTTCCGGTAACCTCCCGGTACTCCGGAAAAATCCCGATTTCACCCGGAACACTTCCGATATCCAAACATAGGCTTCCAATATATCAATCTTTATGTCTCGACCATTTCGAGACTCCTCGTCATGTCCGTGATCACATCCGGGACTCCGAACAACCTTCGGTACATCAAAACATATAAACTCATAATATAACTGTCATCGTAACGTTAAGCGTGCGGACCCTACGGGTTCTAGAACTATGTAGACATGACCGAGACACCTCTCTGGTCAATAACCAATAGCGGAACCTGGATGCTCATATTGGTTCCCACATATTCTACGAAGATCTTCATCGGTCAGACCGCATAACAACATACGTTGTTCCCTTTGTCATCGGTATGTTACTTGCCCGAGATTCGATCGTCGGTACCTCGATACCTAGTTCAATCTCGTTACCGGCAAGTCTCTTTACTCGTTCTGTAATACATCATCCCACAACTAACTCATTAGTTACAATGCTTGCAAGGCTTATAGTGATGTGTATTACTGAGTGGGCCCAGAGATACCTCTCCGACAATCGGAGTGACAAATCCTAATCTCGAAATACACCAACCCAACAAGTACCTTTGGAGACACCTGTAGAGCACCTTTATAATCACCCAGATATGTTGTGACGTTTGGTAGCACACAAAGTGTTCCTCCGGTAAACGGGAGTTGCATAATCTCATAGTCATAGGAACATGTATAAGTCATGAAGAAAGCAATAGCAACATACTAAACGATCGAGTGCTAAGCTAACGGAATGGGTCAAGTCAATCACATCATTCTCCTAATGATGTGATCCCGTTAATCAAATGACAACTCATGTCTATGGCTAGGAAACATAACCATCTTTGATCAACGAGCTAGTCAAGTAGAGGCATACTAGTGACACTCTGTTTGTCTATGTATTCACACAAGTATTATGTTTCCGGTTAATACAATTCTAGCATGAATAATAAACATTTATCATTATATAAGGAAATAAATAATAACTTTATTATTGCCTCTAGGGCATATTTCCTTCAGTCTCCCACTTGCACTAGAGTCAATAATCTAGATTACACAGTAATGATTCTTACACCCATGGAGTCTTGGTGCTGATCATGTTTTGCTCGTGGAAGAGGCTTAGTCAATGGGTCTGCAACATTCAGATCCGTATGTATCTTGCAAATTTCTATGTCTCCCATCTGGACTAAATCCCGGATGGAATTGAAGCGTCTTTTGATGTGCTTGGTTCTTTTGTGAAATCTGGATTCCTTTGCTAAGGCAATTGCACCAGTATTGTCACAAAAGATTTTCATTGGACCCGATGCACTAGGTATGACACCTAGATCGGATATGAACTCCTTCATCCAGACTCCTTCATTTGCTGCTTCCGAAGCAGCTATGTACTCCGCTTCACACGTAGATCCCGCCACGACACTTTGCTTAGAACTGCACCAACTGACAGCTCCACCGTTCAATGTAAACACGTATCCGGTTTGCGATTTAGAATTGTCCGGATCAGTGTCAAAGCTTGCATCAACGTAACCATTTACGATGAGCTCTTTGTCACCTCCATAAACGAGAAACATATCCTTAGTCCTTTTCAGGTATTTTAGGATGTTCTTGACCGTTGTCCAGTGATCCACTCCTGGATTACTTTGGTACCTCCCTGCTAAACTTATAGCAAGGCACACATCAGGTCTGGTACACAGCACTGCATACATGATAGAGCCTATGGCTGAAGCATAGGGAACATCTTTCATCTTCTCTCTATCTTCTGCAGTGGTCGGGCATTGAGTCTTACTCAATCTCACACCTTGTAATACAGGAAAGAACCCTTTCTTTGCTTGATCCATTTTGAACTTCTTCAACACTTTGTCAAGGTATGTGCTTTGTGAAAGTCCAATTAAGCGTCTTGATCTATCTCTATAGATCTTGATGCCCAATATATATGTAGCTTCACCGAGGTCTTTCATTGAAAAACTCTTATTCAAGTATCCCTTTATGCTATCCAGAAATTCTATATCATTTCCAATTAGCAATATGTCATCCACATATAATATCAGAAATGCTACTGAGCTCCCACTCACTTTCTTGTAAATACAAGCTTCGCCAAAAGTGTGTATAAAACCAAATGCTTTGATCACACTATCAAAGCGTTTATTCCAACTCCGAGAGGCTTGCACCAGTCCATAAATGGATTGCTGGAGCTTGCACACTTTGTTAGCTCCCTTTGGATCGACAAAACCTTCCGGTTGCATCATATACAACTCTTCTTCCAGAAATCCATTCAGGAATGCAGTTTTGACATCCATTTGCCAAATTTCATAATCATAAAATGCGGCAATTGCTAACATGATTCGGACAGACTTAAGCATCGCTATGGGTGAGAAGGTCTCATCGTAGTCAATCCCTTGAACTTGTCGAAAACCTTCCGCAACAAGTCGAGCTTTATTGACAGTAACATTACCGTCAGCGTCAGTCTTCTTCTTGAAGATCCATTTATTTTCAATGGCTTGCCGATCATCGGGCAAGTCAACCAAAGTCCATACTTTGTTCTCATACATGGATCCCATCTCGGATTTCATGGCCTCAAGCCATTTTGCGGAATCTGGGCTCACCATCGCTTCTTCCTAGTTCGTAGGTTCGTCATGGTCTAGTAACATAACCTCCAGAACAGGATTACCGTACCACTCTAGTGCGGATCTTAATCTGGTTGACCTACGAGGTTCAGTAATAACTTGATCTGAAGTTTCATGATCATTATCATTAACTTGCTCACTAATTGGTGTAGGTGTCGCACAAACTGGTTTCTGTGATGATCTACTTTCCAATAAGGGAGCAGGTACAGTTACCTCATCAAGTTCTACTTTCCTCCCACTCACATCTTTCGAGAGAAACTCCTTCTCTAGAAAGGATCCAATCCTAGCAACGAATATCTTGCCTTCAGATCTGTGATAGAAGGTGTACCCAACGGTCTCCTTTGGGTATCCTATGAAGACACATTTCTCCGATTTAGGTTCGAGCTTATCAGGTTGAAGTTTCTTCACATAAGCATCGCAACCCCAAACTTTAAGATACGACAACTTTGGTTTCTTGCCAAACCATAGTTCAAAATGCGTCGTCTCAACGGATTTCGATGTTGTCCTATTTAGAGTGAATGCAGCCGTCTCTAAAGCATAACCCCAAAACGATAGCGGTAAATCAGTAAGCGACATCATAGTTCGCACCATATCTAATAAAGTACGATTACGACGTTCGGACACACCATTACGCTGTGGTGTTCCGGGTGGCTTCAGTTGCGAAACTATTCCGCATTGTTTCAAATGTAGACCAAACTCGTAACTCAAATATTCTCCTCCACGATCAGATCGTAGGAATTTTATTTTCTTGTTACGATGATTTTCAACTTCACTCTGACATTCTTTGAACTTTTCAAATGTTTCAGACTTATGTTTCATTAAGTAGATATACCCATATCTGCTCAAATCATCTGTGAAGGTGAGAAAATAACGATATCCGCCACGAGCCTCAATATTCATCGGACCACATACATCTGTATGTATGATTTCCAACAAATCTGTTGCTCTCTCCATAGTTCCAGAGAACGGTGTTTTTGTCATCTTGCCCATAAGGCACGGTTCGCAAGTACCAAGTGATTCAAAATCAAGTGATTCCAAAATTCCATCAGTATGGAGTTTCTTCATGCGTTTTATACCTATATGACCCAAACGGCAGTGCCACAAATAAGTTGCACTGTCATTATTAACTCTGCATCTTTTGGCTTCAACATTATGAATATGTGTATCACTACTATCGAGATTCATTAAAAATAGACCACTCTTCAAGGGTGCATGACCATAAAAGATATTATTCATATAAATAGAACAACCATTATTCTCTGATTTAAATGAATAACCGTCTCGCATTAAACAAGATCCAGATATAATGTTCATGCTCAACGCTGGCACCAAATAACAATTATTTAGGTCTAAAACTAATCCCGAAGGTAGATGTAGAGGTAGCGTGCCGACGGCGATCACATCGACTTTGGAACCATTTCCCACACGCATCGTCACCTCGTCCTTAGCCAAACTTCGCTTAATCCGTAGCCCCTGCTTCGAGTTGCAAATATTAGCAACAGAACCAGTATCAAATACCCAGGTGCTACTGCGAGTATTAGTAAGGTACACATCAATAACATGTATATCACATATACCTTTGTTAACCTTGCCATCCTTCTTATCCGCCAAATACTTGGGGCAGTTCCGCTTCCAGTGGCCAATCTGCTTACAGTAGAGGCACTCAGTTTCAGGCTTAGGTCCAGACTTGGATTTCTTCTCCTGAACAGCAACTTGCTTGCTGTTCTTCTTGAAGTTCCCTTTCTTCTTCCCTTTGCCCTTTTTCTTGAAACTAGTGGTTTTACTGACCATCAACACTTGATGCTCCTTTTTGATTTCTACCTCCGCTGCCTTTAGCATTGCGAAGAGCTCGGGAATCGTCTTATCCATCCCTTGCATGTTATAGTTCATCACGAAGCTCTTGTAGCTTGGTGGCAGTGATTGAAGAATTCTGTCAATGACGCAATCATCCGGAAGTTGAACTCCCAGTTGAATCAAGTGATTATTATACCCAGACATTCTGAGTATATGCTCACTGACAGAACTATTCTCTTCCATCTTGCAGCTATAGAACTTATTGGAGACTTCATATCTCTCAATCCGGGCATTTGCTTGAAATATTAACTTCAACTCCTGGACCATCTCATATGCTCCATGACGTTCAAAACGTCGTTGAAGTCCCGATTCTAAGCCGTACAACATGGCACACTGAACTATTGAGTAGTCATCAGCTTTGCTTTGCCAGACGTTCATAACTTCTGGCGTAGCTCTTGCAGGAGGCCTGGCACCTAGCGATGCTTCCAGGACGTAATTCTTCTGTGCAGCAATGAGGATAATCCTCAAGTTACGGACCCAGTCCGTGTAATTGCTACCATCATCTTTCAACTTAGCTTTCTCAAGGAACGCATTAAAATTCAACGGAACAACAGCACGGGCCATTTATCTACAATTAACATAGACAAGCAAGATACTATCAGGTACTAAGTTCATGATAAATTTAAGTTCAATTAATCATATTACTTAAGAACTCCCACTTAGATAGACATCTCTCTAATCATCTAATTGATTACGTGATCCAAAGCAACTAAACCATGTCCGATTAACACGTGAGATGGAGTAGTTTCAATGGTGAACATCATTATGTTGATCATATCTACTATATGATTCACGCTCGACCTTTCGGTCTCTGTGTTCCGAGGCCATATCTGTATATATGCTAGGCTCGTCAAGTTTAACCTGAGTATTCCGCGTGTGCAACTGTTTTGCACCCGTTGTATTTGAACGTAGAGCCTATCACACCCGATTAACGGTGCATACTCAGGGAGAACACTTTTGTCTTGAAATTTTAGTGAGAGATCATCTTATAATGCTACCGTCAATCAAAGCAAGATAAGATGCATAAAGGATTAACATCACATGCAATCAATATAAGTGATATGATATGGCCATCATCATCTTGTGCTTGTGATCTCCATCTCCGAAGCACCGTGCTCGTGATCTCCATCTCCGAAGCACCGTCATGATCACCATCGTCACCGGCTCGACACCTTGATCTCCATCGTAGTATCGTAGTCGTCTCGCCAACTTATTGCTTTTACGACTATCGCTACCAGTTAGTGATAAAGTAGAACTATTACATGGCGATTGCATCTCATACAATAAAGCGACAACCATATGGCTCCTGCCAGTTGCCGATAACTCGGTTACAAAACATGATCATCTCATACAACACATTATATCACATCATGTCTTGACCATATCACATCACAACATGCCCTGCAAAAACAAGTTAGACGTCCTCTACTTTGTTGTTGCAAGTTTTACGTGGCTGCTACGGGCTTAGCAAGAACCGTTCTTACCTACGCATCAAAACCACAACGATAGTTTGTCAAGTTGGTGCTATTTTAACCTTCGCAAGGACCGGGCGTAGCCACACTCGGTTCAACTAAAGTGAGAGAGACAGACACCCGCCGGTCACCTTTAAGCAATGAGTGCTCGCAACGGTGAAACCAGTCTCGCGTAAGCGTACGCGTAATGTCGGTCCGGGCCGCTTCATCTCACAATACCGCTGAACCAAAGTATGACATGCTGGTAAGCAGTATGATTTATATCGCCCACAACTCACTTGTGTTCTACTCGTGCATAGCATCAACGCATAAAACCTGGCTCGGATGCCATTGTTGGGGAACGTAGTAATTTCAAAAAAATTCCTACGCACACGCAAGATCATGATGATGCATAGCAACGAGAGGGGAGAGTGTTGTCCACGTACCCTCGTAGACCGACAGCGGAAGCGTTATCACAACGCGGTTGATGTAGTCGTACGTCTTCACGATCCGACCGATCAAGTACCGAACGTACGGCACCTCCAAGTTCTACACACGTTCAGCTCGATGACGTCCCTCGAACTCCGATCCAGCCGAGTGTTGAGGGAGAGTTTTGTCAGCACAACGGCGTGGTGACGATGATGATGTTCCACCGACGCAGGGCTTCGCCTAAGCTCCGCGATGGTATTATCGAGGTGTAATCTGGTGGAGGGGGGCACCGCACACGGCTAAAATATCGTATATCAAGTGTGTTCTTAGGTGCCCCCCTGCCCCCGTATATAAAGGAGCAACGGGGAGGCCGGCTGCCCTAGGCGCGCCAAGGAGAGAGGGGGAGTCCTCCTCCTAGTAGGAGTAGGACTCCCCTTTCCTAGTCCTACTAGGAAAGAAGGGGGGAAGGAAAGAGAGGGAGAGGGAAAGGGGGCTGCGCCCCCCTCTCCTAGTCCAACTAGGACTCCCCTTGGGAGGGGGCACGCCACCTCCTGGCTGCTGCCCTCTCTCTCCCCTCAAGGCCCACCAAGGCCCAATACTTCCCCGGGGGGTTCCGGTAACCCTCCGGCACTCCGGTTTAATCCGAAACTTCTCCGGAACACTTCCGGTGTCCGAATATAGTCGTCCAATATATCAATCTTTACGTCTCGACCATTTCGAGACTCCTCGTCATGTCCGTGATCACATTCGGGACTCCGAGTAACCTTCGGTACATCAAATCATATAAACTCATAATATAACTGTCATCGTAACTTTAAGCGTGCGGACCCTTTGGGTTCGAGAACTATGTAGACATGACCGAGACACCTCTCCGGTCAATAACCAATAGCGGGACCTGGATGCCCATATTGGCTCCCACATATTCTACGAAGATCTTTATCGGTCGGACCGCATAACAACATACGTTGTTCCCTTTGTCATCGGTATGTTACTTGCCCGAGATTCGATCGTCGGTATCTCGATACCTAGTTCAATCTCGTTACCGGCAAGTCTCTTTACTCGTTCCGTAATACATCATCTCGCAACTAACTCATTAGTAACAATGCTTGCAAGGCTTATAGTTATGTGCATTACCGAGTGGGCCCAGAGATACCTCTCCGACAATCGGAGTGACAAATCCTAATCTCGAAATACGCCAACCCAACAAGTACCTTTGGAGACACCTGTAGAGCACCTTTATAATCACCCAGTTACGTTGTGACG
The DNA here is from genome assembly GCF_002575655.3 of Aegilops tauschii subsp. strangulata. Taxonomy (NCBI): domain Eukaryota; kingdom Viridiplantae; phylum Streptophyta; class Magnoliopsida; order Poales; family Poaceae; genus Aegilops; species Aegilops tauschii. Next base: position 80,204,682 of record NC_053037.3, read on the forward strand.
TTTGGTAGCACACAAAGTGTTCCTCCGGTAAACGGGAGTTGCATAATCTCATAGTCATAGGAACATGTATAAGTCATGAAGAAAGCAATAGCAACATACTAAACGATCGGGTGCTAAGCTAACGAAATGGGTCAAGTCAATCACGTCATTCTCCTAATGAGGTGATCCTGTTAATCAAATGACAACTCATGTCTATGGTTAGGAAACATAACCATCTTTGATTAACGAGCTAGTCAAGTAGAGGCATACTAGTGACACTCTGTTTGTCTATGTATTCACACATGTATTACGTTTCCAGTTAATGCAATTCTAGCATGAATAATAAACATTTATCATGATATAAGGAAATATATAATACTTTATTATTGCCTCTAGGGCATATTTCCTTCAGTTGTAGCCTCCCCACTTAGAGTTTTGCTTAACAAGTGTCGTGGGTGATTCTAGACACCGGTAAGTTAGGCTGGTGTGTGCGGTCAGGTGTGTTTTCAATTAAAAGACTGTAGACGGAATTAGTCCCGATGGACTAAAGAAATCCGTTACTCGTGGGTAAAGAGTACACCCTCTGCAGAGGTTAAATCTATTCGAATAGCCGTGTCCATGGGTAAGGACTACAGTCTGAGATGGGTCAAGTGTCGGTCTTAGTGTCGGTCTTCGGAGGAGAAACTACTAAACCGGAACATGGATCATGACTTGTGACTTATGATGATTGTGATTATTATTATATTGGACTAACCCTTTTTATTACTTGAATTATTGAGTATCCCTGACGGTTCTACCTCCTGGATATTCATTGTGATTATTTTCTTATAAGCCCTTTATGTGGTGTTGCTCAGACGCCCGGCTGTGGCATGCTTGTTATTTGTTTACTTTATAAGCCCTTTATGTGGTGTCGCTCAGACGCCCGACTGTGGCATGCCTGTTATTTGTTTACTTTATAAGCCCTTTATGTGGTGTCGCTGAGACGCCCGACTGTGGCATGCTTGTTATTTGTTTACTTTATAAGCCCTTTATGTGGTGTCGCTCAGACGCCCGACTGAGGCACGCTTTCTGTTGTCGTCCTTTCGAGGCGTCGCTTCAGACCCCGATCGGTGCATTTTTTTCTATTCTCGGATTGCATATTCATGTTTTATACGAACAACCTGCATGCGTGCATCATGGATTTTGTTTATTTCGTGACTGACATTGCGATCATAGAATGTTTCAGAGCGTGGTTATCATTTGTTATATTATTCCCGTGTTCATAATGTTTGCGAGTACATTCAAAAGTACTCACTGGCTTGTCCCTGGCTATTGTCTTGGCCAGATTACCTGCTTGGAGAGGAGCGTTGCGATGACAGCCCCGGAACCTAAGCAACGGTGATAGCAGCCTTGCGAAGATAGGAGTTAACCTGGTCAGCTGTTCCTGTGGGAAATGGAGTCCCATAGACGCAGATGAACCACAAACCGCTTCCGCCATCAACCACTAGAAACCATTTGTTGTACTCTTAGGCCACAATGGTCTTGTACTACATGTTTTGTACTTTGCTTGGGATTTCTGTATCAAGTTGGTGCCTCATCAGCTAACAGTAATCCTGGGGCTGGTGAGCACAAGGGCCATTTTCTGGGAAATTAATATCCCGAAAATCGGTCCTGACAAACTTGGTATCAGAGCCAGGCTGACCATTGGCTAATCCTATCTTAGCCAGGTCAAAAAACCTAGGTTAACCCACCCACCAGACCTTAACCTCACCACAACCAAGCTTATCCTACCCGATAGCCCCCACAGTGACCCCGACAGCTTTTGGCAGTCGGTACCCAACCTATCAGACTAGCCCAGTAAGCTACACGCCCATGATCGACACCTGAGTTGCCCCATTCGCAAGCGTGCGAAGGAAGACTCCGTTTTCTTTATATAAAGGGAACGTTTGGCCCAACCGACAATTGATATTGCCCCCACAACACGATATGTCATCCAACCCAGATGCTATACATGAGGCCACTCCGTGATCTTACCAAACATCCCTCACCTTGTGCACTGCCTTCACAGCCATTTGTTTTTCAGGTCGCACCTTGGGATTCATATAAAGACCCCAGATGCCACCCCGGGGGGGATTTTATCAAAATAATTGTGGGATTTTGACAACAGTACCATGGGTTTTCCCCAGCCATCCTGGTACAATCTGTTCAAATCGAGGGTCACTCTCACCCCCTCGAAATATTGTACAGCCAGGCACACCCCGTAGGTAGACCCAAACCAAGACCCTACGGAAGTTCCCTTCATCGGGAAAATCCATACCCACTCCAACAATGGCAATTAAGATTGCTGCTTATGGAACGGTTACCCATCTTCAATTCATGGTACCCTATGCCAGTGAATGTGGCTATTTTGTTTTCCGAATAGTGCAGCAGCCAGAGAAACCACATCCTTTCCCTACACCTGAGTAAAGAAAAGTCCGACGCTAATTGAGCTGGTGCACTATGTCATCGCTCGAGAGCACTTGACCCAACAAGTGATGGATTTTTCTCCAGACCCTTGCTGTGTAAGACCCTAGTCGCCATTAGCAGACCCCTGAGGGCCAGACTAAGAGAGACGCCTTTTGTGAGTCCCCCATCCGCTCCAAGTAGACGAGAGATATATCCCATTGCAAGGAATATTTTTCCTCGTAACATATAGCTTATTTCCTGAACCGTCAGCACCGCGGTTATATCTGTTTGTGTATCGTTTGACTGCTTGTTGTGATAACTATGTTGTGCTTTAATATTTTCTGTATTCGTATATTGCATTGGTTGAAGTTGTTTCTCGTGATAAAATAAAATCGATTGTTTTTAATTATAGCAAACTTCATAGTAAGGTTTTTCTTAAAAGACCACTGCGATGAAAAATGTTTTTCTCAATAAAAATAATTAATTTGCATGCTCGCGTTATACGACTCGCGAGACGCATACACTAAATACACGACCACGCGTTCTTCTATCACCTAATCGATTACCTTGCTAGTACACCACAACTGCACCTTAGTTAGCGATTCTACTGTGACCCCGTCCTATCATGTGTGTGGAGTAACCGCTTTCCATGTTACGATTATCGCATGGTACGAGCAATCCTTTTGCAAAATATGTCCTTAGCAAATCTCGAGGACGAGATTTTTCTTAAGGGGGGTAGTGTTGTAACACCCCAAAAATTTAACCATGTTTTGTTTATTAAAATTTTGCTAAGAAATTAAATTTTCTTTTTTCTGGATTTATTTTTGATCTCAGAACCTCTCTTTTCTCCTAAGTTGTGGAGTTTTCACCCCAAGTGAAAACTTTCCAATTATTATTGGACTTGTTTACCCTCTCTAATAAAACAATTCTTTTATCAGTGGGATTATTTATAATTATTTTTCCCTGGGCTGTATTTCTCTAAAATGGGTTTTCATAAGTTTTCGGGTCCCATTTGCACTACAACCCTTTGATAAATTCATTTAAAAATCCCACCAAAATTTGGGGATGACATGTGATGTTCCTAGATCACTTTTGTGCAAAAATACCCTTTAGTCATTTGGAGATTTTGAGCTTTTCCCCAAGTTTTCAAATCTGGTCCAGTTTGCACTTTTGCACTACAACTTATTTAAATATTTCTTTAAAGCTTCCACCAAAATTAGGGGATGTTAGTAGGAGTATATTATTCAACTTTATGCAAAAACCCACTGGTGTTCTATGGAAAATTTGAGCAAAACATCCTCTTTTGCTCGCTGGTCCAGTTTGGCTTTTTCTACAGCAACTCTGATTTTTGTTGCTCTAATGCCCATAATCTTCCTCCTGCTTATCAACCACCCTGCAAAACCCTTGAGTCCAGGAGAATCGACCTATTGGAGTATTTTTGGTCCATGAAACTATGCCTTTTACTTTCTGTCCAGAATTGGTTTTCCCAAAAACTTGCACTATCAAGTTTCTAGTCTTGACCAACTGACCTTACCACCCCCTTTTGCATCTAGAGAGACACTAGTCTGGAGAGTTTGGCCACCCCAAGAAATGCCTAGGTGCCCTTGGCATTTTGTCAAACACCTTATGTGCATGGTCAGATTTGACATAGCTTTTAGTTTGCACACTGGACCTGCTTGCTTTGCCTAACCACCATGTCCACTAACCTCCTTGCAAACAATAACCTAGACCTGCCAAACCTCACATGATGTGGAGCCCTCTGGCATGCCATGGCATTTTGCCGAACAGCTCGCGTGCGTGCGCTGGGCGCGCCCAGAGCGCACGTTTTGCACGCGCGCACGCAACCGAGCTGCCGCGTTCACTCGCCCCGCGCCCCTGGCCGTTGCTCGCCCGCAGAGCCGCGCCCGTCCTCATCCGCTCGCCAGAACCCTCCAAGCCCCCCCCCCCTGGCGCCCTATAGCGCCGCCGTCAGGTCGCCCGTGGCAGCGAGCGGGCGGCCGCAGCAGTCTCTGCCATGGACGGTGCCGCCCGAGCCACAGCCGCGCGCCAGCTAGCCCCTGGGCAGCCCGAGCTTATCCAAGAGCGCGTCTGCTAGCGCCTGTCGCCGCCACGTCGTCCTGCAGGCTACAGAACGGCGGTTCGCCGTCGAGCTTATCCCCGGCCGCCGCGGAACCGACCTACTCGCGCTATAAATAGGACCCCCGAGCTCGCCTAGGCCCTCAGGCAACCTCAAGCCAACCCTTTGGAGCTCCCCTAGCCCGCAATCGACGGAGGAAGGCCGTCTTCCCCATCTCCGACAGGTTCGGCCGCCGCCACTCCCCGGCTCCGCTCGTCGCAACCAGAGCCTCCCCCGTCCAACCAGTGCCACCATCCCCTTCCCCTCGATCTCGCGGAGCCACCCAACACCTCAAATTTGCTCGGGAGCCACCGTAGCCCAAACCCCCAAATCCTCCCGAAGCCACCTGCGCCGCGGAGCTCGCCGCCGGCGACTCCCTTCGCCCCCGCCAGCCTGTCGACCACCGGGAGGACCGCCCTGGACTGGCGGATCCATCCCCGCCATCAGAACCCCGCGAGGAGCCTCCATTCGCCGACGGCAATCGCCGGAGCTCCGCCTCCGTTCGGCCAGAAGAAAGGAAGGCGGGGACGGCTGGTCAAACCTGACCAGTGGACCCAAGGGGCCCACTGTCAGTGACCCACGGGTCGGCCCGCGCGGGTTAAGTGGAGGCGTAAATCCTGAAGTACGTGTCCTCCTCTCGAAAGCGTATTTCGTCCGAAACATTTTCTTTTCTGTTTTATTTTAAAAACAGGATTTTGACTAAACTTTGACTGGCTATATCTTTTTAAATAAAACTCCAAATGAATTAATTCTTTTTCCTACCTCTCTCAAATTCCACCTAGTTTATTTTAAGATTTATTTCAAAAATATCTAGGACAACATTTTGCGCTGTTTTTAAAGTATGTGTTAATTTGAATATTTTCAAAAATAGGATTTTTGAAGAAGGAAGCAACTTTCAAAAAGTGCACCCCCTTGCATACTCTTGAAGGCAAGCATTCTGAACCCTGGCATAATATTTTTGTGTGTTGTTTGATACGGTTACAACACCACCTTGACATGGAGTATTCGTTATTTTATGTGACGATACAATCATACGCATGAGTGCATAATGAAGATTCTTTGCTGTTAGAAATGGATATGCTTGTGATAGTAATCATCTTCGTATGCCTTTCATGCCTACCGGAAGGAAGCCGGGAAGGTCTCTGTCTTGGGTAGACACGATCTTGTCCCTAGTTCCTCGTCGAGACGAGTGTGTCCAGTATGGCATGATGAGGTAGGATGAGTGGTGATTCTATCTGTTAATTGAAATATATTTGTTATGCTAATCATACAGGGAATACTTGGACCTCCTGAGTCGGCCGTAGATCGAGTCTTGTTCCAATAACCCCCATACTTGTTTTGTACTACCACTTGTCCCTGCCACAGGTAGGGTACGGTTCAGTAAGTTGTCAACCCCTTCCTAGCACACACCGTACAGAGAGGCCATGGTGGAAGATACCGGATGCATCCGGTAGGCATGCCACCTGGTCCGGGGGCATGGGTGTTTCCGGTTGGGACCGAGAGGGGGCACCCCTTAGAGCGCGCGATATAAATTTGATCCCATGCTACGCGAGGTTGTAGCCTCCCCACTTAGAGTTTTGCTTAACAGGTGTCGTCGGTGATTCCAGACACCGGTAAGTTAGGCTGGTGTGTGCGGTCAGGTGTGTTTTCAATTAAAAGACCGTAGACGGAACTAGTCCCGATGGACTAAAGAAATCTGTTACTCGTGGGTAAAGAGTACACCCTCTGCAGAGGTTAAATCTATTCGAATAGCCGTGTCCATGGGTAAGGACTACAGTCTGAGATGGGTCAAGTGTCGGTCTTCGGAGGAGAAACTACTAAACCGGAACATGGATCATGACTTGTGACTTATGATGATTGTGATTATTATTATATTGGACTAACCCTTTTTATTACTTGAATTATTGAGTATCCCTGGGACGGTTCTACCTCCTGGATATTCATTGTGATTATTTTCTTATAAGCCCTTTATGTGGTGTCGCTCAGACGCCCGACTGTGGCATGCTTGTTATTTGTTTACTTTATAAGCCCTTTATGTGGTGTCGCTCAGATGCCCGACTGTGGCATGCCTGTTATTTGTTTACTTTATAAGCCCTTTATGTGGTGTCGCTCAGACGCCCGACTGTGGCATGCTTGTTATTTGTTTACTTTATAAGCCCTTTATGTGGTGTCGCTCAGACGCCCGACTGAGGCACGCTTTCTGTTGTCGTCCTTTCGAGGCGTCGCTTCAGTCACCCGATCGGTGCATTTTTTAATTTCTATTCTCGGATTGCATATTCATGTTTTATACGAACAACCTGCATGCGTGCATCATGGATTTTGTTTATTTCGTGACTGACATTGCGATCATAGAATATTTCAGAGCATGATTATCATTTGTTATATTATACCCATGTTCATAATGTTTGCGAGTACATTCAAAAGTACTCACTGGCTTCTCCCTGGCTATTGTCTTGGCCAGATTACCTGCTTGGAGAGGAGCGTTGCGATGACAGCCCCGGAACCTAAGCAACGGTGATAGCAGCCTCGCGAAGATAGGAGTTAACCTGGTCAGCTGTTTCTGTGGGAAATGGAGTCCCATAGACGCAGATGAACCACAAACCGCCTCCGCCATCAACCACTAGAAACCATTTGTTGTACTCTTAGGCCACAATGGTCTTGTACTACATATTTTGTACTTTGCTTGGGATTTCCGTATCAAGTTGGTGCCTCATCAGCTAACAGTAATCCTGGGGCTGGTGAGCACAAGGGCCATTTTCTGGGAAATTAATATCCCGAAAACCGGTCCTGACAATATGCTAGGCTCGTCAAGTTTAACCTGAGTATTCTGCGTGTGCAAAACTGGCTTGCACCCGTTGTAGATGGACATAGAGCTTATCACACCCGATCATCACGTGGTGTCTGGGCACGACGAACTTTGGCAACGGTGCATACTCAGGGAGAACACTTTTATCTTGAAATTTTAGTGAGAGATCATCTTATAATGCTACCGTCAATCAAATCAAGATAAGATGCATAAAAGATAAACATCACATGCAATCAATATAAGTGATATGATATGGCCATCATCACCTTGCGTTTGTGATCACCATCTCCGAAGCACTGTCATGATTACCATCGTCACTGGCGCGACACCTTGATCTCCATCGTAGCATCGTTGTCGTCTCGCCAACTATTGCTTTTACGACTATCGCTACCGCTTAGTGATAAAGTAAAACAATTACATGGCGATTGCATTGCATACAATAAAGCGACAACCATATGGCTCCTGCCAGTTGCCGATAACTCGGTTATAAAACATGATCATCTCATACAATAAAATATAGCATCATGTCTTGACCATATCACATCACAACATGCCCTGCAAAAACAAGTTAGACGTCCTCTACTTTGTTGTTGCAAGTTTTACGTGGCTGCTACGGGCTTAGCAAGAACCGTTCTTACCTACGCATCAAAACCACAACGATAGTTTGTCAAGTTGGTGCTGTTTTAACCTTCGCAAGGACCGGGCGTAGCCACACTCGGTTCAACTAAAGTGAGAGAGACAGACACCCGCCAGTCACCTTTAAGCAACGAGTGCTCGCAACGGTGAAACCAGTCTCGCGTAAGCGTACGCGTAATGTCGGTCCGGGCCGCTTCATCTCACAATACCGCTGAACCAAAATATGACATGCTGGTAAGCAGTATGACTTATATCGCCCACAACTCACTTGTGTTCTACTCGTGCATATAACATCAATGCATAAAACCAGGCTCGGATGCCACTGTTGGGGAACGTAGTAATTTCAAAAAAATTCCTATGCACACGCAAGATCATGGTGATGCATAGCAACGAGAGGGGAGAGTGTTGTCCACGTACCCTCGTAGACGGAAAGCGGAAGCGTTAACACAACGCGGTTGATGTAGTCGTACGTCTTCACGATCCGACCGATCAAGTACCGAACGCACGGCACCTCCGAGTTCAGCACACGTTCAGCTCGATGACGTCCCTCGAACTCCGATCCAGCCGAGTGTTGAGGGAGAGTTTCGTCAGCACGACGGCGTGGTGACAATGATGATGTTCTACCGACGCAGGGCTTCGCCTAAGCACAGCTACGATATTATCGAGGTTTAATATGGTGGAGGGGGGCACCGCACACGGCTAAGAGATCAATGATCAATTGTGTGTCTGGAGGTGCCCCCCTGCCCCCGTATATAAAGGAGCAAGGGGGGTTCGGCCGGCCAAGGGGAGAGGCGCGCCAGGAGGAGTCCTACTCCTACCGGGAGTAGGACTCCCCCCTTTTCTATGTTGGACTAGGAGAGAAAGGGGGAAGAGGTGGAGGGGAGGAAGGAAAGGGGGGGGGGCGCCGCCCCCCTCTCCTTGTCCTATTCGGACTGGGGGGGAGGGGCGTGCGGCCCTGCCCTAGCCTCCTCTCCTCTCTTCCACCTAGGCCCACTAAGGCCATTAAGTTACCGGGGGGTTCCGGTAACCTCCCGGTACTCCGGAAAAATCCCGATTTCACCCGGAACACTTCCGATATCCAAACATAAGCTTCCAATATATCAATCTTTATGTCTCGACCATTTCGAGACTCCTCGTCATGTCCGTGATCACATCCGGGACTCCGAACAACCTTCGGTACATCAAAACATATAAACTCATAATATAACTATCATCGTAACGTTAAGCGTGCGGACCCTACGGGTTCGAGAACTATGTAGACATGACCGAGACACCTCTCTGGTCAATAACCAATAGCGGAACCTGGATGCTCATATTGGTTCCCACATATTCTACGAAGATCTTTATCGGTGAGACCGCATAACAACGTACGTTGTTCCCTTTGTCATCGGTATGTTACTTGCCCGAGATTCGATCGTCGGTATCTCGATACCTAGTTCAATCTCGTTACCGGCAAGTCTCTTTACTCGTTCCGTAATACATCATCCCACAACTAACTCATTAGTTACAATTCTTGCAAGGCTTATAGTGATGTGTATTACTGAGTGGGCCCAAAGATACCTCTCCGACAATCGGAGTGACAAATCCTAATCTCGAAATACGCCAACCCAACAAGTACCTTTGGAGACACCTGTAGAGCACCTTTATAATCACCCAGTTACGTTGTGACGTTTGGTAGCACACAAAGTGTTCCTCCGGTAAACGGGGGTTGCATAATCTCATAGTCATAGGAACATGTATAAGTCATGAAGAAAGCAATAGCAATATACTAAACGATCGAGTGCTAAGCTAACGGAATGGGTCAAGTCAATCACATCATTCTCCTAATGATGTGATCCCGTTAATCATATGACAACTCATTTCTATGGCTAGGAAACATAACCATCTTTGATCAACGAGCTAGTCAAGTAGAGGCATACTAGTGACACTCTGTTTGTCTATGTATTCACACAAGTATTATGTTTCCGGTTAATACAATTCTAGCATGAATAATAAACATTTATCATGATATGAGGAAATAAATAATAACTTTATTATTGCCTCTAGGGCATATTTCCTTCATAACCAGCATGCTCGGTCTTCAGGTAAACTCTCTTTACCTCCATAGTTTCCATAGCATTGAAACCTATCTTATCCAAGACAAAAATGCTTGCATGGCAGGGGATGCGCTAGTAGAATAGTGAAAATTTAAAATTATAAGTTGAAGCAAATGAAGCATATATAAGTCATGCTTAATTACGAAAAAAAGACTTGTCGTTGTGACTTACTATATCCACTTCGAAGGTCTCATCCAGCTTGATGCTGAAGTGCCTATCATCAACAAGGAAATTTCTGTCGCACGGACCGCGCTGGTCTTCACAAAATTCACACTTAATGAAATATTTTTCGTCGTCAGACGACATTTCCTATGTTCATATAGGTGAAACATTAAACACTTACTAGTTCTATTAATTCAACTAATTCAACTACTTCTATTAGTTCAACTAGTTCTATTAATTCAACTAATTCAACTAAGCATTTAATAAAAATAAACGTGTTCTATTAATTTTTTTACTAAAATAAAGTAGCTAGTTCCATATAGTAATATTTTAATTAGATCATCAAATCTCAGATATCTAAATTTTCTTACTAAAAATAAACTAGTTTTATTAATTCACTAAGAATTTACTAAAAATAAACTAGTTCTATTAATTTTCTTACTAAAATATATAAAGTAGCTATATATATAGTAATATTTTAATTAGATCATCAAATCTCATATACCTAAATTTTGTTACTAAAAATAAACTAGTTCTACTAATTCAACTAGTTCAACTAAGCATTTACTAAAAATAAACTAGTTATATTAATTCAACTAGTTTAAATAATCTCATATACCTAAATTTTCTTACTAAAAATAAACTTGTTCTATTAATTTTCATACTAAAAATAAACTAGTTATATTAATTCAACTAGTTCAAATCTCATATATATACCTAATTAATATCTAGCTAATTCATCTAAAATTGACATTAATATTTAACATCTTTTCCATATAATTCATCTAACATTAACATTCTAACATTCTTATCTACGTAATTTATCTAACATTAATCTAAATAACAGAAAACAGAAAATAAGTAAAAACAATATGTGTGTGTATGTGTGTGTGTGTACGAGCAGGGGGCGGCGGCATATGGGCGGCGGCGCGAGACGGCGATGCGACGGGGACGGCGCGACTACGAGCGGCAGGCCGGGGGCAACGGTGCGATCGAGACGGCGACGTGGTACGGGGCGGCGGCGACTGGTGGCGGGGGCGACGGCGGTGACGGCGACGGCGGTGATGGCGACGACGGGCGGTGAGGGCGACGGCGGTGAAGGCGACGACGGGCGGCGGGGGCGACGGCGCGCGGCGGGGGCGGCGATGTCGCGCGAAGTAGTTGGAGAAGAAGTGGTGGTCGATGAAACTGAATTTTTCGTAAGTGCCATATATATAGGAGGGGCCTTTAGTACCGGTTGGAGCCACCAACCGATACTAAAGGCCAATTTTCGTTAGGCGAAGGGGCGGGAAACTGCCCCCTTTAGTACCGGTTTGTGGCTCCAACCGGTACTAAAGGCCCCCCTTTAGTACCGGTTGGAGCCACGACCCGGTACTAAAGGTGTGCGCTAGCGCAGGAGCGGTGCGGGCAAGTTTAGTCCCACCTCGCTAGCCGAGGGGCGCCCGCACCAGTTTAAAAGCCCCGGCGCGGCTGCTGTCTCGAACTCCTCTCTATAGCAGGCTTCTGGGCCTAACTTTGGCGCGCTGCCCGTTGAGCCTTCTAGCCCTTCCGGGCCTGTATTTGCAAACCCTAGGGTTGGCAGGCCCAGCGGGCAGCGCCCCAACAATTTTTTATATAATTTTCTTCTATTTATTTCCGAGTAATTTTTTTTGCTGTATTTAGTTTCTTTGTGAATATAAAAAAAATATATAGTTTTTTCTTTTCTGCATTATTTACTTTTCGCTATTCATTTTGTAGTGATTTTCAATTTCACCGTCATTTAGCTCTCTAAACAAATCGGTAAATGACTGAAAAACAGCAAATGATGTCAGAACGTGTTGGAAATTGATGACGTCGCTTTGAATAATGCATACTGAACGCAAAAATAGGCTGGAGTTCAAATAAGTTTAAAAAACATTAAAGTACCCGTGTAACAGATGAGTTCTCGTCCGAAACCCTGATGCTCCGAAAGAGATTGTCCAGTTTGTACATGAGGTGCGTCCAGTTTTCGCCGTGACCCTCTCTACTCTTTTGCACATGCTATGCGGGCGAAATGATGATACCATGCCAAGTTCCAACGTTTTCAGAGTTCATTTTGTAGTGATTTTCAATTTCACCGTCATTTAGCTCTCTAAACAAAGCGGTAAATGACTGAAAAACAGCAAATGATGTCAGAACGTGTTGGAAATTGATGACGTCGCTTTGAATGATGCATATTGAACGTAAAAATAGGCTGGAGTTCAAATAAGTTTAAAAAACATTGAAGTGCCCGTGTAACAGATGAGTTCTCGTCCGAAACCCTGATACTCCGAAAGAGATTGTCAAGTTTGTACACGAGGTGCGTCCAGTTTTCGCCGTGACCCTCTCTACTCTTTTGCACATGCTATGCGGGGGAAATGATGATACCATGCCAAGTTCCAACATTTTCAGAGTTCATTTTGTAGTGATTTTCAATTTCACCGTCATTTAGCTCCCTAAACAAATCGGTAAATGACTGAAAAACAGCAAATGGTGTCAGAATGTGTTGGAAATTGATGACGTCGCTTTGAATAATGCATACTGAACGCAAAAATAGGCTGGAGTTCAAATAAGTTTAAAAAACATTGAAGTGCCTGTGTAACAGATGAGTTCTCGTCCGAAACCCTGATACTCCGAAAGAGATTGTCAAGTTTGTACACGAGGTGCGTCCAGTTTTCGCCGTGACCCTCTCTACTCTTTTGCACATGCTATGCGGGCGAAATGATGATACCATGCCAAGTTCCAACATTTTCAGAGTTCATTTTGTAGTGATTTTCAATTTCACCGTCATTTAGCTCTCTAAACAAATCGGTAAATGACTGAAAAACAGCAAATGATGTCAGAACGTGTTGGAAATTGATGACGTCGCTTTGAATGATGCATACTGAACGCAAAAATAGGCTGGAGTTCAAATAAGTTTAAAAAACATTGAAGTGCCCGTGTAACAAATGAGTTCTCGTTCGAAACCCTGATACTCCGAAAGAGATTGTCCAGTTTGTACACGAGGTGCGTCCAGTTTTCGCCGTGACCCTCTCTACTCTTTTGCATATGCTATGCGGGCGAAATGATGATACCATGCCAAGTTCCAACATTTTCAGAGTTCATTTTGTAGTGATTTTCAATTTCACCATCATTTAGCTCCCTAAACAAATCGGTAAATGACTGAAAACAGCAAATGATGTCAGAACGTGTTGGAAATTGATGACGTCGCTTTGAATGATGCATATTGAATGCAAAAATAGGCTGGAGTTCAAATGACTGAAAAACAGCAAATGATGTCGGAACGTGTTGGAAATTGATGATGTCGCTTTGAATGGTGTGTACGGAACGCAATAAAGTCTGGAGTTGTAATAAGTTTAAAAAAATGAAGTGCCCATTTAACAGATGAGTTCTCGTCAGAAACCCTGATACTTCGAAAGAGATTGTCCAGTTTGTACACGAAGTGCGTCCAGTTTTTGCCGTAACACAAGAAGTCCGGAGTTGTAATAAGTTATTAAAGATAAAAGAGGCACAATGCTCATTAATTAGCTTCAAGCCTTTTGGAATAGTGCAAACTGCACTGCACATAGCTCCGTGCAGTCTACACTATTTCTAAAGGCTTAAAGCTAAGCAACGTGCAGATGAGCATTGCGCCTCTCCTTCATCGTCTCTGCACTCCGGGCTTATAAACCGCTCCTAGTGCCTCTCTCTTCGCGAGGTGGGACTAAAAAACAGCTTACTAAGAAACTATAGTACCGGTTCATGGCACGAACTGGTACTAAAGGTGCCCGTGGGGCCACAGCCTGACCACAGCCTGACGCAGCATCATTAGTACCGGTTCGTGACACGAACCGGTACAAAAGGTTGCTCACGAACCGGTACTAATGATCTCCGCCCGCCTAGCCGTTGGAACCGGCACTAATGGACACATTAGTGCCGGCTCAAAATCAAACCGGCACTAATGTGCTTCACATTTGACCCTTTTTCTACTAGTGAGTTGACATCCAAAGTTCAACAGAATAATTTTTACATAAAAATTTAGTATAGCTAAAAGAAAAAGAAACAAACAATAAACTTAGATGCTTGACGTTTTGTTCACAAACAATACACTGCATCAACATAACTACGAAACCTCAAACAAGAAAATATTTAACAATATTTTGCATAGAACAAGTGCCTGATACACGGGTCCAAGTTCAGAATAAATTTTAAAAATAAACATCATTTAATTAAAGACATGGATACTAGGAAAACACTAGCATATGGTCTTGCAAAGCAAGTTCCTAATCAACCTTGTATATTTTCATCATCTACAAATAAAAAATATATAGTACTATGCTTCCATAATTTTTCAAAGAACAAAGACCCTAGCATACTCTGAAGAACTAAAAGAGCAGGACGCGAGGGCTGCATCGAGGGCGGCTGCTGGTTATCGCCGGCGAGGTCTCTCACCGGAGTTCGCCGAGCGCCCCTCTCTTCCTTCGTCGCCGCGTGCTGCCGCGAGGAACGGCCGAGTGGAAGCAGCTTTTTTCGAGGAGAGATTGACAAAGGAGGACGACGATGGGGTTCGATCGAACGGCTGCTCTGTCACTGTGTCCCGATCAGACGGTTGGCGAGGTGACCGGCCGAAACCAGTGCCACACCAGCACTACAGTTCTTAATCTACCAGGCAATGAGCCACACTGCTAGAGAAGAAAGTACCGACGGCGGCGGCTAGGAACCCTACCTGTCGCGCTCGGGAAGGACTCTGGCCGTTCGCTCGGGAGGGAGAAGGCTCACTTGAGGGAAAATAGACGGTCAATTCCTGCTTCTTTTGATCCCCTCTTCTTCCCTTCCTTTGGTTAGGAATACCTGCGAATCAGGCGGCTTCCCTTCCTTCTTTGCTCAGGAATATTTGGGATTCCATTAATGCTTCCCCCTTTCCATTCGTCGCCTTCCCTGCGAGCTTTTGGTTGGTTTAGCACCTATTTTTTGGATCGATCAGTTCATGCCGGGTCGATTTGGTCAAGGATTCCGTAGTAACCTGTTGCAGTCTCTACCGCCATTTGATCTTTCTTATCGGTTCTATTTTCAGGAATCTACAAGAACAATGGCTATCTGTTGGTGTCCTGCAATGGCGGTCTCAATCAGATGCGCGCCGCTGCTGTAAGTACAGCTTGTGACGATCACAATGCATCTACTGCGCTGTCTATATTTCTGAGCCATCGCTGCTGTTCAAATACTAATGCTGAACCATCAATATTCCACTGTTAAATCAGATGCGAGATACTTAAATGTCACTCATCATGCCGAAGTGGGACAAAACTTTATTTTGGGCTGATTCTAGGTCAGCAACTCTTTCTGGGTAAAGTTCCTCTTTAGGTCGAGCTACATGGAACCTCTTATCTTCAGCCCTTCAACATTGCTTTGAGATCCGTATTCTTCAATTCAGTTAAGGATAGCCTCGGAACTTCTTTCTGTAGTCACTGCAATTCTTAACAATTCAGTTAAGGATAGCCTCTGTCTTATCCTTTTCTGTTGCTCTGCCTACAGTGAGTTCTGAGATATATTTGATGTGGACTACTTCATAGCATCATTGGGAGATGAGGTCCTGATACTGAAAGAGCTGCCTCCAAGGCTGAAATTAAGGAGAGTTGAATGGGGATATCTTCGCTCCATGCCGCCCGTCAGTTGGTCTGATATATCCTATTACCATAATCATGTTTCTTTGCACCTCTTCATTTCTCATGATGTATCTAGATCATATGCATACCCAGATAAAGATCGTAGGTAGTCGAAAAATGCCAATGGTGGCCGCGCTGCAGGCAGGCCGGAATCTCACCCGTCGGACCACCACAGGGATCCGCGCTGTCAGAGTATATGGCATGTATTGGATTTATTTTTGCCCCGTATTGAACCAGAGAGGCCCCACGCACATGCAAAGGCATCTAGGCTCAGACGTGCCCCTGACATGTACGCACTGCTGTAGGAGCTGTAGACCTGTGCGTCCTTGTGCGTGGCGACTCTGTACGCTCGTGTGCATGCATGCCGTGGAGGATCGTTGGCCAGCGAAGACCACTAGCTGGTCAATTGCGGACGTGGAGCACCGGCGACCAGCGAATACACATTCCACTAAACGGTTACGCTGCCGTTTGTGTTTAAAAAACATTACCGCTTTTTAATCTGTTGTACTCGCTAGAAATTCCGAACAGCTTGCCACATGTGCGTGCTAATGGTGAATGCAATAGATCTACCAGTTTTAGTCTTGACTAATCACGCCATGTTCATGTATAATGGCCGATTTGCATTAGCGCTTCACTTTGGTGGCAGCCAGGTAGGTCCCACCACATGCAAACGAATCTAGACTTCGACCACTTGGTCTGACATGTATGCACACCGCGTCGAGCTGAGTGCATGGCCATGCACAGTAGTTTCCATGGCTGGCCACAAGTTCGACGAGAGGAATCGTGGAGCAATGCTGGCCAGCTGACTGTTAAGATTGTTCTTCATTAGCCCCTATTGATTAAGCGCATCCAGATTAATTTGTTTTTTGCGGCTGCACTCCCCAAGTTCTGCCCGTTAGTGTGAAAACTTCTATGTTTAATCTGGCAAATAAAGTTAACCGCTCTCCCGATTACAATATTGGATTAGAGAGTAAACAGGACGAAGACTTTCGCATCAGTGTGTACGTAATGATAGCAAGATAGTTAACGGGTATTTACTGACAAATACCTAATAGTTTTTTTTATAAAGGACTTTTCATTGAATAGATATATCGAGATGATACAATCGTATTGAAAGAAAGTCCGACCTTTGCATAGCTAGATGCACACAGCCAAAAAGTACAAAGCAGTCTAAAAAAATTATTCGATACAAAGGCAAGCAATAAATCTTGTCCAGCCTAAGAAGCGGTAGACCCTATCCGTAAATCACACCGCCATCCATGTGGGTAGAAAACCTCCCTGGCCGTACGCTCCAGCCGTGTAGACGCCATCATAAAAAGGTCCTTGTCCTCCGGTTTCTGCATAGGAGATTTGACACATTTATTGTTAAAAACCACGTCATTCCTGATAAGCCACATTGCCCAGCATAAGGCCGCCGCTCCCACAAGAATATGTGCAGAAAATTGTTTATCAGTACCCCGCAACCAGTTGCCGAACATATTCCGTACACTACATGGTGGGTATAAATTCGAAGCTACTTGGACCATGGCCCAAACTGTCCGAGCAAACTTACACTCGAAAAATAAGTGTTTAATAGTCTCGTCATGTTGGCAAAAGACACATGTCTTGGACCCATGCCAGTTTCGTCGTGCCAGGTTATCTCTGGTTAGGATGACTCCTTTGTTTAGAAACCAGAGGAAAATCTTCACTCTTAGAGGAATTTTTAGCTTCCACAATTTCCTATTATCAACTGGAACATCACAATGAACCATTGCATCATACATGGATTTGACCGAAAATTTGCCATTCTGATGCAAGTTCCATCGAAAAGTGTCCGGCTCATATGACAGTTGAATGTCCTCCAGGCGAGTGAGTAATTCATTCCATGCTGCCAGACGAGTGCCCAAAAGATCCCTATGAAAAGAAATATCGGGATTTTCTTGTCCGAAGACTTGTTTGATCGTGACGAATTTATGTCTAACGATCCGGTATAAGCTCGGATATTGCACCATTAGTGAGTTGTTCCCTAACCAGGTATCCTCCCAGAAACGAACCTGAGAACCATCCCTAACCGAGAAGGTCCCAAATTGAAAGAAGAATTCCTTGGCCTTCATGACACCACTCCAAAAATGTGAATCCCCAGGTTTCCAATGAATTTGAGAAATGGCATTGGATCCCACATACTTGTTGCGAATGATTTCCTGCCATACTCCATTCTCAGTGAGTAGTTTATAAACCCACTTGCTAAGAAGAGCGATGTTTTTAATCTCAAGGTCTTGGATACCCAGACCCCCCTGACTTTTAGGTCTGCATAATACGCTTGACCTAGCAAGTCGATATTTTTTGGTTTCGTTACCAGACTGCCAAAAAAAGCTGGATCTAAAGTAATCTAGCCGCTGTAGAACCCCTTTCGACAGGTGGAAGAATGACAACATA
The DNA here is from genome assembly GCF_002575655.3 of Aegilops tauschii subsp. strangulata. NCBI lineage: Eukaryota > Viridiplantae > Streptophyta > Magnoliopsida > Poales > Poaceae > Aegilops > Aegilops tauschii. The sequence continues at coordinate 80,222,955 of NC_053037.3, forward strand.
TATAAAACCATGTTGCTTAGGACGGAATTGATCAAGATCAGTCGGCCCCCATAAGACAAGAGTTTGGCCTTCCAACTGGCTAATCGTTTCTCCAGTCTCTCTTCCACATGCCTCCAGTCAGCGATAGTTAAACGGCGATAGTGTATGGGAATACCCAGATACCGAATCGGAAACTGCCCAAGCTGGCATCCGAAAATCTCAGCATATTCGGGTGCTGATTCTGCAGCATCACCAAAGTAAAAAAGTTCGCTTTTATGAAAATTAATTTTGAGACCAGAAAGTTCCTCGAAAGCACATAAGAGCAGCTTGAGATTTCTAGCCTTATCTAGATCATGATCCATGAATAGTATCGTGTCATCCGCATATTGTAGAATAGATAGTCCATCTTCTACCAAGAGTGGGATGACCACTTATTTGACCATCCAGCTTAGCCCGCTCAACAAGGGTAGCTAGCATGTCAGCGACTATGTTAAATAGGATGGGAGATGCGGGGTCGCCTTGACGAAGCCCCTTCCGTGTCTGAAAATAGTTGCCAACGTCATTGTTAACTTTTATGGCCACACTACCTCCAGAGACAAAGCTCTCTACCCAGCGACACCATTTTTGTGAAAACCCCTTCATGCGCAAAGTTTGCAACAGGAAGGGTCACTTAACTTTGTCGTATGCTTTTTCAAAATCAATTTTAAGAATGACACCGTTCAACTTTTTCCGGTGCAGCTCATGAACAATTTCATGCAGGACGACCACTCCATCTAATATGTTTCGTCCTTGCATAAATGTTGTTTGAGTGGGTTTTACGACATGATCAGCTACACCATTCAACCGATTAGTCGCTACCTTCGTAAAATTTTTAAAACTAACATTTAGGAGACAAATCGGTCGATATTGTTGAATACGACTAGCCTCCTTAATCTTAGGCAATAGGATAATTTCCCCAAAGTTTAAACGAGCAATATCAAGGTCCTCGGAATGCAGTTGGTTAAACAACTGAACCAAGTCTGCCTTAATCACGTCCCAAAAGCATTGATAGAACTCTGCGGAGAAGCCATCCAGTCCCGGCGCCTTGTTGTGTTCCATCTGGAACACAGCAGTTCGAATTTCCTCCTCTGAAAACAGAGAGGTTAGGAATTCATTTTCCGCGTCTGTAACTTGAGTAATGTCATGAGTAACAGATTCGTCCAACTGAAAATTAGTTTCAGCTGAAGGCCCAAAAAGGTCTTTGTAATACTTAGTGATAAAATTTCTAAGTGGTACGTCCCCCTCAATTCGACCTTCCTCCTGGTCAAGGGAGAATATACGCTTCTTTCTATGTCTGCCATTGGCTAGCATTTGAAAGTATTTCGTATTATCATCACCTTGCACCAGCGAGTCCTCCTTGCTACGTTGGTACCATTTAATCTCTTCCTCGCGTAGTAAGCGAGCAATTTGCTCGTTAAGATTACTTTTTTTTGTTCAATCTAACAGCAGAAAGAGGCCTCACCTCCACTATTTTATCAAGGGCATCAATTAAGGTAGACAATCGCAATTTTTCTTTTTTGTAAATGCCAGCGGTATGTTTGGACCATCCTCGGAGGAATCGACGCAAGGCGTGGATTCGATTATTCCATCGTTGAATGGGTGTGTTACCGCGAGGCTGGCGCGCCCACACCTTCTTAACCAGCTCATGAAATCCCTCTCTAGTGAGCCATCCCAGTTCAAATTAAAACTGGTGACGGTTAGAACATGGGATTGGTTGACCAAAATCGGCTAGCAACGGGGCGTGTTCCGACAAGGCCTCAATTCTTTCTAGTGCCCGAACCGAGGCTAGGGGATATTTATATTCCCAATCAATGGTAACTAGCACCCGGTCCAGTTTTTTAAAGGTTGGCACCGATCGGTTATTGGCCCAGGTATACTGACGACCAGACATCGTGATCTCCCTCAGGTCCAGGCTGTCAATAACAGCATTAAAGAGGAAAGGCCACATAGTGTCAAACCGATCATTGTTTTTTTCCAGTTGATATCGAAGGATATTAAAATCCCCCCCGATTAACATGGGATGGGGATTGTCTCGACCGGTGTTGACTAATTTTTTTAGAAATGCAGACTTATACTCCTCTTGAGCGGCGCCATATACAGCCACCAAACTCCAGGTGAAGTTGTCGGACTTATTTCGAAGGTGGAATTTAATATGATATTCCCCCTTTGACGTGGACAAAAGTTGTAAGTATGTAGAGTTAATACCTAGCAAAATTCCCCCGGACCTCCCGGTCGGCAGTAAGACGTGCCATTCGTAATCAAAACCGCATGAAAAGTGGTCCAGATCACGCGTTGGAAAATCACGTTTACCCGACTCAGTGATAGCCACAAAGTCCAACGAATGATCCTTTACGCAATCGGCAATATTAACTTTCACATATGACTATGCATATTGCTTATCCATTTCCACAACCTGTTTGTGATTAGCAATCGCTGACACAACATTTTTCAATCGAAAGCATATATAGTCACACATTTGTGCCATGAAAAAATTTGGACACTTAATAACCTCCTAATTTCAATGTACCATCACCATATGCAGGATACACATGTATTTGATTTTGCATAGAGATTAGCGTGCAGAACACAACTGAATCAAACTCGAAAAATGATTGAGATATCGACTGACTTACATTGACAGCCAAGTCATATTTTTAATTACCCACTCAAGCCCTCTTTACCAACCAGCTTGCAGTTAGGTCGTCTTGCCAACGAATACCCTCATGGACAGTTCGAGAGCACCTTTTCAGTTAGGGCTCCCTCTCCAAATTCTCCAGATATACTTTTCGCACTCTCACCCTGATGAGACAACACAAACCATTATTACTATAACTGCCTTAAAAATCGACACATTTTGACAAAATAACTTAAGCTAACACACAGCATGTGCTGGTTTTGACTAATACACAGATCATGTTCTACATACAGAACTAGCAACCATAATTGGAATACCCATCACCCAACTTAGTAATTTGATATGGTTCACAAACGGTACAAATCCTTTATAATAATTACAAACATACGCTCTAGTGAGTCAAATGGATCGCTGACAGGGAACAACAACCAACGAAACAGAGCTTGAGCAGCTTCAACCAGGGAAATTGCTGAATTGGCCAGAAGGCAATACTATAGGATCGCAACAATAGGAAATTGCATCGGATTAAACACCTTCTACATCAGGGTTCAGGACACAGTCCATATCAACATGGTTCTGATCAGGAACAAAATTTTATTCATTTATCCTCCTTGACAAACAGAGTACTGAACTGGAATAGACCAGTCAATCAACAAGTCATGGAAACAATGAGTTTCATCAAAATTCGAAGTCCCACTATGCCAAATAACATGACATGGTTCAATGATCACGCAAGCGTATCATGAATACATTGGGTCACATGAGTTTTACAACTAATTTAATTTACAAGAAGTTGGCAAAGGAGGATATTTATTTCTCCACACAGCTTAGTTATCTACCGAAATTAACATATTAATCACCAGAAAACTGGCTAAAGTTAGCTTATCATTTAATCATAAAAAAGGCATGAACACACTTCATGCGGTGTTCTTCAGAAAAATGTCAGTAGAGTTACTTATGAAGCAGAATTCCCAAAACTAGGAACAAACAATGACACACTACTGATCAAAACAAATGACAACTGCAAATCCATTCGGTCAAGCCCATTAACAGCTGGAAACAACAGAAAAAAAAAAAGAACATACACATTCAGTCATGGCAGCACATACATGAATTGAAACAGTCCAAGATGCATTCACATAACTGACATGAGAATCAATACTTGCAGGCAAAATCTACACACAATTTTTTCTTGGCCCGTAGAACAAATCTGCAATTTTTTCAAATGCCTGGTTCCTTGGCACGGCTTCCCCACCGGCGATGCGAAGAGAAGCCTGCAACTCCACCGGACGGGCCAAGGCGATATGTTCTGCATCCACAACTCGGAGCCGGCAGATAAAAAAAAAACAGAAAAGTAAGACATTGAACGAGAAGTTAGACAGAAATCGGCAAGCCACTCCAATCATATCCACTTTTGTATCATAATCCACCTAGCGCAGAGAATGAAAGATTACCCAACATCAATCAACTAATGTTCTGCTTAAACTTCAACACTTTCCAACTCCAAAAATGTAGCCAAACCAGCACACATCCGAACATGAACTATCCCTATTGATCTTCCCACAACCTATCACTTGGATGTACACCAATCATGGGAGAAGCAGTTTAAGCTTAACAGCTGCGAATCAAGCATGAGAGGAAACAAAAAATCTTACCTCCTTGTCCAGCCGCGAGTAGCTTCAGAGCACACCTCGTATCTCTGCCCATTCCCCCCCTCCTACAATCAAATCTAGCACCATCAGTAAAGGAATTCCCAAAAAGAACGCCGTCGAATCAATAGGGCAAAGATGGGGGAAGGAGACCATTGAAGCAAAATGAACATACCCGTCGAGCTCGAGGTCGTCTGTCGACATTTCGTCAGGTGCTTTGCCAAGCCTCACCCTATAGCAGTGTCTCGCAACAGACAACACCAAATGATTAGATTTTTTTCCGAGGACACGAGCGATGCAAATATAGATCTAAATGAACAAACATTCCTCTGGCCAACACGCTTAATTACACAACTATATAAAAAAAGGCAAAAAGAGTTTTTGTTTTCTTTTCGCCTATAAATCCAAGGCAAGCATTGAGCTATCAACTATACAGTTTTCAGTACCATATATAATTAAATCTTCCGTCTCCCAACAATACCATCTACAAAATAACATCATCCGGCTCCGAAAAAACAGAACATATATAAATTACTCCACGTTTATAGCATCGTGCTAATTCCAAAAAATAACAGTTCTTGTGGCCACAAGACAAATCACACCCACCATCAGACCAAAACCTCAGACAACTGATACAATAAAACAGCCATTCCACACTGTCCATAAGGTGCTGCATAGTTTCTTGCTAGCTAACCGAATTTACCACTAGAGGTAACTGGAGGTAACCCATATTTTTGCAACACACAAATCTGAAACGAGTAATCTGAACATGTTTTCCTTGTTTACCAGCACCCCTAACGGCCCACTTCAGTGAACGAGAAGTTAGACAGAAAATCGACAAGCCACTCCAATCATATGCACTTGTATCGTAATCCACCTAGCGCAGATAATGAAAGATTACCTAACATCAATCAACTAATATTATGCTTAATCTTCAGCACCTCAAAAAATACGTAGCCAGAGCAGCACAAATCCTAACCTGAACTACCCCTATTGATCTTCACACACACCTATCACTTTGATGTACACGCATCATGGGAGAAGCAGTTCTAAGTTTATCAGCTGCGAATCAAGCATGAGAGGAAACAGAAAATCTTACCTCGTTGTCCAGCCGCTAGTAGCTTCAGAGCACACAGCACACCTCGTATCTCTGCCCATCTCCAGCTTCCTGAGCTTCGCCGGCCTTCTCCGTCTCTAGAGCCGGCGCACTCATGGAATCCTGGGATTTCACTTGGAACACAGTACAATTCCATCCGGCGATGTGTGCTCCCCTCGTCCTACAATCAGATCTAGCAGGATCAGTAAAGGCATTCCCAAAACACAAAACGCCGTCGAATCGGATGGGGCAAAGATTGGGGTAGGAGACCATTGAAGCAGCATGAACATACCCGTCGAGGTCGAGGCCGTTGGTCGACATCTCGCCGGCGGGGAATCGCCACCGCGGTGCGCCTCTCTGAAATAACATAGCAGCCGCCGCGCCGAGCTTGTGTGCAAAGAGAGGCGAATGACGAGCCAACCTGGTCGCGTGGCTCTATCTGCTCCACGGAGGTCACCAGGCCCACTTTACATGTGCTAATTCGAAACAGCCGGTCCAGCCAAAGCAGTCATCCCGCGGGCCGGAGGAACATCTGTGTTGGTGGGCCGAACACCAATACGCCTATGCGCGCGTAGGTGTATCAAGGGCCGTATTTCATCCACTAGCCCTGCCACACTGCTGCAATGAAATGACAGATCAACAATCCCAAAGCCCATACTGATGGACCAGATTGCGGCCTGCCTGTAGCCCGGCAACCAAAAGCCCTCACTCCGTAGGTAGTAAGTTTTGGGAAAACCGCATGAAGAAGTACAAGGTCCTTTATCTGAATAAAACAGATGCCGGGCGTGCAAATAATGGCCTACCCATGTAGATTCAGAAACTGAGGTGCCGTGTCAATTTTGATACATTGAGATTTAGCCCTGACTTAGAAGAGCTGGGAAGGTGTGTGGTTCAAATTCTTTGTCAGAATGGACCCTTTGTGGTCTCCTTTTTGGGGCATGAGATGGACATGCTTGCCTTCTCTGGGTTTACACATGGTTGCAGCAACGAGGAGGCCGAGGAGTTCACAAGGATGAGGTATGGCATCGCATCCAAAATTTCTCAAGATGTTTCAGACCTTCAGTTAACAGATGAATTGTGCCTTGAACTTGGAAGATACGCTTAGCCATGGTGGAAAGAGAAAGTGGTCGACTCCAATGTGAAGATGAAAGGCGGGCTCTGTCCATTAACACTAGAGGAGATTGCATTGGTATTGAAGGCACTCGACATTGATGGTGAAATGTATGGTGGACAAAGAAAAATGGTTGCACTGACCTCAGCTAATCCCAAGGTCATTAGTTCAGCATCTTCAACACAGTACTGTATGATTGTCAGGTCTTTTATTTATATTTATCTGTTATTGGTGTTGATCATGTAAGAAAAGCGACATTACTTTTTTCGACAAAGGGTGGATTTTATTGACTCAAAATGAAGCATCAAGTTGATACAAACACGATGAGAACACACCCGGTCTTTGCATAACTAAGATGCACACAGCCAACACCAACACACACAAAAACCCGCTAGCAAATAGCAAATTCATATAAGACCAAAGCTACGCCTAAGCGAGAGAAAAACCCGAAGCGAACAAATCCACGATCGACAAACTACAACAATGACCATATCCACACCAGCCATCTCATGACACCATAAGGACAACGAGGTTATTCAACAGCAACGCCTTCATGAAGGGAGCGATGCTCGAGCGTCGCCGTCACCGGATCCAACCACCAAAGGTCGGACTCTAAGTTTTCACCCTGAAGAATCAGTCTAAGAATATACGAGCAATGCCTTCAACAAGGGAATGATGCAAAAACATCACCATTGCCATGTATGACCACTCGTGTCAGACATAGGTTTTCACCTCGGAGCTCGAGACCGGGTACTCGAAAACACCGCCATCGAAATCAATCATATGTTGTTGCCACCGCTTTTCCACGATCCTAGCAGCTGCTCGCCGTTGTACAACCATATCCTCTGCGTCAAGTCGTTGTCCATCGTTTGTATCTCGTTGCCGAATGAAACCACCGGATCTGAAGAGAGTAATCCCCGCAAAGATCTTTTGGTGGCCATCGCAATCCGCAACGAGGCCGCCGCTGACCGGAGTGATTATCACATGGACCAACACCGTCGGCGGAGCACATCATCGGTGAGTGCCATCTGGCCAAAGAGAGCCCTATCCAGGTCTATAGACCAAAAGCAGACATGACCGGATTTGAAGCACGAAAGACAGATCTGTCCACCAGGTAAGAACCACGGCACCGCAGCCAACCTGGCCACAACACCACAGCCAAAATCCACCGAGGCGCCCCTATGGCCAAAATCTAATGCTTAGCAGGGGCACTGCCGCCACAAAGCGAATGGATCTGGCCGTCGCGCTGCACCGGCCCCGCGCCTCCGGCACAGCCTCGCCGCCATGCCGCCGGTAGCCGTCACCACGCCCCATAGGAGGACGTCGAGAACAGTCGCCGGTCGCCGCGACCCAGCCGAGTCCCGACGCGCGCCGACGTGCCGCCCGAAGCTGCCGCCCTACAGACCGGAGGCCGTCGCGAGAAGGCGCCCCACCGCCGCCGTCGGCCCCGTGAGCTTTGCCAGCGGCGTTCTCCGGCAGCGGCGCGGCGAGGCGTGTAGAAAGGAGCGGCGGCGGCGCTAGCAACCGCGTTCCGCCCGAGTCGCCCAGGCTAGGCGACGCGGGCGTTCTGTTCTGGCTTTGCCCCCTCCTTTTGGCAGCATTGGATTATATGTTGTCCTTGGAGAGTGATGAACTAAGACATTTGAGAATGCTCCTGGTTGTAAGTTGTAACATGGCAAAAGTTGCTGAAGGCCATCGTAGGTACCTTTTGCCAAGTTCCAGTATTCCCCTTGTTATGTTGAATTGTATCATGATACTTTTCACTAGATATAGAAGTTTGTCCCTTGGAATAAGTATTAAGAAACATTTATTACCTCCTCGCAAAATAGAAAGAAAGGGAGAGAGAAAGAAAAATAACACCTATATATTAACCTGCCCCATGCCATGCTGCATGATCTCAACTATTTTTTTTATAGGAGTAGCAGGATTTTCTCAAATCCCAACTTTTAGAATTCTTAAACTGTGTGATAGTACTCAAATTTTTGAAACACGGAGTATTCTGTTGTAATATGAAACTTTGAGATGTCACATTCCTGTTTCCGGAAAAACTTTTGTCCCATTTTCTTTCAACTGTTTATTTGTTCCCATGTCCACAGATACTTTGGGTTCAAGAAGGCAGTGCTACTTGACCAGAAACTTATAGTTGAGCTAGCTAACTTTTAGAATTCTTTACTTAAATTGTGTAATAATACTCAAATCTCTGAAACATGGAGCATTCTCTTGTAAGCTGAAACTTTGAGATTTCACATTATGAAAAACCATGCTATACTGCTATCACATTTATTTATTTTGTTTGTATCCGTGTATTATAACACAATGCTCTGTTGATCAACGTGTTGGTCCCTTTGCTTCCTAACATTTTTTTTGACGTGAACAGCAGGAGTTCTGCTTTGACATTAAACGAAAATAGAAGTTTCACTTCCTAACATATATGACACCATGGATCAAACAACCTAGCCAAATGGGTATAGACATGTATATGGAAAGAAAAGGACAAATCGGCGTCTGACTAGTTGGCACCGCACAGGGGCGCTTTAGGCTGTGGCTTGAAACGGGCGCCTTAGGTGTGCGTGGAGCAATGCATGAAGGGATCTATTACGGGATTAACGGACTAACAAACGCGTGCGATTGGGATTGGAGAAGGAGGGATGATGGCCCCCACCCTGACTGAAATTTGGGGTGTGGGGGTGGGGGATTGTTAGAGGAAAATCCGTAAAAGCCCAATAGTAGGTTCATGCGTCTAGGATTACTGGTCCACGTGTCTCCGTATCAAATATGACTAGCAAAAGGGCCCGTGCGTTGCAACAGGAGAAAAAAAATCATAATCTCCAAAGGCCTTGACAACATTTTGCTGCATCATCGATAACATTTTGGCGAACATTTTTTTTCAATTTCATTAACATTTTTTAATACATGAACTTTTAAAAAAATGCATGAACATTATTTGATGTCCCAAACAATTGTTTTCAAAATTGCGAACATTTTTTTGAATCCACAAACATTTTATGATTTATTGAACATTTTATTTAAATTTTTTTAAAATTTTTGGAATTTTTTAAGTACCAAATATTTAAAGGAGAAAAGATGAAAATAGAAAATAAAAATAAAAAAGAAATTTAAAAACACGCCGCTCACGCATGGGCCGGCCCAAACGGGCGTGTTGCGTCTTCTCCCAGCGTGCAGAGCGCAGTATAGGAGGTCTCTACTCCATGGGCCGGCCTAGGCGGGGATTCCCATGTGTGAAATGTATTTTTGTCACTTATAGCTGGCACTCGTGGGTAATATTTTACAACTTTGGGGGCAATTTATGCGACGTACCGCCAGAAGCACTAATGACATTATTATTAGGTATAGATATAGATATCTAGGGCTATTGGTCCAGCGTCTCCGTATCGAATATGGTATTTGAAACGGACACGCGGGGTCTGGGACGTATCTGTGTCTTTTTTGGTTGTACATGTAACAAAAAGAAAAGAAATTAACCTACATACAAGATGACAGACCAAAATCAAACGGACGCGCAAGGTCTGGTACGCTTTGCCGAAAAAGAAGAAAGAGACCAAAATCAACTATAGGTTACTCAAGAACAACATGGATCAAGATCCAGCTGACTATCTACCTCAAGCACATGTCTTCCAGCCGGCAAACCTTCTCCTTGCACATGGAAGGTTAGAAAAACTTGCTCATGGCTGACCTCCTCCTATTGCATGAACCCTAGACCTAGACAATCGTGTCATGGGAGGGGCAGAATAAAGCGCACAAGTAGGGGCTCACTACAGAGAGAAAACTATGCCTCAATGTCATCATCGCTGTTGCAAGTCACCGCCATCGCCAGGCCAGAATCCGAGAACTTCAGAGTTTGCATGAGGAGGAGACGAGGGGAGGCAGGAGGAACAAGAGATTTATCGGGAAGATTCTTTCATCATGGGGGGAGGAACACGGGAGATGCGACGTTGTCACCACTTTGTAATGATCCGATCTATAGAGAAAGGATCGAACGAAGGGGAAAAGGGGGAGCATGTGAGATTTGCTTGTAGATAAAGAAGGTGAGGTACATGACAGTTGAGGTGCCTCTCACTCAGGCCGATCATAGTGGGAGTAACTTAGTAACATAATGCTTATGTGGAAAATAGTAAAAGACGTGAATTGAAGATAGATGTTTGTGGTAACATAACGCACCCCAAAAAATGAGTCTACATCTAAATAAATGAAGGCCTGTATGGTACCACACATGTTACTACCCACTATGAAGGTACTTCCTTCGATCTGTATTACTTGTCTTAGATTTGTCTAGACCTGGGTCTAGACAAATCTAATACAAGTAATATGGATGGAGCGGTAATATATAGTATGTAGTAACATATGCATGTTAGTAGTCTACTGTCTAAGTTACCTCCTACTATGACCAGCTTCATGCAGGAGCACACTTAAATACACATGCAAGCTTGGCCCGTGGGACCATGCTGACTTGGCACACTGGGTCCCCTGGTCAACTCACCCGCAAAAAAAAGGGTCCCCTGGTCAACTGTAGTCCACCACATCATCAGAGGATGCGGGTGTGACACTCCGCTCTTCTTCAGAATGAGCTTCACATGACGCTGTGTTCTCATCTGGCTAGATTGTTGCAGTAGGGAAGCGCTGCCGCAGTGTGTCGTAGTCCTCCCAAGTAGCGGTTATGGTTGGAGAAGATGACCAGCGTACATGGAGCTCGACAAGGGCCTTGTCGCCGTGCTTAACCATGCAGCGCTCTACTTGCTCGTTGTCGCTTGTCATTAGGTCCGGTGGCTGTGGCAGCTCGACGAAGACCAGAGTGTAGTTGGGGGTGAATAGCTTGAGCTGCAAAACATGAAAGACATCATGGACGTGGCTGTCCGGCGGTAGGGTCAATTTGTAGAGGGAGCCAATCTTGTCTTTTGATCTTGAAGGGCCCATAACGCGAGCTTGGCGCATGGGCAACGGCGACAGAGGATCGTGTGTATGGTTGGGGCTTCAGCAGCACAGGGTCGCCCCACTTTGAAATTGCACTCAGTCCGATGGGGACCAACTTTCTTCTTGAAACAACGCTGGGCACGGAGGAGTTGCTCCCGAAGGACCGTAGTGTCCATGCCCCAGTCCTAGTGCTCAGTGTTGAGGACTAGAGCCACCTTGTCATCCCAGAGCGGCATGCCCCTGAGGTTGGTCTCAACACCATAAAAAGCTTTTGAAGGGAGTGAAATTAATCACGAGTGGAAAGAAAATTGTACCAAAACTCCGCCATCGGTGGCCACTAGCGCTGGCATCGCGGAGCGTCATGGAACACGCATTGGAGTGCATTTCCATGCACCGATTCACCCTCTCACTCCGGTCATCCGCCGGGAGGTGGTAAGCCATCGAATACAACAGCTTGGTGCCCACGGCCACGAACGGTTCGCACTAGAGCGCTTTGGTGAACACACGATTGCGATCTGGGACGATGGAGTGGGGACTCCATGTAGCTTAACAACGTTGTCACAGGACATGCGCGGCACCTTGTGGTGTTGAAGGGGTGGCAGAGCGGAACGAAGTGGGCGAACTTGGTCAATCGATCACCCTTCCGATTTGGGCAAGCTGTCACAACCCTAGAATAATGCTTGTAATTAGTTGCATCAGTGAGCATCATGCATCTTGTTAAATTCAAGAAATTTGAATTGAGGAATATTTGCAAGCTTCAAAATTTTTAATAAAGGGAAAAGAACCCTAAAAATTGCATTCAATGATTCCATAAATTCCTTCATTGATATGTGATAATTTTGGCATGGGTTTTGATCCAAACCAAAAATAGTGAACATTTTTAAGAAATTATTTGGGCTTTGAATTTAAATCAATATTCTATTTGAGTTTGGATTTATATTCATAATATTTAGAATATAAATTCAAAATGCCCTGAAATAATTTATGTGCATCATTTATGACAACACAAATATTTTAGAGAAGTTTGGCACTGGTTTGAATTTCTCTGAATTTTAAAAAGTGGCAAAGAAATAAGAAAAACAAAATAAAAATAAAAATAAAAAGGGAATAGAAACTTACCTTGCGCGACCCAGCTGGCCGCCCAGCCCACCAGGGGCTCCCCTGTCTTCAACCTCCCGCCAGTAGGACGCCAGGCGCGTGCCCGACGCGTGGGCACGCCTAGCGCCCCACGCAGCAGCCTGACCGCCCTCTCCCCGCCAGCACGACACCGTGGATAGGCTCCGCGAAGCCGTCCTGATCCCACTGATCCTCCATTCGCCCCTCACCCTGTCCCTCGCTCTCTCCTCGCCATGGTCGAGAGTCATGCGAGCTTGCCATCGGCGCACGCGTAGCCAGCGCCTCCCTCCTCGACCCCTGGACATGCCCACAAGCTTCGCCGCATCGTCTTCGTCCTCTCCATCGAGCCACGCAAGCCCGGACGCTTCACAACATCGCCATCGCCATCGTCTTCAACCTCCTGCATCACCAACTGCCATGTTTGATTCTCGCCTTCAAGCCGTCCCCGAGCTCGCCAACCATGCCGGAAGAATCCTCGTGAGATTCTGTGTGTTTTCCCCTTATCCCCATCCTCGTTTCCATCCGCTAGCCCCATTTTCCATTGTGGCCATGAGCTCCGCGCCGCCTCGCTCGCCACCGCCGTCGCTACAGGGAGCAATAGTCGTGCCCGAGCACGTAGACGTTCTCCTGCCGACCCTTGTTCATCTCGTTACAAACCCACTCTTTCGCTCCTGTCTCTTTTATTGCATTAGGACAACAACGATTCAACTGTTACTTGTTGCGGTAGTTGAACCCATTCCTCTGCAAGACCTGTCATTTTCACAGTAAATAGCTAAACCTTCCTAGCATTATTAGGAGCTTCTTGAGCCATGTTGTGACTTCATCCATGCCATGCTTGCTATGCTTAGTGTTGTGTCAGGCCTGATTCATCTGGGAATGAATTGGAATGTTGTGATCATGTTCTGATGTTGAGAGCTAAGTGTGTGAACACGATTTGGTAAAGGTAGTGATGAGAGGCCATGTAGGAGTACATGGTGGGTCGTCTCATTGAGATCGTCCTTAAGAATCGAGTTCTGTGTATGTTATCCAAGACTAGCTACTACCACACATTGGGCTCCGGTAATCAAGCTCTCTGGACTTATTAATCGCCTTGATCTCTGTCCAGGAGTTGCAACTAGTTACTGGTGTTTGTAGGTTGTGTTAGTGGTCTACCAGGTGGTACTCGGTACAGGTGGGCTTGGGACAGACTAGGCACCGTGGCCTGGTGTACAAAGCATAGTTCCATCCGTCGAGGTGGGCTTGAGAACCTTGCACACATCGTTTGGGGTCGTAATGGAAACTTCGGCCGGACTTCCCTTGCGGGTTCAACCATAGTGAAGGAAATATGCCCTAGAGACAATAATAAAGTTGTTATTTTATATTTCCTTATTCATGATAAAGGTTTATTATTCATGCTATAATTGTATTGATCGGAAACTTAAATACATGTGTGAATACATAAACAAATACCGTGTCCCTAGTAAGCCTCTACTAGACTAGCTCGTTGATCAAAGATGGTTAAGGTTTCCTAACCATAGACATGAGTTGTCATTTGATAATGGGATCTCATCATTAGGAGAATGATGTGATGGACAAGACCCATTTGTTAGCTTCACATATTGATCGTTCAGTTTTATTGCTATTGCTTTCTTCATGTCAAATGCATATTCCTTCGACTATGAGATTATGCAACTCCCAGATACCGGAGGAATACCTTGTGTGCTATCAAACTTCACAACGTAACTGGGTGATCATAAATATGCTCTACAGGTATCTCCGAAGGTGTTTGTTGAGTTGGCATAGATCGAGATTAGGATTTGTCACTCCGAGTATCGGAGAGGTACCTCTGGGCTCTCTCGGTAATACACATCATAAGCTTGCAAGCAAATGACTAAGGAGTTAGTTACAAGGTGATGTATTACGGAACGAGTAAAGAGACTTGCCGGTAACGAGATTGAACTAGGTATAGAGATACCGACGATTGAATCTCGGGCAAGTAACATGCCGATGGACAAAGGGAATTACGTATGTTGTCATAACAGTTCGATCGATAAAGATCTTCGTAGAATATGTAGGAGCCAATATGGGCATCCAGGTTCCGCTATTGGTTATTGACCAGAGAGGTGTCTCGGTCATGTCTACATAGTTCTCGAACCGGTAGGGTCCGCACGCTTAACGTTGGATGTCGATTTGGTATTATATGAGTTATGCGGTTTGGTGACTGAATGTTGTTCGGAGTCCTGGATGAGATCATGGACATGAGAGGAGCTCCGGAATGGTCTGGAGGTAAAGATTGATATATAGGACGATGCTATTTGGTCTCCGGAATGGCTTCAGAATGCACAGGAAAGTTATCGGAATACCGGAAGGGGTTCCAGAGGCACCGGGCACTACTAGAAAAACGGCTATAGCTAATATGGACATTAATGGCGCACCATGTATGTGGTGCGCCATTAATGGCCATATTACTAATGGCGCACCTGGTGTGTGGTGCGCCATTACTAGTTTTGTCCTGGCCCCACACCCTTCCCAGACTTAGCAGTGGCGCACCAAGGGAAAGTGCGCCATTACTAGTTTTAACTAGTAATGGCGCACCACACCCACGGTGCGCCACTACTAACAATTTTTTTTTTCAATTTTTTTTCAAAACTAGTAATGGCGCACCACACACCAGGTGCACCATTAGTAACCCTGGTTACCAATGGCGCATTCCTAGGAGTTGCACCATTGGTAACCTGAGAGCAGCTAGATATTTTTGACAGCCACCTACCACACTCACTTTCCCCACTTCATTCTCTCCACCTCTACCAAGCTTGGTCTCGCCTGCCTCCTCCTCCTCACCTCATTTGCACTATAGATTCACCCAAATTAAGTGGTTAAATTTCCTTTTTTTGATAGGTAAGTAAGGGGAAAGCTTTCTTTATGTTCTAGATCTACTTTTTTCTCCCTCCAACGTACACACATTTTATGGCCTAGATCTACGTATGTTTGTGGTGTTGCATATGTTTGTGTTTGCAGGTACCGGTATTTGAAATGCGATAGTTGCCAATATTTTGCCGGAATGTTGATTTGTTTCCGTTTCGGCGAGAATTTGGCACTATGCATTCTTTTTGGTCCTATTTTTAGGCATAGTCATGCCAAATTTTTTTTGGTTCTAAAATATCGTTTTGCTCTACCCCGCAGGCGACCATGGTCCGCACGATGACCGAAGGCATCGTGAATAGGTTTTTGAGCTCCGTGAAGGCCGAGATGCTTCAAAAGAACGAGACGGAGATAAGATGTCCGTGTCGAAGATGCAAGCTGAAGAGCCTTATGGACCCGGATTCCAGACAGGTGCGGGACCACCTGCTCGTGCGTGGTTTCATGGATGGCTATCGGTGGCAAGGTGATGAAGATGATTATGAAGTCGTCCATGGGGGCCGGGCAAGAAATAAGGAAGGGCAGCAAGACAATAGCGGCGAGGGCGGGCGAGAAGATGAAGAATCTCCAGGACATGATCACGAAGTAGATGCAGGACACAGTCATCATGTAGAAGATGCCGGACATGATGATGAGGAAGATCAAGACGAAGGGCATGATCATGAAGATGAAGATGCCGGAGCAGACGACGATGGACCATCGATGGGCTGGGTGCAGGACCCTCATATTCAAGAGCTGCTTCTCAAGCAGACAGGTAACGCAAGAGCTGCCGCCCGAGAGAAAGCCAAGCTGGATCAACTGGAGATAGACGCGGTTACTCCACTGTATGAAGGATGCAGGCCCGAGGATACCCGCCTGAAAGTAACGCTCATGGCTCTGGAGATGAAGGTAAAACACAAAATGACCGACGCATGCTTCGACGAGAACATGTCATTCTGGCACGAACGTCTTTCCAAGGGGAACAAGTGCCTGACCAGTTTCGAGGGGGCGAAGAAAATCGTGTGTCCTCTGGATTTACCGCACGTGAAATACCATGTGTGCATGAACGATTGCATCATTTATCGGGACGAGCACGCGGAGTCTACCATATGTCCGGTGTGCGGCGTCACTCGATACAAGAAGAGGAAGAAAGCTCCTCGAAAAGTGGTGTGGTACTTTCCGATCACTCCTAGTCTGCAGCGGTATTTCGCGGACCCTAAGCTAGCAAAGCTCCTGCATTGGCACGCGGATAGGGAGGAGAAGAAGCGAGAAGATGACGGAAATGATCCGGAGATAAATAAAAAAGACAAGATGTTGAGTCACCGTAAGGATGCGAGCCAGTGGCAAGCGTTGAACTTCAAACACCCAGAATTTGGGGACGATCCAAGGAACATCATGCTGGGCGCGAGCACCGATGGAGTCAATCCGTTTGGCAGCCAGAGAAGTACACATAGCACCTGACCTGTCTTTGTGTGGATGTACAACCTTCCCCCCTAGATGTGCATGAAGAGGAAGTACATTCACATGAGTATGCTAATTGAAGGGCCGAAACAACCAAGGAACGACATCAATCTGTATCTGGGGCTACTGAAAGAGGAGCTAGACACGCTGTGGAAAATGCCAGCCAATACGTGGGACGCCGCAGCGAAACAATATTTCCCTATGAGAGCCGCACTGCTCACGACGGTGCACGACTATATCGGTTACGGATATGTCGCGGGGTAGGTGGTCCACGGATTTTGTGCATGCGTCAGGTGCATGGATGACACAACGTATCGCCAGCTAGATAGAGATCCCGGGTCTTCGAAAACCGTGTTCATGGGACATCGAAGGTGGCTTCGCGACGATGACGCATGGAGAAAACGCAAGGATCTGTTCGATGGTGAAACCGAACCCCGAAGACCCCCACGTACGAGGAGCGGCGAGGAAATAGACGAGCTGTTGAAAAATTGGAAAGAGTGCCCACCGCCGGGAAAGAAGCGAAAGGCGCCACAGCCGCTGCTGAAGGTATGGAAAACGAGGTCTGTTTTCTGGGACTTGCCGTACTGGAAGATCCTCCGTGTGCCTCACAGCCTTGATGTCATGCATATCACGAAGAACGTGTGCGAGAGTCTGCTTGGTACCTTGCTCAACATGCCAGAGAGGACCAAATATGGGCCGAAAGCAAGGGCAGACTTGCAATCAATGGGCATCTGGGAGGAGCTTCACGCAAAACACCCTAATGATGATGATGATGAGGTGAAGGACACGGAAAGTCGTCGCAAAGGCAAAAAGGCCAAGAAGATCGAATATGACTGCCCTCCCGCATGCTTCACTCAAAGTCAGAAGGAGATCGAGCAGTTTTTCACCTGCCTCGTAGGAGTAAAATTTCCTGGCGGTTACGCGGGGAAGATAAGCAGATACCTAGACTCAGCGAAGCAAAAGTTCAGCGGGATGAAGTCTCACGACTCACGTGCTAATGACGCAGATACTTCCAGTTGCAATCCGTGGGATCATGGACGCGCACGTCTGTGAAACGCTATTTGGCCTATGCAACTTTTTCGACGTCATCTGTCGGAAGTCGGTTGGCGTGAGGCAACTCAGAAGGCTACAGGAAGAGATCGTGGTGATAATATGCGAGCTTGAGATGTACTTCCCGCCCGCATTCTTCGACGTTATGGTGCATCTGCTGGTCCATATCGTGGAGGATATCATCCAACTCGGGCCGACGTTCCTGCACAGCATGATGCCGTTCGAAAGGATGAATGGTGTCACCAAAGGATACGTTCGCAACAGGGCACGTCCAGATGGAAGCATAGCCAAGGGCTTTATGACCGAAGAGTCCATCTCGTTCTGCACGAATTATCTAGGCATCGAGAACCCCGTTGGTCTGCCCGTCAACAGGCACCTCGGCAGGCTCGCTGGATGGGGTCACCGCGAGAGTCGCCGCGAAATGCATGTCGACTTCAAGGGTCGACTCGCCGACTTTGAAAGAGCAAACCTAGTCGCGCTACAACACATAGACGTGGTCGATCCTTGGGTGGTAGAGCACAAAACCTTTATTGAGAAGACGTACAATGACCAAGGCCAGCAGAGGACGGACGGAGATATAATCAAAGAGCACAACTCATGTTTCACGCTTTGGTTCAAGGAGAAGCTTCTGTCATACCCTTTACATGAGGATTCTTCCGTGGAAGAAAAACTCATATTCGCCTTGTCACAGGGCGCCGAGCACAACCTGATGACCTATAAGGCGTACGATATCAACGGCTACACATCCTACACCGAGGAAAAGGACATGAAGAGCGATTATCAGAACTTCGGGGTAACGATGGAATCCTACACCGGTAACGACAAGGACAGATACTATGGAAGGATCGAGGAGATCTGGGAGCTGAGCTACGCTGGAGAGAAGGTCCCGATGTTCCGTGTCAGATGGGCCAAGAGCGTCCTAAAAGAAGACCGGTATTTCACCACCATGGTTATACCCGAAGCCAAATACAAGACCGCAGGCGCAAACGTCACCGCGGAAAATGAGCCATGGGTACTGGCTTCCCAAGTGGACCAATGCTTCTTCATTACCGACCAGTCAAAGCCCAGTCGTGTTGTCATGAGGAGAGGCAAAAGGAACATCATCGGAATGGATGGAGTCGCCAATGAACAAGACTTCGACAAGTACGGCGACCCGAAGATGGAAGATGACGATGACGATGAAGTACCATACACCACAAGAAGAAGCAGGACCACCCTACCTAAAGACGTCCGTTCAAGAGAAGAACTCAAGGGGTTCCGGGGCTAAATTATTCAACCGCAAGAAAGAAGGGCAAGAAGATTGTGAAAATATAGCTAAGATCGAATCACGACGTGTCGGCCGCGTGTGTGTGTCAGTGGCAAGCTCAATTATTACATGCAACTAAATTATTACCTGTATCACTTGATTTCAACCATGTCATCTAATTCTAAATCTTTGCACAATGGTTTTATCACTCCATTTGCATTTTCCTTTTCTTTTATCTCAATCCTTAAATTATTACATGCAACTAAAAATCCAAATAAATAAAAAAAGTTAGTAATGGCGCACCAGGAGAAGGTGCGCCATTGCTATCACGGTGTTTACGGCGCACCCCTAAATGGTGCGTCATTGATATACCAATTTTTATGGCGCACCCCTAAAAGGTGCGCTATTGCTAACCCTCCCCCACTAAAATATCCAAGATGACCCAGCCGGTCGTCCTTCTCCCCAATCTGCATCTCGCCCCTCGCCTCTCGCCACCGCCGCCGATCCCCTTCCACCACCACCGGCACCGGCACCGGCACGACATCCACCTCCGCCTCCTCCTCCTCCGCGGCCACGACCTCCACCTCCTCGGGACCCCGCCACACCACCACTTCAACAACAACAACAACGACAAACACCGCCTTGGCCTCCTCCACATCCTCGAGGTCCAGCCGCTCCAGCCTCGCCGCGGCGCGCGCCTCCCTCCCGGACCAGCCCGTCCTCTACTCCTTCCAGGAGCTCGCCGCCGCCACCAACAACTTCCTCGCCAAGCAGGGCTCCTCCGACACCTTCTGGCGCTGCTCCCTCCGCTCCCGCCCCGCCCCGCTCTTCCAGCTCCGACCGCTCCCGCTCCTCACGCCCGCGGTCGCCTCCGCCGCGCTCGCCCACGTCGCGCGCTACCACCACACCAGCCTCGCGTGCCTCCTCCATGCCGGATCCGCTACGGCCGCAAGTGTAAGCTCCCCCCTCGCCCCTCTAGATCTCCAGGTCTATTACCATCATGCGCAACGTTCGTGATGATGCCCCTCCTTTGCTCTCCTTGGCCTGCGAGCCATGGTAAACTCTGAATTTGGTTGCTTGCTTTCTTTCTTCAGTAGGCCAAGAAATAGGGAGTGAATCAAGCAACTGAATCCATCAATGTGAATCAAGCTGTGACAGGTATCTCTGCATGCTTAATTCACTGAATTTTGTTTGTAGTAGATGCACTGAAATTTACTGAATTTTGTTTGTGGTAGGAGTAGTTGCAGTTCTGAACTGCTAGGAGTACATGGAGTTGGTACTCTTCTCACTGGAGTATTTTAGTTAAATTACTCCAGGAGTACAATGAGAAGGAGTATTACAATGAGAAGGTTAATTTCAGTTAATGCCATGAGTACTCTTCTCACTGGAGTTTCAGTAGTTGTAATTTCAGTAAATTTTGCTTGTTATGTGCTTGCATGCTCGATATTCAGAAATACAGAAAAATTAGTAACATTGACAGAAATTCAATTTAACAAACCATTATCAGCTGTAGGATTTGTAAATTTTACTGTTTTTTGTTAAATGGAGTACATCTTGTAAAGTAACTGAATATTACTCCTACTCTGTTAAATGGAGTACATCTTGTAACAAAATGGAGTAGTCATGAGTACTGTAAGTTACTCCTTGTCCTTGTACTGTTAACTGAATTTTTGATTGGATATTTGCATGTACAGCAAGTCAATTTGCAACTCCTCGTCCTACACCAGGCTACTTGTGATGCCCGGATAATTAAGCTACAGTAACCCTCGACTAATGATGCCACGTCACCACGATTAGTGTTGATAATCTCGTGTTGATTCAAACCCGATTCAAATTCAAATTTAAAATAAAGTAAAATTATTATTTCTTCAAATAGTAAAACAAAAATGTGCGGTGGGTTGCAAATATTCACTAACAATTTGTCATGAAATAATTAACATTTTTCAAAATATAAAATTGCCCCTCAATATTAAAACAGTGGACCAACAACACCTTTTTATCCCATTTAAATATAAACTCAAACTTAATAAATTATTTTGAATCCAAACTTTTTCAGGTAGTGCAAAATAATCCATAGAAATTATATGGCAAGGTTTTAAATTTAAAGAAAAGTATTTTGATGCAAAAAGAAAGTACAAAACAATAGCTAAATAAATAAACAAAAAGGTAAATGGAAAGTTACTAGTAAAAGAGAAAAGGAACCTAATCTACTGGGCCCCTTGGCCCATCTAGCAAAACGGCCCAGGCTAACCCCCCACTTGCCTCCCACCTCTCGCTACAGGAGGCAGAGGTACCGTGGCGGCCATCCGCCGACGATGACCGTGCGTGGCGGCCATCCGCCCCTTGCCCCCGCCTATAAAGTCGTTGTCGTTGACCCCCCTACAAACCCTAGCCTCCATTCGCCCCTCCCCTCGCTCCCTCGTGCTCCCTCGTCCCGTTCTGGACGTGCCCAACGCCGTCATCGCCATGGCCCTCGTCGATCCCGTGGCCACTGCCCTCCCCGTTGCCTAGGACTGCGCCAGAAGCTCCTCCCGCCTCCGCTGCTTCCTCTACGCTGAAGAACGCGAGCCGAGTGCCTCTGCTTCGACCGGATCGAGTCGTTCCCCTTCTCTGCACCGCCGACGCCATTGCCGGAACTCGTCGCCTCCGAGCCTCCCCCGAGCCCGCTATGCACACCTATAGACTCACTGTGAGCTCCTTCCCCATTCCCCCTGCTTCCCCCCTTGATTTGTTGCCGTAGCCGCCGTCCCCGAGCTCGTCCGAGCTCCCGCGCACGCGTACGTGCGTGTTTGCTGCCACTTCTCTCTGTCCGCAGCTTCTCTGCTGCTCGCTGCTGCTGCTACCTTCTGTTGCTGCTGCGCTGTTTGCTGCTACTGTCGTACGCCTGCTACTGCCCCGCCACCGCTGCTACTGCCCCGCAGCCCTCGTGCGCCCCGGCCATGCCTTCGCGCGCGGGGCTCGTGCCCGGACCGCGGTCGCTCTGCCCGGCCGCGCCCTCGCCCCGCTCCCTACAGCGCGCCCTCGCGGCGACCGCACGACGCCCGCTTGCACACTGCCTGCTGCTTGTCGTCGCAACTACTTTTCTGCTCTGTTGCTTGTGCTGCTCACTACTGCTACCGCTCTTGTGCTGTTGCTGCTACATCACTACTGCTCTGCTTCTGCCGCTAGTGCTGCTTGTTGTGCGCTTATGCTGCTGCTGGCCACGACCGCGCCTAGCCCGCGCGCCGGCCGGGCCTTGGCCGTGCCTTGCGCATGCACGCGAGGCCGCGTGCCTGCTTTGCCACTACTGTTGCCCGCTGCCGCTGTCGGTGTCAAAACCGGCGGATCTCGGGTAGGGGGTCCCGAACTGTGCGTCTAGGATCGATGGTAACAGGAGACGGGGGACACGATGTTTACCCAGGTTCGGGCCGTCTCTATGGAGGTAATACCCTACTTCCTGCTTGATTGATCTTGATGAATATGAGTGTTACAAGAGTTGATCTACCACGAGATCGTAATGGCTAAACCCTAGAAGTCTAGCCTATGAGTATATGGTAATGAATCTGTCCTATCCGGACTATGCTCTCCGGTTTATATAGACACCGGAGAGATCTAGGGTTACATGGAGTCGGTTACATAAGAAGGAATCTTCATAATTGGTCGCCAAGCTTGCCTTCCACGCCAAGGAGAGTCCAATCCGGACATGGGTATAGTCTTCAGTCTTCGTGTCTTTACAGCCCATCAGTCTGGCCCAATGAGTAACAGGCCGGACGCCCGAGGACCCCTTAGTCCAGGACTCCCTCAGTAGCCCCTGAACCTGGCTTCAATGACGAGGAGTCCGGTGCGCAGTTCGTCCTCGGCATTACAAGGCGGGTTCCCCTTCTTCCGAACTCCAATATAGTCTTCGGATGTGATGATCGTATCCGGACCTGTGTATATAATTGCAGAAAATACAATACTTCACGAGTCCAATCTATCGATAACTGTTTATGACACTGCATCACGCCTGCCCGGTTATTATTTTCAACCGTTGGCTAGCCTGTCGCCCCACGTCTCGGGAAGTGGTTTTATTGGCACGTCTTGTCAAAGCAGAGATCGTGTCCCCTTATTCACGTGATTTTCAGTAATGTTGGTATGGGTAACCCAACCGTCCCCTGGGTACAACTCTTTGAGGATAGGTAAGTTTCGAGACCCAGGAGGGGACGCTCGATATTCTGGGCCTTTATATAGGGACCCAGACTTGTCTTTTTCTTCCGTGCTTGCTTCTTCCTCAACCCCAGCCACCTCGAGTTCTAGCCCTCGAGTTCTAGCCCTCGAGTCCTAATCACCACCAACCCCAATCATGTCCGGGTCCAGCCGTTCAGGCCGGTGGGTGGCTTCTTCCGTCACGGAGGAGGATATTGCGAAGCTCCGTGTAGCAAGGTACATGACCCCAGAAATCCTTCATCGGCTTCCTGCCGAGGGGCAGATTATCCCCACACCCAAATCCGGTGAGAGGGTAGTATTTGTATCCCATTTCCTCCATGGGTTAGGGTTCGCGCTTAACCCCTTCGTCCGGGGCTTATGTTCTACTATGGGCTAGATTTTCATGATCTGGCCCCGGACTCTATTCTTCTCATCTCGGCATTCATCGTCACGTGTGAAGCCTTCCTCCGGACCCCTCCGCACTTTGCTTTGTGGCTCAAGACTTTTGATGTGAGACCGCGGGCGATAGAGGGGGAGCAGGCAGAGTGCGGCAGCGTTGTAATAAACAAGCTTGCCAGCGCGGTTTGGTTTGAAGGATCCTTCGCCGAGTCTTCTTGTTGGAGTAAATGGCCACGGGTAGCCTAACCGACTCCCCCTGGCTCTTCGGAAAATTACCAGGCCCCTCAATCCTTCAAGCATGCAAAGTATAGGGCCGCCTTCCCCCAGCCGGTCCCAAGAGGACCGACTCCCAGAAGCCGGCCACGAAGAAAGCCGACTCCCGGAAGCCGACCATGAAGAAAGTCGGCTCCCAGAAGCCGGCCAAGGCTGCACCCATAAAGACTGTACCCACATAACGGTGATAGGATGGGGCGTGGCCGCAGTACAGCTCACTACCCCCGAATCCCGGGACAGGTATGGCCACAGGGCGCCGTACGGGCCAGCCATCCCCCGACCTGCGTGGCACTGTAGCCATGTTGGCCTCGATGTCGCCCACGACAGGTGCCAGTACGGCCCGTGGGCGGTGGGCCCCTTTTGCCAGAGAGACATCTGAAGACGGCACGGCCTCCTCTAGTCGGCCAGGGATGTGGCCGGCTCCCAATAGCTGGCTACCTACCTCCCTTGAAGGATGCGCCCCATTAAGGAGACAAGACGAGGTAAGGCTATAGTGAGAGCTCGCAAGGCGGTGACACTGTAGCCACGCTTACCTCGACAAAGCCCTCGTCATCAGAGGCGAGGCAACAGTAACCAGGCGCCGACAAAGCCCCCAAGCGGTGGGGCCGGCGTGCCGGCCAAGAAGCCGGCATCCGGCGGGACCCACCAGTCGGCGGGCCCCAATGACCGGCGGAGAAGCCGGCGAGCATAGACACTGACGGCTGGGACCCGCGCCCAGCCAGGTTACCATTGTACCCCTGGGGGTAGGCCTATATAAACCCCCCGGGACACCCATGCAAAGGGTTGATCTCATAGAGTTACACACACCACCTAGAGAGAAAGGGATAGCTAGCCTTGCCCTTCTTCCTCTAGCCAGACAGCTCGAGGAGCACTTGTAGCCACCTGTATTGATCTAGTGATCATGCAGAGACCCCGCAGAGCAGGACTAGGGGTGTTATCTCCACGGAGAGCCCCGAACCTGGGTAAGATTCGCCGGCGTGCATGTCTTCGCCTCATCCCGTTTCCAGCCACCGGCGATGTCTTACTGGCTCCCACAATGATAAGCCATCCGTTGGCATATGTCGCACCTACCACCCAACATTTGGCGCCCACCGTGGGGCCAGGTGCACCGTCGTCCGGAGACCTGTTCTGGATGGGAACCCTTTTCCTCCCCCGCGAGCGCAGCCAGCCTGCCGCACCCGATGGCGCTTGCCCCGACGCGCTGCAAGGCGTTGACGACGCCTGCGCAGCGAGCTGCCTCGCCGATCATCTTGGCGAGACTCGCATCTCCGACGAGCCCGCGTCCGACGCGGGCACGGGCTACCTGGAGAGTCGCCTCGTCAGCCTCCTCGACCAACTTCACGTCTCCAGCGAGCTTGCTGTAGACTTGGAGTCGGTCCGCTCCACCGACCCGATGCTTGTCGACTCCGACACGGCGTCGCTCGACGCCTACCCCTCCGACGTGGTAGTCTTCAACGACCCTCTCCCTCGAGCTGACAGCGGCAGCAGCGCTGTCACTAAGGTGCTGGTCATCAGCCACGTCACCGACTTGGGCGAGGACGCCCACGATGCCCTACAAGCGGCGATGCATGACTTGACCGTCCCCATCCCGGCCGACGCCGACGCCGAGACCCTGGAGGCATGCCGCCTTGCCCTCATCGCGGAGGGTCAGAAGATAGCCTCCATGAGACGCCTCACCGAGGCTCACCAGCGCGAAGTCGACCGCGCCGCCTTCGGTACGCCGCCTCATGGCGGGCCGAGCCGAGCCGGCCTTGTCAAGAAGCACGGCGCGGCCATCGCCAGCATGCTGGGGGCAGACCGCCCCGTCTACGCCACACCGCTCGAGAATCTGTGAGCCGCTCAGGCGGCCGCTGAAGAGCTAAATGGGCTGGGGGCTGATGAGCTCCCCTACATGACAAGGCGCATCCAGCAGCTGATCGACGCGGCCGCAGAACGGCATGAAGCCGGCGCCCGCGCTGAGAGTCCTCCCCCACGCCGAGAGCATGCCACGACATCCCGGTCGCCGACTGCGAGCGGCGCCCGCGCAAGGAAAGACAAGGAGCCGGCTGCTAGCTGCAGCCGGACTCGGATCACCATCGAGCGCGACGCGGAAGGCCGCCCTCGAGCAGTGGAGCGCCAAGGAAATCCGCCTCCTCCCCCGCCTCGAGGGGAGAGATATCCCACCCGGCCGCCTGTCACGCCCGCCACCGGATCGACCGCCTAGCTCGATCCCTGGCGCTAGAAGAAGAAGACGATGTCGGCCCGCCATGCTTCGGCCCCCGCATCCACGACGAGCCCTTCCCCAAAGGGTTCTCGCTCCCCAGAGACACGCCCAAGTACAACGGCTCTGTGAAGCCGGAAGATTGGCTCATCGACTACTCTACCGCTGTCAGCATAGCGAACGGCAACAGGCGCGTAGCCGTGAAGTACGTCCCTCTCATGCTGCAAGGCACGACACGCACCTGGCTCAACAGCCTCAAGCCCTACAGCGTCAACAGCTGGCTGGACTTCGCGGAAGTCTTCGTCCGCAACTTCACCAGCACGTACAAGTGGCCTCCCAAGCCCCGCCAGCTCTCCCTATGCGTCCAAGGGCCCAACGAGTCAACCCGCGACTACCTCACGCGGTGGGCCGAGCTCCGCAACTCCTGCGAGGGGGTGCACGAGGTTCAAGCCATTGAATACTTCACCGCCGGGTGCCGAGAGGGCACCCTCCTCAAGCACCGACTCCTCTGCGACGAGCCGGCTACCCTCGATGAGCTGCTGATCATTGCGGACAAGTACGCCATGGCCGACTCCTCGATGAAGACCGAGCTCCGAGTGGACGCCTCTGGGAAGGTGCTCGCTCCGGCTCCCAAGACGCCGGCTGGCGACTCCAATCGGCGCCCCTACCTGAACGACCACAAGCGCAAGGCCCCTATGCCACCTTCCACTAGTCGGCAGGTGGCCACAGTCGAAGATGAGCAGCCCGAAGAACGGCCCGCTCCCAAGAAGAAGGGTGGCAGGACGGCTTGGCAGTCGGCCTTCTCCTACGAGTAGACTCTCGATGCCCCCTGCAAGTTCCACAGTGGCGCGAAGCCGTCCAACCATATGACTCGGAAGTGCCACTGGCTCACACGGATCTCCAAGGGCGAGGGGCTGGTGCCGCCTCCACCTCCCGGCCCGCCGCCTCCAGCCCCCCAGCAGCCGGCTGTTACCAGCAGTCGAAGCCATTCAAGATGAGTTCCCTGATGAGCACACCGCCTACGTCGTCTTCACGAGCCAGCTTGAAGACAAGCGCAGCCGGCGCCGACAGCACCAAGAGGTCAACGCAGTCGCCTCCAGCAACCCCGAGTTCACGCATTGGTCCGAAAGGCCTATCAACTGGAGCCGGGCCGATCACCCAGAGGTGATGCCGTCCCCTGGCTCCTACGCATTGGTGTTGGATGTCACCCTCGCAACGGAGAGGCGAGCTGCCCGATTCTCCCGCATTCTGATTGATGGCGGAAGCAGTATCAACATACTGTACCGCAATACAATGGAGAAGTTAAACCTCAAGGCGAAGCAGCTCATGCCAAGCCGGACCGTGTTCCATGGCATCATACCCAGCCTGTCCTGTTCCCCGATCGGCAAGATCAAGATGGATGTTCTCTTCGAAGACAAGGATCACTTTCGCCGAGAAGCAATCTGGTTCGAGGTAGTGGACCTGGAAAGCCCTTACCACGCCTTGCTTGGCCGACCTGCTCTGGCCAAGTTCATGGCTGTGCCCCACTACGCCTACCTGAAGATGAAGATGCCGAGCTCGAAGGGGATCATCACTGTAGCCGGCGACTACAAGAAGTCCATCGAGTGCGCTACAGCCAGCAGCCGGCTGGCCGAGTCCCTCATAGTGGCAGAAGAGAAGAAGATGCTGGAGCGAGTTGTGGCCATGGCCAGCAAGCAGCCGGCTTTGTCCCCCAACCCCAAGGATTATGATGCGTAGGGCTCCTTCCAGCCAGCCAACGAGACGAAGAAGATACCTCTGGACCCGGAGAACCCGGAGAGGTTTGCAGTCATTGGTGCAAACCTGGACAATAAATAGGAAGGCGAGCTCGTCGACTTCCTCCATGAGAATCGAGACATCTTTGCATGGTCCCCAAAGGACATGCCGGGTGTTCCGAAGGATTTCGCCGAGCACAAGTTATACGTCCGAGCCGACGCGAAGCCGGTCAAGCAGCCTCTCCGCCGACTGTCAGAAGAGGAGAGAAGAATCGTAGGAGAAGAGATATCCCGGCTCCTTGCCGCCGGCTTTATTATGGAAGTGTTTTTCCCAGAGTGGCTTGCCAACCCAGTCTTGGTGTTGAAGAAGAACAACAAATGGCGTATGTGTATAGACTACACTAGCCTCAACAAGGCCTGCCCCAAAGATCCGTTTGCTTTGCCACGGATTGATCAAGTGATAGACTCCACAGCCGGATGCGAGCTGTTGTGTTTCTTGGATGCCTACTCAGGATACCACCAGATTAAGTTGGACCCAGCAGACCGCCTGAAGACCGCCTTCATCACACCATTCGGAGCTTTCTGTTACCTGACTATGACATTCGGCTTGAGGAATGCCGGTGCCACTTTTCAGCGTTGCATGCAGAAATGCCTCCTCAAGCAACTCAGCAGAAATGCCCACGTCTACGTAGACGATATTGTGGTGAAGACAGAAAAGCGTGGCACCCTGCTGGAGGACCTCAAAGAAACATTTGCCAACTTGCGCCGATTCCAGATCAAGCTCAACCCTGAGAAATGCGTGTTTGGAGTACCCGCCGGCCAGCTTCTAGGTTTTCTGGTCTTCGAACGCGGCATTGAGTGCAACCCTGTGAAGATCAAGGCCATTGAGAGAATGGAGACTCCCACCAAGTTGCGAGACGTTCAGAAGTTCACCGGGTGCCTGGCCTCCCTAAACCGCTTTATCAGCCGGCTAGGAGAGAAGGCTCTCCCCCTGTACCGACTCATGAAGAAATCCACTCATTTCGAGTGGAATGACCAAGCAGACCAAGCCTTCCATGAGTTGAAGAAGATGCTGACCACTCCACCTATCCTGGCGGCGCCGACTGAGAAGGAGCCCATGCTCCTCTACATTGCCGCAACTAGCCGAGTGGTCAGTACAGTCATCGAGGTTCAGCGCCCAGAAGAAGGCCGAGCCCAGCTAGTCCAGAGGCCGGTATATTATCCAAGCGAAGTACTATCCAGCTCAAAGAAAAACTACCCGCACTACCAGAAGATGTGCTATGGAGTGTACTTCGCCGCCAAGAAGCTGAAGCCCTACTTTCAAGAGCATCCCATCACGGTCGTGTGCACCGCCCCGCTTGCCGAGATCATAGGCAGCCGGGATGCATCCGGCCGGGTGGCTAAATGGGCCATTGCGCTCACACCTTACACAACTTCTACCAGCCCTGCACCGCCATCAAGTCCCAAGCATTGGCCGACTTCCTCATCGACTGGGCCGAGACCCAGTACCTACCGCCGGCTCCCGACTCTACTCATTGGCGGATGCACTTCGACGGGTCCAAGATGCGCACCGGCTTGGGAGCCGGCATCGTCCTCACCTCTCCCAAAGGCAACAAGCTCAGATAGACGCTGCAAATCCACTTTGCCGCCTCCAACAACGTGGCTGAATACGAGGCGCTCATACACGGGCTCCGGCTAGCCAAAGAGCTCGGCATACGCCGGATCCTATGTTATGGCGACTCAGACTTGTTGGTCCAGCAGTCATCTGGCGATTGGGACGCCAAGGATGCAAACATGGCGAGCTATCGATTCCTCGTCCAGCAGATCAGTGGGTACTTTGAAGGGTGCGAGTTCATTCACGTACCACGGGCCGACAATGATCAAGCAGACGCCCTGGCATGGATCGGCTCCACCCGACAGGCTATACCAACCGGTGTCTCTCTCCAGCGCCTCCTCAAACCATCTATCAAGCCGTCTCCAGAGTCGGACTCTATCTTTGTACCGTTCGTCCCTGATGCAGCCGGATCCGACTGGAGGAACCCAGCAGGCGGCTCGAGGACTTCGACAAGCGACCCGGGGACTGCCGTAGTCGCACCCGGCTCGGGAACTTCAGAACCCGGTCCGGGGACTGCAGCAGTCGGCCCGGGGACTGCAGCGACACAAGAAGCGGTGGCCGACTCCAACTCCCCACCACCCAACCCACCCACCCGAGTCACAGTGGCCGTACTAACAGTAGAAGAAGTCACAGCTCCATCATGGGCCCAGCCCATCCTCAACTTCCTAGTCAACAGAGAGCTGCCGACTGATGAGATCTCGGCAAGACTAGTGCAACGCCGAGCCGGAGCATATGCAATAATAAACAGAGAACTTGTCAAGCGCAGCGTCACTGGAGTCTTCCAGCGCTGCGTCGAGGCAGAGAAAGGTGTGGCAATCCTCAAGGATATCCACCAAGGCGAATGCGGCCACCACACAGCCTCAAGATAACTTGTGGCCAAAGCCTTCCGCCATGGTTTCTTTTGGCCGACTGCTTTGGAAGATGCCAAAGAGATAGTCAAAAGCTGCAAAGGATGCCAAGTCTTCAGTTCCAAGCAACACCTGCCGGCTTCTGCACTCAAGACCATCCCCCTAACCTGGCCCTTTGCCGTCTGGGGGCTGGACATGGTCGGCCCATTCAAGACAGCCCACGGCGGCTTGACACATCTGCTTGTCGCCGTGGACAAATTTACCAAGTGGATCAAAGTGAAGCTGATCAAGAAGCTGAACGGGCCGACTGCCGTGACATTCATTGCCGACATCACTACTCGGTACGGCATGCCGCACAGCATCATCACCGACAACGGCACAAATTTCGCCAAAGGAGCACTGGCACGTTTCTGCGCGACGCAGGGTATCCGACTGGACTTAGCGTCCGTTGCCCACCCGCAGTTAAACGGCCAGGTCGAGCGAGCAAATGGACTCATCCTCTCCGGCATCAAGCCTCGACTGGTCGTACCACTGGAGTGATCGGCCGGCTGCTGGCTCGATGAGCTGCCGGCTGTCCTCTGGAGTCTGCGTGCTACCCCAAACAAGTCAACCGGCTTCACTCCGTTCTTCCTTGTATATGGTGCCGAGGCTATCATCCCAACTGACATCGAGTTCGACTCACCTCGGGTCACCATGTACACGGAGGCGGAGGCCAAGGAAGCGCGAGAAGACGGCGTCGACCTGCTGGAAGAAGGCCAGCTGTTAGCACTCAGCCGGTCCGCCATCTACCAGCAGGGTTTGCGCCGTTACCACAACCGAAAGGTCAAGCCAGGATCTTTCCAAGAGGGCGACCTTGTGCTTCGGCTGATCCAGCGAACAGCCGGCCAACACAAGCTCTCGGCCCCTTGGGAAGGCCCTTTCGTCATCAGCAAGGCACTAGGCAACGACTCCTACTACCTGATCGACGCACAAAAACCAAGAGCACGCAAGAGGGATGATTCCGGCAAGGAGTCGGAGCGACCATGGAACGCGAACCTCCTGAGAAGATTTTACAGTTCAAAGCAGTATCTATCATGCTACCTTTTTGTATTAAGTACGAAGCAACGGGCCCCCCAAGGAGCACTCGGGGACTGCCCTCCTTTATCTATGAATGACGAGCGTCATACTCATGAATGTATTATTACATTTGATTTTCTGTCTGGCACCGGGTTCGACCAGTTGGCCCGGGGACTGGCCGCCTTAAGTTATATTAAAAGTTCTACCTGAAGTCAGACAAGTAGTGTGCCGGCACCCGAGCCCTCTCTTGTTGAAAGTCGCAGCTCGAAGAACCGACTGTCCGACTGGCAAGAGCCAAAGGCAGAAAGGATGCCCACACGAAAAACGGCTAAGGACTAACGAAGTTATATAACACAAAGACGGCCTGTAGGAATCCCCCTTCCACACTCCTTGGCCGAAGTCGAGTCTAGTCATTGAAAACTTTTACTAACATGGCTGTGTGGCTTACGGGCCCACGTCGCCATTGGGTTGCATTAGGATCTTTTTATTCCTCGACCTATACTCTGGGGTTCTGATCTCTCTTCTATTCGGGTTAAATGATTTTACTAATTATAACTCTAGGTTCTTGTTACTGCTTCCTCCCGGAGAACCCCTCACTCCAGATGATTGCTCCGTGCACCAGGAGATTCCAAAGATACTTTCCGATGTTATCACGAGAACTTGTGTTCATCGCGTCTGCAATTCCCCTTCCACTGTCAACCCTTATGGATAACTACATGCACATGCCATTCTTAAACTCATCCCCAGTTGGTCTTGTTATTACAAGATACCCCGAATTACTTGTCATTGTTCCGAGAATCCCTTGTGCCTATTGCCTTGCAGTTCCTTGTCGCCTGAATACACCTACAAATTAATCCTCACACTTATCCAGGATTTGTTTCTCCCTAGTTGCTCATGTGTTTCATAGAAGTCTTTGAAATCCTATTCGATCTTTAGAAAATCCTCAACAGCCTATTGTTCTTGAAATTCTTGCTCGCTTGCATTATGGTTAATCCCATAAGTATAGTAATCTTATTGGCATCCTTTGTCATGATCATTTTGAGTCCATTGATTCAATAAGTTGTGAATGCTCAGAATCCTCAATCAGATCCTAGAATTCATCCTTCCGGCTCAGACGTCATTTTAAACATGAGCTGGATCTCGACCAATCAAATTGCCATCGATTGTACCCCCAATCCTACTCAACTTATCCATCCTTGATCAGAGTGTTTGCTTCTGATCCCTTGATATGAAAATCATATTTCCTTTGCATTTGAGCTTTGAATTAGTTAGTTGTTTCTATAATCTGATCTCCTTGCATTCTTTCTTCCTCTGGTTGAGTACCGATGCTCACATCAGATCCCTTGAGGACCACCGGATCCTTTGTTGGATTTTATCCGACAGCATCCTTCATATTGAATCACTTTGGAAGTTCTTTCACTGATACATAATGCCATTAGTAAATCCTATTCTCCAGTTTGGCCAACCATGCTCTGCTTTCGAGCTGGTGAGTTTTACTCTAGAAGCTTATGATATATGTTTCTAAGATACCCCGATGGGTTGAACCTATGCCTTCTCTAAACCGTGTGAACCCGAAAGTTTTCACGAGTCATACTCCTCTGGTAATTCACTAGGTAGGTTTTCACACTCAAATCAGTTTCAATAGAGTAGTGAATGAATGGTCATGCATTGGAGAAGTGGCAGTCGACCTTGAACCTTGTGTTCATGCCCATGGACACGATATAGATCTTATCATTAAAGCTTCTCTTAAATTGATTATTCCTTTGGTATAAGTTCATCTTCTATCTGGGATCTGGCCTTTCTCAATCGTGGTTCCGACCATGTTCTCCCTTAAATACCATTTCTCGTGCAAGTTTAAGCACTTGTCTTCTGCAGAGCAATACCCCAGTCCAACCTCTACTTTGATCTGTCATCGAGTATTACCCCCTGGTATCTCGAGATTATCATGGAACTGCATAACTTCTTATGAGTTCTCCATCAAGAACTACATTCTCACTGATTCCAGTTCTTTCACAGACTCTGAGTTATTAAACAGTCAAGGACACCGATAAATAAATCGAGTCCGCATCGCTATTAAACAACTCTTAGTAATCTTCTTACTTCCGAGTTTGTACTCGATCATGTCATTCCTAGCCTGATCGGCTATATCATTATCGTGCTGATTTTAACTGTGCTACCTGGTCCTTATTCCCGGAGCACAACTTTCGACGATTACCTAAGCTTACATCGAATTCCTCGTCTTATCGTTTCACCTCGAACATCAAGCTTGATTCTGAGTTGGTGTCGTATTCGTGGTTCCAGTCATCTTTCTCTGCATCAGTCCTTTTGCTTGATGCAGTTGTTGTCCGATTGCTTCTTCGTGGAGCCTCTCAACAAAATTTGTCGTGATCATCGTCAATATTTTGACTCCTCCTAGGATATCAATCGAATTCATGATGATAAGTACCATCCTCGTCCCTTCGTAGTTTGACTTACCATCGACAACATCCTTACATTCCTGTCATCACAAACTTTCATGCTATGGATGAAACTTGCTATCAAGTTTGTATTATGTTCTACCTTGAAGTATTATTGTCTTTTATGTCAAGGATGTTGTGAGGACTCCTCCACCTCTTAAGGAATTTGTGGTATTGTGATACTTCTCACCCTCCCCATTTTTTCTTGGTCCCCGTGTTGATTCTAACCGGGGTACCAACACATGAACCGTGCTGCTTGGATTATGTACTTCTAGCAACCCTATTGCTTTGAAGTTAATGGTCGACATTTCGTTCTTAGACCATTGGTTATCTAATCACCATTCTAACTTTGATCATGCTACATAAGCCCATATTTCGGGTGGACCTTCCAACCAATGTTTAATTGTGTATGTTTTCCTAGAGCATACATCACTGATCTGACAAGTGTTACCTCCTTGTTCATATAATTATGGAAATCCATCTTTTCTTAATCTCGATAAATTGTAGCGGACTCCATCAGCCACATCCTCATTTTCTCCTTGGTTAATGATGAACGTTTGTTTTCGAACTTGCTTCTATAGTTCATTTCCCGAGAATCTCACAATGTCATCTCGTCAATTTGTGTTGCACCCCTTCCTTCTCAGGCATCACGAGTCTGAGGTATCCTGACACCAATCAGATCTGAATCTCGGTTAGATATGATGGTTGGGACATATTTCGAGGAGTTATAACATCTTTACATGACTCGGTAAGGTGATGTCATGCCTAGCACACCTAGCCAGAGGACCTATTGTTATAATTCTTTATTTTTAGCAAGGTTAACCATTCTTCCATGAGGAAATTGTAAGACTTATTCTATAAGTTGTTCTTGATGAATCCTTTGGGTATCAAAGTCTGACCTTTGCTTGAAGACCATGTCAATGCTATCTCGGAGCATGTCCGTGGTACTCCGATCTTCAACAATAACATTGGAAGCATAATGCTAAATGTTTCTTGACCAATTTTCCAAACACCATTGTATGGGTAACATCATGATTTTCGTTGCTCCTCTACCCAAATGGTTTCTACTTGTTATCTTGTTGTGGATACCATTCTCTACTTGTCCTTTGGAAGGATATACTCTAATACTTGAGTATAAACACCTTTCCTTTCCATTGGTCTGATTAACATGATAATCACCTTTTCCTTTCCATTGTTTTGTTTAACCTTTCTGATGATCTATATGATATAAGTAGTAATATTTCCCTGCTTATGTAAACACCTCGGTGTACAACCTTGTCAGTAAGACCCTGTTACTATTGTTGACAGCATTGTGGTAACCATCGATGGACGAGAACTTTGCCTATTAGTCCCCCTCGTTTCAACGAGTAGGAAAATGGTTCTCTTCATCCCTCACCCTTGGTACCAGCAATGTTGCCATCATAACTGGCAGGTATCCTCGGACCTGCCTTACTATCATAACCTTGCAAGATGTCACCACTTTTCTACTTTTAACCCACACGGTGGGCCCATAACCCACAGTTCCACATGATCGAAACCTGACTCTCCTGTACACCCTTTTGTCAAAGTCATTCCTCGCGCTTGACTTCGTATGTAATTGACGGGCCACCTGCCTAGTGATCTATTCTGGTATCAGACGCAATGCTTATTCCCATTGCTCTAAACCCCTTTGACACTTCGTTTCAGGCAACAAACAATTGCCTATGCGCTTGAAACTTCCATTTTGCACCTTCTTACTTTGCTCTTGATAATTTCTTAAGTATCAATTCGAGAGTTACTTTCCGCCACCTTTCCTGATGTTATCTACCAGATAAGCAACATTGTAGCGGTCCGTTCTTCCAAAGTTACCCCTTGACCTTCGTATGTACGATGGAGTTCCCGAAGAAAGGAAGACGAAGTCATCATGATGACCCGAAGAAGCAAAATGAAGACCTCACGTAATGGATCAACCTCTTCGAGAAGAGCAACCAAGACTGAGAAGATCCGTTAGAATTTCGTAACCAGAACTTCCACCTTACTTCGCCTCTTAAATCTCGGGACGAGATTTCTTGTAGTGGCGGAGAATTGTGACGCTCGGATAATTAAGGTACAGTAACCCTCGACTAATGATGCCACGTCACCACGATTAGTGTTGATAATCTCGTGTTGATTCAAACCCGATTCAAATTCAAATTTAAAATAAAGTAAAATTATTATTTCTTCAAATAGTAAAACAAAAATGTGCGGTGGGTTGCAAATATTCACTAACAATTTGTCATGAAATAATTAACATTTTTCAAAATTTAAAATTGCCCCTCAATATTAAAACAGTGGACCAACAACACCTTTTTATCCCATTTAAATATAAACTCAAACTTAATAAATTATTTTGAACCCAAACTTTTTCTGGTAGTGCAAATTAATCCTTAGAAATTATATGGCAAGGTTTTAAATTTAAAGAAAAGTATTTTGATGCAAAAAGAAAGTACAAAACAATAGATAAATAAATAAACAAAAAGGTAAATGGAAAGTTACTAGTAAAAGAGAAAAGGAACCTAATCTACTGGGCCCCTTGGCCCATCTAGCAAAACGGCCCAGGCTAACCCCCCACTTGCCTCCCACCTCTCGCTACAGAAGGCAGAGGCGCCGTGGCGGCCATCCGCCGGCGATGATCGTGCGTGGCGGCCATCCGCCCCTGCCCCCGCCTATAAAGTCATTGTCGCTGACCCCCCTGCAAACCCTAGCCTCCATTTGCCCCTCCCCTCGCTCCCTCGTCCCGTTCTGGATGTGCCCAACGCCGTCATCGCCATGGCCCTCGTCGATCCCGTGGCCACTGCCGTCCCCGTCGCCTAGGATTGCGCCAAATGCTCCTCCCGCCTCCGCTACTTCCTCTACGCTGAAGAACGCGAGCCGAGTGCCTCTGCTTCAACCGGATCGAGTCGTTCCCCTTCTCTGCACCGCCGACGCCATTGCCGGAACTCGTCGCCTCCGAGCCTCCCCGAGCCCGCTATGCACACCTACAGACTCACTGTGAGCTCCTTCCCCATTCCCCCTGCTTCCCCGTCCCCGAGCTCGTTTGAGCTCCCGCGCACGCGTACGTGCGTGTTTGCTGCCACTTCTCTCTGTCCGCAGCTTCTCTACTGCTCTCACGCTGCTGCTGCTACCTTCTGTTGCCGCTGCGCTATTTGCTGCTACTGCCGTCCACCTGCTACTGCCCCGTCACCGCTGCTACTTCCCCGTGGCCCCCGTGCGCCCCGGCCATGCCTTCGCACGCGGCGCTCGTGCCCGGACCGCGGCCGCTCTGCCCGTCCGTGCCCTCGCCCCGCTCCCTACAGCGCCCCCTCGCGGCGACCGCACGACGCCCGCTAGCACACTGCCTGCTGCTTGTCATCGCGGCTACTTTTCTGCTCTGTTGCTTGTGCTGCTCACTACTGCTACTGCTCTTGTGCTGTTGGTGCTACATCACTACTGCTCTGCTTCTGCCGCTAGTGCTGCTTGTTGTGCGCTTATGCTGCTGCTGGCCACGACCGCGCCCAGCCCGCGCGCCGGCCAGGCCTTGGCCGCGCCTTGCGCGTGCACGCGAGGCCGCGTGCCTGCTTTGCCACTACTGTTGCCTGCTGCCGCTGCTTTCTACTACTGCATACTGAGCCGCCATCCACTCTAGTGCGTGCGTGTGTCTAGCTATGCATTGACTTGCTACTGTCCACGGTAACTGGCGACCCCCAGTTCGACTACGGTGTTGATGACCCCTCCTTCTCGGCTGAGCTTCCAGGAAAGCCCCCCCTTGATCACCAGATATCGCCTATTCCTTCTCTCTACTGCTTGCATTAGAGTAGTATAGCATGTTACTGCTTTCGGTTAATCCTATTCTGCTGCATAGCCTGTCATTGTTGCTACAATTGTTGATACCTTTACCTGCTATCCTAATGCTTAGTGTAGGATGCTAGTGTTCCATCAGTGGCCCTACACCCTTGTCCGTCTGCCATGCTATACTACTGGGCCGTGATCACTTCGGGAGGTGATCACGTGCATATGCTATATACTTTATACTGTTACATTACTTATGATACTGTTCGGAGATGGGGGCTGAAGGGCAGGTGGCTCCATCCCGGTAGAGGTGGGCCTGGGTTCCCGACGGCCCCCGACTGTTACTTTGTGGCAGAGCGACAGGGCAGGTTGAGACCACCTAGGAGAGAGGTGGGCCTGGCCTTGGTCGGCGTCCGCGGTTACATCAATTAACACACTAAACGAGATCTTGGTATTGATCTGAGTCTGGCCACTAGCCTATACGCACTAACCAACTACGCGGGAATAGTTATGGGCACTCGACGTCGTGGTATCGGCCGAAGCCTTCGTGACGTCAGCGACTAAGCGGCGCGCGCCAGA
Organism: Aegilops tauschii subsp. strangulata; assembly: GCF_002575655.3. Lineage (NCBI taxonomy): Eukaryota > Viridiplantae > Streptophyta > Magnoliopsida > Poales > Poaceae > Aegilops > Aegilops tauschii. The sequence goes on from NC_053037.3 coordinate 80,261,252, forward strand.
TTGGACCATAAGCCTGCGCTTGTATTAAGGGGGCTAGGTCTGCCTCCGGCCGCCCTCGCAACGTGCAGGTGTGCAATTTGCGATGGGCCTAGACCCCTGAGCCATAGAATTTAGACCGACGTACTGACCTCTCTGTTGTGCCTAGGTGGGGCTGCGACGTGTTGATCTTCCGCGGCCGGGCATGACCCAGAAAAGTGTGTCCGGCCAAATGGGATCGAGCGTGTTGGGTAATGTGGTGCACCCCTGCAGGGAAGTTTATCTATTCGAATAGCCGTGTCCCTCGGTAAAAGGATGACCCGGAGTTGTACCCTGACCTTATGACAACTAGAACCGGATACTTAATAAAACACACCCTTCCAAGTGCCAGATATAACCCGGTGATCGCTCTCACACAGGGCGACGAGGAGAGGATCGCCGGGTAGGATTATGCTATGCGATGCTACTTGGTGAACTTACCATCTATTCTCTTCTACATGCTGCAAGATGGAGGCTGCCAGAAGCTTAGTCTTCGACAGGACTAGCTATCCCCCTCTTATTCTGGCATTCTGCAGTTCAGTCCACCGATATTGCCTCTTTACACAGATACCCATGCATATGTAGTGTAGATCCTTGCTTGCGAGTACTTTGGATGAGTACTCACGGTTGCTTTCTCCTTCTTTTCCCCCTTTCCATACTTCTGGTTATCGCAACCAGATATTGGAGCCCAGGAGCCAGACGCCACCGTCTACGACGACCCCTACTACGTAGAGGGTGCCTCCTACTATGTGCAGGCCGCCGCCGATGACCAGGAGTAGTTTAGGGAGGATCCCAGGCAGGAGGCCTGCGCCTCTTTCGATCTGTATCCAGTTTGTGCTAGCCATCTTATGGCAACTTGATTAACTTATGTCTGTACTCAGATATTGTTGCTTCCGCTGACTCGTCTATGATCGAGCACTTGTATTCGAGCCCTCGAGGCCCCTGACCTGTATTATGATGCTTGTATGACTTATTTTATTTTTAGAGTTGTGTTGTGATATCTTCCTGTGAGTACCTGATCTTGATCGTGCATGTTTGCGTGTATGATTAGTGTACGATTGAATCGGCGGCGTCACACTACTCCTATAACAAGCTACAACAAGTACATCTACAGCAAGCTCTGGATTAACTGGATGTAAGTACTCCTAATTTTGATTTTCTTTCCATCATGATCAACATATGACCATGATTTACTTTGCTTTGCTTCATGGTCAACATATAAATATTATTTACTTGAGGGAATTATTAGTGAATGATGGTGTCTGTGTTTGCGAGAATCTCGGCTGTATCTGGTTTCTCAATGCTGCTTCTGTGGTTTGCATAATGGTGTGATGAATCATGAAATCTACAACGCATGTCAGACTTCGGAGATGCCATAGGGCATTGATGCCATAATGCTGTGGTTTGCATAATGTTCGTTGTATTAGGTATGCTATCTGTATGATTGATGCAAAGTAAAATGTCTATCTGCTGCAAGTTCCCGAAAATTTCAGGGGCGCCACAACTGAACTGAGGCTCCTTCAGTTCAATATTTTGTGCAGGGACAAATAGTTAACCCTTTCTCCTGAAATGTTGATTAATTTCCGTGTCGGTTGAGAATGGGGCACTCCTAGGTTAAGAAAATTAGCAAAGGTCATGCCCAATTTTCTTGACCTAGAAGGTGCCCGATTCTCAACCGAAACAAAAATTAATCAACATTTATAGACAATGTTATTTCTACAAAGCAAATATTTCTAAGTGGATTTTATAGTTTTCCCTTAAGTTGAAATGCAAACTATTTTTCTTCCTGCAGCAAGAGCAATAGTGCACTTAGTTGGATAGAAAATATATAACCTACAATAGTGCACTTAGTAGGATAGCAATAGTGCACTTGGAACAATCTTTTGGGTAAAGGGGTGTTTATAACCTGTAATGTGAAAATATATAGGATAGAAGAATAGATACTACCCTGATCTCATCCAATAACTCTAGTAGCCTTTTTTCCTATTTAGAGCAAACATGGCCGACAATGATGAGGCCGGCGGTTCGGGCAAGCCATTTTGGGAGCTGTCCCAGGAGATGGAGGAAGAACCTCACCGCTATGAGGACGCTGTGGAAGACACCGATCCCGACTACACAACCCCTAGTGGCGTCGGGGATGACACCACTGATGGTGCCGCCAGGGATGCCACCACTGATGATGGCAGGGAACGCACAAATGGCAGCCAACCGAAGAGGCAACGGAAGGACCGACGCCCGAACGTGCTCGGCACCGTCAAGGAGGAATTTACTGAAGTGTCCTCCAGTGGGCATCCAACGGCACCCAAAGAATTAGTCAGTGGGTACGCGGGAAAACTCGGGTGCATTCTCCGGAGCACCGTCTCGATCAACACCGAGAACCTAAGTTATCGTGACCGAGGGAATTTGCGCAACCTCCTCTTCATGAAGCTGCACGAACGATACAAGTTCCCCGGTGACTTCGCAAACACATGCCTCTCAGGGAATAAAGTGACCAGTGCCGCCCTCATGAAGATGAGCACGACCCTGGCTACTTGGAGAGCCACAGTGAAGAGAAGGATTCTAAGTGGTGATAGTTATGAGAAGATCAAGGAGACAAATCCTTCGATCAGGGAAGCTGACTACCTGGAGTTCAAGATCAAGTGCAAGAGCAATGCATCTGCGGAATCAAGTCAGTGGGGGAAAGATATGCGAGACTTGAACTTAGGGGTCCACAAACTCGCTCCCGGCGGTTACAGAGTGGCGGAACCTAAATGGGACAAGGAGGACGCGGAGCGTGCCGAGCAAGGCCTACCGCCCCTCTTTGAATATTACCATGAAAAGCAGACCAGGAACTATGTCAGGGCCCGTACAAGGTGGACCCGATAACAAAGTAGCTTACCACGGATCCGAAGGTGAAGGCGCTTGAGCTTGTTCTGGTAAGGAATACACCCCCGCGTAATTAGCTCCATATGGTTGCATTCTAATTAATGAAGCCAAATTTCTAAATGGTTCACGTTCCTTCCGCAGGAAACTGAAAGCAGTAGCGCGGGGTCTCAGAGCTCCCCGTCTGCCCCTTGGGACACCACTTTAAATAGGGTGTTGAACGTAATGAAACACAAGGATAATATCAGTAAGCCGCCGTCAGCTGGTCGTGTGGCCGGCAAAGGCTTGTCCACGAAATGGTCAGAATACTATAAGGCTGGGCGAAAGGAGAGAAAGACCAGCTCGGAAAGCCAGGAGCGCGAGGTTAAAGAACTCAAGGCACAAGTGGCATAGATTCCGGTGATAGTCCAAGAGCAAGTGCGAGACCAAGTGGGTGCGATGATCACCACCATTATGCCTTCCTTCCTTGAGGGGCTGCGGGGGTGGATTGCAGGCGGCCAATAGGGGCGCCCCCGATTCCCAGCTTCACGGGCAGCAACTCGCACAACGCGCCGCATTGGTGTCTCCGGCGGAGGCAACATTGGTGTCTCCGGCGTCGGCGCCGGCATTGGAGCTTAATGCACCTGGGTGTGGGAAGAATACACCGGCCGGCACCTCGGCAACAAGCGGCCCCTCTGTCACTTGCACGCCCGCCGTTGGCGGTGCCTCGACATTAGCCGAGCTCGACGCCATCACGGTAACTAAGCCTCGGCCGATGACTTCATGTCCTTGCCTTTGACTGGACATCCCTGACGCCCTACATGTCTTCGCAGGGCGCCGCCAATGTTCCATGCACTCTCCTGCACTTCATGGACGGCGAGTTGATCGATGTCGCCAAGGCCAAAGTTGTTGAACCGCACAACCGCGTGTTCCACGGTAATCCGATGCCACCCACCGTGTGTAGGGTTCAACTGGTTCGGGTGCTGCGGGGCTGCGACGACTTGTTACCTCTGTATCGACCCCCTGGGGCCGACGAAGATGATGTGATGACCCTCAGCGCCTGCTTAAACTGGTCCATGCTTTGGCCGAAGAGCCATATTCGTTTGGGGGCGGGGGACACCACCCCACAGACAATACCGCTAGTCGTGCCGGCGCCAAGCCATGGCAAGACCGCCACAACGCTACCTCCGTCACCTGATCCGGACATGCATATGGCACAGGATCCGGATGACGCGACGGTACATTTTCCAACATCGATAAGTACATCAACGAACATGGGTACGGTGACGAATTCTTGGGGCCTCCTTCTCAAGAATCCAAGCCTGCAAAAGATGATCACGATCTAGCTGGTACCGCGGAGAAACCCAATTGCAACAGGCGTCGTCTGGCGTTCAGTTCTCAGGAGACGCCTCCAGCTGCCGCCTTCACCGAGACTCAAATAGCCGAGGTGCGAAATATTATTAGCCCCAACACACTCAAGAAGGTGGTCTCTGAGCAGAACTTGATCCCTTTACAGCAGAAGAAGCAGAAGGGACGGAAAATAAAAAATAACAAGGGTGCGAGCCAGCCGGCACCGAGTACGATCCGTGCTCAGGACGGGCCACCAATACCTAAGGATATCTCGAGGAGGGTGCATGTGGTGGGTAGGCGGATGCTACCGACTAATCTGCTCAATGCTGCAACCGGTGCTATGCGGAGTCTGCATGACTGTGTTCTTTCTATGGAGAAGCGGTGTCTCTCCGAGAATGATGTGGCATACCCGGTTTTCGTGGCCAAGGTGTCAGAGGGCAAGGGCTTTGTCGATAGTACCATCGGGCGTATGATCGTCCTGCGGTTTGATGACATCTTCGCTATGTTTAACCTTTATCCGCTGCACTACACCTTCATTCGGCTATTTTGGCTCAGTATGGAGATGCGGATCATTAGAGACAAGACCCCGGACATCGTGATAGTCAACCCCTTCTACATGCGTGCCAAGATCTTGGGCATCGCTAGGGACTGGCAAGTCGCGAGTTCATACCTCGAAGGCGTCATTCTGGCGAACCCAGATAAGGATAACTTCCTCGTGCCTTACTTTTCCGAGTAAGTCATCCCCTCACCGCCCGGTAACATATGATTTCTTAGATTTCGATCGTTCTTTTTTTTCTAACATTCCGTGTTTTGTGCAGTGACATGTTGGGGAACGTAGTAATTTCAAAAAATTTCCTACGCACACGCAAGATCATGGTGATGCATAGCAACGAGAGGGGAGAGTGTTGTCCACGTACCCTCGTAGACCGAAAGCGGAAGCGTTAACACAACGCGGTTGATGTAGTCGTACGTCTTCACGATCCGACCGATCAAGTACCGAACGCACGGCACCTCCGAGTTCAGCACACGTTCAGCTCGATGACGTCCCTCGAACTCCGATCCAGCCGAGTGTTGAGGGAGAGTTTCGTCAACACGACGGCGTGGTGACGATGATGATGTTCTACCGACGCAGGGCTTCGCCTAAGCACCGCTACGATATTATCGAGGTGTACTATGGTGGAGGGGGCACCGCACACGGCTAAGAGATCAATGATCAATTGTTGTGTCTATGGGGTGCCCCCCTGCCCCCGTATATAAAGGAGCAAGGGGGAAGGCGGCCGGCCTAGGAGGAGGGCGCGCCAAGGCGGGAGTCCTACTCCCACCGGGAGTAGGACTCCTCCTTTCCTTGTTGGAGTAGGAAAAGGGAAGGGAGAAGGAGAAAGAAGGAAGGGGGCGCCCCCCCTCCCTAGTCCAATTCGGACTAGTCCATGGGGAGGGGTGCGGCCACCCTTTGGGGCCTTTCTCTCCTTTCCCGTATGGCCCATTAAGGCCCAATACGAATCCCCGTAACTCTCCGGTACTCCGAAAAATACCCGAATCACTCGGAACCTTTCCGATGTCCGAATATAGTCATCAAATATATCGATCTTTACGTCTCGACCATTTTGAGACTCCTCGTCAAGTCCCTGATCTCATCCGGGACTCCGAACTCCTTCGGTACATCAAAACACATAAACTCATAATATAACCGTCATCTAACTTTAAGCGTGCGGACCGTACGGGTTCGAGAACTATGTAGACATGACCGAGACACGTCTCCGGTCAATAACCAATAGCGGAACCTGGATGCTCATATTGGCTCCCACATATTCTACGAAGATCTTTATCGGTCAAACCGCATAACAAAATAAATTGTTCCCTTTGTCATCGATATGTTACTTGCCCGAGATTCGATCGTCGGTATCTCGATACCTAGTTCAATCTTGTTACCAGCAAGTCTCTTTACTCATTCCGTAATACATCATTCCACAACTAACTCATTAGTTACAATGCTTGCAAGGCTTATAGTGATGTGTATTACTGAGTGGGCCCAGAGATACATCTCCGACAATCGGAGTGACAAATCCTAATCTCGATCTATGCCAACTCAACAAACACCATCGGAGACACCTGTAGAGCACCTTTATAATCACCCAGTTACGTTGTGACGTTTGGTAGCACACAAAGTGTTCCTCCGGTAAACGGGAGTTGCATAATCTCATAGTCATAGGAACATGTATAAGTCATGAAGAAAGCAATAGCAACATACTAAACGATCGAGTGCTAAGCTAACGGAATGGGTCAAGTCAATCACATCATTCTCCTAATGATGTGATCCCGTTAATCAAATGACAACTCATGTCTATGGCTAGGAAACATAACCATCTTTGATCAACGAGCTAGTCAAGTAGAGGCATACTAGTGACACTCTGTTTGTCTATGTATTCACACATGTATCAAGTTAATACAATTCTAGCATGAATAATAAACATTTATCATGATATAAGGAAATAAATAATAACTTTATTATTGCCTCTAGGGCATATTTCCTTCAGTCTCCCACTTGCACTAGAGTCAATAATCTAGTTCACATCGCCATGTGATTTAACATCAATAGTTCACATCACCATGTGATTAAGACCCATAGTTCACATCGTCATGTGACCAACACCCAAAGGGTTTACTAGAGTCAGTAATCTAGTTCACATCACTTATGTGATTAACACCCAAAGAGTACTAAGGTGTGATCATGTTTTGCTTGTGAGATAATTTTAGTCAACGGGCCTGTCACATTCAGATCCGTAAGTATTTTGCCAATTTCTATGTCTACAATGCTCTGCACGGAGCTACTCTAGCTAATTGCTCCCTCTTTCAATATGTATCTAGACCGAGACTTAGAGTCATCTAGATTAGTGTCAAAACTTGCATTGACGTAACCCTTTACGACGAACCTTTTGTCACTTCCATAATCGAGAAACATATCCTTATTCCAGTAAGGATAATTTTGACCGCTGTCCAGTGATCTACTCCTAGATCACTATTGTACCCCCTTGCCAAAATCAGTGTAGGGTATACAATAGATCTGGTACACAGCATGGCATACTTTATAGAACCTATGGCCGAGGCATAGGGAATGTCAGGACCCCGATTCTAAGTCACACCGATCTAGCCTGTAACACCTCATATCACTTTGCGGCCTCACGCACGGTATTCCCACGGGTGTCGCCTTACCATGGTCCGGGACCGTTTGCGCCTTTTGGCTCACGTATATGATAGTGTCGCTAGCACCCATATGACAGAGAACCCGGGCCGACATGGCTAGTCGTGAACCCAAAGCGGCACTAACTTACGGGGACAGGCATACATGAATCAACATCGAGCATGTCGGTCAACAACGTGTGAATCCGGGCTGTAGCACTGGGCTAACAGGACTCCGGGAACCCGGGCTGTAGCAGGCTAGGCAGGACTCCGGATGTCACCGCGTGACATTTCCCCGAAGGGACAGACACATGAACGAAGTGAATCACATGCCGGCCAGTCAGGTGTCCGGAGCAGTAGTGCTGGGCTAGCAGGACTCCGGTGAACCGGGCTGTAGCGGACTACTATGGCTCATGGAAGCACAAGACTACATTTCCCCATAAGAGAGGCTACCAAGGATAAAAAACTAGGTTGTCGGATCCCACACATACCAAGCATTTCAATCATACACGCAATATGCTCGATATGTGTAAATACAACATGGCATCACAACATAACTCTCTCCGAAGAGCCAGATATTACAAACATGGGTCTCTCGACCCAGCATTCAGACTGAAAAAGGCTGAGAAGCCTGACTATCTACTAGATCCTGCCGAGGGCACAAGATCGTAGCTGAGGTAACAAGCTAAACGTCGAAGTCCACGTGGAACTACTAGCGAGACTGAAGTCTCTCTGCAAAACATAAAATAAGCAAACATGAGTACAAATGTACCCAGCAAGACTTACATCAGAACTATCTACATATGCATCGGTATCAACAAAGGGGGTGGTGGAGTTTAACTGCAGCAAGCCAGCTTTGACTCGGTGGCTATCCTAACTACGACTGCAAGTAACTCTTTTGAGGTGGCGCACACGAGTCCACATATTCACCATATCAATACTCCACTATGGATCCACTCCCGTCTCCCTACGAGAACGCCATCCATAGCACTCACGCTTATCTTGCGCATTTTAGAGTATCCACTTTCACTTGTCTATGAACTGTTATAGGCAACCCAGAAGTCCTTTACCGTGGACACGGCTATTCGAATAGATCATATTAACCCTGCAGGGGTGTACTTCGTCACACACGCTCTCACCACTTACCGCTGTTTACACAGCATGTACTCGGCAACCTTCAAGCGGAAGCCCAGCGAGGGTGTCGGCCACAGCCTACCTAAGCACTCAAGTCTCTAGTCCAGATTTATCGCCTATTCAGGTTCCATCCGCAGGGAGTCCGGCCGAGGTTTCCACATACGGCCCCGAACGATGTGTGCAGGGTTCCCGAGACACCAAACGGGCGACCCGGTACACCGGGCCACGAGCCTACCGCATCACAGCCCACCCCTCGGGTCAGCGCTGTCCACGGCCTCTAGCTTACTACAAACACCAGAAACTACGTGCAACTCCTGGACAGAGGACAAGGGTGATTAAGAAGCCGAGAGGGTCCATTGGTTTCGGGCCCAATGCGTGGTAGTAACTGTATCATGGATCACAAACATAGAACTCAGTTCCTGAGGACGGCTTCAATGAGACAACCCACCATGTACTCCTACATGGCCTCTCACCGCTACCTTTACAAATCGTGTTCACACACTTAGCTCACACACAGTAGGACATGTTCACACAACTCCAATCCATCCCCGATGAATCAGACCTGACACAACTCTAAGCTTAGCAGGCATGACAAACAATCATAAATGAGTAGGCACATCAGGGCTCAAACAACTCCTACTCATGCTAGTGGGTTTCATCTATTTACTGTGGCAATGACAGGTCATGCAGAGGATAAAGGGGTTCAGCTACCGCAGCAAGTAACAGATGAATCGTTGTTGTCCTAATGCAGTAAAAGAGAGCAGGAGCGAGAGAGTGGGATTGTATCGGAATGAACAAGGGGTTTTTGCTTGCCTGGCACTTCTGAAGATATTATAGTTCTTCATCGGTGTCATCGAACTCATCGTCAGAATCACGGCTATCGAGAGGGGACAATTACCGGCAACAGAGAAGGAAACACAATCAATGCAATGCAACAATTATGATGCATGCTAAGACATGGCAGTATGAATGTGTTTTGGCTAATGCAACTACAAACAGATGGGTTTGGGTCATTTTGAACCAAAGGTTCAATCCCAAACTCAAATTATGAATTTAAATAGTGCCTTATCATGTTTTGAACTAAACAACAAGGTTAAGTTGTTTAGACATGCATGAAACCAGTACAGATGGATAGATTGGATTTTTTGATCATTTTTCATATATAATTCTTTTCAATCTGAGTTATAGATTATTTTCTATGATTTTTAGAAGTTTGCTACATTTTCTGGAATTTCCTATATAAAAAATAAATCCAGAAATGAGTTATTGCGTCAGCACTGCGTCACTGTGACGTCAGCTGGTCAACAGCGCCTAACCAGAGTCAAACCTGACAGTGGGACCCATATGTCATCGACTCAGCTAATTAATATAGTTAATTAGCCTTAAGTTAAACCTAACCAAAATGTCAGTGGGGCCGGGGCCCACATGTCAATGACCCAAGGGGGGTCAAATCCCTGGCGAACCGGGGCTAAACCACCGGCGTTTAGCCGCCGGCGGCAGCAGACACGGCGGAAGGGCTCGGGATTGCTTCTCCGGCGCCCAATCGAGCAGAGGAGGGCACGCGCGGGGAGCTGGGGCTCGCCCGCATCCAGAGCGGAATGCGACAGCAGCGGGGACGGACGGAGCTCGCCGGAAACGAGCTCGGGGCGGCGCTGGCGTTCGGGTGTTTGTGGCTACGGGGCTGCAGTGGCCGTGGCAGCGCGTTCATGGCACCTACAGCAACTACGCGAGGCGGCGAGCATGTTGGACACGACGCCCGGGCTGTTTGGTTGCCGGGGCCGCATCGGCGGCGAGCGCAAGCGGCGGCGGGTGCGGTCGAGCTTGGTGCGGTCGCTACGGCATGCGAGGAAGAGAACGGAGAGGGGGGAAACGGCCAGCTGCTCACCACGGTCACGACGAGCGGGTCGGCGAGGTCGGGGAGGAGCTGATGAAGACGGGAGGTCGCCGGCGATCTCGGCGGCCGAACGACGAAGACGAGGTCGGGGGCGGTGCTTCGGGGCGTTTGGCGTCGCGTGAGTCGACAGAGAGACGTAGGCGACGGTGGCGGAGCTCCTGGGCATGTCGGAGAGGCGAGGGGGAGGCGATGGCCGCGGTGGTGGCGAGCGGCGGCGACGAACCCGTTCGGGTGGGTGAGAGAGAGAGGTCCAGGGGAGGGAATGAGCATGGGGGAGAGCGGGAGGGGTCGAGGGGAGCGCGTGGCGTCTCCGGGGACGTCCAGGGAGAAGCGGCAAGTAGGAGGTGGCCGGGGCGCGTGGGCGCGCACGGCGGCCACACGCCTCTCGTCCTACTGGCGAGAGGTGGGAGACGACTGGCAGCGGCGCTGGGCTGGGCCGGCCAGGTGGGCTGGCCAGCTGGGCTGCGACAGGTGAGGCCGGGTAGGTTTCCTTTCTCTCTTTTTTTATTTGTTTCTGTTTTCTAATATTCTGTAGTCTTTTGGGCTTTATTAAAAATACTTAGACACTTCCAAAAATCATGAAACTACTTATGATCACTGTTGGGAATATATCCTACAGTAAACATTTTAGTTTATGATTATTTGAGTATTTCAAATATTTAATAGCATTTAAATGCCCAAATGCAAATAGAGTATGATTTAATCCAGAGCCCAAATATGTCATGGAAAAATGTGCATCACCTCTGGTTACTGTTTCCAGCATTTTCCAAGAATGATGAACATTTTTTAAAGCCATTTGGATTTACTAGAAATATTTTGGTTGAACCTAGTGAATTCCTTTAATGCTAGGGTTTAGGCAATCCCCATTTCAAGTTTCTTTCAAAGTTTAAACATGATGCACACATGAAGTTAGCCTAGTGCAATGTCAGAAGCTAGGGATGTGACAACTCACCCCCACTAAACAAGAATCTCGTCCCGAGATTCAAGTCGTGAGGTAAGAAGACAGAGGGACACAAGCTAACACAATCTTCACGATCCAGATGTCTTTCTCGAGGATGTTGATTCATTGCATCCCCTTGATCTCAACGTCTTGCTTTGAGAACTACATCCAACATGACAACGTGTAGAAAGGGAGAATTTTTAGAAGAATCAATCTTCCTGAGGTTCGAGCAACTTAGGATCATCTTAATGATCACAAGATCAACTCACGGAATGGGACATAGAAACATCTCTAGAGCTGAGAGGCAAAACATGCATCAGGAGGGACGGAAGAAACAATTTGACGAGGGTTTCAAAGTAGCGAGGAAAATTGCCATGATTCGATAACGGGGCACCTTGGGGAAGGTGACTCGTAGAATTATTACCTTAAGTGGCAAAAAGAATTACTTTTGATATAGAGATCATTGAAACTCTTTATACCAGCTTAAGGCAAATCACAGCAATTGTTTGGCGGAGTTCGAAGGAATGGCATACTCGGACTAGAATGGATGATGTGAACTACCTTGTTGAAGACAATGCAAGGGATGATTTGCTTGCGCGTGCTTCAAGAACTTGAGCATTTCCATATTCATCAAGGTTTTACCAATATCCGTGTCGAGGATCCTGGCAACACAACATACTACCATGATGAATAGTGATGGATGATGCAGATGCAAAGGAAGATAACACCTTCTAGGATTTCACCTTAGCGAGGCCAAGGGGACGAAATCTGAACAATCGACCAAGAGACATTTGGCACTCCGCTTCTAATGTTCTCCTTGATGTGCTAGTGCAACCCATTTATTAAAATGGTTTGGTACGTAGAACATCAAGTAAAAGGTCAGACTTTGGGAGCACAAGAATCCATAAGGAATATCTACGGAAGTAGAATCTTACGAAATCCTTATGGAGAGGTGGCCAACTTCCTCAATCAAGATACTATAATAATAGGTCTTCCGGTTGGGTGTGTTGGCCACGACATCCACTCTACCGGTTACCGAGAGACCAATATTATAGCTCTTGGGAAACGTTCCAACCATCACATCTGCCCGAGATTCAGATCTGGTTGGTGGCAGGATATTCCAGACTCATCGAGTCTAGGAAGAAAAATGAAGGTTTGCAACACAAATCGACGAGATGACGTTGCGAGATTCTCAGGGGATGAACTACGATAGCAAGCTCCAAAACATGAGCTGGTTCTGCTACAACATGTGAACACGCTGTCCCAGACAAGCATGACCACATAGTAGTCTTAGAATAAAACACTACCGAGTTCTGATTAGGAACCATCATTGCGGAGAGAGAAGTCATGCGCATGTACCTTTGGGTCCTTAAGGAATAGCACTTAAGAACTTCTTTTCCTTGAACAAATCAATCAGTGGCTTGGTGTGCTAGGGATTCATATAGAATGAAGGTTGCAAGTCTCCAGACCAAAGAATACTTCGCACGTATGCATGACTGACTTGGGATGATTCCAGAGGAAGCGAAACAAACTTTCTCAAGTTCACGGCAGCAACTTGCATCATATGCACGTGAACTAGAGGAAGCCACTTCTTCCATCAAAACATAAACTTCATGAGCTAACACGAGGAAGATGCTTTCAAAAGTTTCCAACGCTAACTTAGATGTTCAACCAAATCATGGAGGAGATAAGGATGTTGTCGATGGGCTCAACAACAAACCATCTAGGCTTCCATATAGATGGAATTCCACAATTAAGTGAACACGGTGATAGCATTGGTCAGACCAAAAGATGTAATGGTGTATGCTCGAGGAATCAACCACGAGTAAGACAACATTACGAACATCGTTGGTTCTGATTTGATTTGATGATAGCCCATACTCAAATCAAAGTTTGGTTAAGATGATAGGTCCATTAATTGATCACGAGGACCAATCGATGAAGAAATCATCTTTCTACAACACACAACACAAGATATCCCTTTGGAAATGAACTAAGTTAGACAAGTTTTTATCTTCCAACTCTCCAAGTTGTTGTTTAGCTTGACCAACTAGCTCAGGGGTATCCAACACAGATTCTTGGAGAATGGGTGGTTTGGAGGTAAACCAACATGATCACGAACTCAACATAGCGGTCAGGTGATAATCTGGTAATACATCCGAGAAGATATTCGGAACATCACGAACCACCGATATGTTACTAAGCTCGAGAACGATCTTGCTTTTCAGAGCAAGACGATATGACCGAATAAGCAAGGACTGACACTATCCTAACTCATTGATCGAAAAGTGCACCGGGAATAAGGACTGGGTAGCACAATCAACCTTAGGATGTGATTCAGTAACCAACACGCTAAGGATGAAATTATTGTCCTTTAACTACCAAGCAACGGAGTTGCTAGGAGTATAGATTTCACACATCATAGTTCACCTATCGGCATTCCGGTCGTGATGACACGGAACCGAGGAATGAGCAATGATGGCGAGAAGTATCACTGCGTTAAGAATTCGTGAGAGATGGTGCAATTCTCATGACAATTCTGACATAAAGGGGGTAATACTCCGAGGTAGAGCAGAACAAAAGCTGGATTGGCATTTTGATCTGCGGAATACAACTACTTTGACCAATCCAAGAAATGGATAAGGTACTGGAGTTTGTTTCTCCTAGTCATTCCGGAATAGAATGGCTTGACGGACCACAAGAATAATAGGCATTGGTAACACAAATGCACAATTACTCCTGACTATCAATTGATAGACGAGGGCCAGAAAATAACTAAAGAGGGACAACCCAAAGGAACAAATGTTTTTCTAAGTTGTGGATGCATGGATTAGTATGTCGAACAAATTCAACATATTTCTTCCGGATAACCCATGCAGAGGAGGAAGGACTGGCAGAGTCACAATATGAATGGAGTACTCCTCAAGGGCACCCTGGTCGTGATCTTTTGGTTCAAACGAACTCCTGCCAAGAATGGTTCATGGTATTTGGAAGAACAATATACCACGGACCTCGAAGACTATCACAAAGGTTATTAATATCCTAAAGGAGCGAGCAAACACTAGCTACACGAATTAAGTAGAGTGAATCTTGGGTTCAAGAACCCAGAAATAGAATGCCTACTAACTAAATGGCATCACGAGATGCTTTCAAGAATGATGGCCAGAATCATCACACTGGGACACACAACATGGCTAGGTTACTAGATGATCCCCTGTGACGCCCGGATAATTAGGCTACAGTAATCCCACGTTAATGATGCCACGTCACCACGATTACTGTTGTTAATCTCGTGTTAGTTCAAAATTGATTCGAAATTCAAACTAAAAATAAAGTCAAACGGTAAAGATTTTCAAATATTAAAACTAAAATGTTGGGGTGTTGCCAAATAATGCATAGGTAATTATTGTGGAGAAACCACATTTTTATAAAAGGTTTAAATGCACTTAAATGATTAAAACAGTAGGTAAAACTATTAAATAAATACCTTTTGAATATTATAAATTGCTAAACTATTTTGATCAGGGGTAAAACTTTCTGTGAAAGTAGTTGGAGTTGTAACTCTATTTTAGGTACGGGTTTTACTTTTGTAAAACTATAAATTATTAAATAGATAAAAGAAAGCAGAAAAGAAAAAAATAGAAATAAAACAAAGCTAAAAAAAGAGAGCAAACCCCCCCCCACTGGGCTCCGGCCCAGCAGGCCACAGCCCCACTGGGCCAGGCCACCAGGCCAACCGGCCAACCGGCCAGCCCACCCCCGCTCCCTTATCCCCCCACCTACCAGAACCCTAACCTACCGCACCCCCACTCCTCCTCTCGTTCCCCCACTCCCCATGTTCTGGATCGAGGCAAACCGCCCCGACCGCATCGCCCCTAGCGCCGTTGCCCGTCGCCCCGCCTCTACCTCGCCGGTGTCGCTCGCGCCACGCGCCTCCCCTGGCCACGCCAGGCCGTGGCCGGGCCTGCCTGCACGCGTGGGCGCTCGCCCGCAGTTCCCTCCACCATCCTTCGTGCGCCCCCCCTCCAGATCCGCCAGCGCCCGACGCCTTCGCCATGGGCGTCGTCACCCGCGCGCCCCACGGGCTCGCCGTCGCATAGGAGCACGCCCACGAGCTCCGACGTGCTCTGCTCTGCCTTCCCCGACCCCGGCCTCAAGCTCACCGCCTCTGCATCATCCTCTCCGCCGGATTCTTCTTCGCCGGACTGCCTCCCCGTCGTCGCTCGCCGTCGACCCCGTCCTCCCCCCCGCGCCCCATTGCCCGTGCCCCTACAATCACCGTGAGCACCGCACCGCTCCTTCCTCCTTCTCTCCCCTGCCGCTGCTCTGCATCGCTCCATCACCGCCCGCACGCGCCACCGCGCGCGTATGCCACCCCGCTCGCCCCCTCTACTCAGGACCGCCCGCGGCCACCCCGTCGGCCACCGCGACCATCTGCACCCGCCTCCGACGCGCTGGCCCCTGCTCTAGTCCCTCCCTTCGCCGCTGCCGTACGCAGTCGCCGGTCGTCGCCCACGCCGGCCACGCCCGCTCAGTCCCGCTCCGGCCGCGGCCTTGCCTTGCCCCCCCCGGTCAGGCTCGGCCTCAGCACGGGCGACGCCAGCCCGCACGCCCCTGCCCGCTAACCCGCTAAGACCCCCTGTGCATATGACAAGTGGGGCCCGCCCCTGAGAACGTTTATATAAAAAAAGAATTAAATAAATAAATAAAAATAAAAATAAAATAAAAATAATTAATTAATTAGTTAATTAACCCTGTTTAGATTAATCCAATTTAATTAATTAGTTTAATTAATAGTTAATTAATTAGTTAACCCTAATTACCCTAATCAGTCTATGACATGTGGGACCCACGTGTCAGATGACTGATGACGTCAGCATGATGTCATGCTGATGTCATCGCAACACTGTTTTGGATAATGTTAAATTAAATAATTAATTAAAATTCAGAAAATGATTAAATCTTTAGAAAATCATATAAAATAAACCGTAGCTCAGATGAAAATACTTTCTACATGAAAGTTGCTCAGAACGACGAGACGAATCCGGATACGCAGCCCGTTCGTCTGCCACACATCCGTAGCATAGCAAACCTGTAACATTTCACCTCCGGTTCATCTGCCCGAAAACGCGAAACACCGGGGATATTTTCCCGGATGTTCCCCCCTTCGCCGGTACCACCTACTGTCGCGTTAGGACACACCTCGCACTGCTCATTGTCATGTCACGCATCGTCATGTTTATGTTTGCATTGTATTTACTGTTTCTTCCCCCTCTTCTCTCCGGTAGACTACGAGACCGACACAGCTGCTGCCCAGTTCGACTACGGAGTTGACGACCCCTCCTACTTGCCAGAGCAACCAGGCAAGCCCCCCCCTTGATCACCAGATATCGCCTATTCTTCTCTATACTACTTGCATTAGAGTAGTGTAGCATGTTACTGCCTTCCGATATCCTATCCTGATGCATAGCCTATCCTTGCTACTACTGTTGTTACCTTTACCTGCAATCCTACATGCTTAGTATAGGATGCTAGTTTTCCATCAGTGGCCCTACATTCTTGTCCGTCTGCTGTGCTATACTATCGGGCCGTGATCACCTGGGCGGTGATCACGGGTATATACTATATACATTATATACATGACACATGTGGTGACTAAAGTCGGGTCGACTCGTTGAGTACCCGCAAGTGATTCTGATGAGGGGGCTGAAAGGACAGGTGGCTCCACCCCGGTAGAGGTGGGCCTGGGTTCCTGACGGCCCCCGACTGTTACTTTGGGGCGGAGCGACAGGGCAGGTTGAGACCACCTAGGAGAGAGGTGGGCCTGGCCCTGGTCGGCGTTCGCGGAAACTTAACACGCTTAACGAGATCTTGGTATTTGATCTGAGTCTGGCCATTTGGTCTATACGCACTAACCATCTACGCGGGAGTAGTTATGGGTATCCCGACGTCGTGGTATCAGCCGAAGCCTTCGTGACGTCAGCGACTGAGTGGCACGCGCCGGATTGGACTGGAACGCCACTAGGCTAGGTCTGCTTCCAGCCGCGTACGCAACGTGCAGGTGTGCATAGGGCGATGGGCCCAGACCCCTGCGCGCATAGGGTTAGACCGGCGTGCTGACCTCTCTGTTGAGCCTAGGTGGGGCTGTGACATGTTGATCTTACGAGGCCGGGCATGACCCAGAAAAGTGTGTCCGGCCAAATGGGATCGAGCGTGTTGGGTTATGTGGTGCACCCCTGCAGGGAAGTTTATCTATTCGAATAGCCGTGTCCCTCGGTAAAAGGACGACCCGGAGTTGTACCTTGACCTTATGACAACTAGAACTGGATACTGAATAAAATACACCCTTCCAAGTGCCAGATACAACCCGGTGATCGCTCTCTAACAGGGCGACGAGGAGGGGATCGCCGGGTAGGATTATGCTATGCGATGCTACTTGGAGGACTTCAATCTACTCTCTTCTACATGCTGCAAGATGGAGATGACCAGAAGCGTAGTCTTCGACAGGACTAGCTATCCCCCTTTTATTCTGGCATTCTGCAGTTCAGTCCACTGATATGCCCCTTTACACCTATACCCATTGGATATGTAGTGTAGCTCCTTGCTTGCGAGTACTTTGGATGAGTACTCACGGTTGCTTTTCTCCCCTTTTTCCCCTTTCTATACCTGATTGTCGCAACCAGATGCTGGAGTCCAGGAGCTAGAGATCTCGAGGATGATTCTACATGGAGTTCGGCTTCGAGGAGTAGTTAGGAGGTCCCAGGCAGGAGGCCTTGCCTTTTCGATCGTTGTTACTTTTGTGCTAGCCTTCTTAAGGCAAACTTGTTTAACTTATGTCTGTACTCAGATATTGTTGCTTCCGCTGACTCGTCTATGATCGAGCAATTGTATTCGAGCCCTCGAGGCCCCTGGCTTGTATTATGATGCTTGTATGACTTATTTATGTTGTAGAGTTGTGTTGTGATATCTTCCCGTGAGTCCCTGACCTTGATCGTACACATTTGCGTGCATGATTAGTGTACGGTCAAAACGGGGGCATCACATCCCCTAAGACACCTAGGGTCATAATAATAACTCCAACATATATGTCGAGGCAATAGAGTACCTCAACTCAGCAATTAGTGTGATTAACCTGGCCTAAAGGAACATCGACCAGAGGGAGATGATTTTGCAAATGCATCAGATAGTTTAGAAACCTGGGATGACTCGGATAGCATAACGACTGTAAATGCTAAAAAATACTTGAGACATCCTGCAAAATAGTGGCATGACCACTCAACATCACAATATAAACTTCCGGGATAAATGGTCAACATACGGAAGTAGTAGGAACTGAACTGAGGCTTAAATCCATTAATCCTATGAGTCTACGGATTAGTAACACGTGATCCTGATAGAAAGATGAGAAGGCCTAGTTCTTAATCCCCGTAGAAGAGAAGAGGGTGACTCAGATCAGAAGGGCATAAGGTAAAGGAGTAAAAAGAGCCTTACGTTCCCTCCCACAATCAATTCCCTTATATAACTAAAGCATTTCTAGACACAACTTCAACCAGTTTGGCTTGGTAATCCTACAGGCAGTCAGGCTCTGATACCAACGCTGTCAGGACCCCGATTCTAAGTCACACCGATCTAGCCTGTAACACCTCATATCACTTTGCGGCCTCACGCACGGTATTCCCATGGGTGTCGCCTTACCATGGTCCGGGACCGTTTGCGCCTTTTGGCTCACGTATATGATAGTGTCGCTAGCACCCATATGACAGAGAACCCGGGCCGCATGGCTAGTCGTGAACCCAAAGCGGCACTAACTTACGGGGACAGGCATACATGAATCAACATCGAGCATGTCGGTCAGCAACGTGTGAATCCGGGCTGTAGCACTGGGCTAACAGGACTCCGGGAACCCGGGCTGTAGCAGGCTAGGCAGGACTCCGGATGTCACCGTGTGACATTTCCCTGAAGGGACAGACACAGGAACGAAGTGAATCACATGCCGGCCAGTCAGGTGTCCGGAGCAGTAGTGCTGGGCTAGCAGGACTCCGGTGAACCGGGCTGTAGCGGACTACTATGGCTCATGGAAGCACAAGACTACATTTCCCCATAAGAGAGGCTACCAAGGATAAACAACTAGGTTGTCGGATCCCACACATACCAAGCATTTCAATCATACACGCAATATGCTCGATATGTGTAAATACAACATGGCATCACAACATAACTCTCTCCGAAGAGCCAGATATTACAAACATGGGTCTCTCGACCCAGCATTCAGAGCATAGAAGTCAAACACAGGCGGAAGCTTAACATGTCTGAGTACAGACAACTATAAATGAAAAAGGCTGAGAAGCCTGACTATCTACTAGATCCTGCCGAGGGCACAAGATCGTAGCTGAGGTAACAAGCTAAACGTCGAAGTCCACGCGGAACTACTAGCGAGACTGAAGTCTCTCTGCAAAACATAAAATAAGCAAACATGAGTACAAATGTACCCAGCAAGACTTACATCAGAACTATCTACATATGCATTGGTATCAACAAAGGGGGTGGTGGAGTTTAACTGCAGCAAGCCAGCTTTGACTCGGTGGCTATCCTAACTACGACTGCAAGTAACTCTTTTGTGGTGGCGCACACGAGTCCACATATTCACCATATCAATACTCCACTATGGATCCGCTCCCGTCTCCCTACGAGAACGCCATCCATAGCACTCACGCTTATCTTGCGCATTTTAGAGTATCCACTTTCACTTGTCTATGAACTGTTATAGGCAACCCAGAAGTCCTTTACCGTGGACACGACTATTCGAATAGATCATATTAACCCTGCAGGGGTGTACTTTGTCACACACGCTCTCACCACTTACCGCCGTTTACACAGCATGTACTCGGCAACCTTCAAGCGGAGGGTGTCGGCCACAGCCTACCTAAACACTCAAGTCTCTAGTCCAGGTTTATCGCCTATTCAGGTTCCATCCGCAGGGAGTCCGGCCGAGGTTTCCACATACGGCCCCGAACGATGTGTGCAGGGTTCCCGAGACACCAAACGGGCGACTCGGTACACCGGGCCATGAGCCTACCGCATCACAGCCCACCCCTCGGGTCAGCGCTGTCCACGGCCTCTAGCTTACTACAAACACCAGAAACTACGTGCAAACTCCTGGACAGAGGACAAGGGTGATTAAGAAGCCGAGAGGGTCCATTGGTTTCGGGCCCAATGCGTGGTAGTAACTGTATCATGGATCACAAACACAGAACTCAGTTCCTGAGGACGGCTTCAATGAGACAACCCACCATGTACTCCTACATGGCCTCTCACCGCTACCTTTACCAAATCGTGTTCACACACTTAGCTCACACATAGTAGGACATGTTCACACAACTCCAATTCATCCCCGATGAATCAGACCTGACACAACTCTAAGCTTAGCAGGCATGACAAACAATCATAAATGAGTAGGCACATCAGGGCTCAAACAACTCCTACTCATGCTAGTGGGTTTCATCTATTTACTATGGCAATGACAGGTCATGCAGAGGATAAAGGGGTTCAGCTACCGCAGCAAGTAACAGATGAATCGTTGTTGTCGTAATGCAGTAAAAGAGAGCAGGAGCGAGAGAGTGGGATTGTATCGGAATGAACAAGGGGGTTTTGCTTGCCTGGCACTTCTGAAGATATTATAGTTCTTCATCGGTGTCATCGAACTCATCGTCGGAATCACGGCTCTCGAGAGGGGACAATTACCGGCAACAGAGAAGGAAACACAATCAATGCAATGCAACAATTATGATGCATGCTAAGACATGGCAGTATGAATGTGTTTTGGCTAATGCAACTACAAACAGATGGGTTTGGGTCATTTTGAACCAAAGGTTCAATCCCAAACTCAAATTATGAATTTAAATAGTGCCTTATCATGTTTTGAACTAAACAGCAAGGTTAAGTTGTTTAGACATGCATGAAACCAGTACAGATGGATAGATTGGATTTTTCTGATCATTTTTCATATATAAATCTTTTCAATCTGAGTTATAGATTATTTTCTATGATTTTTAGAAGTTTGCTACATTTTCTGAAATTTCCTATATAAAAAATAAATCCAGAAATGAGTTATTGCGTCAGCACTGTGTCACTGTGACGTCAGCTGGTCAACAGCGCCTAACCAGAGTCAAACCTGACAGTGGGACCCATATGTCATCGACTCAGCTAATTAATATAGTTAATTAGCCTTAAGTTAAACCTAACCAAAATGTCAGTGGGGCCGGGGCCCACATGTCAATGACCCAAGGGGGGTCAAATCCCTGGTCAACCGGGGCTAAACCACTGGCGTTTAGCCGCCGGCGGCAGCAGACACGGCGGAAGGGCTCGGGATTGCTTCTCCAGCGCCCAATCGAGCAGAGGAGGGCACGCGCGGGGAGCTGGGGCTCGCCCGCATCCAGAGCGGAATGCGGCAGCAGCGGGGACGGACGGAGCTCGCCGGAAACGAGCTCGGGGCGGCGCTGGCGTTCGGGTGTTTGTGGCTATGGGGCTGCAGTGGCCGTGGCAGCGCATTAATGGCACCTACATTAACTACGCGAGGCGGCGAGCATGTTGGACACGACGCCCGGGCTGTTTGGTTGCCGGGGCTCGGCGGCGGGCGCAAGCGGCGGCGGGTGCGGTCGAGCTTGGTGCGGTCGCTATGGCATGCGAGGAAGAGAACGGAGAGGGGGGAAACGGCCAGCAGCTCACCACGGTCACGATGAGCGGGTCGGCGAGGTCGGGGAGGAGCTGATGAAGACGGGAGGTCGCCGGCGATCTCGGCGGCCGAACGACGAGGACGAGGTCGGGGGTGGCGCTTCGGGGCGTTTGGCGTCGCGTGAGTCGACAGAGAGACGTAGGCGACGGTGGCGGAGCTCCTGGGCATGTTGGAGAGGCGAGGGGGAGGCGATGGCCGCGGTGGTGGCGAGCGGCGGCGACGAACCCGTTCGGGTGGGTGAGAGAGAGAGGTCCAGGGGAGGGAATGAGCACGGGGGAGAGCGGGAGGGGTCGAGGGGAGCGCGTGGCATCTCCGGGGACGTCCAGGGAGAAGCGGCAAGCAGGAGGTGGCCAGGGCGCGTGGGCGCGCACGGCGGCCACACGCCTCTCGTCCTACTGGCGAGAGGTGGGAGATGACTGGCAGCGGCGCTGGGCTGGGCCGGCCAGCTGGGCTGCGACAGGTGAGGCCAGGTAGGTTTCCTTTCTCTCTTTTTTATTTGTTTCTGTTTTCTAATATTCTGTAGTCTTTAGGGCTTTATTAAAAATACTTATACACTTCCAAAAATCATGAAACTACTCATGATCACTGTTGGGAATATATCCTACAGTAAACATTTTAGTTTATGATTATTTGAGCATTTCAAATATTTAATAGCATTTAAATGCCCAAATGCAAATAGAGTATGATTTAATCCAGAGCCCAAATATGTCATGGAAAAATGTGCATCACCTCTGGTTACTGTTTCCAGCATTTTCCAAGAATGATGAACATTTTTAAAGCCATTTGGATTTACTGGAAATATTTGGGTTGAACCTAGTGAATTCCTTTAATGCTAGGGTTTAGGCAATCCCCATTTCAAGTTTCTTTCAAAGTTTAAACATGATGCACACATGAAGTTAGCCTAGTGCAATGTCAGAAGCTAGGGATGTGACAGGGAATGACTTTCATTCTTTTTCTATCTTCTGCCGTGGTCGGGCTTTGAGTCTTACTCAATTTCACACCTTGTAACACAGGCAAGAAACTCTTTCTTTGACTGTTCCATTTTGAACTACTTCAAAATCTTACTAAGGTATGTACTCATTGAAAAAACTTATCAAGCGTCTTGATCTATCTCTATAGATCTTGATGCTCAATATGTAAGCAGCTTCACCGAGGTCTTTCTTTGAAAAACTCCTTTCAAACACTCCTTTATGCTTTGCAGAATAATTCTACATTATTTTCGATCAACAATATGTCATTCACATATACTTATCAGAAATGTTGTAGTGCTCCCACTCACTTTCTTGTAAATACAGGCTTCACCGCAAGTCTATATAAAACTATACGCTTTGATCAACTTATCAAAGCGTATATTCCAACTCCGAGATGCTTGCACCAGTCCTATAGATGGATCGCTGGAGTTTGCATATTTTGTTAGCACCTTTAGGATTGACAAAACCTTCTGGTTGCATCATATACAACTCTTCTTTAATAAATCCATTAAGGAATGCAGTTTTGTTTATCCATTTGCCCGATTTCATAAAATGCGGCAATTGCAAACACGATTCGGACAGACTTAAGCATAGATACGAGTGAGAAACTCTCATCATAGTCAACACCTTGAACTTGTCGAAAACCTTTTTTGCGACAATTCTAGCTTTGTAGACAGTAACACTACTATCACTGTCTGTCTTCCTCTTGAAGATCCATTTAATCTCAATGGCTCGCCGATCATTGGGCAAGTCAATCAAAGTCCATACTTTGTTCTCATATATGGATCTCATCTCAGATTTCATGGCCTCAAGCCATTTCGCGGAATCTGGGCTCACCATCGCTTCTTCATAGTTCGTAGGTTCGTCATGGTCTAGTAACATAACCTCCAGAACAGGATTACCGTACCACTCTGGTGCGGATCTTACTCTGGTTGACCTACGAGGTTCAGTAATGACTTGATCTGAAGTTACATGATCATCATCATTAGCTTCCTCACTAATTGGTGTAGGAGTCACAGGAACAAATTTCTGCGATGAACTATTTTCCAATAAGGGAGCAGGTACAATTACCTCATCAAGTTCTACTTTCCTCCCACTCACTTCTTTCAAGAGAAACTCCTTCTCTAGAAAGGATCCATACTTAGCAACGAATGTCTTGCCTTCGGATCTGTGATAGAAGGTGTACCCAACTGTCTCCTTTGGGTATCCTATGAAGACACATTTCTCCGATTTGGGTTTGAGCTTATCAGGATGAAACTTTTTCACATAAGCATCGCAACCCCAAACTTTAAGAAACGACAACTTTGGTTTCTTGCCAAACAACAGTTCATAAGATGTCGTCTCAACAGATTTAGATGGTACCCTATTTAACGTGAATGCAGCTGTCTCTAATGCATAACACCAAAACGATAGTGGTAGATCGGTAAGAGACATCATCTATCGCACCATATCTAATAAAGTACGGTTACGATGTTCGGACACACCATTACACTGTGGTGTTCCAGGTGGCGTGAGTAGTGAAAATATTTCACATTGTTTTAACTGAAGGCCAAACTCGTAACTCAAATACTCTTCTCCATGATCAGATCGTAGAAACTTTATTTTCTTGTTACGATGATTTTCCACTTCACTCTGAAATTATATGAACTTTTCAAATGTTTCAGACTTCTATTTCATTAAGTAGATATACCCATATCTGCTCAAATCATCTGTGAAGGTCAGAAAATAATGATACCCGCCGCGAGCCTCAACACTCATCGGATCGCATACATCAGTATGTATTATTTCCAATAAGTCAGTTGCTCGCTCCATTGTTCCGGAGAACGGAGTCTTAGTCATCTTGCCCATAAGGCATGGTTCGCAAGCATCAAGTGATTCATAATCAAGTGATTCCAAAGCCCATCGGCATGGAGTTTCTTCATGCGCTTTATACCAATATGACCCAAACGACAGTGCCACAAATAAGTTGCACTATCATTATTAACTTTGCATCTTTTGGCTTCAATATTATGAATATGTGTATCACTACGATCGAGATCCAACGAACCGTTTTCATTGGGTGTTTAACCATGTAAGGTTTTATTCATGTAAACAGAACAACAATTATTCTCTAACTTAAATGAATAACCGTATTGCAATTAACATGATCAAATCATATTCATGCTCAACAGAAACACCAAATAACACTTATTTAGGTTCAACACTAATCCCGAAAGTATAGGGAGTGTGCGATGATGATCATATCAATCTTGGAACCACTTCCAATACACATCGTCACTTCATCCTTAACTAGTTTTTGTTCATTATACAACTCCCGTTTCGAGTTACTACTCTTTAGCAACTGAACCAGTATCAAATAGCGAGGGGTTGCTACGAACACTAGTAAAATACACATCAATAATCTATATATCAAATATACCTTTGTTCACTTTGCCATCCTTCTTATCCACCAAATACTTGGGGCAGTTCCGCTTCCAGTGACCAGTCCCTTTGCAGTAGAAGCACTTAGTCTCAGGCTTAGGTCCAGACTTGGGCTTCTTCACTTGAGCAGCAACTTGCTTGCCGTTCTTCTTGAAGTTCCCCTTCTATCCCTTTGCCCTTTTCTTGAAACTAGTGGTCTTGTTAACCATCAACACTTGATGCTCTTTCTTGATTTCTACCTTTGTCGATTTCAGCATTGCGAAGAGCTCGGGAATTACTTTCGTCATCCCTTGCATATTATAGTTCATCACGAAGTTCTACTAACTTGGTGATGGTGACTAGAGAATTCTGTCAATCACTATTTTATCTGGAAGATTAACTCCCACTTGATTCAAGCGATTGTAGTACCCAGACAATTTGAGCACATGCTCACTACTTGAGCTATTCTCCTCCATCTTTTAGCTATAGAACTTGTTGGAGACTTCATATCTCTCAACTCGGGTATTTGCTTGAAATATTAACTTCAACTCCTGGAACATCTCATATGGTCCATGACGTTCAAAACGTCTTTGAAGTCCCGATTCTAAGCCGTTAAGCATGGTGCACTAAACTATCAAGTAGTCATCATATTGAGCTAGCCAAACGTTCATAACGTCTGCATCTGCTCCTGCTTTAGGTCTGTCACCTAGCGGTGCATCAAGGACATAATTTTTCTGTGCAGCAATGAGGATAATCCTCAGATCACGGATCCAATCCGCATCTTTGCTACTAACATCTTTCAACATAATTTTTCTCTAGGAACATATCAAAAATAAACACAGGGAAGCAACAACGCGAGCTATTGATCTACAACATAATTTGCAAAATAATACCAGGACTAAGTTCATGATAAATTTAAGTTCAATTAATCATATTACTTAAGAACTCCCACTTAGATAGACATCCCTCTAATCCTCTAAGTGATCACGTGATCCATATCAACTAAACCATAACCGATCATCACGTGAAATGGAGTAGCTTTCAATGGTGAACATCACTATGTTAATCATATCTACTATATGATTCACGCTCGACCTTTCGGTCTCAGTGTTCCGAGGCCATATCTGCATATGCTAGGCTCGTCAAGTTTAACCTGAGTATTCCGCGTGTGCAACTGTTTTGCACCCGTTTTATTTGAACGTAGAGCCTATCACACCCGATCATCACGTGGTGTCTCAGCACGAAGAACTTTCGCAACGGTGCATACTCAGGGAGAACACTTTTATCTTAAAATTTTAGTGAGAGATCATCTTATAATGCTACCGCCAATCAAAGCAAGATAAGATGCATAAAAGATAAACATCACATGCAATCAATATAAGTGATATAATATGGCCATCATCATTTTGTGCTTGTGATCTCCATCTCCGAAGCACCGTCATGATCACCATCGTCACCGGCGCAACACCTTGATCTCCATCGTAGCATTGTTGTCGTCTCGCCAACTATTGCTTTTACGACTATCGCTACCGCTTAGTGATAAAGTAAAACAATTACATGGCGATTGCATTGCATACAATAAAGCGACAACCATATGGCTCCTGCCAGTTGTCGATAACTCGGTTACAAAACATGATCATCTCATACAATAAAATATAGCATCATGTCTTGACCATATCACATCACAACATGCCCTGCAAAAACAAGTTAGACGTCCTCTACTTTGTTGTTGCAAGTTTTACGTGGCTGCTACGGGCTTAGCAAGAACCGTTCTTACATATGCATCAAAACCACAACGATAGTTTGTCAAGTTGGTGCTGTTTTAAACTTCGCAAGGACCGGGCGTAGCCACACTCGGTTCAACTAAAGTGAGAGAGACAGGCACCCGCCAGTCACCTTTAAGCAACGAGTGCTCGCAACGGTGAAACCAGTCTCGCGTAAGCGTACGCGTAATGTCGGTCCAGGCCGCTTCATCTCACAATACCGCCGAACCAAAATATGACATGCTGGTAAGCAGTATGACTTATATCGCCCACAACTCACTTGTGTTCTACTCGTGCATATAACATCAACGCATAAAACCAGGCTCGGATGCCACTGTTGGGGAACATAGTAATTTCAAAAAAATTCCTACGCACACGCAAGATCATGGTGATGCATAGCAATGAGAGGGAGAGTGTTGTCCACGTACCCTCGTAGACCGAAAGCTGAAGCGTTAACACAACGCGGTTGATGTAGTCGTACGTCTTCACGATCCGACCGATCAAGTACCGAACGCACGGCACCTCCGAGTTCAGCACACGTTCAGCTCGATGACGTCCCTCGAACTCCGATCCAGCCGAGTGTTGAGGGAGAGTTTTGTCAGCACGACGGCGTGGTGACGATGATGATGTTCTACCGACGCAGGGCTTCGCCTAAGCACCGCTACGATATCATCGAGGTGTAATATGGTGGAGGGGGGCACCGCACACGGCTAAGAGATCAATGATCAATTGTTATGTCTATGGGGTGCCCCCTGCCCCCGTATATAAAGGAGCAAGGGGGAAGGCGGCCGGCCTAGGAGGAGGGCGCGCCAAGGGGGGAGTCCTACTCCCACCGGGAGTAGGACTCCTCCTTTCCTTGTTGGAGTAGGAAAAGGGAAGGGAGAAGGAGAAAGAAGGAAGGGGGCGCCCCCTCCCTAGTCCAATTCGGACTAGTCCATGGGGAGGGGTGCGGCCACCCTTTGGGGCCTTTCTCTCCTTTCCCGTATGGCCCATTAAGGCCCAATACGAATTCCCGTAACTCTCCGGTACTCCGAAAAATACCCGAATCACTCGGAACCTTTCCGATGTCCGAATATAGTCGTCCAATATAACAATCTTTACGTCTCGACCATTTCGAGACTCCTCGTCAAGTCCCTGATCTCATCCGGGACTCCGAACTCCTTCGGTACATCAAAACACATAAACTCATAATATAACCGTCATCTAACTTTAAGCGTGCGGACCCTACGGGTTCGAGAACTATGTAGACATGACCGAGACACGTCTCCGGTCAATAACCAATAGCGGAACCTGGATGCTCATATTGGCTCCCACATATTCTACGAAGATCTTTATCGGTCAAACCGCATAACAACACACGTTGTTCCCTTTGTCATCGGTATGTTACTTGCCCGAGATTCGATCGTCGGTATCTCGATACCTAGTTCAATCTCGTTACCGGCAAGTCTCTTTACTCATTCCGTAATACATCATTCCGCAACTAACTCATTAGTTACAATGCTTGCAAGGCTTATAGTGATGTGTATTACTGAGTGGGCCCAGAGATACCTCTCCGACAATCGGAGTGACAAATCCTAATCTCGAAATACGCCAACCCAACAAGTACCTTTGGAGACACCTGTAGAGCACTTTTATAATCACCCAGTTACGTTGTGATGTTTGGTAGCACACAAAGTGTTCCTCCGGTAAACGGGAGTTGCATAATCTCATAGTCATAGGACCATGTATAAGTCATGAAGAAAGCAATAGCAACATACTAAACGATCGAGTGCTAAGCTAACGGAATGGGTCAAGTCAATCACATCATTCTCCTAATGATGTGATCCCGTTAATCAAATGACAACTCATGTCTATGGCTAGGAAACATAACCATCTTTGATCAACGAGCTAGTCAAGTAGAGGCATACTAGTGACACTCTGTTTGTCTATGTATTCACACATGCATCAAGTTTCCAGTTAATACAATTCTAGCATGAATAATAAACATTTATCATGATATAAGGAAATAAATAATAACTTTATTATTGCCTCTAGGGCATATTTCCTTCATGACACACATTGCACACTCATCCTCTTAAGCCCGAAATATTCCATGGCCACGTATTTCGACTCGGACCGTCAGTCAAAGAAAGACTACACAAATATCAAGAAAGTTCTTGATGATGCTCTCCCCGGCTACGCCAAATCTGGAGGCACCTTCAGGAGGCCAATTTGTAGGTACGGCAAGCACGTGTTCACCCACGTAATGACGTTCCAATGCGTCAAGCAGCCGCCTGGCAGTCAGAAGGATGCCTACTATGCCCTCCATCACATGCGGGCGATCGTACGGGACCATAATCACCTTATGCTACCAAATAATCTGAAAGAATGGGCCGCACGCTTGTCGGCAATCCAGGACGAGGACATCAGACAAGAATTCTTTCGCATCTAGTCGGAGTTTGCGGAAATCATCTATCAAGATGTCCTTCGTACCTCGGGGCAGTTCTACCTCAAATATCAACCGTCCAACAGTGAAATAGAAACAACGCTACAAATGCAGGCTGACAACGACCGCACATTCATGACCATCACGAAAGACGGCAGCTTCATCCACGCTCCGGTCCCTGAGTCGAGTCGAAAGTATTGATGCTATGTAGTTCCGAAATATCGATTAGCTCATGTTGTAATTAAACTTTAATGAAGTTGTATGTCTGTTTAGTTTGGACAGTCGTTCAACTTATATGTAATCAATGCTATTCATTAGTAGGACCATGAATCGTGCTATTAATGTGTTGCTTTTCTCTTCCGATCCTTTTGTTGCATACTTATATATTGCTTATATATTATCTGTGAATTGCTACTAACGTTTTGTTTGTCTAGTGCATAGAGATGCCTTCGTATGTCGTGTACAAGGGTGAGGTTCCCGGAGTCTAAGACGACTGGGAGGAGTGTCGGAGACAGGTTCACCGTTTCAGCGGTAATAGTTACAAAGGGTACACCACTAGGGCGGAGGCGGAAGCTAGATACGTGCGCTATCTAGCGGGAGAGAGGAGGGAGCGGAGGAGGAACCAGATGAAGATCAGTTTCATTGCGATGATGCTCATCGTGACCGCAACCCTCCTCTATGTGATGGTAGTTTAGATATCGACTTGTAATGTGAAGACAAACTCGCTACTCGCGTCTCGAGACTTGTAATGTTCTAACTTTGTTCGGTATTTTGAATTCGGAGACTAATATGATGAATTGTATTCGGAGACTAATCTTCTATTGTATTCGATGAATCTGCTGTTTATATGTTGTGCTCTTTATATTCCGTGCTGTAATGTATTTTGTAATCTGTGCAAATATCAGAAAAGCAAAAAAAATAATTCCTAATATTCGTAGTAGTGGCGCACCATATTGCACTTTAGTGGCGCACAGAAATAAACACACCAGTGGCGCATTATCTAAAAGTGCGCCATTAGTAACCCAGAGAACAAGGTACACATGGCCCCTTGGAGTAACAGCAGTGGCGCACTTCTAGGCCTAGTAATGGTGCACTTTAGCTGCGCCATTAGTGTCTAGGATAGTAATGGCGCTCCAGGTGGTGCGCCACTGTTATGTAGATTAACAGTGGCACACCAGGCGTGCGCCGTTACTATTTATTAGTAGTGGCGTGATAACAGTGGTGCACCTATAGTGCGCCATTAATAGCCAAAATAGGTGCGCCACTAACAACCTTTTTTCTAGTAGTGGGGAGTGTATTGGGCCTTGTTGGGCCATGTAGAGGGGAACACACCAGCCCACATGGGCTGGTGTGCCCCACCTAAGGCTGCCACATCTAATACATGGTAAAAGGGGGCGCCACCCCCTCTTACCATATACCGGAGAAGGGAGGAAGGAAAGAAGGGGGCGCCTCCCCCCTTTCCTTCCCCCTTGTGCCATTATTTGGCAGGGGGGCACCAAAGGGAGGAGCCCTTGGGCTGCCGCCATACCTATTGGGGCGCCCTAGGGGCTGCCTCCTCCCCCCACACCTATATATATGTGGGGAGGGGTGCCACACAAGAGACAGCTTATTCCACGCCGTGTGTCGGCACCCCTCCGTCTCTAGTTTACTCCTCCGCTCTAGATCATCGCAGTGCTTAGGAGAAGCCCTGTGGGATTGCTTCACCACCACCGTCACCACACCATTATGCTGACGGAACTCATCTACTACCTCGCCCCGCTTGCTGGATCAAGATGGCAAGGGCGACACCGAGCTAAACGTGTGCAGAACGCGGAGGTGTCGTGCGTTCGGTACTTGATTGGGCGGATCACGAAGGTGTACGACTACATCAACCGCGTTGAATAAACGCTTCCTTTTACAGTCTACGAGGGCACGTAGACACACTCTCCCCCTCGTTGCTATGCATCTCCATGGATAGATTATTACATGTGCGTAGATTTTTTTGTTTTCCATGCAACGTTTCCCAACACATAGATAGGCGATAAATCTGGACTAGAGTCTTGTGTGGTTAGTCAGGTTGTGGCCGACACCCTCGCCATGCTTCTGTTTGAAGGTTGCCGAGATACATGACGTGTATATGGTGGTAAGTGGTGAGAGCGTGTGTGAAGAAGTACACCCCTGCAGGGTAAAATGATCTATTCGAATAGTCGCGTCTGCGGATATTGACTACTTGGAATAGTTGTATGGTTCATAGACAACTTCAAATGGATACTCTAAAATGCACAAGATAAGTGTGAGTGCTATGGAAGGCCTTCTCGTAGGGAGACAGGAGTGGATCCATAGTGGTGTATTGATGTGGTGACTAGTGGACTCGTGTGCGCTCTCTTACCTCAAAGAAGTTACTGGTAGTCGGTGTACAGGATAGCCACTGATGTCAAAGCTTGCTTGCTACAGTAAACCAACAACACCCTTGTTGATACTGATGCATATGTAGTTAGTTCTGATGTAAGTCTTCCTGAGTACCTTTGTACTCATGGTTTCTTAATCTATGTTTTTGCAGAGGAGACGTTAGTCTCACTAGTGGTTTCTATGTGAAGTTTGATGTTGACCGAGTAGCTTGGGAATCCTAGATAGAGGTCTAGCCCCATTGTAGGGTCTTGTTGATAGATAGGTTTTCTAGCCTTCTTTCTTTTCAACTATTTGTACTTAGACAGGTTATGCTTCAGCTTGTTGCTTGTATGACTTAGTATGTTGGGTCATGAGACCCATGTTTGTAATATCATGTTATGTATGGTTCTTTCAAGTCTTATCTATACTTTGAGTCATAGAGTTATGTTGTGATGCCATGTTGTATCTACACATATCATGCATATTGTGTGTATGTTTGAAATGCATCGTTATGTGTGGGATTCGGCACCTAGTTATCTGCTTTGGTAGCCTTCCATACAGGGAAATGCCTCCTAGTGCTTCCACTGAGCCCTGGTAGTTCGCTACTACTCCGGAACACATGGATTGACTAGCATGTATCCTTCTTTTCTCCTATGTCCGTCCCTACGGGGAAATGTCACGTGGTGTTTACTATAGTCCTTGTGGCTTTGCTATGACTTGGTTACACTTGCTGCTGCCCGACACGTGCATTGTTGGGTTATGTATACATGTCCCTGTACATTTGTGCCACCTTGGTTTATGACTAGTCATGTGGACCCAGATTCTCTGTCATATGGATGCTAGCATCACAGTCATATACCTGAGCCAAAAGACGCAAATGGTCCCGGCCAAGGTAAAGGCGGTAGCCGTGGGTTACCGTGTGTGAGGCCGCAAAGTGATATGATGTGTTATATGGTAGAAAGGTGTGACTTAGGATCGGGGTACCGACACAAGCCTTCCACAAAATCTTTGTCAAGGTCCTTCCATGGAGCAGTGAGCACGAGATGTGGTGTGAGCTTGCCGGCAGGGTGACAATGTTTGTGCTTCGCTTGCTGACAGATGAGGCACTTCTTGATGTAGGCCTCGACGTCGCGTTTCATGCCGGCCCAGAGGAACAATTCTTTAGGTGTTGATGGGCGGCCATGTTGCTGGAATGACCACCAAGAATGTTATCAAGTAGAGCACTGATAAGCTTATGGCGGTGTTGTATGGTCACCAATCCAGAGTCTGTCATGACGGCAAATGATCCCCTTTGTAGAGCTCGAATACCTCTTTGTCGAGGCTATGGATGGCGAGGCACACCAACATCTCCTATGCCATGAAATCCTTCACATGAGAGTTGGTGACCTCCTGAACCCATGCTGGCTGGAAAAGTTAGAGCGCGGTAAAGCTTAACACAATAGCCATCGTAGAGAGCATGTGTGCGGTGCCATTGTCGATGCCTCACTTGTACCGGAACTTGAATTGGAGCCCAATTGGCTTGGACATTACCTTGCAATGTAAGTCATCTCCAATTGTTGATCCCCAAGGTTGCAAAGGCTCTTGTGATCGATCCCCTCTACAGGTAGGCACGCCTTTTTCTAATGGCCATCATCATCGTGAGAAACTCTTTCTCATATGCAAAAGCTTTTAGATGCAGACGCCGAGGGCTTTGCTGAAATATGCCATGGGGTGCCCTTCCTGGACGAGGACGACGCCGATGTCTGTCACACACATCGGTCTCGATGTGAAACGGCTTGTCAAACTCTGGCAGGGTGAGCACGGGAGCGCCCGCCATGGTGTGCTTGAGGAGGCCGCGCTACAAAATGGAGGACTTTTAGCGATGGTTTACTTGTGTCACATAAAACCAATTTTCATCACTGAAAATGGTCTAGTGACGGTTTTGGACCATCACCACCACCGCCACCAAAGCGTCGTCACAAAATATTAAATCTTGATGGTACATGTTTTCTATCACCTAAGATCGTGTCTTATGTGAGAAACCCAGTTTTGTCATGAATGGCCATTTACGGCAATGACCAAAATGTCACTTATATAGGCCAATTTGTTACCTAAGACCTAGTAATCAGTTTATAAGTTTGACCAGTCAAAGATCCCTACAAATGGCCCTAGTAGATGCTGACGTGGCTACTTCCATGAGAAACCAAACATAATTTTTTCTATGATGGTGACCGTCACTAACAGTTACCACAATGGCGTTTGAGCAGTCAATGATTTTTACATATGGGCCCAATGATATGATGACGTGCCTGCTGCCAAGTGGGTCGAAACATGGGTGATGTGGCTTCTTACATGCGGGTCCACATGCTGGTGACGACATGCATAATCGTCACAATTTTTAGATGCGGTCAATGTGTTTTATATTGTAATTAGTAAATAAGATTCATAATTCTTAATAATTTTAATATGAATTTGTGCAAAAATTGATTGTGAATACAATTTCAGCTCTCGCAGCTATGATCAAATCGCAAACATGACAATTTTCATAGACTGTCTGAGGGTTGATGATAATGGTGCGTCTTCCGCTCGCTCTAGTGCTTGGTATCATTGCCAGTGTTCGGAAACATAGTAGAAAACAAAATTTCCACACCTATGCACAACCAAGATCAATATGAAGATGCATAATGAGTTGTGATTACGATCATTACCATCACCAAGTTGCAGCAGAAGAAGAACGTGTCGGTGTAGATCGTACTTGGAGTCCCTCCAACCGGCGATGAACGATCCCATGAACCGCCTACGAGCGTTCCCTCGAACCAAAGATCGAAAGCACGACCTCTCTACTTGCTTGAAAGCGTGAAACCTTCATGATCTGGCAGCGCTTCATCATCCAGAGCTAATCGACGACAGAGAATTAAAGGGAGGAGATTAGAACCACATTGGGCTTCTAATTATGAGGATTATAGGATTTGTCTAGCTTTAATTAGGTCAAGTAGAATCAACTAGAACTAGAGGGACTAGAGGAGGCTCCAAGATCGTGGACATCCGTGCCAAGATCGAGGATGCCCACGCCAAGATATTCTAGGCCTCCTCGGAATCCAGCATGCACCACACGTCCGAAAAGGTGGCGGAGGCCATGGAGCACCTACTTCCTCATGAGATCGCCAAGCAGGAGCTGGAGATGCAGTAGGTGGCGGAGATTGAGGAGCGCCTGGAGGAGGAGTTGCAAGTGGCTAAGGAAGAGGTAGAGAAGAGCCTGTCCGTCGAGGAATCAACAGTGAACTACCAACATGAGCTCGGGCGCAACCACTACTACGAGTACTACAACCTTGAGGGCGGCGCCGAGGATGAGGACGAGGACGAGGACGCGGTGGAATTCAGCCTGGGGGACATGGAGTCCACCAACGGCGGCATGTCGCCAGGACAAGTCATCGACGTCTCATCTTAAACCGGCGAGGCATAGGGCGGCGTGTCGGCTACTTTGTTCAAATTATGCATACTTAGCCTTTGTTTATAACACTGTTTTTTTGTTAGAGCAATGTTTAGGTCAACTGGTCTATTTAATTACTAAAATTGCTCGATGCAGTAAGTGCGCTCAGTGTGTTGTAGGCTCTTTTGTGTACCCAAATTAGCAAGCGATGTTAAATTAGGTATTGACGTGGATGAGCACCATACCTAGGGAAATTTTGACCAAAATTTGAATGCTCATACTCATCGCATGCGTGTAAAGCAGAAGAATCGTTTGTGATGCACACATATGTTAAAAGTGAATGGTCTCCGGCGGCACCGCGCGCCAAGTTTCCCTCCAGCTTCCGAATTTTTTGGCCTACTGCCTAACTCTTCCCGCCTCCCCACCCCTTTTCTCCCTGACCACAAGCCACACTTCCCCTATTTCCTCCTTCCTTCATTCCCAAGCTATAGCCGCTTCCTCGCTTGCTTCCTCGCTCTCGCCGTCTCGTATCCGACTACCACTGTCATCATGGTCTTCTTCAATGACCTCTCTAGCGGTTCCTCCTCCTCTGACGACTCATTCACTATCCGGGTATGCCTCTCTCCTCTATCTCGGGTTATGATTTGGAATAAAGGATTTAACCTGGTGGTCGATTTGAGGCATTTCTTCCTCTTATAGCTCCCTAGGACCATCACTTGCAATGAATGGAGCAGGGTGCCTGAAAATCTTTCTGCTCATTGTCACCATCAATCTCCATGCGTGAAGTTAATTGATTTTGAATCTGTGGACAGTGGGAGGAAGTTTCTTGCATGTGTAGAGAAGGTTAGTGATGGAATCCTGGATTAAGAGGTCCTCGGGCGTCCGGGCTATGTGACGTTGGCTGGACTGATGGGCCGTGAAGATACAAGACAAAAGACTTCCTCCCGTGTCCGGATAGGACTCTCCTTGGCGTGGAAGGCAAGCTTGGCGTGTGGATATGATGATTCCTTCCTCTGTAAACCAACTCTGTACAACCCTAGGCCCCTCCGGTGTCTATATATACCGGAGGGTTTAGTCCGTAGAATCAGGATCATAACCATCATGCTAGACATCTAGGGTTTAGCCATTATGATCTCGAGGTAGATCAACTCTTGTAACCCCATATACATCCAAGATAATCAAGCAGGAAGTAGGATATTACCTCCATCAAGAGGGCCTGAACCTGGGTAAACATCGTGCCCCTGTCTCCTGTTACCTTCGATCCCCTGACGCACAGTTCGGGACCCCCTACCCGAGATCCGCCGGTTTTGACACCGACATTGGTGCTTTCATTGAGAGTTCCGTTGTGCCGTCGTCAGAAGGTTCAATGGCTCTATCTATCATCTATAACAATGCTGCCCTGAGGGAGGTCTTCCTCCCCGGCCAGAACTTTGTGTTCGGCGGCTTCGCACTGCGGGCCAACTCGCTTGGCCATCTAGAGTAGATCGACAGCTACGCCCCAGGTCACCAGATTAGCTTTGGGAATCTGGATTACGTTGCTGATATCTGAGGAGACTTGGTCTTCCAAGGGTTCGCGACCCCAACCTTCGCTCTGGCCTTAGATCCGGAGTGCATTACCAGGACCGAAGACAGGATTCCCGAGCCCGACGGACTCTCTGCGGCTATTGAGCCTAGTACGGGAGAGTCGGAGGAAGTAATGACACCGGTCATCATCATGAAGCCGGACTCTTCCCCGAACACTGGCTCCGGACCCTCGGAGTCAGCATCGTGTGAGTTCGGCCAAGGAGTTCCCTTCCTGCCGTACTCCATAGACTCTCTTCTCCCTGGCCAAACCTCGCCTTTAAGCGAGGCTCTAGACTTAATGCGATCCCTCGTCATTACAGAGGGGCAATGCCCGAACTACGCCCAGCCCAGACTAGGGGCTGAGAGCAGGGAATTTTACATCCCACCCACCACCCACTTCATAGCCACTGTCAAGGACATAACCGACATGCTTGATCGCAACTTCGAAGACATCTATGGCATGGACATTGATGCCGGAGACGAACAAAGCCAAAACCCACTGCATACCGGACGCTGGGCGGCCACCTCCACATACGACGTATACATGGTGGATACGCCAAAAGAGGATGATGACGAAAGCAGCAGAGATCCAATCAAGGACAATAACACTGATAAACCACCAAAGCGGCGACATCAGCGGCGCCGTTCAAAATCACGCCGCAACAAAGAAAACAATACCGGCAATGGAGATGACAACACTCTGGAGAATGCTGAAGACCCCGACGCCCCCGTCAAACCAACATCCGAACAGGATGATAGGGAGGAGGAGCAGGGTAACCCTGACGAGCCAGTCCGGAATGAAGACTCGGAGGACAGCAATTATATGCCACCCTCCGAAGTCGAAATAAGCCTCGGCGACGAAGACTTTATTGTGCCAGAGGAACCCCTCGAGCAGAACGCTTTAAGCAATAGCTCATCGCAACCGCGAGGAGCCTGAAAAGGAAGCAGCAACAGCTTCAAGCCGAACAGGATATGCTCAACGACAGATGGACTAATGTCCTGGCAGCCGAGGAATATGGCCTCACACGACCAACCAAAAGCTACCTGAAGCGCAAGTTGTTACCCCCATTCGACGTTGAGGCACGGGAGCTGCTACCTCTTGAGCACTGCGTTGGTTTTCCCTTGAAGAGGAAAGGGTGATGCAGCAAAGTAGCGTAAGTATTTCCCTCAGTTTTTGAGAACCAAGGTATCAATCCAGTAGGAGGCCACGACGAGTCCCTTGCACCTACACAAACAAATAAATCCTCGCAACCAACGCAATAAAGGGGTTGTCAATCCCTTCACGGTCACTTAAGAGAGTGAGATCTGATAGATATGATAAGATAATATTTTTGGTATTTTTGTAATAAAGATGCAAAGTAAAATAAAAGGCAATAAAAATAACTAAGTGTTGGAAGATTAATATGATAGAAAATAGACCCGGGAGCCATAGGTTTCACTAGTGATTTCTCTCAAGAGCATAAGTATTACGGTGGGTGAACAAATTACAGTTGAGCAATTGACAGAATTGAGCATAGTTATGAGAATATCTAGGTATGATCATGTATATAGGCATCACGTCCGAGACAAGTAGACCGACTCCTGCCTGCATCTACTACTATTACTCCACACATCGACCGCTATCCAGCATGCATCTAGAGTATTAAGTTCAAAAGAACAGAGTAACACTTTAAGCAAGATGACATGATGTAGAGGGATAAACTCATGCAATATGATATAAACCCCATCTTGTTATCCTCGATGGCAACAATACAATACGTGCCTTGGTGCCCCTACTGTCACTGGGAAAGGACACCGCAAGATTGAACCCAGAGCTAAGCACTTCTCCCATTGCAAGAAAGATCAATCTAGTAGGCCAAACCAAATCATACATAAAAGAATTCAGAGGAGATTCAAATATTGTTCATAGATAAACTTGATCCTAAACCCACAATTCATCTGATCTCGAGAAACACACCGCAAAAGAAGATTACATCGAATAGATCTCCACAAGAGAGGGGGAGAACATTGTATTGAGATCCAAAAAGAGAGAACAAGCCATCTAGCTAATAACTATGGACCCGAAGGTCTAAGGTAAACTACTCACACATCATCGGAGAGGCTATGGTGTTGATGTAGAAGCCCTCCGTGATCGATGCCCCCTCCGGCGGAGCTCCGGAAAAGGCCCCAAGATGGGATCTCACGGGTACAGAAGGTTGTGGCGGTGGAATTAGGTTTTTGGCTCCGTATCTGGTAGTTTGGGGGTACGTGGGTATATATAGGAAGAAGAAGTACGTCGGTGGAGCAACGTGGGGCCCACGAGGGTGGAGGGCGCGCCTTGGGGGTAGGCGCGCCCCTACCTCGTGCCTTCCTGGTTGATGTCTTGACGTAGGGTCCAAGTCCTCTAGATCACGTTCGTTCCGAAAATCACGTTCCCGAAGGTTTCATTCCGTTTGGACTCCGTTTGATATTCTTTTTCTACGAAACTCTGAAATAGGCAAAAACAACAATTCTGGGCTGGGCCTCTGGTTAATAGGTTAGTCCCAAAAATAATATAAAAGTGTATAATAAAGCCCAATAATGTCCAAAACAGAATATAATATATCATGAAGCAATCAAAAATTATAGATACGCTGGAGACGTATCAGGAGCCCATAAAATCAGCGCGTAATGCAACTCATAAACCGAATCGGGCACCGCATGGCCGAGACAGAACGGCTACCCAAGCCGAACACCAGCCTACATTACCCCGCCATAAAGGCAGGGAGACAGTGGCCCGGGGCTACACCTACGACCTACAACAAGACCTGGACACTAGGGCAGGCCTAGCCAGATCAATCTACGAGTCAAGGGGACGTGCCCCAACACGAGAGGGCGGCTATAAGGCCCGACGTGATCAGCATGACCTCACTCCGGGTGCAAACTGCATAGGAACGTCCGCTGAACTCCGTCGGGATGTGGCCCGTTATAGAGGCGCCACACACCCCCTATGCTTCACCGAGGAGGTAATGGAGCATGAATTCCCAGAAGGGTTCAAAGCAATGAATATCGAATCATATGATGGAACAACCAACCCCGCAGTATGGATTGAGGATTTTCTTCTCCATATCCACATGGCCCATGGTGATGATCTACATGCCATCAAATACATCCCACTAAAATTAAAGGGACCAGCCCGGCACTGGCTAAACAGCCTTCCAGAAAACTCCATTGGCAACTGGGAAGACTTGGAAAATGCCTTTCGCGACAACTTCCAAGGTACATATATTCGGCCTCCGGACGCCAATGAACTCAGTCACATCATCCAGCAGCCGGGAGAGTCAACCAGGTAACTCTGGACTAGGTTCTTAATTAAAAAGAACCAAGTTGTCAAATATACGGACGCCGAAGCCCTCACGGCCTTTAAACATAGCATCCGAGATGAGTGGCTGGCCCGTCACCTCGGTCAAGAAAAACCGAAGTCCATGGCAGCCCTTACCGCACTGATGACCCACTTTTGCGCGGGAGAAGATAGCTCGCTAGCTCGACGAAGCAATAGCACCAGCGATCCTGGCAATTCCGAAACCAGGGACGGCAATGGCAAGCCACGACGCAATAAAAACAAGCGTCGAAACAATAATGTAGGAACCCAAGACACGACAGTCAACACCGGATTCAGTGGCTCCAAATCCAGTCAACGGAAGTGTCACGACCGGATTTTTGGGATATAAATTCCCAGAAAAACGGCCTGTGCGCTCATCAGCCCCAGGATTACTGTTAGCTGATGAGGTACCAACTTGATACAAGAATTCCAAGCAAGCACAAAAATATGCAGTACAAGACTATGAAGGCTTAGGAGTACAACATTTGGTTTGCTAGTGGTTGATGGCGGAAGCGGTCTGTGGTTCATTTGCGTCTATGGGACTCCATTTCCCACAAGAACAGCTGACCAGGATAACTCCCATCCTCGCGAGGCTGCAAACGTCAACGCGTAGGTTCCGAGGTTGTCACCGCGATGCTTATCTCCAAGCAAAGAATCTGGCCAAGACAATAGCCAGGGACAAGCCAGTGAGTACGTTTGAATGTACTCGCAAACATTAAGAACACGGGTATAATATATCAAACATGCTCCGGGTTAATATGTGATCACACGTCTGTCCCGAAAAGATACGAAAGACCAAGATGCACACATGTGGTTAAAATAATTCAAAGTAAAATACTGGGTGCCAAGCGAGGGTCTGAATGACGCCTCGAGCGGAAGCTGTAGAATAGTAATACTGGTGCCAAACATTTGTCTGAAAGACTCCTCGAGCGGAAAATGCGGAATAATAATACAGGTGCCAAACGAGTGTCTGAAAGACTCCTCGAACGGAAAATGCGGAATAATAATACAGGTGCCAAACGAGTGTCTGAAAGACTCCTCGAGCGGAAAATGCGGAATAGTAATACAGGTGCCAAACGAGTGTCTGAAAGACTCCTCGAGCGGAAAATGCAGAATAGTAATGCCGCAGTCGGGCGTCTGAGCGACACCACGGAAAGGGCTTGTAAGAAAATAATCACAGCGAATATCCAGGAGGTAGGACCATCCCAGGGATACTCAATCATATACATAAAATAAAAGGTTAGTCCAGAATAATAAAGATCACAATCCAATACGTGCCACAATCATAAATAATATTATTGCACAGTCGTTTCTCCATCCGAAAACCGATAATTTAGTCAAGCCGTATCTCCATCCGAATACCGTTACTACGATCCAGTTAGCCGTGTCTCCATCCGAAAATCGATAACATGGTCTAGTCAAACCGTGTCTCCATCCGAATACCGTTACCGAGATTCAACTCAGACTGTGGTCTCTACTCAAGAACATGACTATCCAACAGGATATATCCTCTGCAGAGGGAGTACCATTCTCCACGAGTAACGGGATTACTCAGTCCCTCGGGACTAATTCCGTCTACGGTCTTCTGATTGAAAACACGCCTGACCTGCACACACCAGCTTAACTCACCAGTGTCTGGAATCACCCACGACACCCGCCAAGCAAAACTCTAAGTGGGGAGGCTACAACCTCGATGTAGCATGGGATCACAAAATTTATACCGCGCGCAAACTAGGGGAGCAACCCCCCTCGGCTCCAACCGGAAACACCCATGCCCCCGGACCGAATGACAGGCTTTAATCCGTGGCCACGGGACCTTCATCACGGCCTCTCTGTACGGTGTGTGCTTTGGAAAGGGGTTGACAACCTACTGAACCATACCCTGTCCCCTGCAGGGACAAGTGGTGGTACCAACAAAAAGGAAGCTATTGATCAAGACTCGGTCTACAACCGACTCAGGTGGTCTAACTATCCACCAACAAAATTACCACTAGTGAAATAAATCACCACTCCTCGAGCCTCACCATGCTATGCCGGGCATACTCGTCTCGACGAGGGATTTGGGACAAGCTCGTGTCTACCCAAGACCACGACTTTCCTGGCTTCCTACCGGTGTGCAAGAGAAGCTCACGAGGATGACCCAGATCACTAGTGTATCCATTGCTGGCCACAAACAACTCCAAAGTGTACTCATACACGAGACCCTAACGATACATAAACTATCACATAATCCAAGTCCAAAGGTGTTGTGATGGCATCCAAACACCCAAAAAAATATTATGCCAGAGTTCAGAAATGCTTGCCTTCAAGAGTATGCAAAGGATGCACTTATTGGAAGCTTTCCTTTTCCTCCAAAAATCCTATTTTGCAAAATACACAAATAACAAATATTTCAAACACAGTACCAAAACCTGTCTCAAATATTTTTGAAATAAATCTTAAAATAAACTAGATGAAGTTTGAGGTAGGTAGGAAAAAGAATCAACTCATTTGGAGTTTTATTTTAAAAGTTATAGCTGGTCAAAGTTTGGTCAAATCTCTGTTTTTAAATAAAACCAGAAAAGAAAACGATTCAGCAGAAATACGCTTTCGCAGCAGAGGAAACGCACTCAGGAGTTTGCGCCTCCACTTAAACAGAGAGTGGGCGTTGCGCGGGTCACTGACAGTGGGTCCAGAGGGCCCACTGGTCAGGTTTGACCGTTTCTTCCCTCCTTCTCCTTTCTTCTGCCCGACGGGAGCGAAGCTCCGGCGATCGCCGTCGACGAACGGCAGCGCCTCACGGGCATCCAAGGGCGGGGATGGAACGGCCAGACCGAGGCGGTCCTTTGGGTGGTTGAAGGGTCGTCGGAGGTGGAAGGAATCGCCGGCGGCGAGCTCCGCGGCGGAGAAAGGCTACGGAGGTGAAGTGACATTTGTGCTCCGGTGGTCTCCGATCGAGTTTGGGTAGTTGGGCAGCTCCGCCTAGACTAGACGAAGCTACTGGTGGCGTTGGATTGGCGAAAGGGTGGCTGGTTGCAACGAATCGCACCGGGGCTTGGCGGCGGCCGAGCTGGCCGGAGTTGGGGAGGACGGTCCTCTCCGGTCAATCTACTGCTAGGGGAGCTC
Source organism: Aegilops tauschii subsp. strangulata (assembly GCF_002575655.3). Taxonomy (NCBI): domain Eukaryota; kingdom Viridiplantae; phylum Streptophyta; class Magnoliopsida; order Poales; family Poaceae; genus Aegilops; species Aegilops tauschii. The sequence continues at coordinate 80,304,678 of NC_053037.3, forward strand.
TACGGGGAGGGTCTGATGTCGCGTGAGTGCTCGGAGGGGCTCGGTGTTCCCTTTATATAGCGTGACGAGGCTGGCTCCGCGGCGGCAGAAGATAGGATCGCCGGCGACAGCCGTTGCCGTAGTTGCAGGGTATCGTGGCGGCGACGAATGCGTGCCGACGAGCGGGAGGATAAGCACGGCCTGTGCTCTGGGGCAGCTGGCGTGCGCTGGCGGTTTGGGCGGCGCCGTCCGCGGCGGAATCCGCTGCTGACGCCGGCGTGCTGCCAAGGTGCTGCCAGTGGCGCTGCAGGGTGCCATCGATGCCGTGGAGCAGGGAGCGGCTAGTGCGTGGTTCTGCGATGCAGAAGGGGCCAGGGTCGGGTTGCGTGGAGTGCGGCAGTGCGGCGTGTCGGCTCAGTGCGCGCGCGTGCAAAATGTGCGCTCTGGGCGCGCCCAGAGCACGCACGGTACCTGCTCGACGAAATGCCAACGCGCTCTAGAGCTCGAGGGTGAAGCTGGCAAAGAACAGAACAAGGGTAGGGGTGGCTAGGAGCTCAGTGGACAAGATGGATAGGTCAGGGGTTCAAGTCCACAATGCAAACCAGAGAGCTTGCCAAAAGTGGCTGTGCACACCAGGTGTTCGACAGAATGCCAGATGCACTTAGGCAACTCTTGGAGTGGCCAAAATCTCCAGATCAGTGTCTCTTTAGATGCAGGAGATGGTGGTAAGGTTAGTTTGGCAAAAACAGAAAGTTGATAGTGCAAGTTTTGCAAAACTCCAGTTTGGACAGAAAGAAAAAGAGTTTAAAGCATGCACTTCAAAACCTCCAATGAGCCCAATCTCCTGGACTTAAGAGTTTGGTAGGGAGGGCTACAAGTAGGAAAATGCTCAGGGTTACTAGAGCAAGGAACAATAAGGTTGCAGTACAAATCACCAATTTGGGCCAGGATGCAAAAGAGGTTGATCCACTCAAATTTTTCAAAGAACATCACTGGGTTTATGCTTGAAGATGGATTGTATACATCCATTGACATCTCCAAACACTTGGAAGAATTTTTTGAAGAATATTTAAATGGGTTGTAGTGCAAAAGTGCCTACTGGGCCAGATTGGAAAAGTTGGAGTAGAGCTCAAAATCTCCAATGGCCAGAAGGTATTTTTGCATAAAAGTGATGTGGAACCATCACATGACATCCCCAAATTTTGGTGAAATTTTTAGAAGCATTTATCAAATGGTTGCAGTGCAAAAAGGAGCTCCAAATTTATGCAAGATCATTTTAAAAGAATTGAAACTCATGAAAAATAAATATGCAAATAAATCCACTGATAAAGGATTGATTTTATAAGGAGGGCACACAAGTCCAAAAATACTCTTTGAAGGTTTTCTCCCACTTGAGGCAAAAATTCAAAATCACAAAAGGTAAATCTTGACAATTGGAAAAGTTTTATTTCCTGGCAACATTTTAATAAATCAAACAAGGCCAGAAATTTTGGGTGTCACAACACTACCCCCCTTAAGAAAAATCTCGTCCTCGAGATTTGTTAAAAGTTGTTTTGAACAAGAATTGTTTTGAAATAAAAATTTGTTTTTATCAAAGAAATCCTCCAATTGCACAAAAACAAAACAGCTACAGTGAGAGGGCAATAAGTGGTGTAAAACCACAGTGTGGTACACTGGCGCAGTGTGGAAAAAAATCCATGGTTAGGGAAAACGAGACATTTCTACGGGAATACAGTAATTTAGAATAAATTCTAAATTACTAAAAATACGCTGGTCGCACCCGAGAGCACAGTGCTCTCTCTGGCTGACAGGTGGGCCCAGGGCCCACTGTCGGCCTCTTCTCCTTCCTCTGGCTCTCTCTCTCGCGCGTACTCCCGCGCTTCCTCCACCGTCGATGCCTAGCTCGTAGGGCATCGAGGCCGTACCGTGGTAGTGCGCGGCGTGCTAGCTGCCGGTGCAGCGTGCACTCACCTCGCGGGCCAGGGCACTGTCGGCACTGCTCGCGGACTCGTCTCCGAACACCGGCGGCCGAGCGACGAGTGGCGCTGGTGGACCTCGCCCACCGTACACCGATCTCGGGCTATAAAACGATCGCGGCGCTCCTCTCTTCTCCCTCACACCCGGCCTCGCTCCTACTTCTCCTTCCTTCTCCTCCATAACTGCTAGCAGGAGCTCGAGCCGAGGCTCTAATGGCGGAGGCGATGCCGGACTGGTATGTGGTCCTGGTGTGTGGAGGCCTGGCGGTGCTGCTGGGGTTCTCCGTGCTCCTGTGCGCGATGATCCTGGATGATCGTCATGATGCTGCCGCTCGAGTGTTAGCTCTTCGCGGTGGCGGCGATCACGTGGATTAGGCGCGGCATCGGGGCTGACTGCTGTCGGTGTGCTGGGGCAGCTCGCGCTCGAAGGAACACTCACAAATCTCTCTTACTGAGACTGTGGTGTCCTCGGGTGTGGTTAGATAGGCGTAAAAATGTGCTCAAGGGTTTGTAATAGTGCTCGAGGTCGAGTGGTGGCTGCTGAGAGTTTGCTGTAACGGTGATGCGCGAATAAAAATCTATGCCGGGAAAATGCATATATACGCAGCAATAACTCGGGGAAAAGAAATCTCCTCGAAAACATGTTGCGAGAGGAAAAAAAATTAAAATTAAAACCGAACCAATAGCAGTAAAACTGCTCACAAAACAGGAACTAAAGAAAATCGGATCCGTTGCACAAAGATTTTACGAACATGCTGCAACACACAAATACAAGTACTGGGACAATAAATACAACGGAGGCGTTTACAAGGAAAACAGTAAAGCGACAGGGTCCTGAGAAAACGCCTCTGGCACCGGGGCACACTCCTCTTCTATCGGGGGAAGCGGGTTGACCAGTCGATGAATGCGCCCTTCTTGGTCAGGCCTCAGTGGTCTGCCAATAGCGATCCGAGGATTTAAATCAGCGAGGCTCTGGAGATAACCCATTACTCGCTGAGTTAAACGCTCCTGAGCGATGACGTACTGGGCAAGGTTGGCCAGTACTGGATCTCTCTCAATGCGCCCATCGGGAAAAGATGCAACTTCTCCGGGTGCTGCACGACTCGGAAAATAATAGTATCCTCGCTCGCTGGCATAGGGCACTGCGAATCGAAGACGAGTGAGCGCCTCGTACGCAGCAGCTTCTATAGCCATATGCGGAGTCGGCATGGATTTCCCCACGAAGGAGACTTCCGTTGGGTCTTGGTTTGGGTAGGCGGGAGGGATGTGCACCACTGCCCAATATTTCGAGGTGGATGGAGTGATCCTCGATTTGAGTAACTCGTACTGGGGTGGATGGGTGGCACTCATAGTACTGTAGGTAAAGTCCCACAATAATTTGACAAAACTGCCGGGGGTTGCGTCTGGGGTTCTCAGATAAATACTGGGGGTCGACATGGCAAGGAATGGCTGTGGGTGCTACGCACAAAGGTGAGGGGTGCTCGGCAAGGTCGGGAAGTGGCCTTTATATAGCACCGGGGCTGGGATCTCTACCGGGGTGAAGGGTAGCTGGCTGCCGATCCTGTACTCGGGTCAAGGCCACAGAGATGCTATCACATAAATGTGACGCATTACTGTGTGTGCCGTCGGGGTTGGTCTTGGTAGTTGCGCCCGAGATATAAAAATGCAACTGTACGCCAACGTACACATGCATAGCTACTACTCCAAAAAAATAAGAGCGCTCAAACAGACAGCATGCACAAAAGCGATACAAGGCCACACATTACGAAGCGTAGGAAAACTAAGGCCCGATACATCTTTGAGCGACTTAGTCTACTTCGTTAATGTCTAAGTGGGCTGGCCTTACGGACGCCGATGCTTCTCCACGGTTCTCACCGTCGGGATTTGCTGGCTGAGGCTGAGGTGCTGCAGGGTCGGGGAAATGGTGATGACCATCCCGGGGGTTGTTGGCCACAATCCCGTTGGAATGGGTTCCCAAAAGGCGACGAAGCGCTTCTGGGGTCACCAAAGTGCTCTGGTTGATGGCTGGCGCAGACCTCAAGGGATCGATCGGGTGTCCGAACAGCACGACTGGGTTGTCGGTGTCGGGCTCCGCTTCTCTTCTCGCCGGGGCTCGGCGAACCAGCTCTCCACGAGCTGCGATCAGATTGAGAGTGACCTGATCGAACAGTTGCTCTAGTGCGCTTACATAGCGCACCAGATGCAACAGCGCAGGATCCGTCTCGTGGTCTCCGTTGGCAACTTGGGGCGGCCTACCATACCCGTCACGACTGGGGTAGTAGTAGAACGAGCGACAGTTAACTCTGGGCGACAAGTGCCGGAGTTGAACTATAGCTTCGCGGGCTGCCAGTTGGATGGCTTGTGGCTCGAAGGAAGTTGTCCTTCCGGGGCGTTCTGGCGACAGACCCCTACCGTAGATGTGCACAGTGGCCCAGTACTGACGGCTCTCACCGTACATGGGTCCCTGGTACACAACATACTCAGGAGGCTCTTCTAACGCATAGGCACGGCGGGTGAGGTTTGCGAGCACGGTCACAAAACCTCCAAGGTTGGTCGATGTGGTCTCATTGTGTACAATGGGACCAGGCATCGTGGCTGGGTTTGTGGAAAGAGGCCGTGCTGTGATTGAGGCTAGCGTGCTCTTTTTATAGGAAAAGGGGACGGAGTCTTCCTCCGCACGCTTGCGATAGAGACGGGTTGGGTGTCGGTCACTGGCGCGTGATCGACGGGCTAGGCTGATAGGTTGGGCACCGTCCGCCGAAAAGGGCGTCGGGTCACTGTGGGGCTACCTTACGCGGGAAGCTTGACCGGGGTTAGGCTAAGGTCTGGTGGTTTGGGTTGACCTAGGTTTGTTGACCTGGCTAGGATAGGATTAGCCAATGGTCAGCCTGGCTCTGATACCAAGTCTGTCACGACCGGATTTTTGGGATATAAATTCCCAGAAAAACGGCCTGTGCGCTCATCAGCCCCAGGATTACTGTTAGCTGATGAGGTACCAACTTGATACAAGAATTCCAAGCAAGCACAAAAATATGCAGTACAAGACTATGAAGGCTTAGGAGTACAACATTTGGTTTGCTAGTGGTTGATGGCGGAAGTGGTCTGTGGTTCATTTGCGTCTATGGGACTCCATTTCCCACAAGAACAGCTGACCAGGATAACTCCCATCCTCGCGAGGCTGCAAACGTCAACGCGTAGGTTCCGAGGTTGTCACCGCGATGCTTATCTCCAAGCAAAGAATCTGGCCAAGACAATAGCCAGGGACAAGCCAGTGAGTACGTTTGAATGTACTCGCAAACATTAAGAACATGGGTATAATATATCAAACATGCTCCGGGTTAATATGTGATCACACGTCTGTCCCGAAAAGATACGAAAGACCAAGATGCACACATGTGGTTAAAATAATTCAAAGTAAAATACTGGGTGCCAAGCGAGGGTCTGAATGACGCCTCGAGCGGAAGCTGTAGAATAGTAATACTGGTGCCAAACGTTTGTCTGAAAGACTCCTCGAGCGGAAAATGCGGAATAATAATACAGGTGCCAAATGAGTGTCTGAAAGACTCCTCGAACGGAAAATGCGGAATAATAATACAGGTGCCAAACGAGTGTCTGAAAGACTCCTCGAGCGGAAAATGCGGAATAGTAATACAGGTGCCAAACGAGTGTCTGAAAGACTCCTCGAGCGGAAAATGCAGAATAGTAATGCCGCAGTCGGGCGTCTGAGCAACACCACGGAAAGGGCTTGTAAGAAAATAATCACAGCGAATATCCAGGAGGTAGGACCATCCCAGGGATACTCAATCATATACATAAAATAAAAGGTTATTCCAGAATAATAAAGATCACAATCCAATACGTGCCACAATCATAAATAATATTATTGCACAGTCGTTTCTCCATCCGAAAACCGATAATTTAGTCAAGCCGTATCTCCATCTGAATACCGTTACTACGATCCAGTTAGCCGTGTCTCCATCCGAAAACCGATAACATGGTCTAGTCAAACCGTGTCTCCATCCGAATACCGTTACCGAGATTCAACTCAGACTGTGGTCTCTACTCAAGAACATGACTATCCAACAGGATATATCCTCTGCAGAGGGAGTACCATTCTCCACGAGTAACGGGATTACTCAGTCCCTCGGGACTAATTCCGTCTACGGTCTTCTGATTGAAAACACACCTGACCTACACACACCAGCTTAACTCACCAGTGTCTGGAATCACCCATGACACCCGCCAAGCAAAACTCTAAGTGGGGAGGCTACAACCTCGATGTAGCATGGGATCACAAAATTTATACCGCGCGCAAACTAGGGGAGCAACCCCCCTCGGCTCCAACCGGAAACACCCATGCCCCCGGACCGAATGACAGGCTTTAATCCGTGGCCACGGGACCTTCATCACGGCCTCTCTGTACGGTGTGTGCTTTGGAAAGGGGTTGACAACCTACTGAACCATACCCTGTCCCCTGCAGGGACAAGTGGTGGTACCAACAAAAAGGAAGCTATTGATCAAGACTCGGTCTACAACCGACTCAGGTGGTCTAAGTATCCACCAACAACATTACCACTAGTGAAATAAATCACCACTCCTCGAGCCTCACCATGCTATGCCGGGCATACTCGTCTCGACGAGGGATTTGGGACAAGCTCGTGTCTACCCAAGACCACGACTTTCCCGGCTTCCTACCGGTGTGCAAGAGAAGCTCACGAGGATGACCCAGATCACTAGTGTATCCATTGCTGGCCACAAACAACTCCAAAGTGTACTCATACACGAGACCATAACGATACATAAACTATCACATACTCCAAGTCCAAAGGTGTTGTGATCGCATCCAAACACCCCAACAAAATATTATGCCAGAGTTCAGAAATGCTTGCCTTCAAGAGTATGCAAAGGATGCACTTATTGGAAGCTTTCCTTTTCCTCCAAAAATCCTATTTTGCAAAATACACAAATAACAAATATTTCAAACACAGTACCAAAACCTGTCTCAAATATTTTTAAAATAAATCTTAAAATAAACTAGATGAAGTTTGAGGGAGGTAGGAAAAATAATCAACTCATTTGGAGTTTTATTTTAAAAGTTATAGCTGGTCAAAGTTTGGTCAAATCTCTGTTTTTTAAATAAAACCAGAAAAGAAAACGATTCAGCAGAAATACGCTTTCGCAGCAGAGGAAACGCACTCGGGAGTTTGCGCCTCCACTTAAACAGAGAGAGGGCGTTGCGCGGGTCACTGACAGTGGGTCCAGAGGGCCCACTGGTCAGGTTTGACCGTTTCTTCCCTCCTTCTCCTTTCTTCTGCCCGACGGGAGCGAAGCTCCGGCGATCGCCGTCGACGAACGGCAGCGCCTCACGGGCATCCAAGGGCGGGGATGGAACGGCCAGACCGAGGCGGTCCTTTGGGTGGTTGAAGGGTCGTCGGAGGTGGAAGGAATCGCCGGCGGCGAGCTCCGCGGCGGAGAAAGGCTACGGAGGTGAAGTGACATTTGTGCTCCGGTGGTCTCCGATCGAGTTTGGGTAGTTGGGCAGCTCCGCATGGACTAGACGAAGCTACTGGTGGCGTTGGATTGGCGAAAGGGTGGCCGGTTGCGACGAATCGCACCGGGGCTTGGCGGCAGCCGAGCTGGCCGGAGTTGGGGAGGACGGTCCTCTCCGGTCAATCTACTGCTAGGGGAGCTCTACAGGGAGGGTCTGATGTCGCGTGAGTGCTCGGAGGGGCTCGGGGTTCCCTTTATATAGCGTGACGAGGCTGGCTCCGCGGCGGCAGAAGATAGGATCGCCGGTGACAGCCGTTGCTGTAGTTGCAGGGTATCGTGGCGGCGACGAACGCGTGCCGACGAGCGGGAGGATAAGCACGGCCTGTGCTCTGGGGCAGCTGGCGTGCGCTGGCGGTTTGGGCGGCGCCGTCCGCGGCGGAATCCGCTGCCGACGCCGGCGTGCTGCCAAGGTGCTGCCAGTGGCGCTGCAGAGTGCCATCGATGCCGTGGAGCAGGGAGCGGCTAGTGCGTGGTTCAGCGATACAGAAGGGGCCAGGGTCGGGTCGCGTCGAGTGCGGCAGTGCGGCGTGTCGGCTCAGTGCGCGCGCGTGCAAAACGTGCGCTCTGGGCGCGCCCAGAGCACGCACGGTACCTACTCGACGAAATGCCAGCGCGCTCTAGAGCTCGAGGGTGAAGCTGGCAAAGAACAGAACAAGGGTAGGGGTGGCTAGGAGCTCAGTGGACAAGATGGATAGGTCAGGGGTTCAAGTCCACAATGCAAACCAGAGAGCTTGCCAAAAGTGGCTGTGCACACCAGGTGTTCGACAGAATGCCAGATGCACTTAGGCAACTCTTGGAGTGGCCAAAATCTCCAGATCAGTGTCTCTTTAGATGCAGGAGATGGTGGTAAGGTTAGTTTGGCAAAAACAGAAAGTTGATAGTGCAAGTTTTGCAAAACTCCAGTTTGGACAGAAAGAAAAAGAGTTTAAAGCATGCACTTCAAAACCTCCAATGAGCCCAATCTCCTGGACTTAAGAGTTTGGTAGGGAGGGCTACAAGTAGGAAAATGCTCAGGGTTACTAGAGCAAGGAACAATAAGGTTGCAGTACAAATCACCAATTTGGGCCAGGATGCAAAAGAGGTTGATCCACTCAAATTTTTCAAAGAACATCACTGGGTTTATGCTTGAAGATGGATTGTATACATCCATTGACATCTCCAAACACTTGGAAGAATTTTTTGAAGAATATTTAAATGGGTTGTAGTGCAAAAGTGCCTACTGGGCCAGATTGGAAAAGTTGGAGTAGAGCTCAAAATCTCCAATGGCCAGAAGGTATTTTTGCGTAAAAGTGATGTGGAACCATCACATGACATCCCCAAATTTTGGTGAAATTTTTAGAAGCATTTATCAAATGGTTGTAGTGCAAAAAGGAGCTCCAAATTTATGCAAGATCATTTTAAAAGAATTAAAACTCATGAAAAATAAATATGCAAATAAATCCACTGATAAAGGATTGATTTTATAAAGAGGGCACACAAGTCCAAAAATACACTTTGAAGGTTTTCTCCCACTTGAGGAAAAAATTCAAAATCACAAAAGGTAAATCTTGACAATTGGAAAAGTTTTATTTCCTGGCAACATTTTAATAAATAAAACAAGGCCAAAATTTTTGGGTGTCACAGGAAGAAGCCATTCAAGGCAGACAAAGACGGTCCATCCAGCTTAGACAGGATACCTGATCGGCCCTGTCATGGCAGCCCTGACAAACCCGCCAACCATACCAACAGAAATTGTTGGGTTTTCAAACAAGCAGGCAAGCTCAACGCCGAACACAAAGGGAAGGGGCCGCCTAGTGATAGCGAAGACAAAGAGACTCGCCAACCGAACACCGGGGGGACAGAAGCAATTTCCTTCCGAAGTAAAAATAGTAAACATGATATCGGTGACGCATATCCCTACAAGGGAGCACAAGCGCGCACTACGAGACGTCTACACCCTAAAGCCGGTCGCCCCAAAATTTAACCCATGGGTTGACTGCTCGATCACTTTTCATCGCAAGGACCACCCAACGGGTATCCGTCACAGAGGTTCAGCAACTCTGATCCTCGACCCAATTATTGATGGATTCCATCTCATGCGAGTTCTTATGGACGACAGTAGTAGCCTTAACTTACTCTATCAAGACACTGCTCGCAAGATGTGCATTGATCCCTCAAGGATCAAGCCCACCACAACTACCTTCAAGGGAGTAATACCCGACGTAGAAGCTCACTATACAGGCTCAATCACATTGGAAGTCGTCTTTGGTTTGCCAGACAACTTTCGAAGCGAAGACTTGATCTTCGATATTGTCCCGTTCCGCAGTGGATACCATGCACTGCTTGGGCAGACCGCTTTTGCTCGTTTCAATGGGGTCCCACACTACGCCTATCTAAAGCTTAAGATGCCCGGTCCACGCGGCATCATCACGATCAACGGAAACATGGAACGATCCCTCCGTACCGAGGAGCATACCGCGGCCATCACAGCCGAAGTACAAAGAGACCTCATCAAACCGCATACCTCATCGGCCATTAAGCCACCGGCCCTATTACACAGGACCAGTCAACTTTAGAGCTGGATTAGCAGTTCCGCCTCCGCCGTTCGCCGCATATGCCTGCGAAGTTCGTATCGCACATGCATAATTATGCACTTAAAATACCTTGGTCATCGGCGGAGGCACAAAACGGACAGGCCAACAACACGGTTCGTTCTCCTATAGCTTTCTTTCTTTTTTCTAACTATTTCTTATCTTTCGCCATAGGTGAATCAAAACCTGTTCGTCCTACGGATCTGCAAGGATTCTTTCGGAGCCCAGTTTCGTCCAAGTAACCAAGGATTGCTCCTTTTAAGAAATCCTCTTCGCTAAGGCAAAGGCAGCGCAGACGTGCGACAGGAGGTCCAAAAGATTTTTTGTAGACCAAACAGTCTATTTAAAACCTGTATAGAGCCTTTCTCCTCAGCCTTCGACCCCTCGCATGTAAAATGACCTGGGTAGGGGTGTTATAATCTGTAAGATTGCGTTCGATGTATCAATCAGATTCCAGCGAACATAATCCGTCTTCAATACTTGCTTTTCTCATAGAACTGTATTTTGCTTCTTTGGTTGTTTCACACACACACCTCGGCGCTAATCGCCAGGGGCTCGATACGGCAACATATTGGCTGCCGAAAAGTCCGAACAACTCTACAACATACTTTGGCGTCACGAGATTGGCATTATATGCATCAGCTCCGAATCATGTCTTTGGTCAATAGTTGGGTTGCCCGGCTCCTGTGCTTACTACCTTACATTCCGTCTTATCGACTAGGGTAGTAAAGGGAGAACTACTGCGATTGTGTTTCCGGCTCACCTGGTCAAACACCTCATGATGCGGCAAGAGTTGGTCAACCACTCGGTGACTTATTAAAATATTTTGTGATTTCTTCCGTATAACACGAAGGACCGCTTTCCGGTCACCTATGTAACGCAACAGTATTCGGATAACCGCGTACATACCAGGGGCTACATCGTAGACCCACCGTCAAACTCCTATGGCTAAGTGAAAGTGTTAAAGCCCTATAGTCCGATTGCCTAGTTCGCCGCACTGACACCTCCTTCACGGACCAAGACGTTGGGTCAAGTGTGGTCAGGTGCTATTCCGAACACCCCTGTATTATATGCAAGGGGGCTGAAGCCGATGACTGGCAAACTTTCAGATTATAAAAAACGGCCGCACAAGAGGAAATAACTTTCAGGTAAAGGTATAAAAATAACACAACCTTAATGTATCATAATATTGTTCTCACAATTCCGGTACAGTCACTCAAACATAATATCCTTCGAGCACTGACCCACTATCAAGCGGGCACCCTCTATGACATCCTCCAAATAATGCTCCGGCGTGCGATGGTCCTTGCCTCTGGGTGGGCTCTTCACTGCAACATCGGTGGCCTTCATCTTTGCCCAGTACATCTTGACGCGGGCGAAGGCCATCCGTGCACCTTCTATGCACGCCGACCGCTTAACGGCGTCGATACGCGGCACTGCATCGACAAGTCGCTCCACCAAGCCGAAATAGCTGTTCGGAATTGGGTCAGTCGGCCATCGCCGAACTATGACGTCCTTCATGGTAGCTCTGGACATCTTGTGGAGCTCGGCCCACTGGGCCATCTGTTCGTTCAGCAACGACAGACGCCTTGGCACGTCGAATTGTGACCAGAAAAGCTTGTCCGCAGCGCGTCCTTCCTGCGCTTGGAAAAATTGCGCCGCGTCGGAGACTCTCTTTAGCAGGTCCAAGAACGCGTTTGGAGAACTCCACAATTGATTAAGCGGAGCATACTTCAGATCGCCGAATTTAGTCTATAATAGAAAGGGCTTACCAGCCGCTATCTCCCCAGCTTGCCGGATCTCCTCCAGAGCCGCTCTAGACTCGGACAGTGCTTCTCGCGCCTCTTGTAAGGCCTTGTCGAGTTCAGTTGCCTTGGCTTTGTTATCCTCCTCGAGTGATTTGCATTTGCCAGTGGCATCCTTTAGCTCTCGCGCCATGGTAGATATTCTCTCCTCGCACTGGCGCCGAGTAGCCTGTTCGGCCCTTAAATCAGCAGCCGCCTTCTTGGCAACCGCATTGTTCACTCTGGCCTGCTCCTTGGCCCGGGCAAGCTCAGCCTGAAGGGTCTCAACCGCGGCAGCTCCATCTGCAGTTATGCATGTCACAGTGTATAATTTCAGCTTCGTGCTCATACTATTATACATGCATAAGCGGACTTCCCCAAAAACATACCTTGTGCCTCGTCGAGCCGCCTGTTAATAAGAGTAATGTCCTCATATGCTAACTCAAGTTTATGCTTTAGATCTGCAACTTCTGCAGCCTGGGCGGTCGCCATTGACATAACAACCTGTTTTTCAATTAATTATGTTACTTCCTGAGTATATCTTTTTGATCCTCTAATCGCCTCCAAGTGGAAGCCGACCAGAGTCTCAGGGGCTACTATCTATACACAAGCACATTTGGCATGAAAAGAGTGGTTAAGATGTCACATATCATACCTTGAAGCCTCTTAGCAGGCCCGTGAAGGCCTCATTCAATCCGCTTCTTGCGGACAAAATCTTCTCAACTACCGTACCCATTAAGGTACGATGTTCCTCTGAGATGGACGCACTTTGCAACGTGCCCATCAGCATATCCGACACCTCCGGATTCCTGGAGGCTGCTGCGGGAGTACAGACTCCCTTCAAAGGGATACGCTTACTCGACCCTAGAGTCGTCTTCGGCTGTAAACCAGATAGTTCCGGGCCCTCACTGTTCGTCCCCTTGGGCACTGCGCCCCCTGGACCCTTGACGACCGAAGTATCACCTTCGGGCGCTGCCTTCTTTGTCCCCCGCGCCACTTGATGATCAGGGGAGATCCTCCGGGACGACACCCCAAAGTCGTCCGCCTTAAGGGGCGAGGAAGCCTGTGGAGCCGTCTCGGTTTCCATCATTTCCGGAGGCAAGTCCCCCGATTAGGAGGACTGTGGGGGAAGAGAGCGGGCCGGGCTGCAAACATATAGTTTAAATGTTACCCTTGTGACCCGAAAAGAACGGGATGTGTCTAGAGCACCCTTGTTCACTTACAATTCGGCGACGGGCTTGTCCCCACGGAGGTACGTTGCGACAATATCGGCTTCCGAACCCGAACCATCTGATAGGGATATCTTCCCTCTCTTCGGTGCCTCCGCCTCCAAGTCTTCGAAGGCAGTCCTTTTCCTCCTGTGGGGAGAAGGGATATCACCTTCTTCTTCCCCTTCGCCTTCAGAAGAGGGAGCTTTAGTCTCCCCGGATGTAGCATCCAGTATACCTTTAGAGTGGAGGCCACCCTCGGTCTTTTTGCTCTCCTTCCTGTCCTCCTTCGCCGGCATTTGATATGGCACCGGGGCCAGCATCCTCATCAACACAGGATTTGCTGAGTCTTCCGAAAGTGGAGCTAAACACCGAATTCGCTATGCCTTCTTTATCCAAGCCTAGTCGAGGATAGGTTTTCTCAGTACATCAATATGGGATAATCAACCAAGTTGCGTTCGGGAATTGAATACTTACCGAGATATCCGGATGGTTGCAGTCGAGGCCAATGTCCTCGGTTGTATCCGACCACTGCTTTCGGGTCCCGAAGAATAGTTTCCACATCCCTCTGTGCATTGTGCCGAAGAAGTGCTGAAGGGTCTGTGGTCCTTCCAGATTAAACTCCCACATGCAGAGAGGCCGTCGTTGGCACGGTAGGGTCCGACGGACTAGCATTACCTGGATCACGTTGATGAGGCCAGTGTCCTTTTCAAGGATGCTCCGGATACGACTTTGCAGCATCTGCACTTCATCAGTTGATCCCCAGTCCAACCCCTTATTAATCCATGATGCGAGCCGTAATGGAGGACCAGATCGGAATGCAGGCGTGGCTGCCCATTTGGTACCACAGGGTTCAGTGATACAAAACCACTCCTACTGCCATAAATTGGAGGTTTCCGTGAAGGTGCCTTTTGGCCAAATAGTATTGGCGAGCTTGCTCACCATAGCGCCGCCGCACTCCGCTTGCTCCCCGTCGACTACCTTCGGCTTCACGTTGAAAGTCTTGAGCCATAGGCCAAAGTGTGGGGGAATGCGGAGAAAAGCCTCGCACATGACGATAAATGCCGAGATGTGAAGAAAGGAATCTGGAGCTAGATCATGAAAATCTAGCCTGTAATAGAACATGAGGCCACGGACGAAGGGTTGGAGAGCGAACCCTAGCCCGCGGAGGAAGTGAGAGATGAACACAACCCTCTCGCCGGATTTTGGTGTAGGGATAACCTGCCACTTAGCAGGGAGACTGTGGGGGATTTCCGCGGTCAGGTACCTTGCCTCCCGGAGCTTCGCAATATCCTCCTCTATGACCGAGGAGGCCACCCACCTGCCTTGGGGGCTGGATCTGGACAAGACTAGAAGGCTTGTAGCAATCAAGATGAGACCTGGGCACTGGAGCTCGAGGTTGGAAAAGCTGAGGAAGAGGTAGACCTGGAGGAGAGAGACGGGTCTGTACCCCTTTATAAAGGCGGTGAATATCGAATGCCTCCTCACGGGCCTTAAAACTCGCCTATTCCCAAGGGACCATGCAAACGACACGGTTGGATTACTCACTCCCGTATTAATAAGAATCTCGTGATAAGGGGGCACGATCTCTGCTTTGACAAGACGTGCCAATAAAGACCGCGTCTCGAACGTGGAGCGAGAGGCTAAAAACGGTTTGAAATAATGACCGGGCGGGGACGTAACGTCTCGCTACAAAAGTTGTCAGTAGATGGGACTTGTTAAATATTATACTCTTTGCGGCTGTGTGTGGTGCCTGTTTTGCAGAGCCGGACACGTTTTCTATGTTCGAGGACTGCTTTGAAGTATTCGGAGGAGGAACCCGCCTTGCAATGCCGACGAGAATCTGCGCGCCGGAAACATCGTCATTGAAGCCTAGTTCAGGGGCTACTGAGGGAGTCCTGGATTAAGGGGTCCTCGGGCGTCTGGGCTATGTGACGTAGGCTGGACTGATGGGCCGTGAAGATATAAGACAGAAGACTTCCTCTCGTGTCCGGATAGGACTCTCCTTGGCGTGCAAGGCAAGCTTGGCATGCGGATATGATGATTCCTTCCTCTGTAAACCGACTCTGTACAACCCTAGGCCCCTCCCGTGTCTATATAAACCGGAGGGTTTAGTCCGTAGAATCAGGATCATAACCATACAGGCTAGACATGTAGGGTCTAGCCATTACGATCTCGAGGTAGATCTACTCTTGTAACCCCATATTCATCCAAGATAATCAAGCAGGAAGTAGGGCATTACCTCCATCAAGAGGGCCCGAACCTAGGTAAACATCGTGTCCCTGTCTCCTGTTACCTTCGATCCTCAAACGCATGGTTCGAGACCCCCTACCCGAGATCCGCCGGTTTTGACACCGACAGTTAACCCCACTATCGTTGCTACAAATCATTTGTTAGATGTGATTCAGACACTGTCACTATGCTATGTTATTCTAGATGTGATTAAGACAGTGTGACAGTTTCTAACTAGCATCTAAAAATGTTGCCATCTCATCAGCGGTGCCCTGAGAAAATTATTTGGCACTGCTTCAGCAGTTTGTGCGGCCAACTTTGCTCCACACATCCGAGCAACCAAGCAGTAAAATACTAAAACTTTATGACACGAAGGAACTGAGCATCAGAGCAATTAGGTGCTCTGGAGGCCGGTTCCTTGTTTTTTCCTCTGGCATCGGCTCGGCAGTGCAGGGCACTGGTGCTAAATGTAGCAACATTTTTTGGACATGAATTTTGGCCTAAATAGCTGAGAGCCTTAGTGCTCTTAGTTATATGTTACTCCCTCCATTCCCTTATACAAGGCCACAAACTCAAATTACAGGTATCAAGGTAAAATTTAATGACTTCTTTGCAAGCCAACTTTTCTTTTTATTAACCGGGATCATTAATATGCCTACATGCATGCAAGGAAGGAATGAGAAGAAAATAGCACAGTGTCATTATGACTATATGCATGCAAGTATTAAATAAGTTGCTAGTATGAGAAAATATCGTTATTTTTTGACTCGATTGCTGTTAGTGGCCTTGTATAGATGCAAAATGTATTTTCCATAGTGGCCTTGTATAAGGGAATGGAGGGAGTACTAAATTTGTGCATGTACACACCAATTAGTATTAATTTGATGTCATCCAAACACTGTCGCTATGCTGTTGTGGCTATATTTAGCTTCCTCATAAAATTTTCAATTTGTTATTTATAGTACATGACTAAGAACTTGTAATGTTGTTGCAGTTAATTATTGCTTGTGATGTTCCTGAATTTGGTTGTTGTATCAATAGCAATTAATTCATTTGCACATTGATCTATTTGAGAAGATATGTCATAATTAATGTGTTTCTTCAGTTTTTCAAAATATGTATGTAGTGAATTTCTATGTTGCTAGTAACCCATTTTCCCTACAATTGTAACTGATTTAGTTTTAAATATTATAGGATTAACGAAAGTGTCTTACATGGAGTGGGTTGATCAAGAGTGGCCACAGTCTTTGAAGATGTGCCTAGCAAAGCTCTAGAGCATGTATGAGGAGGAGAACAGAGATAGGTGATAACCCACAAGTATATGGGATTGCAACAGTTTTCGAGGGTCGAGTATTCAACCCAAATTTATAGATTCGACACAAGGGGAGCCAAAGAATATTTGTAAGTATTAGCAGCTGAGTTGTCAATTCAACCACACCTGGAGATTAGTTATCTGTAGCAAAGTGATCAGTAGCAAAGTAGTATGATAGTTTTGATAATAATAGCAGCAACAATAGTAATGGTGACAGTGATAGCAGTAATTTTGTAGCAACTGCAACAATAACGATAGCAGTAGTAACTTAGCAAGAACAATATAAGAGAAATTTGTAGGCATTGGATCGATGATTTGTTGGATGATATTCATCATGTGACAGTTATAACCTAGGGCGGTACGGCACTAGCTCCAGTTCATAAATATAATGTAGGCATGTATTTCGTAAATAGTCTTACGTGCTTATGTAAAGAACCAGTATGACATCTTTTGTCGTACCCTCCCGTGGCAGCGGGGTCCTATTGGAAACTAAGGGATATTAAGGCCTTCTTTTAATACAGAACCGAAATAAAGCATTAACACACGGTGAATACATGAACTCCTGAAACTACGGTCATCACCGGGAGTGGTCCCGACTATTGTCACTCCGGGGTTGCCGGATCATAACACGTAGTAGGTGACTATAACTTGCAAGATCGGATCTAGAACATGGATATAATGGTGATAACATAAACGGTTCAGATCTGAAATCATGGCTCCCAGGCCCAAAGTGACAAGCATTATGCATGGCAAATTCATAGCAACATCAAGCCCAGAACATAGTGGATATTAGGGATCAAGCCCTAACAAAACTAACTAGATTAAATGATGAATCTCTTCCAACTCCTCACCGACTGGTGAGCCTATGAAGGAATTACTCACTCCCAGTGGGGAGCATCATGGAATTGGCGATGGAGAAGGGTTGGTGATGACGGAGATCGAAGATCCCCCTCTCCGGAGCCCCAAATGGACTCCAGATCTGGCCTCCCGATGAAGAACAGGAGGTGACGGCGGCTCCGTCTTGTGGAACACGATAATTCTTTCTCCCTAATTTTTTTTTGGAAAAATAGGATTTTATAGCGTCGGTTTCAGGGTCTGCGGGGCCACCAGGTGGGGACAACCCACCTAGGCGCGCCTAGAGGGGGGCGCCCTGGTGGGTTGTGCCCACCCAGGTGCCCCCCTTCGGTGGTTCTTGGCTCCAGAAATTCTCATATATTGTATAATAAAATCCTCGCGAAGTTTCGTTCCAATCCAAGAACTTTTATTTCTGCATAAAAAACAACATCAGGGTAGTTCTGTTGAAAACAGCGCCAGTCCAGGTTAGTTTCATTCAAATCATGCAAATTCGAGTCCCAAACAAGAGGAAAATCGTTAGGAAAAGTAGATACGATAGAGACGTATCAACTCCCCCAAGCTTAAACCTTTGCTTGTCCTCAAGCAATTCAGTTGATAAACTGAAAGTGCGAAAGAAAAACTTTTACGAACTCTTTTACTCTTGTTTGCATAAATAAGCCTAAACAACACATAGGTTTTCAGCTGATATTATAACTAACCACGCCGACAATAACTCTTAAATATATATTAACTCATATCAATGACATAATCAGCTAGCGAGCAATAATAAGATATCTCAAACAACAACACATTATCAAAACAACCATGATATAATATGACAATAGTGGTATCTTGCTAGCCCTTTCTGAGACCGCAAAAAATAAATGTAGAGCACATCCAAAGTTCAAGCAGCGACTAAACATTGTAATTCATGGTAGAAAATATCCAGTCATGATGCACCCAACATTAGCTACACACAATGCATGAGCATGACAACAGTGCTCTCAGGTTCTGGTGCTTATTTGAGAAGGTGATGACACAAGATAAAAGTGAATAGATAGTCCCTTTGCAGAGGGAAGAAGTGATTTGCAGAGGTGCCGGAGCTCAAGTTTTTAAAACAGAGGTAAATGAAATTTTGAGAAATGACCCTTCTTGTTTACTTCGCGACCATCAGTTATCTATATCTTCCATGCTAAACATGCTAGTGGCAAATCCCAAGTGATAAAGTAAAGGTTATGACTCTGTAGGAGTTTTTGTTTGATTATTTGAAAGATCAATTTCTTTTTGCAGTTTGGGACTGGGCATCCCTATTACCGCCCTTTTCTCGTGCGATGGTGAGTGAACAAACACTCATCCTGAGAATAACCCGCTTAGCATGGAAGATACCGACTACCTCATGTCGCTCCATGAACGATCCAGGCACACAAAAAGGATATTTATTTGAAGTTTTTAGAGATGGCACATGCAAATTTACTTAGGACGTCAGGGTAATACCGCATATAGGTAGGTATGGTGGACTCATATGGAATAACTTGGGTTCATGGTTTTTGGATGTACAAGCAGAATTCCCACTTAGTACAGGCGAAGGCTAGCAAATAGGTTGAGAAGCGGCCAGCTAGAGAGCAACAACGGTCATGAACATGCATTATGCGTAAGTAACATTGGACACTAGCATGAGTAGGATATGAACACCATGAACATAAACATCATAGAGGCTATGTTGGTTTTGATTCAACTACATGCATGAACATGTGCCAAGTCAAGCCACTTGAACATTCAGAGGAGGATACCATATCATCATACTACATCGCAATCATTTTAACACAATGTTGACATCCAAGATAAATCATTATCCACTTCTAGCTAATTATGCATGGCATGAGAAACTATAATCTCTAATTGTCATTGCAAACATGTTTAATCATAATGATCTGAATCATGGATACTAGGTTAAACATATTTACAAAAACAAAACAAGTCGAGTTCATACCCGTTTCTCTCTGCCACGACCAGTTCATCTAAATATCATCATTATTGCCTTTCACTTGCATGACCGAACAATATGAAGATAATAACATGCAAGGGTGTCGTGGACTAAGCTGGGATCTGCGAACATTTTATTCAACAGGAGAAGACAAGGTAAAATGGGCTCTTTGTTAGATAAAAAATAATGCAAATGAGAGCCACTCAACATTTTCATCATGGTCTTCTCCTCGGTATGACTCAATAAAAAGAAAAGAAATTCAGAGAAACATACTGAAATATTTTTGGAGTTTTTGGTTTTCTTGAACAAGCAAATAAAAGGGAAAATGCAAGAACGGGAAAAACTATTTACACGGGAAAGCTCCCAACAAGCAAAAGAAGAACGAGGAATCTTTTTGGGTTTTCTTTTTAGTGCTACAGCTAACTACTCTAAAAAGAAAAATAAAAAAGAAGCAGGAAATATTTTTGGATTTCTTCAAACTTTTTCAAACACACAAGAAGAAAGCGAGAAAATAAATTTCACATGGATAGTACAATGAAAAAGTGTGGACACCGACAAATGAAATGTGTGAACATGAATGTAATGTCGGTGGAAATACGTACTCCCCCAAGCTTAGACTTTTGGCCTAACTTGGTAATCAATCAGTAGCCTGCATAGTAGTCGGGATGATAGCTCACAGAGGCTCTCGGTGCAGATGCTTCAGCCTGCCGTGCGGCTACAACTGTTGCGTTATGAGCTCGGGCCTCGCTCTGAAGAGCAAAATATCTTCCCCTACTGTGAACATCGAAGAGAGCAGGTGCATGCAAATATGTGTGCACAACAGAATCTTGATTAAACAACAGTTTATAGTTGAAATTATGGGGTTCACCCTTAAGGATCTTATGGCGTTTCATAGCATCAAAGTCTAAATATTGCGTGGGTAAAATAGGGTCATAGGGCAAAGGTGCAACACCCAACTCCCTTGCTAAACGTGTGGCATAAATTCCACCATATAAATAGCCACTATTAGCGTTGTGTTGCAACATGTGTGCAACAATCGGTCCAAGATTATAGCTTTTGTCACTGGTGAGAGCGGTGCTTATGAGGCTCAAGTCTGGAGCGCAAAGTGTACTACAATCTTGTTTGCCTACAATACATTTTCCATTAAATAATGCAAAATACTGAATTGCGGGAAAATGAATCCTCTTTATTCGACCTTGCGTCACTCCCCTAGTCTCACCGTAGCAAAGACTAGTCAAGAACGCCTGAAACTCAGACCTCGGTGGTTCATCAAGCGAACCCCAGAATGGGATTTTGCAATGGTAAACAAATCTCTCTAATGAGATGGTAAATGGATTTTCATACAGTTTAAATGACACCCTAGACTCACGGGGATGGAATTTAAATCCTTTGACAAATGATTCAGTGAGAGTGTGGTGTTGATTGCACTTATCTGAAATGTAGGGACCGAGATCGGCATTGTGAACATATTGCTCAAATTCCTCCTTAATGCCCACACTCACCATATAATCATCGCATGGCCATAGGCATGTTTTGGTACCGGCATCTCATATGGAACTTTCACTTGGTTCAACATAAGACCGACGAACGGAGCTGTCACTAGAAGATGCCCCCGAGGATCTCTTCCTCGAAGAACTCCTTCCAAAAAGGTTCTTCATATTCGCGTACAATTTTCTGAAAAATTTTGGGTGGCAAAAATTTACCAACAAAAGTTCACAAGATTGGTAGCAACTACTCATAGGGATACATAGAGGCCATTGCAAGCATTCAAACTACTTAAAACTCTAAGAATTCAACATGCAAGCTCATCTACAGCAGCACCAAGAGTAGCTAATTATTCAAAATATAAACCACTAAAGCAAAAACTAATTGGACAAACGCAGGAGTCACATACCAAGCAACAGTCCCCCGAAACAGTTTCGGAAACGGAGCTTCGAGCAAAGAGATCGAAATCCGCGGGTTTGAGAGCAAGAACACGAGTGAGAGAGCAATGGTGATTTTTTCTGGAGGTAGGTGGTGATGTGGGATGAAGAGATAAGTGAGGGGCCCACGTGGGGACCAGAACCCACCAGGGTGTGCCTGGGGGTCCTGGCGTGCCCAGGTGGGTTGTGCCCACCTGGTGCACCTCCCTCTAATGTTATTTGCACCAAAAATTCTTAAATATTCAGAAAAAACCATATTAAATTCAGAGCATTCTGAGAACTTTTATTTTTGGGTCATTTTCTATTCCACGGAAAATTCAACAAACAGACAAAACATGGCATTTTATTTTATTTAACTAATAAAAACAGAAAACAAAAGGTAGGGACAGAAGGCAGTGCCTACTAAATTCATCAACTTCATACCTCTAAAAAATGATCCATTAATAAGGTTTATCAAGTCTTATTAACAACCAGTTTTGATTAGCATGAAACCGAAGAACTTACGTAAATCACTAAGTTACCTCAACTGGGATTTGAATGTCCCCAACAATAAGCATTTCATATTTATTTTTGACAGTTGGTAGAGGTAGTTGAAAACTTCCAATAGTGATTGTCGGAGATTTTTCAATAACATTAATACCATTCACTTGGAATTGTTTCTCCAGAAAGTGCACCGTATGCTCAGTACCATTGATATGAAAAGTGACCTTTCTTTTATTGCAATCAATAACAACCCCTGTAGTATTCAAGATGGGTCTACCAAGGATAATCGACATGTTGTCGTCCTCGGGCATCTCAAGTATAACAAAGTCAGTCAAAATAGTAACATTAGCAACAACAACAGGCACATCCTCACAAATACCGATAGGTATGGCAGTAGATTTGTCAGCCATTTGCAAAGATATTTCAGTAGGTGTGAGTTTACTCAAATCAAGTCTTTTATATAAAAAGAAAGGCATAACACTAACACTAGCTCCCAAATCACATAAAGCAGTTTTCACATAGTTTCTTTTGACGGAGCAAGGTATAGTTGGTATTCCCGGATCTCCAAGTTTTTTAGGTACTCCATCTTGAAAAATATAATTAGCAAGCATGGTGGAGATTCAGCTTCCGGTATTTTTCTCTTATTGGTGATGATGTCTTTCATGTATTTTGCATAAGGAGGTGAATCTAAAGCAGAGCTAGAGGGCAGTCCTTACCTCCCCTTGTCTTAGAGGGAAAAATCTTAGTCTTAGCATCCTTCAGATTCTTCATAGTGACAATTTGATAATAATTCCAAGTGACTCAACAAATATAGCTATGCTCCCCGGCAACGGCGCTAGGAAAAGGTCTTGATAACCCACAAGTATATGGGATCGCAACTGTCGTAGAATTGTCACAACAGATGTCCTAGTGTGAGGACTTAGTCGTGAGGCCAACGCATCTATGTGGTAGCTTGAGAGGGGTTGAGTGGGACGAGAGACGTGAGGTTTTTTACCCAGGTTCGGCCCCTCACGGTGGAGGTAAAAGCCTACATCCTGCTTCATTGATATTGATGATGATGATCACGATTACAAGGGTGCTCTATCTCGAGAGCTATAGACTTGTCTATCTAACCCTAACTTGTCCAACTCATCCAACTTGTCCCTCTTGGGGTGCCCTCTCCCTCCTTATATAAGTTGGAGGGGCGGGTTACATGTGGAGTCCTACTAGGATTAGCACTAGTCTATCTTCTATTACAAGCCGGATACAAGTCCGTGTTTTGCTTCCTTGTAGGAGAATATGCCTTTCATCTTAAGAAGGGAGCGTAGTAACAACTTAAGACTTGCTTCAATATAAATGTTGCCGGCTGAAGAAATCCAGGTTGTTCATCTCAATCACTAGTCAAACTGAATATTCCACATATGTAGCCCCCAAGTGCCGGGTTGTCATGCTTGCAGCAACCTGGGACTTGTAATTGCCTTATGCTCATAAACACTTCAACCAGTGTAGCCCCCAAGGGCTAGGTCATTATGCAATAATGAGCAGGGAATTTGTAGATATGATCATGTAGACTTGAACAACAACGTGTAGCCCCCAAGGGCCGGCTCAGCAAGACAATACTAAGCTGGGACTTTATATATACTTCATTGAAAATAACATCATATGATGTAGCCTCCATCGTAGGGTTTGAACCCACGACCACAAGGTTAAGAGCTTTGTGCTCTACCAACTGAGCAATGGACCCTTTAATATAATGGATTAAGGCTTGTGTACTTTGAATTTTTGACAGGAGCAATTGGTAGCCCCCAAGGGCCGGCTCATTACGATGCGATGAGTCGGGTCTTCGATAAGGCGAGCAAAAAATGACTTTGCATTAGCCCCCAAGTGCCATGGTGCATGCTAGCAGTGACATGGGACTTGCATATTTGATGTAACCTTAACTTGAATAATGTAGCCCCCAAGTGCCGGGTCGTAAGCCTGCAGCGACTTAGGACTATTCCTTCCATTGTAGAATAAATCATATCCACTGATAAAATATTAGCCATTGCGCTGAAGCAACTTTGAAAACCTCAATCATAATACTGGTTATTGATAACCATAATAAAAAGGGATTTTTACATCTATGCCCCTGGTTCCTTAGCTCTACTCATTCATCCCCGTGCTCTTAACTTTTGCTCAATTTCCCCCACTCCCTTGCCTGAAACCCTCATAACTGGGCAAAACGGACATTGCCGTTGGGTCAAAGGCTTGACCGTTAACTCTGACTAGTGGGGCCATGCTGGACTGTGTCGTCCGTTCAACCTGATAAGTGGGGCCGCGTTGGGTGGTGTCGTTGTTCGACCGTTGGGCCGTCCCTTGCATTAAACGTCTGCGCGCGCCGCCAGGACAGAAGCCTGCTATGCATGCACCCATCAAACCCTGCCTGCATGCGTCGATCGAGCCAGCATGCGCCAATGCCACGATCCCACGATACACCGACCGAGCCTGCATGCGCCGATGCATCCGCCATGATGCACTGACCGAGCAGCTTTCTTGCACGCCAGCCGCCACGGATGCAGCGACGGACACTGCCGCTGGTTCCTCTCTTCTAGCTAGGTGGCTACATATTTGTGGCTTGTGTAAAAAAAGAGCCACTCCCTTGCTTATTTGTACTCATTCATCCCTACTAACAAAGCTTGCTTGCATGCACTAGGTGGTTACTAACAAGAGAACGCTACTAACAAGCCGAGCTCTCTAAGAAAATAATCAACAAATATGTAGTCCCAATATGTAGATAGGGCCAACAAGCCCATAGCACGATCACTTAGCTCAAACTAGGAAGAACTTAATAATAGAATAGATAGAAAACTTAATAATAGAATTTAAGAAAAGGGCCAACCCATAGCAACTCCAACATAGTTCAATTACAACTTAACATAACATAGACTAAAAAAAGATAGAGGGTTTAGAACCCTAGCCGCCGCCTTCTCCACCTCGCTCCTCCTCCGGGCGCCCTTTTCACTGCTCCTCCGGGGCGTTGTCGATGGGGTACGGAAGAGTGTGCATGCGCGTCGTGGTGGGGAAGATGTTGTTGTACTCCGTGAACCTGTTGTGGGTGGTGAAAGCGATGAACTCGGAGCCACACCAAAACACCCGGCCGAGGAGGTAGAAGGCGTCGAATGTGTTGGTGAAGTGGGCAAGGAGAGCAACCACCACCCGGTTTTGGATGACCTCCTCGACGCGGAACATCGTTGGAGATCCCCTCGGGAGGTGGTTGTAGCCGGACGCGAGGAAGAACTCGGTGAAGTTCGTTGTGGTCCTCAGCCTTGATATCGCCCACACACGTAGTGTGCGATCAACGTACATGTCGGTAGGGTAGAGCCTCTCCGGCACGGTGGGTGGGAAGCGGTAGGATGGTCCGGTGTACTGCATGGCTGAGGGATGTGCAGAAGACAGAGAAGGGGTCGAAGAGCAAGAAGGGCAGATGGATGAGGGATGGCAGAGGCAGAGGGTGGCTTAAATAGCCGTAGTGCTACATGTTATTTGGCCGTGGCAATAACGAGGTCAAATGTGAAGTTAGTAGCCCGTTTTCAAACCCAACGCAGCATCGGGAGTGTACACGCGTTGGAAACGGTGGTTTGAAAAGAAGAAGAAAAAGAAGCTAATTGCACGCGTGGGAATCCGTGGTCATATATATTATATGAACAAAAAGAGACAATTTTTGAATAATTTGTGGCCATTTTGCATGATAAAAATAAATTTGGCCCTTAAAAATTGGTCATTTTCTACGCAATGTCAATTGATTTCAAACAATGCAAAAATACAGAGCTAGCACGTTCACAAAAAACAAAGCAAACGATGCAAAAAACAATGCAAAAATACAGAGCCAGCACGTTCACAAAAAACACAGCAAACGATGCAAAAAAATGACGCAATTCGACGGCCCAACCAGAGCTTGGTTTCCTTTTGCGCCCAATAACAACATTTTTTTTCACGGAGTCAGTGGTGGGCGAGTAGCCGAGCACAACCAATAGGATCGCCCC
Organism: Aegilops tauschii subsp. strangulata; assembly: GCF_002575655.3. Taxonomy (NCBI): domain Eukaryota; kingdom Viridiplantae; phylum Streptophyta; class Magnoliopsida; order Poales; family Poaceae; genus Aegilops; species Aegilops tauschii. Next base: position 80,330,513 of record NC_053037.3, read on the forward strand.
ACGATCCAATGATGCGGAGCCGTCCTTCTGATCCAACAGCGCGGAGCCTGCACACATCCAACCCACCTAGTTCCATCTAGAAGGACAGATCTGAGGGCTGTCGCTTGGCGCGAGGGTATGATCGGACGGCTGACATTGGGATCTAGGGTTAGGAGAAACCCCGTGGGGTTTAGAGGGGTTTTGAGCTGGTCAACGGGGTTTCAAAGGCTTTGACTGAGCATAACTAATTAAAAAAATCGAAAAAATATGAAACCTTCGTCATTCGTCGTTTTATAAGACAAACTAACGAGGAAAAATACTAAACTTGGTCTATGGTCATTTTCATGAAAAAAGCCCTAGCTGGCACGATCGAGGTCAAATGAGCACCATTAATTTAAAAAAATCAAAAAAATATAAAACCTACGCACAATGTTGTCTTATGTGACATGTTACCAACCAAAAATCATAAACTTGGTCTATGGCCATTTTCATGAGAAAACCTTCACACATATGAGCTATCATGTACATGATTTCATAGAGTTCAAGGAGAGGAGGTGGTGTTACCTTCTGTTTTTGAATTTTTTTTTAAATAAAAAAAATCACTAAAGCTTTATTTTAAAGTGAATAAGAAGGATCTGAAGTTAGTTTCCAATTTTCATATTTCAAAACGTGTTTTTAATAGTTTTTATATTAAAGCATATGTTTTCAAAAGAAAATGTAAACACATGAAGATTAATTCAAAAAATAGTGAGACTCCGAATCTACACTATGGAAAGTGAATATGTGTTAATAAAAACATTTGGCTCATTTAGAGTAGGTTCAAAAAAACTTGATTACAAATGGGCTGTTTACCCTAGCCTGGGAGCTCATTTGGAGCACATTTTCTCAAATTCAAATTTATTTGACCTCCTCTAAATCACTTCAAATTTTGCACACATGATCTCCTACACAAACATAGATAGTTTGCCAAGGTTTTACTTGTTTTTTTTGCATTTTCTTGAATTTGTACTGTCCAGGTTTGCCAAGGTTTACATGATCTCATTTGGAGCATGCATTTGATTTCCTACACAACATGTGTGATCATTGCAGTACCTAAGATCATAGTTCACAACATCTAAACATAACTAACCATAGATTCAAGACAGACAAATATACCACATGCAAATTTAAGGACAGACAAATATAGATAGCAACCAGATTACTAGCATAACCAATTAGAGATTCAGTTCAACAAACCATAACCAACGAGATTCAGTTCAACAAACCAAAAGTAACCCCAACAATTCAACAAACCAAACCAAAAGTAACACATCATCACATCATCGATCACATCACGCTGGAGTCAGGGCCTTCGCGAGGGTGGCATGCTGCCCCCTGATCATGTAGTCCTCCCCGCGAATCACCACATCCTCAGCATGAGACAGAAGGTGATCGAAGCGGCCATCCCTTGGCTTTGGCTTGGTCATGCAGTAGGGGCAGTGCTACTTCTTGAACTTGCGTTTTTTAGAAGGAAGCAACTTCCTTGGCCTTGATCTTCTCCACCTCCTTGGCTGTGAAGGATGCGACGTTGCCCTTGTACACATCATCTCCAGAATCATACTGCACACATGAATGAATTGCATTAATACATTATAGATTCATATACACCATGTCAAAGGGAGTAAATGAACAAGGGATATGCTTACCTCATATTTAGAATCGTCACTAAACGCCCCCTCGTACGGGTCGTAGTCGGCCAGCTTCCTCTTTCTCCCCCCAACTATCATCCTCCTGAATATACAATTACATCCATCACTAGTAGCCAATTGAAAATTTAGATATGCACACATGACACATTGATCATAGGGCTAATATACTCCCAATATCAGAAATGTTTTAGAAGTGGGGTTTTTATTTATTTCTGTGCCCCTTAGCTCTATGCATTCAAAAACCACATCCATCACTAGTATCAATGTATTAGATTTGTACACACATTCATCAAAAACCCCAATATGACATTCAAATAACACATTGATCATTGGTCATGCACACACATTGAAGAACAGAGGTAATATAACAACATATTGTGGACAAATTAATATACTAATGAATCAAATAACTTCTTAATCAATGGATTCCATTTGGGCATATGACATTCAAAACCCCAATCTGAGTAGCATTCAAAAAAAATTCTAACAGGGACCCAATCTAAGGCAATGAATCTGAGTAGCATTAAAAACCCCAATCTGTGAGCACTAAAAACAAATCTAATAAGCATCATAACATTAAAAACCCCAATCTGTTCACAACATCTAGCATTTTTGCAACGAATTTATCCAAATCTAAAAACAAATCTAAAAAACCCAATCATTGCAGCACCTAAAATCATAGTTCACAACATCTAGCTAGCATTTTTGCAACAAATTTATCCAACAAACCCTAGTCCAAAAACCCCCATCCCCCCAACCCATACAAAAAAACCCAGCCCATCCGTCAAACCAACTACTCTAACCATCAGAACTACTGTATGAATCACAATCTAACCAATGCAACTAGGGAGCAACTAACTCTACAAGCTAAGCAAGTGCAAATACCTGCTCCTCCACGGCAGGCGGCGCAACGGGGGCACCGGGATGGACTGCACCGCTCGACGCCGTCACCTTCTGCAGCGATGAGGCGGAGCCCGCCACATCCACAGCGGTTGCGAGTTTCCACGCACCGCCGTGGACGCCGCCGACATCCGCGGTCACCGCGCCCTGACCCTGTAGCTCCACCACATCTCCGGCCGTTGCGCCGGCGTCACCACGAGCGTCGGCCATCTGACATATGGAGGCGATGAAGGTGAGGAAGAGGATGCAGTGGGGGAGAGCGAGACGGTGCGGTGGAGGCAGTGGAGGAGAGCGAGACGATGCCGGTGGGGGAGAGGAAGACGATGCGGCAGCGAGGGGATTTTGGTGAAAATGGTAGGGGCGATGGAGGTGGTTGCCCTCTTTATATGATGGGATGTTTCGGGCATGTCCATGGACACGTGCTACCCCAGGACCGCGGTCTTGCATGCGCCCACGTATACGCAGCCCCACTCGTCAGCTAATGGTCAAAGGCATTGACCCGATGGCAACGTCCGTTATAACCTGTTCTGAGGGTTTTGGGCAAGGGAGTGGGGAAAAGTGAGCAAAAGTTAATAGAGTGGGGATGAATGAGTAGAGCTAAGGAATCAGGGGCACAGAAATAAAAATCCCTAATAAAAATCCAGCCATGTTGGCTATTCAAGATTGGAATAATATAATCCGGTATGAAAACCTCAGTCATTCGATATCATCATGACAATCCAGCCAAGTTTGGCTATTAAAAATTTGAATACCTTATCGGTTGACAAGTAATTCCGGAGTTCTATACCCGGCGGCTCTTGGCCGATGGTGACTTAATGTGCATTCATTGTAATCCGGGATTTTTGTAACCTGGCGGCTTATAGCCTTTGTGAAAATCAATAATTGATAACCCTTTTGAAACACCAATTTCAATGATTGTAAGTCATAACTCTGCAAATCCTGTACATAGTTTAAACAACATATGCCCTGACGACTTAACGTCAAAAGCCAGGGCGGGTAACAACCCAAACATAATATAGTCTTATGCAATTATGGAAAAGACTAGAATTAAGGCCATCCAAGCCTAAACATACTGGCAACTTAAAGTTAAAAGCGAGGGCGGGTTATCGAACCTCGCATATTCATCCAACAATTTAAAAATTATACCTGGAAGATTGGCTCAAATTGCTGGCTTACATTGCCGCATCCAGTGAGGGTGTCAATCCCAAAGATTTATAAGCGCATAATTCCAATGGCGCAATCAAATATATACTGGCGACTTAACGTCCAAAGCCAGGGCGGTTTATCAAACCAAAATATTCATACCATTATTGAAAGACATACCTGTAGATTGATACCATGGTGATGCCTTGATAATTATAATCCGGTACCAGTATCAACCCGGAGTCATGAAATATTATCATTTTGATTGCTCAATGCAAAATATCTTGGCGAATTAAAGTCTGCTTATCAGGGTGGGTTATCAAACCCAAAGATGCTCAATGATGAGTCATATAACCAAGGCTATATGGCATGTGAAATCGGTTCATACTACCGGCTTACAGCGCCATATGCAGTATGGGTAATAGCCCAAAGACTTAGAGCGCAACGCCCTGTTCAATTTATTCATACTGCCGGCTTATCATGCCAGTGAGGGTAATAGCCCAAAGACAGAGCACAATGCCCTGTTCAATTCATTCATACTGCCAGCTCATCATCATACACTGGCGACTTAAAGTCCAAAGCCAGGCCGGGTTAACAAATGCCAGATAGATGCATATATGAACCATAGGGCAATATAACCTTCATCGGTTTTCAAATATATCACAAAAGATGAAGCTCAAAAAATGCTCAAATTGAATGAAAAAGCAAAAACAAGGCTTTTCAGAGGCTGCCAAGCCTTCAAGTCAAGTGCTTTTCAAGGGCCGCACAGCCACTAAGTTAAACCTTCATTCAACCTTATAAGCCGGGCCTCACATGACCAATTGTCGTTTTAATTTTGACAAGTTCAGGGTCTGTATAAGATTGACTTGTCAAAAGTGCGACGAGTCATTCCAGTCAATCTGGGCGGAGTGGCAGACTTAAAAAGGCAGGATAACCCGGGTTTTTAGGTGAATACACCTGGCTTCCAAGCCTACTACAAGGGTCATAAAAACTTTTGTCCATTGAATAGAGAGCCCCCGAGTAGTATTTCGCGTACAAGCCGGATCAATAGTGTAATCATAGCTATGCTCAATGAGCAAGAAGCCCCCAAGTATTTAGTAATCATGGCGTACAAGCCGGATCAAGAGGGTAAGAATAGCTATGCTCAGTGAGCAGGAAGCCCCCAACTGACCATAATAAAATGAGCCCATAAGGCAGGATACCCATGTTTGAACCGCGCATCATGGCAGCAAGTTCTCTTTGGCAACCTTCAATCTTTCTAAGAACTCGAACTTGCAAGAGATGAATTCTTTTTAAACCGGAATTTCAAACCGGATATTGAGAGCTTCAGCGCTTTGCGGGAGACAGATTTCCCTTGAACCGAATTTTGAACCGGAATCCTTCTTTTTAAACCGGAAATTTTCTGACGGCCTTTAAATTTTCGCCAATAAGGCAGTAGCCTCCGGGGCCGGGTTATTTTTCCCTCCAATGACCCGGAGTTCTTGAATCTGCTTTAAACTGGCAATCATTCACTGAGTCATGTCATCGTAGCCCCCGAGTCTCCAGGCGACTCAAGGAGTTGTCTTGAGATTCTCCATATTTGACCGTGATATAAACCGGTATGAGTCTTTTAACAGCTCAGAGATATAATAGTCCCTTTTCCAGTAGACAACTTGCCCTGATATGTTAGGGCAGAAATCATCCACCACGGAGTTGATGATCACCACGGTGAAGCTGAAATCAATCACGGCCAAGTCAGCCGCGGGAGCAGAAAGATGAGCCGGCCGCGGCGTTGTAAGCCAGCGCGGACGAGAGAGTCAATTGCAGGCGCGGTGTGCCGGGCGGACGGGTGAGTCAACCACGTCATGTAAATTGGGCCATAAAAACGGCAGTTTGCACATATATTCGCCAAGCATCATGGCACGGTCAGATGCTAGCGCATGATATGGTGGCGCGAGCTATACATCCATGACACGACCATCGCTCTTGCAGTGAACAATTGTCCTGCATAAACAATATTACATACCAAGGCAAAGATAAACTATTCCTTGACAAAAACAATATGTGCTAATAAAACAAACATAGATGGATATCACCTGATGTTTGCGAACGACAAATGACCTGTACAACGTCTGTGTATATCCTCAGGTAATAGCACACTCCATCCAGTGTAAACATGGTACTTCCATGGCCAGCAATCACCTTTTTTATCTCCACATGGGATAGAGAATATCAGTACTTGGTTTCAATGACAGCAATTCTGTTGTCACGTCCATCCGCTTCCGTGGTGACGTCCATCAAACTTGGGCGGGTCAAGACCCACCCTGCCTTTGTAGAGGCCCCGCTAGTAAGGATGATCGCTCTGTCCGTGCTGGAGACCGGCGGGTTAGGCGAGCCATCACATGCCACACATGGTGGACTCTGGTGAAAAAGTCCTCTTCTCGTATTTCCTATTTCCATCTCCAGTAGATTTGACTGACGTACTGAGCTCTTGCCTGCATCTGAGCGCGCCCGGTTATTAAAGAAAAATAGCAGCCAGTCCTGTTTCATGCAAAGGGCTTCACATGAGTAGTAATCCTAGTGTGAACAGGGCAGTGCTTCTTTAATTAACATAGCCTTGATTCTTGTGCTTATCAAGCAGTACTAGTACTAGTAGTACTATGGTTAATTGAATAGTCTTCTGGACTTTATAACTTCTCTGGTGGCGATTCTTTCCATGAGTGGGGCAGAGATTCCTTTCAATCACTGTCTGCTCTTCTTCTTTTAAATCGGTCACCGTTAGTGCAACCAGTACTCTGATTGCTTGATTTAATCACGTGACATGACGGGGAAAAAAATACTCTCGCCTGTATGCGCACTTGATACCGGCAGCTGTCGGTATTGATTTTTGTTTGATCTCAGAGAACAGTAGCATCTTTAATCCTCTCGAGAATTACTTTGTGCAGGGAACAACATCACAAAACGTGGCGACTTGACCAACTCAGCTTGCTCTTGACCCTCTGCATTTATATGTAGATGGAGAAAACGCGTAGTAATAGTTGGACACGGCCGCTGCACAGATAGAATACGCAGCAGGAATTTTGGATTGTCTTTGACTCGGCGACTTGCGGTGCCGCGCGGCCATAAACCTTAACTCGTCCAATCAAACCTTGTATAGGCCGTTCCAACTGCCTGCTGATGATATAAATCCTCTGCACCTGCTCTTTTTCATCCGGCTCATCGCGAGCTTCTCGATCCCTGAAGAGATCCCTTCAAGAACTCAACACCACCGTGCGCTGGCCCCACGGTGGGTGCCAACTATCGTAGAATTGTCACGATAGATGGTCTAGTGTGAGGACCTAGTCGTGAGGCTAACGCATCTATGTGGTAGCTTGAGAGGGGTTGAGTGGGATGAGAGATGCGAGGTTTTTTACCCAGGTTCGGCCCCTCACGGTGGAGGTTAAAGCCTACATCCTGCTTCATTGATATTGATGACGATGATCACGATTACAAGGGTGCTCTATCTCGAGAGCTATAGACTTGTCTGTCTAACCCTAACTTGTCCAACTCATCCAACTTGTCCCTCTTGGGGTGCCCTGTCCCTCCTTATATAAGTTGGAGGGGCGGGTTACATGTGGAGTCCTACTTGGATTAGGACTAGTCTATCTTTTATTACAAGCCGGATACAAGTCCGGGTTTTGCTTCCTTGTAGGAGAATATGCCTTTCATCTTAAGCCGACCCATCATCACGTAAGTCGGCCTTCCCATGAGCCGCCTTATGGGCCGTTGAATCTTGTCATCCATCTGACCCGCCCGCCGGGTTACCAATGAGTCGCCAAGCTCGGCCGGGTCATCAGCGATTGGAAAGATCCGGGCGGGTCACTAAGGCGCCAAGTCAGGGCGGGTCACTAGTGAATCGCCAAGCCCGGCCGGGTCGTACTTCCGGCCGGGTCATACCGCGGGGTATATCCCCGACAACAACAATTTTTGAGGGTAGAGTATTCAACCCAAATTTATAGATTCGACACAAGGGGAGCCAAAGAATATTTGGAAGTATTAGCAGATGACTTGTCAATTCAACCACACCTGGAGATTAATTATCTGCAGCAAAGTGATCAATAGCGAAGTAGTATGATAGTTTTGATAATAGTAGCAGCAACAATAGTAACGGTAACAGTGATAGTAGTAAGTGTGTAGCAAGTGCAACAGTAACGATATCAGTAGTAACTTAGCAAGAACAATATAAGAGAAATTCGTAGGCATTGGATCGACGATTTGTTGGATGATATTCATCATGTGACAGTTATAACCTAGGGCGATACGGCACTAGCTCCAGTTCATAAATATAATGTAGGCATGTATTCCGTAAATAGTCATACGTGCTTATGGAAAGAACTTGTATGACATCTTTTGTCCTACCTTCCCGTGGCAGCGGGGTCCTATTGGAAACTAAGGGATATTATGGCCTCCTTTTAATAGAGAACCGGAACAAAGCATTAACACACGGTGAACACATGAACTCCTCAAACTACGGTCATCAGTGAGAGTGGTCCCGACTATTGTCACTCTAGGGTTGCCGGATCATAACACGTAGTAGGTGAATGTAACTTGCAAGATTAGATCTAGAACATGGATATAATGGTGATAACATAAATGATTTAGATCTGAAATCATGGCACCCGAGCCCAAAGTGACAAGCATTAAGCATGGCAAATTCATAGCAACATCAATCCCAGAACATAGTGGATACTAGGGATCAAGCCCTAACAGAACTAACTAGATTACATGATGAATCTCATCCAACTCCTCACCGACCAGCGAGCCTACGAAGGAATTACTGACTCCCGGCAGGGAGCATCATGGAATTGGTGATGGAGATGGGTTGGTGATGATGAAGATCGAAGATCCCCCTCTCTGGAGCTCCAAACGGACTGTAGATCTGGCCTCCCAAAGAAGAACAGGAGGTGACTGCGTCTCCGTCTCGTGGAATGCGATAATTATTTCTCCCTGATATTTTTCTAGAAAAATCGGATTTTATAGCATCGGTTTCAGGGTCTGCGGGGCCACCAGGTGGGGACAACCCACCTAGGTGCGCCTGGAGGGGGGGGCACCCTGGTGGGTTGTGCCCACCCGGGTGCCCCCCTCCGGTGGTTCTTGGCTCCAGAAATTCTCATATATTGTATAAAAAATCCTCGCGAAGTTTCGTTCCAATCCGAGAACTTTTATTTCTATACAAAAAACAACACCATGGTAGTTCTGCTGAAAACAACGTCGGTTCGGGTTAGTTTCATTCAAATCATGCAAATTAGAGTCCAAAACAAGAGGAAAAGAGTTAGGAAAAGTAGATACGACGGAGACGTATCAATAGGCTTAGATAAAATGTTGTCAACACTGAAGAATATTTCAAGATACGGGAAAAAAGAGGAAGATGGAGAATGATCTCAGATTTTTTAAACTAGACTTTGCTAAGATGGTGTTTGTGGAGGAGGGGGCACTTTCCTAGTTGGCCAGTGCAAAAATGGTTCCTATAGAATTGAAAGCAGAGGTGGAGAAGACGAACTTGGTTGATCATGCATCAGTCGATTAGGGAAATGAATATATATTTCTAATGTTGTGATTATGAAGGTGAACTAGCTATATGATGTACTGTGTTGTTTTCACGTAGCTATCGTACTGTGATGTTAAAATATATTTGTGTGCGTGATATGGAAGTGGCAAACAACTGTTTGATATGAAATGTGAATTTGCTTAATACGATAATTATTAATAATAAACAAAAAACCTACGTATTGTGTCATGGAATTTTACAAACGTTCTTAGCAGTAAAAGTGTGTGTGATGGATAGCCAATGTCATACAGTTTTCTTCAATGAATCATGTGTGATATACTTGCATAACGCAAACGGTTCACGGAGGCAGAGCGTGTGTGATCGTTACACCTATACAGACGAGGCTATACAGAAAACTGTGTGTGATGTAGATACAAACGTAAACATTTGTGTGGGATTCACTGTTTGGGATGTGCATCGAACGGAAACATTTGTCTAGGATTCACTATGTGGGATGTATGTATGAACGGAAACGTTTGTCAGGGATTCACTGTGTGGGATGTACATACGAATGAAAACGTTTGTCTAGGATTCAATGTGTGGGATATACATACGAACGGAAATCTTTCTGTGGGAATCACTGTGTGGGATGTACATATGAACGGAAACAATTGTCTTGGATTCACTGTGTGGGATGTACATACGAACTGAAACGATGGCTCGCCTGATCACACACGAGCTCATTTTACCTTGCGTGTGTGACCGGAGAACCTATCTCGATGATTTCTGGGTCATGTGGGAAGGATCCCCTATCGCACACACTAGCAAGGCGACGGTTTAAAATGCCATCACGAAAAGGGGTTAAAAACCGTTTGTATAGCAGCTCGTTGTACCCATGTAAATATCTATAGCAAAGTGTTTAGTAGCACAGTAGTATGATAGTTTGATAACAATGGTAACAATAGCAATAGTAACGGTAACAATATCAGTTTTGTAGCGATTGTAACAGCAGGAGCAACAACAGTAGTATCTTAGCAAAAACCAATATGAGAAAAGCGTAGGCATTGGGTAATTGATGGATATTTGTGTTGGATGATATTCATCATGTAACAGTCACAACCTAGAGTGATACACAATAGCTCCAATTCATCAATGTAATGTAGGCAAGTATTATGTATATCGTCATATGTGCTTATAATAAGAATTTGCATGCCATTTTTAGTCCTACCCTCCCGTGGCAGCAAGGTCCATAAGGAGATCTAAGGAATATGAAGGCCTCCTTTTAATAGAATCCGGAACAAAGCATTAACACATAGTGAATACATGAACTCCTGAAACTATGATAATCACAGGAAATAATCCCAATTATTGTCACCTTGGGATATGCAGATCACAACACGTAATCACTACTACAGGAATGCCTAGCAGTGGCGGGTGCAAAAAGCCTAGTAATGGCGGGTCAGGCTCTCAGGGCCTCCCGCCATCGACCTCCTGTCACTGCTATTATGACATCAGTGGCGGGTGGGCAGCCGCCACTCTTAGAGCCTATCTAGTGGCGGGTAGTCCTGTTTGCCCGCCATTGGTATATGTTATTAATTGTGGTGGACGGTACCTGTCAACCGCCACAACTATCTCTTCAGCCTCCAGCCATTCCAACACCTGATACACATTACAGGATACAAATAACACTACAAAAAAAGACACATCCATGACATTTTGGGTCGAACGATTTTTTCTGTCATGCTTATGACACTTCTATGACGATAATTGTGACAAAACCCGGTATCATCATAGATGTGGTGGGCTCCTACTTCTATGACAAAAAATCATGACAGAAAATGGGCTTTTCGTCCTGGGCGGGCCGGAGACGCAGCTGCATGACATTCTTTGGCCATCCACGGCGGAAAAAACCGTGGTAGAAGCGAGGGAGAGGAAAATATCAGGGAGTTCCCGGTTACGGTGGGTGGTCCGGGGCCGAGCGATGCGCGTTTCTCTCATACACATACGCGCGTGGGTGCGAGGCGTTGGGCTCTAACTGAACACGAGCGAGGTGTTCGCCTACTGAACCCGAGCGATTGCACTGCAGGCTACGTGTTACTGAACCCAAGCGATCGATCGATCTGGCTGTTAACTGAACCCGATCGAGCAATTCCTTCGCTACTGCTGCTCACTGAAGTCGATAGAACCTGCTGCCTCTTGATGAACAGTGAGCATTGTTGGGGGGGTTGGATGAACAGTTCCCGGTGGGGGGTTGGATGAACATGACCCCGTGGTAGTAGAGGTCGTTGCCGCTGGATGAACAGGACCCCGATCGAGCCGGTTGGGGGTGGATGAACAAGACCCCGTGGAGGGCTGGATGAATAGGACAACCCCATGGAGGGCTGGTTGAACAGTAGCTGGTGGAGGGCTAGATGAACAGTAGCCCGTGGAGGGGTGGTTGAACAGGACCCCGTGGAGAGGGCTGGTGTCACAGCCTGACTTTTGGCCCTTTCTTTTTCTTTTGATTTTCTGAGGTTTCTGCTTGAGTTTTCTTTTTTTCCGTGGCTATGTGGTCTGGAAACTGAGAAGATGAGCTCTTCTTTCTTTCCAGAGTGGCTTGTCATCCTCATATTCATCCCTAGACCTTGCCATTTTCATGTTGGACCAAACCCTAATACTCTTTTCTTAGGATATTCCTTTTTCTATTAAAGGAATAATCCTTTCTGCCTTAGGTTGTGAAGCAACCTATATTTCCATCACTTCCAAAATTCGCAAATAATTCTTATAAATTGTTTGGGTCATATCTTCCTCAAATATGGAAAAATATTTCATTGGCCATGTTTCCCATCATGCTCAATTAATTCCTTTTCTATTATGTCCTGAATGACAGTTGGTGAAGCAAGTGCCATTTATCTGTGCCCAATTCAACCCTAACTTCTTGGACATCTTTTCCTGTCCAAATAATTGCCTCATGCCAAAATTCAACTCAATTTGCCTAGTAAATATTCCTGAGCAAAATTTCAAAGTTCCTACCCGAGGGAAGTGATTGTGAAGGAAGTACAAGCTAGCCATATCCAAATGAGGTGAATTTTTTTGCAAGATCCTTCATATGACCAAATCATGACTCTCCACCAAAAATGAGCTCATGTAACTCATCTAGGTGAGCCCAGCTCCAAATCTTAGTTTCTGGTCAGATTTTTAGTTTGTGAAGCAACTATATTTTATATTGTTTCACTTAAACTGAAAAGTTTCCAGGGCATTCTCCTATCCATATAAACACTCTCCACAAAAATTTGGCTCAATCCATTACATCATTTGCCTTGTGTAATATTTCCAAGTTTCTGTCCGGAGCAAAGCTATATGAAGCAAGTGCTATTTTGGTTCATCCAAATGGCATGAAACTTTTTGGGCATCTTCATATCTTCAAATAATTGGGCCATGCCCAATTTAAGCTCAACTTGCCTCTCCATATGAGTGCATCATCCAAATTTCAAATTCTGTCCATTATGGTGGTTTCTACAGCAACCCTCATCTAAACTCCTCTTCTTGAGGTGAAACTTTGCCATCTTAATCACCTTAGAGTGTGATAATCATCAGATAAATTATTTACCACGTTACCAAGCTGGTGTCACCACAGCAAGTTACAAACACCTTCCTGTTGATTTACTTTGGAGCTAAGTGCAAATCTCTTATTTGCCCTTGGACCCAATTATTTATTCATTTAGACTCATGGCACTAAGGTCATTCTATTGGACATGGTCAGCCATGCCAAAGAACGCCGCTTGCTCCAGTGCACGCGGTGATCACGCTTGCGTCATGGCAAACTCGCGCTCTGGCTCGTTCCGGCCACTATGCTCGTCCTCTCCCTCCTCGTCTCGACCTCAAACGTTGTCCAGGAGCTCTCCCGTGCTCGACTGTGTCGCCCTGCATCGGTTCCTCGTCGTGGTTCGCCATAAATGAGCCGCAAGATCCATGCCCGTGCGATAGCCACTGTCCACCATTAGAGCACTGCTCGAGCTCACTAGCGATGTTCTAGAGCCTTCCCCTCTGCTATATAAGCGTGCCCCGAGTCCCTCCGCACCTCAACCATCTCTCCCTCGCCTCATTTGCCCTTTGGAGTCGCCTCATCTCGCCGTTCTTAGCCGTCATCCTCCATGGCCGCCTCAGCCTCGGCTTGATTCCGACCAACTCGAGCCTCCTCTCCTCCTCTAGCCACATCCACTGCCTCCCCCACACCACCGCAAGTCGCCCCACCCACTTTCCCCTCGCCGGAGAGCCCCATGGCCGCGTCCCCCAAGTCCGGCCGCCGCCTTCTCCTCTCGGCCTCGACCTTGATTCCGGCCGTCCGCGCCTCCCCCCACTCCCAGACTCCACCAACGCCTCCTCCATCATCCGGCGAACCCTCCCAAGCTCTCACCTCGCCTCCCCGTCGCCGGAGCACCTCGCCCCAAGAAAATAGCCGCCGGAGCCGCCTCTGTTCTCCCCTCCGCCGTGGTCGCTCCGCTCCTCTTTGGTGTCTCCTCTGCGCGGGGATGGATGCGGCAGGCCACGCCGAGCCCGCCGGTGGCCTCCGTTTGGCCGGAGGTGGCTGAAGTTGCCGGGGACAGCGCCGACAGCGCCCCTGTCCTCCTCCTCTGCTTTCTGTCGTGGCCAGGCACGGGAGGAAGAAGAAGACAGGGGGGAGGAGAGAGAAGGATAAGGTGGGCCCCGCATGTCATCCTCTGTGCGTTGACCCCGCCACTGCCACGTCACATAAGTGGAGACGGGTTTCTCGCGGGTACGCTTTTCTTTGTGAAAACGTATTTTCATTCTACTTCAGTCCAGAATACGCTTTCCCTTTCAGAAAACGTATTTCTCCTTATGCGCTTTCAGTTTTTCCTCCCAGGGACCCGTTGGTTATGAAAATATTCACAGCTAGGTCCCTGATCTTCTACACATCATAACTCCGCAACTGTAACTTCGATTGAGGTGAATCCAACGCCCACTTCTTCGTCTCTTCGAGCCCAAATTTTTGGTATCATTTTCATCATGTGCTCCCACAATGAAAATGACCATTTTGCCCTTGCCCTTAACCAGCCCCTTTCGAGAGAGAAGTGTTTCCGGCGAATCTTTCTGCGATGTTTCCGCACTTCTCCCCGGTGCATTCTTCATCCCCAGGCAAGCCCCAACCACCATTTGCCTGATAGCCATGTAGTAGCATTGGTTTTCAACTTGAATCTTTAATAACTGTATGATTGTTTTGCTACTGGTGTCGTTATTTCGGTTATGCTTATGGATCGGTGATTACCATCATGCTTTGTTTTCTTGCACTCTGTTCTACCTGCTAGTATTACTTACATATTGGTCATGCTTGATAGTAGTACATGTTGGGCTGGTCATGTTCCTCGGTTGTAACATCCCAAATTTTCAATTTGGTATGTTATACATAGATCATCATTGCAAATCATGTTTTATTGCATTTTGACAAATCCTCGATAAATCCTAAGCAACTCAAGGACCCTCGGAGAGAGTTGGGGATTTTCTTAAATTTTCATATTTGATTTTCATCAAATAATAAGACGAGGATTTTGCTTTTAATTATTTTCTCTCCGGAAAAATATTTCATTTTAAAAATAAACGAGAGGAGAAAATATGACTTCTCCAAAACAAGTGAAATACTGGAGAAAAAGTGTTGAAATCATTTATTGGATTTATTTGGATTTTATTTGCAATTTTTATTGCATTAACAATATTGCATGTTTTCAAATTATTTATTTTGATTTAAAAAAATGTTCACCCTATTCTAGATTTTCTAACTAGACGGGGAAAATTTATTTTATATTTTTCTGATATTTACTTATTTTTCTACGAATTATTTTCCGCGGAAGTTATTTAAAAAAAAATGCGCGACGCCCGCTGGGCCGAAGCCCAGCCGAGCGCCGGCCCGCCCGCGCCTCTCTCCTTCTCCCGCACGGCGCCCGCCGCTGGAGTCCGCCATGGCCACGAGCTCGCCTCCCGCTCGGCCACCCCCTTCCCCAAGCCACCCCGGACCCCCTCCCTCTTTAAATACCCAACTCTCTCTTTCCTCTCAAGTCGCCGCCGCCGCCGCACTCGCCGCCGCCGCCGCCCGCACTTGCCGCCGCCGCACGGGAAGCCGTCGCCCCTCGCGCCCCCCCGAGCCCCGCACCCCGCCGCCCGAGCCCGCGCCCGCCGGAGCCCTCGCCGGAGCCGCCCGACGAGGTACTGCCGCTGCCCGTTCGTCGTTGCCGGTTTTGGTTTAAAAAAACCCTTCGTTTAAAAAAAACCCTAGATCAGTTTTTTCGGTTTTATTATTTTGCGAGCGTTCACCGAACAGTTCGTTTTAACGAACGCGTTCGTCGGTTTTTCTCTGTTAACGAACGTCCGTTCTTTAACCGTTCGTCCGTTTTTCTTTTTCGTCGGATTTTTCCGCGATTTTCTCAGATTCGATTTCTGATCGAATCTTCATTTTTGTTTAACTTCTCGCTCGTTTATCGGAATCAGGCGATTCAAGCGCCTAGAGTTTCGTCTCGAAATTCTCTTTCCGTTTAACCTACTCAAACAAGTTTTTGCTACAGTAAAATTTGACCTAGATGCAGATTAGTAAACGAAGTTTCTTTCTTTCGCCGTTTGACTTTCGTTGCTTCTTTCGAGTTGATTCTTTTTGCAAACCGGAGTTCTTAAGTTGAACTTTCTGGTTGGATCTTTCATTTGAGTTTTACCTGTGCATTAGAAGAGTACTGTTTGTATGATTGTTTGTTTGCGATAGAGTACCCGGAGTGTGCCGCTTGTTACTTCGAATCGCTAGGTTTTGCGGATCATCAGCAAGGCAAGTAACACTTTGATCATATCCCGTTCATACCCAGTTTTTATTGCATTAGATCTGTTTTCCTCAAACACTTGCATGATTAGGATCTAATTAAATTGTGGGTACTGGGAAGTAGTTGAGGTAGAACCTATTACCTGTTTTCTTATCAAACCATTGGGAGTTACTTCTACGTTTGCTATTATTATTGCCATGCTATGCTCGTAGACGTGGATTGGGTTTGAGTGAAATTCATGACAGATGTGAGATTGTTAATTAATGGTTTACTTAAGGTGGCAACTAAAACTCACATCTGGGTGGATTGAGGTACCTGGGTATTCCAGGATTGCCTGTTTTTCTTTTGGACCGCCACCCAGGTTCAAAGGGATCATGAGATTATTCATGCTAGAAACTTCTGTGTGCAGCCGCAAGCTATTATGGGCTCTAGCATAGTTGACTAAGTTGTGTGAACTCTTACAGTGGTAGACTAGCAGATGTAGGGGAAAGTAGGTGTAACTGTCTACCCATACGTAAGGTGCAAACACTTCTGAAAGACTGTGTCTTGGTCATCCGTTACTCAAACACCATGAAGTGCGAGTAATCCAACGGAGGAGATCAAGTCTTGTGGGGAAAAGTGCACAAACCTCTGCAGAGTGTATAAACTAATCATGGTTAGCCGTGTCCCCGGTTATGGACAACTTGAGTATCTAGTACTTGGATTATCATGTGAATCTCATCACTATGTTACTACTAATTAATTTTGTTGGGTTATTGATGACATTTAATTGGGATTGAGATGCTGTCAACCATCTCAATGTTTCACAACCACCATGATAGTTAAATAAAATTTATTCCTTTGAAGTAGGATAAAATTGGCTTTTCGCAAAACTGTAACCATAGAGCTTTCCACCAGCCATATATGCATGTAGTATAGCATTGTTATTGTTCATTATTCTCTATGTGTTACATTGCCAGCATATTCTATGTGCTGACCCGTTTTCGGGCTGCAACGTTTCATGTTGCAGACTTTTCAGACGACGAGTAAGGTGCCTTAGGTCGTGGTCTTATACTCAGTGATGCCGCTGGAGTTGATGGACTCACTTATCTTCCAAGTCTTCCGTTGTTATCGTTTTAGATGGCCTTAAGCCATGTTTATCATACTTATTCTCTTTGGAGATATTCGATGTAATAAGTGTGTGATTGCTACTCTGTTATAAATCCTCCATTTGTACTGTGCGTGTCAGCATTACTGATCCAGGGATGACACTGGTGCACAGCAGCACAGACCATTTGAGGTCTGGTCGCTACAAAGTTGGTATCAGAGCACACGCTGACTGTAGGACACGACCACTAAGCTTAAGCCCTAGAAAGCTTCTCTCTTCTCATTTCTGACCCCTCTCCACTTTCTACTCTTTTAGGAATGGCGAATGCAAGGAGCAAGTTCATGCAACCAGATGAAGACACGCCGTTTGGTCGACATTTGAAGGAAGTCACCAAGTACTTGAACATAGGAATACCAAGCATCACCGGAACCTACAACGCCACATTACCTGAAGAGGAGAGCTGGAAGATTCAAGTTCTTATTCCAGTAAGGACGTTTGTGCCAGTTACTGAACCCATAAGATTGGTTTTCGAAGCACCAACTTGGAGTTTAGGGAAGAGCATGGCCGCACACATCGCCATGGGACGCATTGGAGAAGTCTATCACCAGGAGCTTAAGGATACAATTTACCAAATTTGTGGACGCCGAGACGCGCAATGGGAGATGATCAGAACCAAGAAGGATGGATCAATTGCAGCTTTCATCCAGGAGCAGAACCAACATATTCGTCGCCAGGAGAACCAGATGTGCACGGACAAGGAAGAACTGAAGAAGGCATTAACGAAGATCAAGGAGCTCCAAGAAGAACTCAAGGCTACACGCGAAGATTATTTGGAGGAAATCAACGCACTAGTAGGGAAGAATGACGACCTGGAGAAGAAGATTGGAGTATTCATGGGAAATCCAGTGCCAAAAGCAGAAATCGACGAATGCACTTGTCCGGATAACTACATCATCATCGACGACACCGACTCAGAACCAAGTGAAGACGACTGGGTTGATGAAGCTGGAGTAGACATCATGGAGTCTTCAACGGATCAGAATTTCTAGTAGACCACCATATCAGTAGTAGTTTTCCCCCATTTAATAGTATAGTTCAAGCACTTTGTAACGCGAGTTAGATCGATTGTTTTGCCTTGTTTGAATTGATTGAGTGATATTGATTGAATTTGTCTCATGAGCATATGGGTAGTGTTTTCTCTCTAGACCTCATTCTATTCTTAACTCTCATCTTTTCTAAACCTATCAGATGCCTCCGAGATGCGACACCGGATTTGTTTTCCCGCCAGAGATCACCCAGTTGATTCAGCAACAGAATGGCCTGATGCAAGTGTTAGTGCAGAACCAAGGCAACAACAACAACAACCCACCGCCACCACCACCTGTTGATCACTTAGCCCGTTTCTCGAGGTTGAATCCCCTTGATATGTATGAATGGATTCGTGAATAAGTTTAAGATGTCCACCAAAGTTCTCAGAAACCCTATGTTAGTAACCTCGCCAGGAGCAGAGTATATGGCCACCCAAGGATGTTTTCAGATACCATTGGCCATTGGTAGGCATGTTTTCCCCACAGACCTCATTGTTTTGGAATCGCAAGGTTTGGATGTGATTTTGGGAATGGATTGGATATCGTTGTATGGAGGAAACATCGATTGTGCCAGCAAGACGATTTTGCTTACCACCCCAGAAGGAAAGAGGATCAAGTATGTATCCCGGCATATGCCGAAGAGGACTCAAGTAAATTCCTTATTAGGAGTTGTACAGGAGGAAGTACCAGTGGTGAAAGATTATCCGGATGTATTTCCAGAAGAGTTGCCAGGCATGCCACCGGATAGAGACATTGAGTTCTTGATTGAACTTTTGCCAGGCACAGGGCCAATATCTAAGAGACCGTACAGGATGCCCGCAAAGGATTTGGAGGAAATTAAGAAGCAGATCAAGGAGTTACTGGATAAAGGCTATATTCGCCCAAGTTCGTCACCTTGGGGATCACCAGTACTTCTAGTGGAGAAGAAAGATGGATCGCTGAGGATGGTTGTTGATTACCGAGGATTGAATGAAGTGACCATCAAAAACAAGTACCCACTGCCGATGATCAATGATTTGTTTGACCGCCTACAAGGAGCTAAAGTATTTTCCAAGATCGATCTACGATCGGGATACCATCAGTTAAAGATTCGAGAGCAGGATATACCCAAGACGGCATTTACCACCAGATATGGATTGTATGAGTATACCATTATGTCATTTGGACTGACTAACGCACCTGCCTATTTCATGAACCTGATGAACAAAGTGTTTATGGAGTTTTTGGATAAGTTCGTCGTAGTGTTCATTGATGATATTTTAATCTTTTCCAAGGACGAAGAAGAGCATGAGGAGCATTTACGATTGGTACTTGAGAAGCTCAGAGAACACCAGTTATATGCCAAGTTCAGCAAGTGTGAATTTTGGCTGAAGGAAGTTGGATTCCTTGGACATGTTATTTCTGGAGAAGGAATAGCAGTAGACCCTGCCAAGGTTGACACAGTGACAAGTTGGGAATCACCCACGACAGTTGGAGAAATCCGGAGTTTTCTTGGACTTGCAGGATACTACCGGAGATTCATCGAGAATTTCTCAAGGATTGCTAAGCCCATGACTGAGCTATTGAAGAAGGACACCAAATTCAATTGGACTGAGGAATGTGAAGCTAGTTTCCAAGAGTTGAAGAAACGATTGGTTACATCACCAGTGTTGATTCTGCCAGATCAACGCAAGGATTATGAAGTTTATTGCGACGCTTCTCGTCGAGGACTTGGAGCAGTGCTGATGCAGGAAGGAAGAGTTGTGTCATATGCTTCACGACAACTTAAACCCCATGAGAAGAATTATGCTATGCATGATTTGGAGTTAGCAGCCGTGGTGCATGCATTGAAGACATGGAGACATTTTCTCATCGGAAACCATTGTGAGGTGTACACGGATCGCAAGAGTTTGAAGTACATTTTCACGCAGAAGGAGTTAAATCTCAGACAACGGAGATGGTTGGAGCTCATTAAGGATTATGATATGAGATTGCATTATCACCCAGGAAAGGCTAACGTAGTAGCAGACGCGTTGAGCCGCAAGAGTCATGTCAACACCCTCATGACAGGAGAGTTACCTCAGGAGTTAGCCGAGGACCTTCGCGAGCTATGTTTGGAGATAGTCCCAAGAGGCTATTTAGCGACATTGGAGATTCAGTCTACCTTGATGGAAAGGATCAGGGAAGCTCAGAAGACAGACAAGGAGATGAAGAGATAAAGGAGAAGATGAGCAAAGGAAAAGCCAAGGGATTTCGTGAGGATGAGCACGATACCTTATGGTTTGAGGACCGCGTTTATGTGCCAAATGATCCGGAGACCAGGAAGTTGATTTTGCAAGAAGCCCATGATTCACCGTACTCGATTCACCCAGGAAATACGAAGATGTATTTGGATTTGAAGAATATTTTTTGGTGGACCAGAATGAAGAAGGATATTGCAGAGTATGTAGCAGTTTGTGATGTATGTCAGAGAGTAAAGGCAGAGCATCAGAAGCCAGCAGGATTGCTACAGCCATTGCCGATACCCGAATGGAAGTGGGATAAAATAGGCATGGATTTTATCACCGGATTACCCAGGACTCGTTCGGGCTATGACTCAATATGGGTTGTAGTCGACCGATTGACGAAAGTGGCTCATTTCATTCCAGTAAAGACCACTTACACCAGTGCTAAGTTGGCAAAGATATACATGACCAGGATCGTATGTTTGCATGGAGTTCCGAGGACCATTGTATCAGACAGAGGAACCAAATTTACCTCGATGTTTTGGAAGTAGTTACACGAAACATTGGGAACCAGGCTGGAATTTAGTACATCATTTCACCCGCAGACAGATGGACAGACCGAGAGAGTCAACCAGATTTTGGAGGACATGTTGAGAGCATGTGCACTAGATTATGGATCCAGTTGGGACGACAATTTGCCATATGCGGAGTTTTCTTATAACAACAGTTATCAAACCAGTTTGAAGATGGCCCCTTTCGAAGCCTTGTATGGAAGAAGGTGTAGAACACCGTTGTTATGGGACGAAGTTGGGGACCGTCAGTTGTTTGGACCAGATTTGATTAAGGAGTCTGAACAGAAAGTGAGGTTGATTCGCGATAGGCTCAAAGTAGCCCAGTCCAAACAGAAGAGTTATGCTGATTCTAAACGAAAGGAGACCGTTCATGAAGTCGGAGACCGAGTGTATCTTCGAGTATCACCACTTCGTGGAGTAAAGCGCTTTGGAGTTAAGGGAAAGTTAGCACCCCGTTTTATCGGACCATACAGAGTTGTGGAACGTATGGGAGAGGTTGCTTACAAGCTGGAATTGCCCGAAGGATTGTCTGGAGTACATGATGTATTTCACGTTTCGCAGTTGAAGAAGTGCCACGCAGAGATGGCTGAGATACCACTGAGAGATACTGTGCCACTGGAATCGATTCAGTTGGAAAGTGATTTGACCTATGAGGAGAAACCAGTTAAGATTCTCGAGTATGCCAGCCGAGTTACCCGCAGCAAGGTTATCAAGTTTTGTAAAGTCCAGTGGAGTCACCACACGGAGAATGAAGCCACCTGGGAGCGAGAGGAAGATCTACGGAAAGACCACTCCCACCTGTTTTCTAGCCAACCCGAATCTCGAGGGCGAGATTCATCTTAAGGGGGGTAGGTTTGTAACATCCCAAATTTTCAATTTGGTATGTTATACATAGATCATCATTGCATATCATGTTTTATTGCATTTTGACAAATCCTCGATAAATCCTAAGCAACTCAAGGACCCTCGGAGAGAGTTGGGGATTTTCTTAAATTTTCATATTTGATTTTCATCAAATAATAAGACGAGGATTTTGGTTTTAATTATTTTCTCTCCGGAAAAATATTTCATTTTAAAAATAAACGAGAGGAGAACATATGACTTCTCCAAAACAAGTGAAATACTGGAGAAAAAGTGTTAAAATCATTTATTGGATTTATTTGCAATTTTTATTGCATTAACAATATTGCATGTTTTCAAAATATTTATTTTGATTTAAAAAAATGTTCACCCTATTCTAGATTTTCTAACTAGACGGGGAAAATATATTTTATATTTTTTCTAATTTTTATTTATTTTTCTATGAATTGTTTTACGCGGAACTTATTTAAAAAAATGCGCGACGCCCGCTGGGCCGAAGCCCAGCCGAGCGCCGGCCCGCCCGCGCCTCTCTCCTTCTCCCGCACGACGCCCGCCGCTGGAGTCCGCCATGGCCACGAGCTCGCCTCCCGCTCGACCACCCCCTTCCCCAAGCCACCCCGGAACCCCCCTCTTTAAATACCCCCTCTCTCTTTCCTCTCAAGTCGCCGCCGCCGCCGCACTCGCCGCCGCCGCCGCCCGCACTTGCCGCCGCCGGAGCCGCCGCCCCTCGCCGCCCCTCGCAACCCCCCGAGCCCCGCACCCCGCCGCCCGAGCCCGCGCCCGCCGGAGCCCTCGCCGGAGCCGCCCGACGAGGTACTGCCGCTGCCCGTTCGTCGTTGCCGGTTTTCGTTTTAAAAAAAACCCTTCGTTTTAAAAAACTCTAGATCGTTTTTTTTTCGGTTTTATTATTTTGCGAGCGTTCACCGAACCGTTTGTTTTAACGAACGCGTTCGTCGGTTTTTCTCTGTTAACGAACGTCCGTTCTTTAACCGTTCGTCCGTTTTTCTTTTTCGTCGGATTTTTCCGCGATTTTCTCAGACTCGATTTCTGATCGAATCTTCGTTTTTGTTTAACTTCTCGCTCGTTTATCGGAATCAGGCGATTCAAGCGCCTAGAGTTTCGTCTCGAAATTCTCTTTCCGTTTAACCTACTCAAACAAGTTTTTGCTACAGTAAAATTTGACCTAGATCCATATTAGTAAACGAAGATTCTTTCTTTTGCCGTTTGACTTTCGTTGCTTCTTTCGAGTTGATTCTTTTTGCAAACCGGAGTTCTTAAGTTGAACTTTCTGGTTGGATCTTTCATTCGACTTTTACCTGTGCATTAGATGAGTACTGATTGTATGCTTGTTTGTTTGCGATAGAGTACCCGGAGTGTGCCGCTTGTTACTTCGAATCGCTAGGTCTTGCGGATCATCAGCAAGGCAAGTAACACTTTGATCATATCCCGTTCATACCCAGTTTTTATTGCATTAGATCTGTTTTCCTCAAACACTTGCATGATTAGGATCTAATTAAATTGTGGGTACTGGGAAGTAGTTGAGGTAGAACCTATTACCTGTTTTCTTATCAAACCCTTGGGAGTTACTTCTACGTTTGCTATTATTATTGCCATGCTATGCTCGTAGACGTGGATTGGGTTTGAGTGAAATTCATGACAGATGTGAGATTGTTAATTAATGGTTTACTTAAGGTGGCAACTAGAACTCACATCTGGGTGGATTGAGGTACCTGGGTATTCCAGGATTGCCTGTTTTTCTTTTGGACCGCCACCCAGGTTCAAAGGGATCATGAGATTATTCATGCTAGAAACTTCCGTGTCCAGCCGCAAGCTATTATGGGCTCTAGCATAGTTGACTAAGTTGTGTGAACTCTTACAGTGGTAGACTAGCAGATGTAGGGGAAAGTAGGTGTAACTGTCTACCCATACGTAAGGTGCAAACACTTCTGAAAGACTGTGTCTTGGTCATCCGTTACTCAAACACCATGAAGTGCGATTAATCCAACGGAGGAGATCAAGTCTTGTGGGGAAAAGTGCACAAACCTCTGCAGAGTGTATAAACTAATCATGGTTAGCCGTGTCCCCGGTTATGGACAACTTGAGTATCTAGTACTTGGATTATCATGTGAATCTCATCACTATGTTACTACTAATTAATTTTGTTGGGTTATTGATGACATTTAATTGGGATTGAGATGCTGTCAACCATCTCAATGTTTCACAACCACCATGATAGTTAAATAAAATTTATTCCTTTGAAGTAGGATAAAATTGGCTTTTCGCAAAACTGTAACCATAGAGCTTTCCACCAGCCATATATGCATGTAGTATAGCATTGTTATTGTTCATTATTCTCTATGTGTTACATTGCCAGCATATTCTATGTGCTGACCCGTTTTCGGGCTGCAACGTTTCATGTTGCAGACTTTTCAGACGACGAGTAAGGTGCCTTAGGTCGTGGTCTTATACTCAGTGATGCCGCTGGAGTTGATGGACTCACTTATCTTCCAAGTCTTCCGCTGTTATCGTTTTAGATGGCCTTAAGCCATGTTTATCATACTTATTCTCTTTGGAGATATTTGATGTAATGAGTGTGTGATTGCTACTCTGTTATAAATCCTCCATTTGTACTGTGCGTGTCAGCATTACTGATCCAGGGATGACACTGGTGCACAGCAGCACAGACCATTTGAGGTCTGGTCGCTACATCGGTGCATGACTAACGTCGGTTCCCGAGTACCGTTAATATGCATTGTTCCTTGCTGTTAGTTGGTTAAGTATTTACTCGGTAATGTTATTGATGTGTTATTGCATGGTATTTATTATTGATGTTAGTAGTCATGTTATGCTATGAGTAATGTTATACTTGTGATATTCATGCTCGTCATTATGCCACGCTCAGTTGGATATGATTCATTGTT
This sequence comes from Aegilops tauschii subsp. strangulata, assembly GCF_002575655.3. NCBI lineage: Eukaryota > Viridiplantae > Streptophyta > Magnoliopsida > Poales > Poaceae > Aegilops > Aegilops tauschii. The sequence goes on from NC_053037.3 coordinate 80,355,259, forward strand.
GATATGGTTGATAATTATGTTGTACTCTCATGCTTATGTTAATATCATGCTCATGCATTGTAATTGCATCATGTTATTTTATCATGGCTCAGCATATTTGCATTCAATTTTAACTAGATTAAATTGAACTTGAACAACTGTTGGCTGAGTCATAGTGCCACCATATCGAGCTGACCAGTGTAACCACGCTTACCTTTATGGGAAGGTCCTAACTAGGTCTATTGTCATGCCTCTCGCCGGTGCCTCCAACGAGGGAAGGTTATGGGCGCACGCTACCCTGATCAGGTAGGCGGACATAAGCCTTGTGTGCCCGTTGTTGTTGTTATGGTACCTTGTCCCTGTTTGGGACCGTTTATGTTTTGCCACGACGATGGCCGTTGGTGCCTTTGGTAGGCACTGGGCCACCCAGGACTTAGCCCAAAGGGGAGTTGGTCGGAGTGGCCGGGAGAGTGTCATGGCAGTAGGACGGTTTTGTCAGAACGCCGTTGGTCCACCCGAATGGGAGTGCGAGGCCATGGGTTCCGTGGTGTGGGTATAGTGTACTAACCTCTGCAGAGTGTGTATTAAATCTATCGATAGCCACGCCCGCGGATAAGGGCCCAGTTCGTAGTTGGTCACACTATGGTTCAACAGTAATAATAATAACAATGTGCTTAATAACAACCCCAGTTCGATGATGAGATAAGTTGGTTATGTGATCCGTGAATGATCACCATTTGGTTACGAGGTAACCCGTTGAGCCAAGAGTGGTTCCGCTTGTGTTCCGTGAATGATCACCATGGTATCAAGGATACCGAGTTGTTGGATATTCGCGATGTTGTGCGAGAATCGTGGGTAAAGATCAAGCTCCTTGTAGTCATTTAATGATTACTACGGTATTATTTATACCATGCTTGATTTGATCCTGAGGTGATCGTGTGATGTCCGAGGTTGGTAAGTGATGCATGGGATGGTTACGAGGTAACCCGAGCAGAATAAGTGGTGCATATAGTGTCATCATGTTGCATGCTAGTATCGTTAGATGTATATGTTCATGCCATGCTCGTATCGTTCTAGCTATATCATGTTGTTCATGCCATGCTCGTATTGTTCTAGTTGTATCATGTTGTTCATGCCATGTAATTCTGACGATCTCATGATAATTCATGTTTATCCTGAAATTGCCATGCTATTGTTTGTCTTAAATGCTTCTGGTTATTGTGAGCTTGCAAGTACATTCAATGTACTGACCTGGCGTGTCATGTCAGTTTGCAGGTCATGCCGGAATTGATTGCTTGTTTGACGTGGATCCCTTGTTTGCGAGCTAGGATAAGCGTTCCAGCCAGAGTCCCTGCGTAGTGGAGTTCATCACCGTCGTCGCTGTTCCGCTGCTAGAGTTATTCCGTTGCATCGTGTTGTTCTGCTGCTTGCATAGAGCAACCGTGGCAGGCGTAGTGTCGCCGTGCCGATGTAATCCCCTTGTACCCAAATAGACTGTAATAAAGAGCTGATTTGTTCTATGCTAAGCAGTGTCGTATTCCAGAAAACTTCTCCTCGATCTCTGGGTTGGAATACGGGGCGTTCCGGTTTCTCTGAGCCAGGGTGCTACAACTGGTTGAACAATAGCCAGTGGAGGAGCGGTGGAGGCTGGATGAACAGGAGCCCGTGGAGGAACAGTGGTTGGTGGAGGCAGGAGGTGATACGTCCATTTTGCATCATGTTTCCTTACTGTTATTTGTGATGTTTTTATGCATAATAATGCTTTTTGGAGTAATTCCAATGCCTTTTCTCTCATAATTTACAAGGTACACACAAAGAGGGAGAATTCCAGCACCTGGAAATCTGGACCTGGAAAAGCTATGTCAGGCTACCTATTCTGCACAACTCCAAACAAGCTGACACTTCACGAGGATTTTTTATGGAATATTTGAGGATTATTGGAGCAAATAACTACCAGAGGGGCCCCACCAGGTGGGCACAACCCACCTGGGCGCGCTAGGGAGCCCAGGCGCGCCCTGGTGGGTTGTGCTCACCCAGGTCCACGTCCGGTGCCCATCTTCTGGTATATAGGTCATTTTGACCTAGAAAAAATAAATAGAGGACTTTCGGGACGGAGCACTGCCGTCTCGAGGCGGAACTTGGGCAGGAGCACTTTTGGCCTCCGGCGGAGCGATTCCGCCGGGGGAACTTCCCTCCCGGAGGGGGAAATCATCGTCATCATCATCACCAATAACTCTCCCATCTTGGGGAGGGCAATCTCCATTAACATCTTCAACGGCACCATCTCATCTCAAACCCTAGTTCATCTCGTGTTCAATCTTGTTACCGGAACTATAGATTGGTGCTTGTGGGTGACTAGTAGTGTTGATTACATCTTGTAGTTGATTACTATATGGTTTATTTGGTGGAGGATAATATGTTCAGATCCAATATGCTATTTAATACCCCTGTGATCTTGAGCATGATTATCATTTGTGAGTTGTTACTTTTGTTCTTGAGGTCACGGGAGAAATCATGTTGCAAGTAATCATGTGAACTTGATATGTGTTCGATATTTTGATAGTATGTATGTTGTGATTCCCTTAGTGGTGTCATGTGAATGTCGAATACATGACACTTCACCATATTTGGGCCTAAGGGAATGCATTGTGGAGTAGCAATTAGATGATGGGTTGCGAGAGTGACAGAAGCTTAAACCCCAGTTTATGCGCTATTCCGTAAGGGACCGATTGGATCCAAAAGTTTAATGCTATGGTTAGAATTTATTCTTAATAGTTTTCTCGTAGTCGCAGATGCTTGCAGGAGGGTTAATCATAAGTAGGAGCTAGGTTTGTTCAAGTAAGAACATCACCTAAGCACCGGTCCACCCACATATCAAATTACCAAAGTACCAAACACAAATCAAACCAACATGGTGAAAGTGACTAGATGAAAATCCCGTGTACCCTCAAGAACGCTTTGCTTATCATAAGAGACCGTTTTGGCCCATCCTTTGCCTCAAAAGTATTCTACCTTGCTGCACTTTTGTTACTACTATCGTTACTTGCTTGTTACAAATTACCTTGCTATCAAACTACTCTGTTACTTATAATTTCAGCACTTGTAGACATTACCTTGCTGAAAGCCACTTGTCATTTCCTTTTGCTCCTCGTTGGGTTCGACACTCTTACTTATCGAAAAGAGCTACAATTGATCCCCTATACTTGTGGGTCATCAAGGCTATTTTTTGGCGCCGTTGATGGGGAGTGAAGTGCCTTTGGTAAGTGGAATTTGGTAAGGAAACATTTATATAGTGTGCTGAAATTTATTTTCACTTGTTACTATGGAAACAATCCTTTGAGGGGTTTGTTCGGGGTATCTTCACCTCAACTGGAACCACAATTAGCTACCCCTCAACCTACTGCATCTACTGAAAATATTGAATATGAAATTCCTTCGGGTATGATAGAACAACTGCTAGCTAATCCTTATGCAGGAGATGGAACCGAACATCCTGATATGCACTTGATATATGTAGAACAAATTTGTGGATTGTTCAAGCTTGCAGGTTTACCCAGGGATGAAGTAATGAAAAAGTTTTTCCCTTTATCTTTGAAGGGAAAAGCATTGGCATGGTATAGGCTATGCGATGATATTGGATCTTCGAATTGGAATCATTTAAAATTGGAGTTCCATCAAAAAATTTATCCTATGCATCTAGTTCATCGTGATCGGAATTATATATATAATATTTGGCCTGATGAAAGAGAAAGTATCGCTCTAGCTTGGGGGAGGCTTATGTCAATGTTATATTCATGCCCCAATCGTGAGCTCTCAAGAGAAATTATTATCCAGAACTTTTATGCTCGGCTTTCTCGTAATGATCAAACCATGCTTGATACTTCTTGTGCTGGTTCCTTTATGAAGAAGACTATTGAATTCTGGTTGAATCTTTTGGAAAGAATTAAATGCAACTCTGAAGATTGGGAACTCAACGAAGGTAAAGAGTCAGGTATTAAGCTTAAGTATGTTTTTGTTAAATATTTTATGGATACCGATGCTTTTCAAAAGTTTAGCACTAAATATGGACTTGACTCTGAGATAGTAGCCTCATTTTGTGAATCATTTTCTACTCATGTTGATCTCCCTAAAGAGAAGTGGTTTAAATATCACCCACCTATTAAATAAGAAATTAAAGAACCGGTACCAGTTAAAGAAGAAACCATAATTTATAATGTTGATCCAGCTGTTCCTTCTGCTTATATTGAGAAACCACCTTTTCCTGTTAGGATAAAGGAACATGCTAAAGTTTCAACTATGGTTAACAAGAGCTATATTAAAATACCTAAACCTGATGAACATATTAATGTAGAACCTAGTATTGCTATGGTTAAAGATCTCTTAGAAGAAAATGTAGATGGGCATGTTATTTACTTCTCTGAAGAAGCTCCTAGAATTGCCAAACCTGATAAAAAGGATAAACATAGACCTGTTGTTGGCATGCCCGTCATCTCAGTGAAAATAGGAGATCACTGTTATCATGGTTTATGTAACATAGGTGCTAGTGTGAGTGCTATCCCTTACACCTTATATCAAGAAATTATGAATGACATAGCACCCGCAGAAATAGAAGACATAGATGTTACTATTAAACTTGCTAGTAGAGACACTATATCACCAATTGGGATTGTTAGAGATGTTGAAGTCTTGTGTGGGAAAATAAAATACCCTACTGATTTTCTTGTTCTTGGTTCCCCACAAGATGACTATTGTCCCATTATCTTTGGTAGACTTTTATTGAACACCATTAATGCTAGAATAGACTGTGTGAAACAAACTGTTGGTGTTAGTTTTGGTGATGAGTCTCATGAGTTTGATTTTTCCAAGTTTAGTAGAAAACTTCATGAAAAGAATTGCCTAGTAAAGATGAATTAATCAGTCTTGCTTCTATTGCTGTACCACCAACTGATCCTTTAGAACAATATTTGCTAGACCATGAAAATGATTTTCATATTCATGAAAGAAATGAAATAGATAAGATTTTCTTTGAACAACGTCCTCTGCCTAAACACAATTTGCCTATTGAAACTCTGGGAGGTCCTCCTCCACCTAAAGGTGATCCTGTGTTTGAATAAAAACAATTGCCAGACACTTTGAAATATGCTTATCTTGATGAAAAGAAGATATATCCTGTTACTATCAGTGCTAACCTTTCAGAACAATAAGAAGAAAGATTATTGAGAGTCCTAAGGAAGCACCGAGCTGCTATTGGATATACGCTTGATGATTTAAAGGGCATTAGTCCCACTCTATGTCAGAACAAAATTAATACGGAAGCTGATGCTATAATCGTTGTTGATCACCAACGCTGGTTAAACCTGAAGATGAAAGAAGTGGTAAGAACGGAAATATTAAAACTTCTGGAAGCAGGTATAATCTATGCTTTAGCTGATAGTAGATGGGTAAGTCCTGTTCATTGTGTCCCTAAGAAAGGAGGTATAACTATTGTTCCTAATGATAAGAATGAACTTATTCCACAAAGAATTGTTACATGCTATAGAATGGTAATTGATTTTAGAAAACTAAACAAAGCAACTAGAAAAGATCATTATCCTCTACCTTTTATTGATCAAATGCTTGAAAGATTATTGGAGCACACACATTTTTGATTCCTTGATGGATATTCTGGTTTTTCACAAATACCTGTTTCTCAACCTGATCAAGAGAAGACCACTTTTACTTGTCCCTTTGGAACCTATGCTTATAGACGTATGCCTTTTGGTTTATGTAATGCACCTGCTACCTTTCAAAGATCTATGACTGCTATATTCTTTGACTTTTGTGAAAAGATTGTTGAGGTTTTCATGGACGACTTCTCTGTTTATGGGAAGTCCTTTGATGATTGTTTAAGCAATCTTGATCGAGTTTTGCAGAGATGTGAACAAACAAATCTTGTCTTGAATTGGGAGAAGTGCCACTTTATGGTTAATGAAGGCATTGCCTTGGGTCATAAAATTTCTGAAAGAGGTATTGAAGTGGACAAAGCTAAGGTTGATGCCATTGAGAAAATGCCATGTCCTAAAGATATAAAAGGTATTCGTAGTTTCTTAGGTCATGCTAGTTTCTATAGGAGATTTATCAAAGACTTTTCTAAAATTTCTAGGCCTCTTACGAGTCTTTTGCAAAAGGATATTCCTTTTGTTTTTTATGATGATTGTTTAGAATCCTTTGAAACACTCAAGAAAGCCTTAATTTCTGCACCTATTGTTCAACCACCTGATTGGAACTTGCCTTTTGAAATTATGTGTGATGCTAGTGATTATGCTGTTGGTGCTGTTCTAAGAAATTGAATGTTATTCATTATGCTAGTAAAACTCTAGACAATGCTCAAAGAAACTATGCAACTACTGAAAAAGAATTCTTAGTAGTGGTGTTTGCTTGTGAAAAATTTAGACCTTATATTGTTGATTCCAAAGTAATTTTTCACACCGATCATGATGCTATTAAATATCTTATGGAAAAGAAAGATGCTAAACAGAGACTTATTCGTTGGGTTCTCTTGTTACAAGAATTTGTTTTACATATCATTGATAGAAAAGGTGCTGAGAACCTGTAGCTGATAATTTATCTAGGCTTGAAAATTTGCCTGATGACCCACTACCTATTGATGATAGTTTTCCTGATGAGCAGTTAGCTGCAATAAATGTTGCTCATAGTACTCCTTGGTATGCTGACTATGCTAACTACATTGTTGCTAAATATTTACCACCTAGCTTTACATACCAACAAAATAAAAAATTCTTCTATGATTTAAGACATTACTTTTGGGATGACCCACATCTTTATAAAGAAGGAGTAGATGATATTAATGGATGTTGTGTACCTGAGCATGAACAGGGACAAATCCTATGAAAATGTCATTCCGAAGCTTATGGAGGACATCATGCCGGAGATAGAACTGCTCACAAGGTAATTCAATCTGGATGTTATTGGCCTACGCTCTTCAAGGATGCCCGTAAGTTTGTCTTATCTTGTGATGAATGCCAAAGAAAAGGTAATATCGGTAAGCGTCAAGAAATGCCTATGAACTATTCACTTGCTGTTGAACCATTTGATGTTTGGGGATTTGATTAGATGAGACCTTTTCCTTCCTCTAATGGCTATACACATATTTTGGTTGCTATTGATTATGTTACTAAATGGGTAGAAGCTATTCCAACCAGTAGTGCTGATCACAACACCTCTATTAAAATGCTTAAGGAAGTTATTTTCCAAGGTTTGGAGTCCCTAGATATTTAATGACTGATGGTGGTTCACACTTTATTCATAGTGCTTTCCGTAAAATTCTTGCCAAGTATGATGTCAACCATAGAATTGCATCACCTTATCATCCTCAGTCTAGTGGTTAAGTTGAACTTAGCAATAGAGAAATAAAATTAATTTTGCAAAAGACTGTCAATTGGTCCAGCAAGAATTGGTCTAAGAAATTAGATGGTGCACTTTGGGCTTATAGGACAACATATAAAATCCTATGGGTATGTCTCCTTATAAAATAGTTTATGGAAAAGCTTGTCATTTGCCTCTTGAGTTAGAACATAAAGCATATTGGGAAATCAAAGAACTCCATTATGATTTCAAACTTGCCGGTGAAAAGAGGTTATTTGATATTAGCTCATTAGATAAATGGAGAACCCAAGCTTATGAAAATGCAAAATTATTCAAAGAAAAAGTTAAAAAATGGCATGACAAAAGAATCCAAAAGCGTGAGTTTAAAGTCGGAGAATATGTTCTTTTGTACAACTCTCGTTTCAGATTCTTTGCAGGGAAACTCCTCTCAAAATGGGAAGGCCCCTATGTTTTCGAGGAGGTTTATCAGTCTGGAGCCATCAAAATAAATAATGCCGAAAGTACTAACCCGAAGGTTGTCAATGGGCAAAGAATAAAACATTATATCTCAGGTACGCCCATTCATGTTGAAAGTAATATTATCCAAACTTTGACACCGGAAGAACACATAAAAGAGTCCTTCTGGAACACTCTAGAATCGTGAAAATAAGGAGGTACGTGAATAGTAAGTAAACGGACTCCAAAAAATCCGCAAAAATATTTTTTTTCAGTTTTGGAATATTTAGAAAAATAGGAAAATAAGAAACTTCTAGGAAGCGTACCCTGGTGGGCACAAGACACCAGGGCGCGCCTAGGTGGGTTGTGCCCACCTGGGACACCTTCCGGACACCATTTTTCTACAGTTTGCTTGTTCCCCAAGAAAAAAAATCTGTATATACTCCCCGAACCTGTTGATCACTGTATCGTGGAGAAATCCTCTGTTCTCTTTTCTTGCTGTTTTCCACGCAGTTCTGAAAATATGTCGTCCCAAGACTCCGATAGAGAGAGCTATGTCTCACATCTCATTGCTGACCCAAAGACCTATGGGTACCTATCTCCTTATGGTCGAACTACAGATGACAAGGAGGATGCTCACTTGATGAGGATCGATGATTCAAGCTCGGAGGAGGAGGAGGAGGATGTTCCTCTACCTCAACCTGGGGATATGCATGTGGAGTTCAGGAAGTCAAGTCTCCCTAAGAGAGCTAACCGGTCTAAAAACAAATCTATTCCTTTTCATTCTCGACAGAAAAGAAATGGGGATTTATGTGACAAGATCTTGAAGGCGGAGTTGGAAGTCGATGATTTAAAGGAGGAAATTGCTCTCCTCAACTACAATACGAAAAAGTTGAAGGCACAATTGTCATCACCACCACCTTCTTGTTCTTCACCACCAAAACATAATTGAGTATCGGGTATGGGCACTCCCCTTGGCTTTTGCCAAGCTTGGGGGAGGTTCCCCGGTATCGTATCATCCCACTATCTTTTTTCCTTTACTTATTTTAGTTCGATCTTTTGCTTTAGATGAATAAATGTTTAGTTTGATCCTTTCTTCTTTGAGAGTTTGCTTAGTGATCTATCCTTGTAATCGTGTGCAAGATATATAATAAAGTTTAGTTTGAGTTTTTGCTTTCTTTACTTTCATGTTGCAAATAAAAGAAAAAAATAAGAAAGAAAAAGAGAAAGGAAATAAATAAAAGAAAGGAAATAAATCAAAAAGATCATATACTAATCTTAGGTAGGTGATGACACCACATAAGGAAAAGTTTAAGTAAAAAAATTTATTAGAGATTGACAAACATAACATTAGTCAATGATGCAACTCATGAAAGAATAAGGAAGACAACTTAAGGGAAGAGAAGATTCACATATAAATATACTATCCTAGAAATCTTTTGTGATTGTGAGCCCTCATCAAAATATTATATGCCAAAATTGTTGATGTTTGACAAGGAAGACAACCTAATGGTTTATGTTTGTTTATATTCACATAGAAGTCATATTTTCATGGATCCTTTAATATGTGGTGCTTGCCCCCTATATCTGCTAAACAAAAATTCCACACTAAGTAGAGATACTACTTGTGCATCCAAAAACCCTTAAACCCAAATTTTATTTTCAAGTGTCCACCATACCTACCTAGGGATCGAGCAAGATCCCTCAAGTAAGTTATCATCAGTGCAAAAAGGCAATACAAATTGCTTCTAAATGTGTGACATCAGTTAGTGTAAGAGAAAATTGAGCGTTGCACGAACTTGTGATGGTGAAGAATAAAAGCGACAGACAGCATAATAAAGGTTGCTATCAAAAGGGGCAATGCAACATGACGTTCTTTTGCACTAAGGGGTTGAGCATACAAACAAATAAGCGCATGGCAACCTCCTCTTCCCTCTGCGAAGGGCCTATCTTTTACTTTTATGTCTTTACTTTTATGTAAAGAGTCAAAGTTTTCTTCTATTCCTTTTTATTTTTCTCCTTTGGCAATCATCATGTGGTGCGGAAAGATCTAGGCACATATGTCCAGTTGAATATAGATAGCATGAGTTATTATTGTTGACATCACCCTTGAGGTGAATACGTTGGGAGGCGAAACTATAAGCCCCTATCTTTCTATGTGTCCGGTTGAAACGTTTTGCTCATGTGTACGCGGTGAGTGTTAGCAATCATAAAAGACTATATGATTGGTTGAGTATGTGGACTTGCCTAAAGGCTCCGATACGTGACCCTTCCTGAAAAGAAGATGAATTGTAGTTGCAAAGTTGACTAAGAACATAGTTTGTTGGTTTTTAATAGAGTTTTTGCTTTATACTTCAATAGTGTGATGAATTGTCACTTATTCATGAGAAGTCTATGATAAGAGTTTTATGATAAAAGTCTTATGTTTAAGTTTGTTTCTGTTATAATAATGAACATGATGCTTCTCTATCCGTATTTTGTTTTTATCGACACCTCTCTCTCTAAGCATGTGGACATGTTTTTCGATTTCGGTTTTTCGCTTGAGGACAAGCGAGGTCTAAGCTTGGGGGAGTCGATACGTCCATTTTGCATCATGTTTCCTTACTGTTATTTATGATGTTTTTATGCACAATAATGCTTTTTGGAGTAATTCTAATGCCTTTTCTCTGATAATTTACAAGGTACACACAAAAGAGGGAGAATTCCGGCAGCTGGAAATCTGGACCAGGAAAAGCTACACCAGGCTACCTATTCTGCACAACTCCAAACAAGCTAAAACTTCACGAGGATTTTTTATGGAATTTTTGAGGATTATTGGAGCAAATAACAACCAGAGGGAGCCCACCAGGTGGGCACAACCCACCTGGGCGCACCAGGGAGCCCAGGCGCGGCCTGGTGGATTGTGCTCACCCAGGCCCACCTCCGTTGCCCATCTTCTAGTATATAGGTCAATTTAACCTAGAAAAAAATAAATAGAGGACTTTCGGGATGGAGCACCGCCGTCTCGAGGCGGAACTTGGGCAGGAGCACTTTTGCCCTCCGGTAGAGCGATTCCGCCGGGGGAACTTCCCTCCCGGAGGGGGAAATCATCATCATCATCATCATCACCAACAACTTTCCCATCTTGGGGAAGGCAATCACCATCAACATCTTCAACAACACCATCTCATGTCAAACCCTAGTTCATCTCTTGTGTTCAATCTTGTTACAGGAACTATAGATTGGTGCTTGTGGGTGACTAGTAGTGTTGATTACATCTTGTAGTTGATTACTATATGGTTTATTTGGTGGAAGATTATATGTTCAGATCCAATATGCTATTTAATACCCCTCTGATCTTGAGCACGATTATCATTTGTGAGTAGTTACTTTTGTTCTTGAGGTCACACGAGAAATCATGTGAACTTGATATGTGTTCGATATTCTGATAGTATGTATGTTGTGATTCCCTTAGTGGTGTCATGTGAACGTCGACTACATGACACTTCACCATATTTGGGCCTAAGGGAATGCATTGTGTAGTAGCAATTAGATGATGGGTTGCGAGAGTGACAGAAGCTTAAACCCCAGTTTATGAGCTATTCCATAAGGGACCGATTGGATCCAAAAGTTTAATGCTATGGTTAGAATTTATTCTTAATACTTTTCTCGTAGTTGCGGATGCTTGCGGGAGGGTTAATCATAAGTAGGAGGTTTGTTCAAGTAAGAACAACACCTAAGCACCGGTCCAACCACATATCAAATTATTAGCCATCCGTTTCCTATTTGATTTCAGAACAGCGGAATATCATCACCCGTGGTTGTACTGAACACAAATCAAACCAACATGGTGAAAGTGACTAGATGAAAATCCCGTGTACCCTCAAGAATGCTTTTCTTATCATAAGAGACCATTTTGGCCTGTCCTTTGCCTCAAAAGGATTGGGCTACCTTGCTGCACTTTTGTTACTACTATCGTTACTTGCTCGCTACAAATTACCCTTCTATATAACTTCTCTGCTACTTATAATTTCAGCACTTGCAGACATTACCTTGCTGAAAACCACTTGTCATTTGCTTCTGCTCCTCGCTGGGTTTGACACTCTTACTTATCAAAAAGAACTACAATTGATCCCCTATACTTGTGGGTCATCAGGAGGGGAGACGCCATGGATGAACAGTCGCATGTGGAGGCTGGAGGAGGTCGATGGTGGATGAACAGTAGCCCATGGAGGATGGAGGAGGTTGACGGTGGAGATGAACAGTAGCCCGTGGTGTCCCATTTTGCGGTACGCCACACCCTTCCCGATCAACAGGACCCCCGTTTCGACCGTAGCGCTCCAACACAAGTCCGTTTCCTCCGTTTTGCAGTACGCCACACCCCTCCCATCAACAGGACCCCATTTCGACCATAGGAGGTTGAAGAGAGGTCCGTTTCCTCCATTTTGCGGTATGCCACACCCCTCCCGGTGAACAGGATCCCATTTCGACCATAGGCGGTCGAACACAAGGCCGTTTCCTCTGTTCCGCGGTACGCCAGGCCTCGGTTCGATCGGCTGTTCTGTCCAAGCCGGTTGGCTCCCGATGAACACGATGACACAGTTTCTCTGTTCAGACCCAGCTGGTTGGCTGCCGATGAACAGGATGCCGTCGCTGCCTCTCCATGTACACGAGCCCTGGTTGTACCTATGCACGAGTAGGCGTTCGAGACCCTGCCCGTATTTATGTACATGGCCGCATTTACTTTCTTGCACCCTGGCTGCACGTACGTGCACATGCTACGTGCGCGCCTCTCCTACGACACGTGCCCTTCCTTACTCGGCCATGTTTCATTGCTGCAGCCTACAGACAGACCGATCGACCAGTATGTACGTACACGTTCACGACCAGAATGACAACGCTACGTACGCTTCGACCAGGTGGGTCCCGACTGTCAGGCACTTCCTTGCGTGCGAAGATATAGCTTGTGGGTCCCAGCAGTCAGGGGGGAAACGTGTTTTTCGCGAAATACGGTGGCCCGTCCGGTGGGTCCCTGCTGTCAGGTGGAGGAATCATTATTTTGCGCGTAATAAGGAGGCACTTCCTTGCTGTAGCCGTGGACCCAACTGTCAACCTCTCTACGTACAGTACTCTTCCGATGGAAGTCGTTCCTTGACCACATTGACCACGCCGCGCCGAGAGCACCAAGGCGGTGGACGACGGCGAGGCCTAGGAAGGGGACAACGTGGAGCCGGGGAAGACGCGGCAGTGGATGCCCACGCGGAGAGGAGTACGAGGGTTCACTGGTTCGACTATGGTGTGAGGCTGCCGTCGCCGCAGAATAATAGGGGGAGTGGGTGTGTAGAGGCATGGCCTGGCCGGCGGTGGGAGTAGTAGGGGGCAGTGAGGCCTTCGCGGCAGCACAGCCGGCCACGGGAGGCAGGAGCAGGCGGCACGACCGGCGCTGGTTTGGGCGGCTGGAGCAAGAAGACTAGAGGTTGAAGAAGCACTATGGATTGACATCGTACGGTCACTGGAGCTAGAATCGTTCATATTGACTAAGTTGACAAAGCCCTCCGTCCATGTCAACTTAGTAGGCCCATAACTCAGCCTCCCACTATGGTGGGTCCCAGCTAGCAGGGGAGTATTCATTTTTTGTGCGTAATAAGGAGGCACTTCCTTGCATGGGAAGATATATCTGGTGGGTCCGAGCTGTCAGCGGGGGGAACATTTTTTCGCGAAATACAGAGGCCCTTCTGGTTTGTCCCAACTGCCAGGTGGAGGAATTATTATTTTGCGCGTAATAAGGAGACATTTCCTTATGTGCGGCCGTGGACCCAGCTGTCAGCCTCTCCACGTATAGTCCACTTCCGATGGATGTCGTTCATTGACCACGCCGCGCCGAGAGCACCAGGGCGGTGGACGACGGCGAGGCCTAGGAAGGGAACAACACGAAGTCGGGGAAGACACGACAATGGTTGCCCACGCGGTGGGGAGTACGAGGGTTGACTGGTTCGGCTGCCGTCGCCGAAAAATAACAGGACGTGTCGGTGAGTAGAGGGATAGCCATGCCAGGGATGTGAGTATGGTGGGGCCGTGAGGCCTGCCTGACAGCACAGCCAGCCACGGGAGGCGGGAGCAGGCGGTTCTGCTGGCACTGGTTTGGGCGGCTAGAGCAGGAAGATCAGAGACGAAAGAAGCACGATTGCCGCTAGATTGACATCTAAGTCTGACGCTGGTAGAGTCGATTGTTGACTAAGTTTCTTTTTTTGAGAAACCTTGTGTACGCACGAACTTAGTAGGCCCACAAGTTGGCCTCCAAATCTGTGGCAGACAACATAGAGGCCATTTGCTATTTTTTTAATAATTTACAGCCCATTTGCTAATTCTTAAGGAATTTATTACATCCCATTTTCTGCCCAGGACCACGGTCGAAAAGTTCAACCTTATTTTGCATATTTTGGTGGAGTCCGAACTGTTGGAATCCCGAAATGATAAACATTTATTTTTTAAGAACTTATTGATTTTCCAAAAAATCGTTTTGTTTTGTAGCTAATAAGACGTGGGACAATTGAGTTGGTTTAAGGGAATACTAGTGGTAAAAAAAATCAGCGCTGGGAGGAAAAAAATAAGGATGTAAATATGAAAAGGGTACTTTATGTATTTTTATTATAATGATACATGTATATGAACTAGTAAAACTATAGGTAGAGATTAGAAAACGGAAGTAGGACATGGCATTTCAAGAGGAAAATAGAACTGGGCTGTGTGTTTGATTAAGTAAAAAAACTGCCTACCGATGTTCTAAGACAAAATATAACTAACGCTGGCGGCCCAGAGGCCAGTAGATACCTGCTGGATCTTTGTGCCCCGTTGTCTTCATGGGCTGGGCCTGTTAAAAACAAAACCAAGCCTGGGCAGTCTACAGCCCAGTTGAAACTTGCTCAACTTGAAAAAACAATATACCTGCTGGATCCTAGTTACGAGTCTGTACTTGTAGAATTCTCTCGTTTATTGAGTATGCTGAAGACTTCATGGGTTTCACCATCTCAAACGTCAGCATTATTTTGCCATCGTGATAATAAATACATGCACTTGTTTGCGTACGGCCATGGACCTACTCGTTCCGTACGGTTAGGCTCTGTATGGACAGCCGTGTTGTGGTTCCACAGACGAATTTCATGCAAATAGGATGGTTTTGAGTGAAAGTGGACAAAATTCATTGCATTTTACATATTTATTTTCATTATGGAATATTTTACATATTTCAAGTAATAATAACGGACTAGGCCTTTGTTTACTCCATGGGAGGCACTTCACGATCGAGGTCGCGACACTTAACTGTTCTGGAAGTCCCAAATCCATCGCTCCTCTCTTTTAACAATTTGCAACTAGGCTTGGCATGCCACGGCCCAGTTCCGACATACTGCGTCCAACTATCAGCCTGTGAAACTAGATGGATCCCCTGCGTACTTCGAAGATGTATTTTTTTTTGAGAATTGGGAATTCGAACCGCAGGTGCTTATGCTACCCATCAAATAAAAATCAGGTGCCTGAAAATTCATTTTGAAACAAATGATTCATCTTTATATCCACATCGACCCTCGGCATGATGGTTGGAAGCAAATGCCAAGTTCATACCGAAAGATCGTTAACAACAATACCAACTTGTAGACGACCAGGTAGTACAAGTACCAATACCAAACTAACTTATAATATTTTTAGACCTAGCCCTAGTGTTCGGCTGGTAGAAAATCTTGTAGAGGACCAGCTCCCGCTCCTTCTCTTTCTCCAGGTCCTCGAGGTGGTACTGGTGCATCACCCAGTTGGTCCTCTGCTGGTCGAAGTTCTTGTTGGCGTGCAGCACCAGAACCTTTTTGCTGCCCGTCGACCGGCCGTTGACCATCACCGGCAAGGTATTGCCGGTCTTGTGCCACATTGCGTGCATGCCGCACTCGGACTGTATTTGCGACGCGCCCACGTGCCCCTTTTGAACGCCCTGGAGTTGTGCTGGAAGAAATGCTTGCTTAGGCCACTCAGTGTGATACCTGTAGTATTGTTGAATACAAGTTTTAGTGTACGTTGTTGGCATTTTCATAACATCTTTGGCATGCTGCAGTCACTTGTTTCACTTTTTATTAACTATCAAATTGTAATTGATTCACTAGGTCTGCGTCTAAAAAGAAAAATAGAGCTATAAACAAAGGAATATGTTTGTGCAAGTAGACAGCCGATCGGTGTCTCACCTGGAAGTTTCTCAGGATGGGTGTAGCATATGCCGTGCTCGTTGTTGATGGTTGGTATGAACAAATCGATGAGAGGGTGAGATCTCGCGCTCTCAGCACTCACTTTGTCCTCAAGGTACTCGATCAACTCCTGATCCGTGGGATCGAACTTCACGCTAGCCGGCAGCACCGGCCAATCATTCTTGGATTTGCATTGGTTAATTCCAGTTATATGGTACTCAATGTATGATCAATTGACTGTTTTAAGTGAATGATGAAAGATTTCGATAGATAAGTGTTACTCGAAATCTGAAGTCCACAATACCCGAACACGCTACCAGGACTCTTGTGTCACCTCACGCGCAACATGTTGTCACGTCAATTCAATGTGAGGACATGATGAATAATTTGACCAACGTATACTAGTACTACTACTGTACTACTTACTAGTCGTATTTAGTGTCACATTTTGACCATAGGTTTAACTAACAAAATGTCAATGCATGTCACCAAAAATTATACCATTGGAAACTATGTTCAAATACGAATCAAATGATATAATTTTTTGTGACATGCATTAACATTTAGTTAGTCAAATTTATGGTCAAAATTTGACACAAATTACGAAGGGGGCCAATAAACCAGGAGGGAGGTAGTAGCACGAGTAGCGCAATATACTGTATAGAGGACTAGTACAAATTTAGAAATGGAGTAAGAAGTTACAAGGCTGTGCGACAGACTTTGTAGGCTACGTGAGTAAGACAAAATAAAATTCCCATTGGACAACACTTTCACCAACAAGTGCGCACTTGTAGCCTAAATGATATATATGGCTTCTGCACAGCATCTCCATCATCATTATTAGTACATCCTACGCAGGTGAGTTAGGATGCACTTGATCCCAGAAAGATATCTATCCTTCAAACCAGAGGAGTGCTTCATACTAACAACAATACAGAATATCCAACAAAAGAGGGTCATACTATAGCAACAGGATACATGGCTCAGTCTAGATATTAGTACAAATCAAGTTGTGCATATTTGTTGTTGGCATGAGCCACATTGCCGCATGTCGGGTTTGCAAAAGCCATCCATTGCATGGAAGCTTGATGCCTTTCACACACTGAAGATTATCTGGCAACAAGCTGTGTCGACGAATCTCAGGATATGGTGATTCAAGAAACCCATGGTATGATGTGTAAACACAGTTCCCCCTGGCGAATGGAATTTGCATAGCACGGTAATCATCGCCGGTGATATGATTGATGATTTGTTGGATGATCGGATAATTGTGCCCGAGGAACATGGAGTGGTTGCCGAGGCTGTAAACCCGCCTCCAGTTGAATACGCCTGGCCCAACAGAGTTGGGATCTTTCTCGAACACGAAGCAGCCATAGCCATCACAGTCACGAATGCCCTAGGCATTGTACTGCATGTGGTTTGATGTAATGGTTTGGTTAATTTGGTACGTGAGAATGCGCATCAAATGACCGCCGTTGGCTGAACGAGTGATAAACCACCACTCATCGACTGGTATGATTCCAGGTCCTGGAATGATGAAGGCCAGCGCATTTGCGTCTACTGCAACAAATCAAATTGGAGACCAAAAGGACAAACATACACAATCATGTTCAGAGTATGTGTGGAATTAAGATTATTATAATAGTGACACATAGTATAGACAGAGAATTGCAATGCATGGTCATAATCATACCCCAAGTTAAAAATATAAAGCCAATGGCTTTCATATTCTAGCAATATGTCATTGTTCAAACATCATGTAACAATGAGAGGAAAACAGCTATGACAGGGCGTACTCATATTCTACCATAGCACTTACTACTGTTCTCATATCAACTTTAAGCAAGAACATGCGTTGTTATATAACTCTTGGAAATGAGAGTAACATATAGCAATCATGAGCTTATACTCATAATATCCATTCTAACAATCATTAGATGCCAATTGTTCTCATATCAACTCTAACAATAACATGTGTGGTCATAAAAATCTAGGAAATGAGAGGAACATATAGCAATGATGTGGTTATAGACATACTATCTATTCTAAATTTGTAACAATCAACAGGCAGTCGTATTCATAAGGTAAAGATGAGATGAGATAGAACAATTACACGATGATAGATTCCACCAGTATAGGCAGCCAATCTGTGCGTCGACCGCATAAACGATCCCATCGTGCACTATAGCATCACACAGAAATGTTGGCTCAATAGGATTGACGATGAGCCATATCCATGTATGGCGACCGGATTCCAGATAGACTAATCCCATGTTGAACAAGGCAATGAGCTTGTAATCCATGTAGTCTTCTGATGGTGTGGGCACTTTGCAGATTAAAACCTTCAGCAAACAGAGGTCGAGCCAAAAGCTCGACGCGTCTCGTGCGTAGTAGGCAGGAGTGTCGGGCAGGCCGCGAGGCTCGATGGCGGCAGTATCCAATGATGGAAGGGTGATCTCTTGCTGGGTTTAGATATGCATGAGGACGATCCAGTTGGCCTTCATTCCCGCCCAATAGTGGCTGCGCATGAAGGACATGTGGACCACGACAACCTCCGTAGGATCGTCAAGTTGGTGTCTGGGCCAGCTGCGAGGATCGGGCATCAGCATGCAGGGTGTCTTGAAAAGGGCCGGCCGGTTGCAGATGAGTAGATGGTACAAAGACATCGAGCATGCGGCCAGACAGACGATGCTGAACAGGTCCATACGATTAGAGATCTGCTCCAAGATAACATCGGGGAGGGAATTCCAATCGCGGCTCTGCGTGTCAGTCAGTTCTGCCATAGGTTTTTTTAGGGCGCTGAGTGATTGGGGTTTTCGGTGCCAGCGAGCCAGCGGGGAAGTGGATTCGGGCGAGCGAACGAAGAAGACGGTGTGTGTGGCCGAGCAGTGAGTGGGGGGATATGGTACGCGCGAGCTATGAAAGAAGATGGCGTGGGAGGGCGAGTAGTGAGCGGGGGGAAATGGTGTGCGGCCGACGATGGGGAAGAGAGGAGGAAGAAGAACAGACTGAAAGACGGGGAAGAAAGTGCATTAAATCTCAATTCTACTAGTACTACTACCAGGATATACCGTCCTTCGGAGTGTAAATAGTTACGCCGATGACATGTGGGTCTACCTCAAGAGGGCCCATATGTCAGTTAATGGAGGAGAGAGGTGCGTAGGCGTATTTGTTTAAGCATGCTCCACTGGCAAACATGATCGCAGTACTGGGTAAGGCTGATTTAGTAACACCAACACGCTGATTCAGCTTATTAATTAAGTGTCCCATCTGCTGCAGCGTGTATTGTCACTTCACTGTGAGGACTAGTTGAATAGTTCTCTCTGACCGAGATGGGGAATAATGGATCGCTAAGACTTCCTATCTATAGTATCCCTATGCCTCTATGCTCGTTCTGTCCAACAAGATGAAACATTGGCCAAGGCACCCGGCGCCAATAATATAGGAGTACTAGTACTACCTCCTTTCCAGTTTATAGGGCTCAATTCAAAAATCTCTTCAACCAAGGTAGATGGTGAGTGGTGAAATAATTTTTTTAGTTTGCAAAAACACTCAATTAATGCACTCATTTTCCTCAAAAAATTATGTTTACCAATGCATTAATTTTGTGTCAAACTTTGACCATCTACTCCCTCCGTCCAGGTGAATAAGTCATCTTTGGTTGTGCACCATGACCAAGGAGGGAAAAACAAGAGAACTTATAGTTTATTTGCTAATTAATAGCATTGCATGCAATGAACTAACCACTGCATGTCGTGTTTGGTAGTCTCGAGTCATTGAAAACATGCACGCCCACATCTCTTATTGGTTGATTCAAGAAACAAGAAACGAGGTGGGAGTTAATGCACCGCGCCTAAGTGTTTTGGGATTATTTGGTTTTCATCAAGTGACTTATACACCTAGACGAAGGGAGCATTTAACTAATACAATGTTAATGCATTTCACCAAAAATCATATCACTGGATTCGTATCTGAACATAGTTTTTAATGGTATAATTTTTTATGACATGCATTGACACTTTGTTTGTTAAATTTACGGTCAAAATTTTACACTATGTACGAAGGGACCATTAAACCAGGATGGAGGTTTATATACAGGTCAATAAAAAAATCATCAACCAATGTAGTAGTAAATGATGAGTGCCCGAATAATTTTTTTCCGAAAGTACTCAATAATGGGCTCGTTTTCCTCAAGAAAATTGTGTTTACGAATGTATTAATTGGAATGCATGCGCGAGGAACAAATGACCAGAACTTTTACACGCATTGGCGAGTTATCTCTTATTTCTTGCATGCAACGTTTTAATGAAGCTTGAAATATGAACATGTCAATGGGAGGGAGTAAAAGCCTCATGCATGCATGCATGCAACATGCAACACTCACACGTACACATGGACGCACGCAACACTCACACACCCATGCGGCACACAACACACGACGCAACACACACTCTCATGCTCAAGTGCTCAACCTACTCCCTACGTCCGTGAAAGACTGTACATATAGAGATTTACACATTGACCAGGGCATAATTAATGCCCAAAAGTAGCATACCTATGTGTGCATGCGACCATTGAGAGAAGAAGATTAAATGAAGGTTATTGCATGCTATAATTAAGGATAGACATGTAGCCTATAGCTAGAGCACAAGTTGTTGCATTAGTCAATTAATATCGATTAGATTAAAGGCTAAATGCATTGGAAGTGTAGATGTACACTCTTTGTTTTTGAGCCGATGTACACTCTTTGTTGGAACACCGAGGGAGTACATGTGCATGCACTCACATACACAACCAGGGTGGTTCACACGCAAGGGTTGGACTCCTGTCGGGTCTGCGTAGAGTTTTGTTTAACTAATTTCTTTGCTCTGCCAACTGACAGGTGGGACCCAGAAACTAGGTGTCAATTTAACCAGTCAACAAAGTGCCACGTCGACTATGTGGCTGGCCAGTAGGGTGCAATATGGTGCTCTACGATGAGCTAGTGATCATATAATCACCGCAAAACTATATAGTGACCGTAAAGAGCGTATTGTTACATACGTTGACCGCTAGTGTATTTTTCTCATTTCAAATTAAGCCATATTAACCGGAAAGGACGCAATATGTACTAGTACTAGTACTGCTTTGATGTGTCCCATCAACTCGCCGAACGAGGAGAAGCTTGCTTACTACGCCCTCTCCCTCGCCCATGCGTGCGGTGGCTCGCAGGACGAGGAGAGGGTTTTGACTACAGCTCCCTCTCCCTCTCCCTCATCCTCGCCCTCGCGGTGGACGTGAAGCAGTTCAATCCATGTCAGATTGCCAGAAGCATATTGTACTGTCGTATCATCATCGTTGGAACTTCCGAAGAAGCGAAGAGCCAAGTGCAAGGTTCACACGAGTATGAACTGTTGAACCTCCCGAAGAGGCAAAGAGCCAAGTGCAAGGTTTTATAGGAGTTGTCATCCTAGTGGGAGTACTACAACTATAGCGAACGATGATACTCTATGATGTCGCCAAGTCACCTATTTCCAAAGCCGTGCCACCTTTTTTTCTCAAAGAGCGTGTTGGAGCCCGTGCAACAACCACACAAGTTGCACATACACATAACACATTTACTAGTAATAAATTCTAAAGGACAAATCCCAGTATGCCACACAAGTTCGTCTCCACTTCATGAGATAAATTTGTGCACGACTAGTCTACATATATTCACAGCGCCACCGTTCACAATTTACCATACTCCACTTACACGTTATAGATGGGCTACATGCATGTCCTCCTCCAGATTCCAGTCCCAGGTGTTCTTCATGGAAGGCATGATCCATAGCGGTGGGCAACGGGAATCATTGTCGCAACTTTCTAGTCCAGTTCCACATGATGGAGACTCATCCAAACTGAAGCGGCATAAATCAGGGATAGCGTGTCCCAGCATGTCGTTCATCCGGCGGTGCGCAATAAAGACACAACCATGCTTCATGAATTGCAGGCCTTTGGTGTCGTGCGTGGAAGGTGGCATCCGCTTCACAATGGGGTAGCTGTCCCCAATGAAAAGCGAGTACTCTCCAAGAGTGTTCCTCGGCACCCACGTAGCATCACGGGGGTCGAACTTGGTGCCGTTCATCTGGTACACGCGGCATCTTAGATCTAGACACATGGTGACGTACATAGTCAAGGTCCATGCATAATAATGTTGCGCTCAAATATGGTGGACAGTAATACTGTGCAGCAAATAGTACTACTCCTGTATAGAGGAAGTAAAATAACCGGCTTATTATATATACCACTCTTGGCTACATGGATGAGATAGTAAGACATGGAAAAAAATGGTGGGAGCTAGTGGGTTCAAGTCTTCAAGCGCCTAGCTAGCTATACGCGTCCTCCAAAGTAAAAGTACTCCTACTTGTACAAATAAGTAGTACAACAATGAAAGAGAAGGCGAGAGGGTTAAAAAAATAATACTAAATTGTACTACTAGTACAGTAAACATGTCCCAGTCAAGAAAAGAAAATAACGAACAAGTACTACTACTCTACTACTCTAACACACATCAATGAGAAAATGGAATACCTGGGTAGATGGTGACGGTCCGATCGTGGTAGATTGCGTGACCATGTTGCACATCAGTGGTACCATGGGTAACGACTGCTAAGATAGTTGATCCCAAGATGCCAAAAAGTCAGCTACAAGGTTCCAGGTTAGACCGAATCGCGGATGCAAATGCACATCCAGGATCGGCGATCTTATTTTGATCGGGGGATGACTGGTCCCTGCAAAATAATGGAGTACCGTTAGGGATGCAAATGATGGTTTGTGCATTCAATTTGTAATCTCCTGTACTGTAGGATGGCAACCAGATGAAACAAGTCCCCTAGCTTGTCAGTGCGACGATGCGGCCTAGATGGCACATGGCGTCTTCGAACGTGTAGGGGTACAAATATGCCGCGACCAACATGCGCCAGCCTCTGCCGTTACTGCCTCTTGTATTGATGGCAATCCTTATGTCGAACACCGCAATGAGATAGTAATCATCGTAGCCGCGTCGCTTTGCCAGCAGGTCCGCAATTGCTATCTTCTTCAATCTCATGTAAGCATCATCATATGTATTCAAGCCCAGCCAATCTGGAAGGCCGATCCCAATGGTGGAGAAGGGGTCTACGGGAACGGCCGCACTGCTGTGGATGTTGTGCAAAATGATGGTGGTATCCGGCCGGAGGTATGCAAGGCAATCTTCATTGGCACCGACCCAGACCTATATATAAGACGGTGGGCAGCGGATAAATTATGGGATGGAAATGGAATAACTAAGTACTACATGATCAAACTCCATGACTGACCTGCTCATCGGACAAAATCCGACTACCTCTCAACGTCGGCAACTCTAGCGGAGTCAACGTGCAACCATGGCCAGGGAGCGGTGGACATTCCGAAGGATTGTCCCATAGAAGAACCTTCTCCCCGAGGACACATGGAAGACCAACAAGCATGGCCGTTTCCCAAGCCTGTTTAAGCACCGTCTTAAAAAATTTGGTGCAAGAAGTACCGAGTCTTGCGGCGGTGAGGACGTCAGATTGCCGTGTGATTTCTCCCAGAGGATCGTCGTCCAAGGTCTCCCAGCCCCGACGAGGAGGCGAACCGCCTGGCAAATCCATGGGAGCAGTGACGAACTGCCTTCTCTTCGGGGGGAGGGGAACTGGCGAGGAGGAGATAAGAGCGTAGTAATCGCAGGGCCTCGTCCCTTCCAACTGTGGATCCTCGATCGTTCCTTAGTGAAGGGGTGAGGCTATTATTTACTACGTACTCGTACTATAGCAGTAATAGTACTACTTTCTCAAGTAGTAGTGCGATGTACTATACTTCTAGTATAGTGCACTAGTTTTGAACTCTTGAATCTCAGGGCCAAGGAGCTACAGTTGGAAGTGGAGGGTACTACTATTCTCTAGAACCATCATTGTACTGTCAATGCAGGGAAAGTACACCTGCGTAGTGGGTACTCTCGGTGCTCTATTCAAGCGCGTAGCTGGCCTACTCAGCCGCTCCTCTCACGCACACACTAGCAGCCTGTTTATCAGCGACGGCTACCGTGGGGGCAGAACATTTGAGTTATTTGATAGAGTGAGACTAGGCTTTTCGCTTCCATTTGTGGAGGTTCAATGGATCTCATCGAAGTTTGTTAGTCGTTCCTTCTTTATGAATGAGATGAGGCAAAGCTTTTGCCTTCGTTTCAAAACAGAAAAAACACGTAAAGAGGAATTTATTTTATAGAGCCGATAATGGAGTAAAGTCCATGCATGCAACTCCACAAGCTACAGAGTAGTAGAGTACTAGCACTTTATGTACAGAGCCATATTGTATAGTTCCCAATGCCACGCCAGGCTTTTCCGGCTCCTCGGGCTTAATTGGGAGGCGTTAGTTTAAATATGCTTGCTGATGAGGAAGCTGCAAGCAAGGTGCGGCTAGGGCGAGCACGCGAGCCACGAGATGATGGGAGGGAAAACCCATTCATGAGGCTGGGCTATCCAGTGCACCCAGATTGTGGTGCGACACGTTCGTTCGACTTCAAAAGTCAAACTACCAGTGTACAAGATTGGCTCGCAGCAAAGTTACTATTTAAAAAAGGCCGCTGTGCGTTCGGTCGGGATCGAACCCACAGAACAAGCTATACACTCCCGCGACCACTAGTAGTACTTGTTGGAGTACAACACAACCTAGAATCGCCTTTTGTTGCTAGTACATTGTTCCTTACAAGAAACCACTAACAATGCCAAGAAACCACTAATAATGCCAAGAAACTACTACCACTTGCATACGTGGCAGACTTAAGATAGGACTACCTTATCAACCATTATACATGCCCTTAGCAACCATCCCTACCAAGAAACGACTACTCTACAAAGTGCGGTTATAGGCACGTTTCAACCGATGTTGCTCCTTAAGTCAATTTCTTCTATTCGACCGGCAAGTTAGGCGTTATGACTTGTGGGACCTACATGTCAGTCTGGACGAAAATCCCCGAATGACCTCCTACCTCCGGCCCGTCCACCTAGTCATCCTCGGCCATGGGACGCAGCTACCGCCGCCGACAGAAGGCGAGGTCAAAGTGCGGAGCCCATCTTGCGGCAGCCTGGATGCCAGCTCCGTCCAGCGCTCGTGGCCGCTAGCTAGCCAATATAGCACACACGCTGCTGGATGCATTTAGCTGCTTGTCTGCAAGGTTTGCTAGCTAGATTGGCACGGCGGTGCGGCAGCTTGCTTGCACGCGCCGCACTAAGGCCAGCCATATGGCTTGAGCGAAGGCCAGCATGGTGGCTTGCTCACCCATGAGTCACGCTCGGGCTAGCCAGCCAACCCATGCGGAGGCCAGCACGGCATCACTGCAAAAAAAAGACACATCCGTGACATTTTGGGAAGAACGAATTTTTTCTGTCATACTTATGACACTTCTATGACAATAATTGTGACAAAACCCGGTATCATCAGAGATGTGGTGGGCCCCTACTTCTATGACAAAAAATCATGACAAAAATAGGCTTTTCATCCTGGGCGGGCCGGAGACGCAGCTCAATGACATTCTTTGGGCCGTCCATGATGGAAAAGCCGTGGTAGAAGCGAGGGCGAGGAAAATATCGGGGTGTTCCCGGTTACGGTGGGTGGTCGGGGCCGAGGGATGCCCGTTTCTCTCATACACGCACGCGCCTGGGTGCGAGGCGTTAGGCTCTAACTGAACCCGAGCGAGGCGTTGGGCTCTAACTGAACCCGAGCGATTACACTGCAAGCTACGCGTTACTGAACCTGAGCGATCGTTCGATGGCTGTTAACTGAACCCGATCGAGCGATTCCTTCGCTACTGCTGCCTCTGGATGAACAGTCAGCGTTGCTGGGGGGGGTTGGATGAACAGTTCCCAGTGGGGGTGGATGAACAGGACCCCGTGGTGTTGCCTCTGGATGAACAGGACCCTGATCGATCGAGCCGGTTGGGGCTGGATGAACAGGACCCCGTGGAGGGCTGGATGAACAGGACCACCCCGTGGAGGGCTGGATGAACAATAGAGGGTGGAGGGGTGGATGAACAGTAGCCCATGGAGGGGTGGTTGAACAGGAGCCCGTGGAGAGGGCTGGTTGAACAGTAGCCGGTGGAGTAGCGCACGGTGGAGGCTGGATGAACAGGAGCCCGTGGATGAACAGTCGCACGTGGAGGCTGGAGGAGGTCGACGGAGGATCAACAGTAGCCCGTGGAGGCTAGAGGGGGTCGACGGTGGAGATGAACAGTATCTCGTGGAGTCCCGTTTTCCGGTACGCCACACCCCTCCCGATGAACAGGACCCCTGTTTCGACCGAAGCGCTCCAACACAAGTTCGTTTCCTCCGTTTTGTGGTACACCACACCCCTCCCGATCAACAGGACCCCCGTTTCGACCGGAGGAGGTACGTTTCCTGCGTTTTGCAGTACGCCAGACCCCTCCCGATGAACAGGATCCCGTTTCAAACGTGGTCGGTCGAACACAAGGCCGTTTCCTCCGTTCTGCGGTATGCCAGGCCTCGTTTCCATCGGCTATTCCGTCCAAGCCATCCAGATGAACACGATGACGCATTCCATTCCGACCCAGCCGGTTGGCTCCCCATGAACACGACGACACCACTTTTTCTCCGTGCTGACCCACCGTGTAAACTAGCCCTGGCCGTACGTATGCGTGAGTAGGCGTTCGAGACCCTGCCCGTATGTACGTACGTGGCCATATTTTCTTTCTTGCACACTGGCCGCTGTACGTACGAGTACATGCTACGTGCGCACCTCTACTACGAGACGTGCATGCTGAGGGAGTCCTGCTTTAGGGGGTCCTCGGACAGCCAGACTATATACTTTGGCCGGACTGTTGGACTATGAAGATACAAGATTGAAGACTTCGTCCCGTGTCCAGGTGGGACTCTCCTTTGCGTGGAAGGAAAGCTTGGCAATTCAGATATATAGATCTCCTCCCTTGTAACCGACTCTGTGTAACCCTAGCCCCCTCCGGTGTCTATATAAACCGGAGGGTTTAGTCCGTAGGACAAGAACAATCATAGTCATAGGCTAGCTTCTAGGGTTTAGCCTCTATGATCTCGTGGTAGATCAACTCTTGTAATACTCATATCATCAAGATCAATCATGCAGGAAGTAGGGTATTACCTCCATCGAGAGGGCCCGAACCTAGGTAAACATTGTGTCCCCCGCCTCCTGTTACCATCCACCTTAGACTCACAGTTCGGGACCCCCTACCCGAGATCCGCCGGTTTTGACACTGACATTGGTGCTTTCATTTAGAGTTCCACTGTGCCGTTACGATAAAGGCTTGATGGCTCCTTCGATCATCGGCAACGATGCAATCCTGGGTGAGGTTTTCCTCCCCGGACAGATCTTCGTATTCGGCGGCTTCGTACTGCGGGCCAACTCGCTTGGCCATCTGGAGCAGATCGAGAGCTACGCCCCTGGCCATCAGGTTAGGTTTGGAAACTTGAACTATACTGCCGACATCCGTGGAGACTTGATCTTCGATGGATTCGAGCCCATGTTAGGTGCGCCGCACAGTCACGATGAGCATGACTTAGCTCTGCCATCGGACGGCGTTCGGGAGATCACACTTGTGGCCACTCCGGCCCTCTGTCCGGAGCAGACCGCGCCGTCCGAGGACGGGTGGATGGAGCCCACCACGGAGGCCGCACACTCAGCGGCGATAGAGCCGAACACTGACTTCACCTCCTATGAGACCCGTGTTGCCGGACACTTGGATTCGTCCCCGGCTACGGGCTCTGAACCGCCTGCGTCCGTGCCTATTGAATCTGATTGGGCACCGATCATGGAGTTTTGCTCCGCGGATATCTTTCCGCACTCGCCCCTGGGCGACGTGCTAAATTCATTAAGGTCTCTCTCCTTGTCAGGAGACCCTTGGCCGAACTATGTCCGGCTGGAGTGGGACGCGGACAGCGAAGAAATTCGTTCCCCACCCACCACCCACTTAATAGCCACTGTCGACGACTTAACCGACATGCTCGATTTCGGCTCTGAAGACATCGATGGTATGGACGACGATGCAGGAGACGAACATGTACCACCGCCCACAGGGCGCTGGACTGCCACGTCATCATATGATATATACATGGTGGACACCCCCAAGGAAAGCGATGACAATAAGGCAATGGAGGATAATCCCTCCGAGAAGCAATCCAAGCACCGGCGTCAGCGGCGCCGCTCTAAGCCCCGCCATAGCAAAAGCAGCGATATCGGCACAGGAGACAATAATGCTGCAGATAATGCCAAAGACGAAGACAATCCCCTCCAGCCAGGCATCGAGCAGGAGGATGGGCAAGCTAGCCCTAAGGAACAGGCAACAGACGAAGAATCAGAGGATGAGAATTACATGCCTCTCTCCGAAGACGAGGTGAGCCTCGGTGATGAAGAATTTATCATGCCTGAGAATCCCGTCGAGCAGGAGCGCTTCAAGCACCGGCTTATAGCCATAGCAAAAAGCCTGAAGAAAAAGCAACAACAGCTTCGAGCTGACCAAGATCTGCTAGCGGATAGATGGACTGAGGTCCTGGCGGCCGAGGAATACGAACTCGAGCGCCCAACCAAGAGTTACCCAAAGCGCAGGTTGCTACCCCAACTCGAGGAGGAAGCATTAAAACCTACACTACCAGCGTATGATGCAGCTGATCGGCCACCTCGTGGCCGAGACAGAGCGGCATATCAGCCCGAAGTCCAGCCCGCACCCCGTCGCCAGTCAAACAAAAACACCAAGGCCCGGGGCAACACGCAGGACATGCGAGACATATTGGAAAACAAAGCAGGACATACAAGATCGATCTACGAATCACGGGGGCACGCCCCAACGCATGACGACGATCGTCATGCCGGATGTACTAAAAGCAAATCCGGCCGGGCCGAACACAGCAGACAAGACTCGTATGAACTGCGTCGTGACATAGCCCAGCACAGAGGCGCCGCACAACCCCTATGCTTCACTAATGAAGTGATGGATCACGAATTCCCAGAAGGATTTAAACCCGTGAACATTGAATCATATGACGGCACAACAGACCCTGTGGTATGGATTGAATATTTCCTCCTCCACATCCACATGGCCCGCGGTGACGATCTACATGCCATCAAGTACCTCCCACTAAAACTCAAAGGACCGACTCGGCATTGGCTGAACAGCTTGCCAGCAAACTCCATTGGCAGTTGGGAGAATTTGGAAGACGCATTCCTGGACAACTTCCAGGGCACTTATGTGCGACCACCGGATGCTGATGACTTCAGTCACATAACCCAACAGCCAGGGGAATCGGCCAGGAAATTCTGGACCCGGTTCCTAACTAAAAAGAACCAAATTGTCGACTGTCCGGATGCCGAGGCCTTAGCGGCATTTAAGCTTAACATCCATGACGAGTGGCTCGCCCGACACCTCGGCCAAGAGAAGCCGAAGTCCATGGCAGCCCTCACGACACTTATGACCCGCTTTTGCACGGGCGAGGACAGCTGGCTGGCTTGCAGCAACAATACATCAAGAAACCCTGGCAACTCAGATGCCAAAGATAGCAACGGCAGACCACATCGCAACAGACACAAGTGCCGCAACAACAGCGACAATGCCGAAGACACGACAGTCAATGCCGGATTTAGTGGCTCTAAATCCGGTTAGCGGAAAAAGCCGTTTAAAAGAAGCAATCCGGACCCGTCTAGTTTGGACCGCATACTCGATCGCTCGTGTCAAATTCACGGCACCCCCGATAAGCCAGCCAACCACACCAACAGAGAATGCTGGGTGTTCAAACAGGCCGGCAAGTTGAATGCCGGAAACAGGGAAAAGGGGCTGCATAGCAACGACGAGGAGGAGCCCCGACCGCCGAACACAGGAGGACAGAAAAAATTTCCTCCCCAAGTGAAACGGTGAACATGATATACGCAACCCATATTCCCAAGCGGGAACGGAAGCGTGCACTAAGGGACGTCTATGCGATGGAGCCAGTCGCCCCAAAGTTCAACCCATGGTCTTCGTGTCCGATCACTTTTGATCGCAGGGACCACCCTACGAGTATCCGTCATGGCGGTTCTGCCGCATTGGTCCTTGATCCCATCATTGATGGATTTCACCTCACTCGAGTCCTTATGGACGGTGGCAGCAGCCTGAACCTGCTCTATCAGGATACAGTGCGCAAAATGGGTATAGATCCGTCGAGGATCAAACCCACAAAAACCACCTTCAAAGGTGTCACACCAGGTGTAGAGGCCTGTTGCACGGGCTCAATCACACTGGAAGTGGTCTTCGGATCTCCGGACAATTTCTGAAGCGAGGAATAAATCTTCGATATCGTCCCCTTCCGCAGTGGCTATCACGCACTACTCGGACGAACCGCATTTGCTAGATTCAATGCGGTACCGCATTATGCATACCTCAAGCTCAAAATTCCAGGACCTCGCGGGGTTATAACAGTTAATGGAAACATAGAACGCTCTCTCCATACGGAGGAGCACACTGCGGCCCTCGCGGCAGAAGTGCAAAGCAGCCTACTGAGACAAACCACCAATTCGAAGACAAAACCCCCGGACACCTTCAAGCGAGTCCGGAGTACCCTACAACAGGATCGCCCGGCATGTTCAGAGCTCGCCTAGCAATTCGGCCTCCGTCATAGTCCCAGTAAAGCGGCAAACTTTGCGCCGCGTGTACATAATTACGCACTCAAGATACCATGGGCACAGGCGGAGGCACGACTATGGCACGGCCCACAATGCGGCTCAACCGCCCCAGGGCCCGTATATCTTTATCATTTTCTCTCTTTCAGGACCCTACTCTCTGGAAGCTCTTTCCGATAGCCTGATTATCGGACCCATTATGGGAAGGAAATACCAAGGAAGCAAGAAGCTCTGATGTACAAGGGAATCCCCAGGTGGTCTCTGATAACGATTGGTATACCTGTTTTACATACCCATACGCAGCTTGCCCTTGGATAGGACATGTCAAATAGTCCTATTTTTTCTTATTGCACAACTTGTATACATACGCTTTGATGTATCATTTACATAACAATGTATAGCGCTAGCTTATTATTGCATTTCCTTTATTTTTCTTGTTTGCTTATTTACGACAAATTGCACCCGTACA
This sequence comes from Aegilops tauschii subsp. strangulata, assembly GCF_002575655.3. Lineage (NCBI taxonomy): Eukaryota > Viridiplantae > Streptophyta > Magnoliopsida > Poales > Poaceae > Aegilops > Aegilops tauschii. The sequence continues at coordinate 80,386,384 of NC_053037.3, forward strand.
TTCTGGTACGTCCAGTGCGCCAGGGGCTTCAGTGTACCCCATAACACGGCATGAAAAGCCCGAACACTTTCGACAGTGCGGCACCCCGAACTTATAGCATTATATGCATCAGCTCCGAATTATGTCTTGGGTCAATAGTTGGGTTTGCCCGGCTCCCATGTTTTGGTACCCTACGTTCCGCTATACCGGCCAAGGTAGCGCTGGGAGAACTACTACGATTGTGTCCCGGTTCTTCCGGACGAGCACCTCAGTAGAGAAAGCCGAAAACTAATTGTCATGATGCGGCGAGAGCTGGTCGCTGTTCGAGAGGTCTCAAATCCTTAAAGATTTTTTCCGCTTCGGGCGAGGAGTCTGCCTTGTCCGATTTAGGCGTACATAGCGCCCCAAGTTTGGCCTTCCGAATACTAGGGGCTTCGCCAAAATTTAAAATTATAGACTTCTATGGCTAAGTGAGAGTGATAAAGCTTTATAGTCTGATTGCCTGGTTCGTTGTGCTGAACACCTCCTTCGAAGGACCCAAAACTGGGATAAAGAGTGATCAGGTTTATCCCGAACACCTCAGTACTAGTTACATGGGGGCAGAAGCCGACGACTAGCCAACTCTGAGATTTTATAAACGGCCGCACATAAGGTAATATTTTCAATTAACAAGCGTTACATAGCGCACATGAACTCGTTTTCATATTGTAGGATAGCATGAGTACATTCATTCAAATATTACATCCTTAGCACATTCCTCCGCCATAAGGCGAGCACCCTTCAGGACACTGTCATAATAATTTTCGGGGTGGCGATGCTCCTTCCCTCCGGCGGCCCCTCCTTCACCAGCTTCTCGGCGTCCATCTTTGCCCAGTGCACTTTCGCCCGGGCGAAGGCCCTGCGTGCACCCTCAATGCAGACGGATCGCTTTATGACTTCAAGCCGTGGGCAGGCATTCACAAGCCGCCTTACAAGACCGAAGTAGCTGCCAGGCAGGGGCTCGCCAGGCCACATCCGAACTATGAGACCCCTCATGGCCTGTTCGGCCGCCTTGTGAAGCTCGATCAATTGCTTCAACTGGTCGCTCAAGGGCATCGGATGTTCGGTCCCAGTATACTGAGACCAGAACAACCTCTTCGTCGCGCTCCCTTCCTCGGCCTGGTAGAACTCCGCGGCATCCGACACACTGCTGGGTAGATCTCCGAATGCTCCTGGAGAGCTCTGAACTCGGGTAAGTAAAAGAAAAGTTTCCTTCACATGCTTGCTTTGCATAATGAATGCCTTACCCGCCGCTATCTTCTTGACCTCCTGAATCTCCTGGAGGGCCTTTTGGGCCTTCGCAAGCTCGGACCCTTGCATCTTAGAGTCACGCTCCAACGACTCATATTTCTTGACGAAATCCTGGAGCTCTTGCTGAACCTCGCCGACACGGGCCTCTTGCTTCTCACGCTCGGCTCGCTCCTTGGCCGCTTTGTCTTTGGCCTCGGACAGCGCCTTCTTCAGGGCCGCCACTTCAGTCGTGGCCCCTAGCAAAATTCATGACAATCCTATGAACTACTACCTTCCTTTTTTATCAATATACAGACGGGGTATCACTTACCTTTGTTCTCTTGAAGCTGACTCTTGGTAAGGCCGAGCTCTTCCTTGGACCGCTCAAGGTCCCGCTTCAGTGCGGAGACCTCTGCAGTACGAGCGGCAGCGGCCACCAGCGAAGCCTGCTTATTCACATAGACATATTCTATTAGACTAATATGATTATTATTTGATCCTCTGTTCGGCTTTTCTTTCCAAACGCCAAACAGAGCATCAGGGGCTACTGTCCATGCTGTAATATTTTCTTATAATTTGATTACTTACCTCAAAGCCTGTTAGGAGGCTGGCACAGGCTTCAGTCAGTCCGCTTTTGGCGGACTGAACCTTCTTGACCACCGCACTCATGATAGTGCGGTGCTCTTCGTCAATGGAAGCGCCGCGAAGTGCTTCCAGCAAATTGTCCGATGCCTCTGGATGGACAGAGGCCGTCGGCACAGACGGCTTGCCCCCCTTTACGAGGGGTCGCCTGACAGAATCCGGAACCACTGGAGGTTCCGGCGCAGTATTCGGCGGGGGGCTAGACTTGCTGCCCCCGACATTAGTGCCCATGGGAGTCTTGCCCCTTCTGCGCCCAGCATTTGGAATGTCGCCTTGGGCCGCCTCCGGAACTGTCTCCCCTTGGTTCAGTGCCCTTTGATTCAACACCTCGACGTCGTCCGTAGTGCGGGGGGAGGAAGCGGTTGGGAGTGAATCGCTGTTCATCTCCGACTGGCCCAAAGACCCATCCGAAGAGGATACGCCGATATGGGCTTTGGAGGGACTGCATGATCATGTTCGGCATGATGAGAAGCAATAAAACAGAACATACCAAGACTATTATGGTATCCGAATACTTACAACTTCGCCAGGGGCTTGTCCCTGGGCCACCACTCCTCGTCGCTGTAAGAGGCCGTTGTGTAGTCCGGAAGGAGGGTCCTTCCCTTCTTGGACCCTTCGGCCTCCCCTGATGGGGCGGCCTTCCTTTTCCTGCCCCCCCCCGGCTGGGGGGGAGAATTTTCCTCTTCCTCCTCCTCGTTTTCCTGGGAGGAGGGCGCTTCGGTGTTATCGGATTATGAGTCCGATATAACCATGCGCCGGAGACCTTTCCTGGTCCCCGCGGCCTTCTTCCTGGCCTTCTTCTCCGGTGCCTCATAAGGCGCTGGAACCAGCATCTCCGTTATGAGAGCATCTGCTGGATCTTCGGGCAGGGGGCCGGACAATCGATCTGCTCCGCTGTCGCTACCCAGTCCTGTTAAAATGGCATGGAGGCTCAGACCCCTCACACGGTTATGCTGGGCAAAGGAACATTTTGTGAGATATAAAAGACTTATCGGATTGGCAGGGCGCTTTGCACCGAGTCCGCGATCCTCGGTAAGGGGAGGAGGTACCTCGGCGCCCTTGAACAGCACATTCCAGACGTCTTTGTGCATCGTGTCGAAAAGCTCTCGCAGCGTCTGGTGCTCGGCCGGGTCAAACTCCCACATATTTAATGCCCGTCTTTGACATGGGAGGATTCGGCGGAAGAGCATGACCTAGACCACGTTGACAAGCTTGATTTTCTTGCTTATCATATTCTTGACACATTTTTGTAGTCCGGTCAGCTCCACCGACGAACCCCAGGACATGCCCTTCTCTTTCCCGGAGGTGAGCCACATGGGGATGCCGGATCAAAATTCGGGGGCCGCCACCCAGCTGGTGTCATGCGGCTCGGTGATGTATAACCACCCCGATTGCCCCCCCTTCACGGTCTCAACATAGGAGCCTTCGAGCCAGGTGACGTTGGGCATCTTGCCCACCATGGCGCCTCCGCACTCCTCCTGCTGACCGACCACCACCTTTGGTTTCACGTTTAAGGTCTTCAGCCATAGGCCGAAGTGGGGCTTGATGCAAAGGAAGGCCTCGCACATGACGATAAACACCGAGATGTTGACGATGAAATTGGGGGCCAGATCAAGGAAGTCCAGCTCGTAGTAAAACATAAGCCCGCGGACAAACGGGTGAAGGGGAAATCCCAGCCCACGGACGAAGTGGGTAAGGAATACAACCCTCTCATGGGGTTCTGGAGTAGGGACGATCTGCCCCGCGTCTGGGAGCCGGTGCGCGATGTCTGTGGCTAGGTATCCGGCTTCTCGGAGCTTCGTAATGTCCCCCTCCGTAACAGAGGAGACCATCCACTTGCCTCCCGCTCCGGACATGTTTGGAGTGGTTTTGCGGAGAAAAGGCAAACTTGGGCGCTGGAGCTCGAGTGCGCGAGAATGGATGGGCAGGGAAGAAGAAGGCGTGGGTGAAAAAGAGGAGTCCTTGTCCCTTTATAAGGGCGGTAAAACTGTGCACCTCCCCACTTGCCTAGTAAACTCGCTTATTACCCAAGCGCCATGATTGATGGCGTGGTTGGGTTACCCACACCCGTATTGATGAGAATTCCATAATAAGGGGACACGATCTCTGCTTCGACAAGACGTGCCAAGAAAACCGCCTCGCAATATGTGCAGTAGCTGGTTAAGAAAAAGGTTCGAATAATGACCGGGCCGTGGCGTGATGTCATGCTATGAAAGTTGTCAGCAGATTAGATTTATGGAATATTATACTCTCTACGGTGGTATGTGGAATTTGTTTTGCAGAGCCGGACACGATCCTCGTGTTCAAAATCTTCTATGGAGTATTCGGAGGAGGAACCCGCCTTGCAATGCCGAAGACAATCTGCGCGCCAAACTCATCGTCATTGAAGCCTGGTTCAGGGGCTACTCAGGCAGTCCTAGATTAGGGGGTCCTCGGACATCCGGACTATATACTTTGGCTGGACTGTTGGACTATGAAGATACAAGATTGAAGACTTCGTCCCGTGTCCGGGTGGGACTCTCCTTTGCATGGAAGGCAAGCTTGGAAATTCGGATATGTAGATCTCCTCCCTTGTAACCGACTCTGTGTAACCCTAGCCCCCTCCGATGTCTATATAAACCGGAGGGTTTAGTCCGTAGGACAAGAACAATAATAATCATAGGCTAGCTTCTAGGGTTCAGCCTCTACGATCTCGTGGTAGATCAACTCTTGTAATACTCATATCATCAAGACCAATCAAGCAGGAAGTAGGGTATTACCTCCATCGAGAGGGCCCGAACCTTGGTAAACATTGTGTCCCCCACCTCCTGTTACCATCCGCCTTAGACGCACAGTTCGGGACCCCCTACCCGAGATCCGCCGGTTTTGACACCGACACGCGCCTCTACATCGACCAGTATGTACGTACATGTTCGCGACCAGAATGACAACACTATGCTCCGGATCCTACGCAAAATTTCGGCAGCACCTCCCCGCTGTTCTCCTGATACACGTCTCTGCAATAAACAGAGAGGATGTGTACCCGGAGAACAACAGGGGAGGCACTGACGAAATTTATGCGTCGGATCCGGAGCAAAGCATATGGGAAAACGAACCCAATCTAAACATACTCGGGCTGTCCATGGATAGCGTTGGACAATTCGAAAGAATCAAGGTTATAAATATGCAAATGCATGCATATTTATAACTCTGACGCTTTCGAACGGGAGACACATATTGGTTACGCATACTGATGATTCAAGACACATATATAGCTAGCTATCAAGTTTCATCGGAATAGATCAAATAATTAATGGGGGAGGAGGACATGTCATTTGTGCTCACCCACGAACGAAGGGGCAGAGCTCGTCAAACGCACGGCGAGGTCGTCGAACACCAAACCTCGCAGCGATGAAACAACTGCACATTTAAAACTACCCGATCAACACAATTATAGATGATGTTTTTCATAACAAAATCGAAAAATATATGACCTAACTAATAATTCACAAATATATGACCCCGTCGGCTTCTGGAAGGCCAAAGAACACCTTTTCGGGAGGTGTCGGGGGTCGGGGTGTCGTGTCGGTGTCGGGGTGCCGTGTCGGGGTCAGGGTCGGGGTCTCGGGGTCGGGGTGTCGGGTCGGGGTGCCGGGTCGGGGTCGAGGAGCCGTGTCGGTGTCGGGGTCGGGGTGTCGGGTCAGGCTCGGGGTCGGGGTGTTGGGGTCGGGGTCTCGGGGTCGGGGTGTCGGGTCGGGGTGCCGGGTCGGGGTCGGGGTGCCGTGTCGGTGTCGGGGTCGGGGTGTCGGGTCAGGGAAACATAAACCTAAAACTAATAAAACAGAAAAAAAGGAAAAACAAAATCTAAACCTAAAACTAAACTAAAACTAAACCTAAAACTAAAACTAAAACTAAATCTAAACTAAACATAAACCTAAAACTAAAAAAACAGAAAAAAGGAAAAAAGAGGAGGTAGAGCTCACCTGGGGCAGGGCCGGTGGAGGAGGTGGCCGGTGGAGGAGGGGGGCGGGCCGGTGGAGGAGGTGGCCGGTGGAGGAGGGGTGCGGGGCGGCCTGGGGCGGCGGCGCCGTGCCCGGGGCGGTGGGGCGCGGGGGGGCCGGGGCGGGGGGGGGGGGGGGCGACGGGGCGGTGGGGCGGCGGGGGGCCGGGGTGGTGGGGCGCGGGGGGGCCGGGGCACCGGGGCGGCGGGGGCGACGGGTCGTGGGGCGACGGCGCCGGGCGGCAGTGGCGACGGGGCGGGGGGCCGGTGGGGCGACCGGGCGGCGGCGAGTGGTGGGGGCGGCGGGCGGCGGCGGCGGCTGTGGGGTGGGATGTGGTGGCGGGGCGCGTCGGCGAGGAGAGAGAGGGAGAGAACAGAGAGCAACGGGCGGGGGGGGGGGGGGGGTACGGGCCGTTAGGTAGTCTCCTCTTTGCCGTCCGCCCTTTTGTCTCTTTGCCGTCTGCTAGCAGACGGCAAAGAGGTGGGGCGTTCAGTTTTTTCCAAACGGGCGGGGGTGGGGGCCACCTCTCTCTTTGCCGTCTGCCAGCGGACGGCAAAGACTCTTTGCCGTCCGCTGGCAGACGGCAAAGAGCTCGCAGATGGCAAAGACCTGTTTTATCGTCTGCCATTTCTTTGCCGTCTGCTTTTTGGTAGCTGATGGCAAAGAGCTTCTTTGCCGTCAGCTAGCAGACGGCAAAGAGCTGGCAGATGGCAAATTAGCTGATTCCAGTAGTGACTACGGCCGTTGGATGGACATCGTACGGTCACTGGAGCTAGAATCGTGCATATTGACTAAGTTGACAAAGCCCTCCATCCCCGTCAACTTAGTAGGCCCACAAGTCAACCTGCCACTATACTGGGTCGCAGCTAGCAGGGGAGTATTCATTTTCTTGTGTGTAATAAGGAGGCACTTCCTTGCATGCGAAGATATAGCTGGTGGGTCCGAGCTGTCAGCGCCGGTAACGTTTTTTTCGCGAAATACAGAGGCCCTTTCGGTGGGTCCCAGATGTCAGGTGAAGGAATCATTATTTTGCGCGTAATAAGGAGGCATTTCCTTGCGTGCGGCCGTGGACCCCGCTGTCATCCTCTCCTCATACAGTCCACTTCAGATGCATGTCGGTCATTGACCATGTTGACCAGGCCGCGCCGAGAGCACCAGGGCGGTGGACGACGGCGAGGCCTAGGAAGGGAACGACACGGAGGCCAGGAAGACTCGGTAGTTGTTTCCCACGCGGAGGGGAGTACGACTGTACGAGGGTTTACTGGTTCGTCTGCCGTCATCGGAGAATAATAGCAGCTGTGGGTGAGTAGAGGGATGGCTAGGCCAGCGATGGGAGTACGGTGGGGCGGTGTGGCCTGCGCGGCAGCACAGCCGGCCGCGGGGAGGAGGGAGCAGGCAATCCCGCCGGCGCTTGTTTGAGCGGCTGGAGCAGGAAGAGCAGAGATTGAAGAAGCACGACGGCCGTTGGATGGACATCCAACAGTCACTGCTTGTGCGTCAACCTTTGTTTAGGAAAGCCTCAAATCTGTGGAAAACAGCATACAGCCCATCTGCCATTATTACTAATAATTTACAGCCGATTTGCTAATTCTTAATGTTTTTTTGGAGCCCATATTCTTTTTGTTAGCATTACAACCCATATTGTGGCCACGGTTAAAAAATTGTACAAAATTTTGCATATTTCGGTTGTGGTCCGAACTGTTTTTAATCCCAAAATTTCGAGTCACATTCAAACTGATTTTAAAAATAAATGTATCACAATATAAAATCCAACAAATTGTCCACGCATAAAAATCAATGTAATTTAAAATCTCAAAATGAAAAAAGAAATTTGAAACTAATTGCCGGTTTGATGTGTTTTAAAAATGTACAACCCATTTCTAATTACTGATAGGCCATTTTCTTGGCCAGCCGAATGAAGCTCTCCTCGTCTTGAAAGATTTGCAGCTCAACAGGCCTGACAAAGCGACTTACTTGGAAAATCACAAAAAAACTGGGCCGTGGCCATGGACCCAGCTGTCAGCCTCTCCACGTACAGTACTCTTCCGATGGAAGTCGGTCGTTGATCACATTGACCACGCCGCACCGAGAGCACCAAGGCGGTGGACGACGGCGAGGCCGAGGAAGGGGACGTCGCGGAGCTGGGGAAGACGCGGCGATGGATGCCCACGTGGAGAGGATTACGAGGGTTCACTGGTTCGGCTGCGGTGTGAGGCTGCCGTCGCGGCAGAATAACTGGGGGTGTGGGTGAGTGGAGGGATGGCCTGGCCATCGGTGGGAGTAGTATGGGGGCAGTGAGGCCTCCGCCGCATCGCAGCCGGCAACGGGAGGCAGGAGCACAAGGCACGACCGGCGCTGGTTTGGGCGGCTGGAGCAAGAAGACCAGAGGTTGAAGAAGCACTACGGCCGTTGGATGGACATCGTACGGTCACTGTAGCTGGAATCGTTTATATCGACTAAGTTGACAAAGCCCTTGGTACGCGTCAACTTAGTAGGCCCACAGGTCAGCCTCCGAAACGGTGCGCCCCAGATGTCAAGGGGAGGAATCGTTTTTTGGGCGGCAGAAGCAAGAATATCCGAGATTGAAGAAGAAGCACGACATCCGTTGGATGGACATCCAACGGCCACAGCTGCAGAACCGTGTGTTGTTGACAAAGCCTTGCATACGCGTCAACTTAGTTTTTCTTAGGGGACGCGTCAACTTAGAAGGCCCACAAGTGTGTGGCAGAGAACATATAGCCCATTTGCGATTTGTAAGAATGTACAGCCCATTTTTAATTCTAATGGAATTTACTACAACCCATTTACAGTTTGTTAAAAGTACATCCCATTTTCTAGCTAGGACAACGATTAATAATTTCAACCAACCACTCAAAACATAATTCAAAAAAAATTCCCACATTTTTATGGGATCCGAATTATTTTTATCCGAAATTTCTAGTCAGATTAAATATAATTTCAAAATAAAGTTGTATTACATTAAAATCCAACGAAATATTATGCGCGCAACTAGTAATGAAATTAAAATTTTCAAATTCCAAAAATAATATATTTTTTAAACTAATTACGCGTTTGGTGCATTTTTTTTGTAGTTACTGCCCAGTTATTATAATTACATCCCATTTATTATTTCTTAAAGTCCATTTTCTTGTTAAGCCTAATGCATACCTCCTAGGAAAGTTTGCAGCCCAGCGGGGCGGAGAATAACAAGTTGACCCGGATATTGTGTACAACTGTCGCCCGAGTTGCATTGCTGATGTTGAAAAAAAGGCCTGTGTAGTACAGTACAACCTAACATGGCTACTCAGCCCACATTCAGCGACGCCGGAAAGACCCAAACAAGGCTTCTGTACAACTTTTTGAAGTCACTGAGCTCAATTAATAACTTAAGAAAAAAGTTAGATTACAGTGGAACCTAATTAAAAGCTTTCACAAGCAAAGAAATAATTCAACAGGTCCCACTTGTGTGTATGTGCGTGTGTGCGTTGCGTGTGTGTGTGTGAGAGACCCATCGGGCGATGCTTGTAAATACATATATAGTTGACACAATCATATAGAACATCATAGCACACAGAACTTGCATACAAAAATTTCACGCAGGTGGCACAATCAGGATGGAAGCAGTGGATCGCTATGGGTACGGCTATGTTGAAACCAACGAACTCGTACATAACGGTTCATCGTCTTTATCAATGATGGGGAAATATCTTGAATGCTGTGCAAAGAAAACAGACAGACAACACAATAAGTTCTGCTGGCACATTAAGTTGACGTACACTAGTAGAAAAAGAGGCTTCCATACGCCCCCATTAGTCCCCAAAATAATCGAACCGCGACTAAAGGGGTCTTTAGTCGCGGTTCGGGAGGAGGCCTGCGACCAACTATCTGGGCCCAGCGCGCTGGCGGACGGGAGGGGCTTTAGTCGCGGTTGGCCTGGCCAACCGGGACTAAAGGTCCTCAGGCTGGCCCGAAGGCCTTTAGTCGCGGTTGGCCAGGCCAACCGGGACTAAAGGTTAGACCTTTAGTCCCGGTTGGTCTGGCCAACCGCGACTAATGGCCCGAACCTTTAGTCGCGGTTGGCCAGACCAACCGGGACTAAAGGAGGCCTCATTTTCAAACTCTACCCCCCCCCCCTCCCGTGGATCGCCTTTTCAGTTTTAGAAAAAACAAAAGAAAATGATGGAAATGTCAAAAAAAAAATATAAAACAAGTTTCCCATGTGATATGTGGTCTAGTTGTTGGGAAAATTAACAAATATGAATTTCGACTTTATTTGCAAAATCTCTCTGGAAATTCTTAAAATGGGCATAACTTTTGCATACGAACTCCGATGAAAAAGTTTTTTATATGAAAAATCATCTACTCGAAAAGTTACATCCGAATTTAACCGAGGAAACCCCGTTAAACATTTTCAAAATCCTCAAAAACCTAACAGAAAAAAAGATACGGGGCTTTTAAGATCTGGAGAGGCAAAAAAATTCAAAAAATTTCAAATTGTGGTCAAACTATGGTCAAACAATGGTCAAACTAATTATTCTAGAATATTAGTGTTACTAAATAATTATTTCATTTTTTTTAAATTTTGGTCAAATCTGGTCAAACTGTGGTCAAACTATGGTCAAACTAATTATTCCAGAAATATTAGTGTTACTAAATAATTATTGTTTTTTAAAACAATAGCTTCAAACTCAAACAGTGAAATGTGTCACTTCATGCTCAAGCTAAATTCCTGAGGGTTAATAGAATTGACATCCTACTATTGTCAGGAAAACAACAAGTGCAGACTTGGAAACGAGGGAGAATAGAACCCGGAAGTTAAGCGTGCTCAGGCTGGAGTAGTGAGAGGATGGGTGACCGTCCGGGAAGTTAGATGATTTGGAATGATGAGGGGTGATTAGAGATTAGAGGATAAATTGAGCAGTGATGAGGGGTGGTGATTAGAGCTTAGAGGTTAAAATAATTCAGAAATTTGAAAATAAAAAAAATTAAAAAAATTCGCAAAAAAACCAGGTTTAAACCTGCGGAGGAGGCCTTTAGTCCCGGTTAGCCACGAGAACCGGGACTAAAGGACGGGCCTTTTGTCCCGGTTAGCCACGAGAACCGGGACTAAAGGACGGGCCTTTAGTCCCGGTCAGCCACAAGAACCGGGACTAAAGCCTTTAGTCGTGGTTCGTAAGAGGCGCGACTAAAGGGGGGGGTCTTTAGTCGCGCATATTTAGTCCCGGTTGCACAGCCGGGACTAAAGGCCTTGGCGAACCGGGACTAAAGGCCTTTTTTCTACCGGTGGTACAACCCTTTCTAAAAAAAGTTCAGGTACAAAATTAGAACAGGTCACAATCAAATGTACTAGAACATCAGTGCTTCACACCCATAGCTCGGATTTAACTAGTATCTGACAAGATTCAGTTGTTACCTCAAATTAGAGCACATCCAGGCAGCCAGCCCTGCCTCTTCTCCCAAAGAAGCAGTGGCCTCCGCCGCGCGATGGAGTAGGCCTTGTGCCATCCATCGTTCCGAGCAACACAGGGGGACTAAAGGCCTTGGCGAACCGGGACTAAAGGCCTTTTTTCTACCGGTGGTACAACCCTTTCTAAAAAAAGTTCAGGTACAAAATTAGAACAGGTCACAATCAAATGTACTAGAACATCAGTGCTTCACACCCATAGCTCGGATTTAACTAGTATCTGACAAGATTCAGTTGTTACCTCAAATTAGAGCACATCCAGGCAGCCAGCCCTGCCTCTTCTCCCAAAGAAGCAGTGGCCTCCGCCGCGCGATGGAGTAGGCCTTGTGCCATCCATCGTTCCGAGCAACACAGGGAAAGTCTGACGTTGACTCTTGTAATGGACGTCGTCGACGGACCCTGGCACCAGCGGCGGTGGCAGGACTTCGATTGATGGATTGACCACTTCTTCGACATGCATGAACACTCGATACAGGTACATCCCTAACGTGGTCCGCGGCGGCCTTGGTGGCGACGAATAGTGCAAACCCGGTTCCTGCACCGGTATCTCAACACCAATCACCTTCGGTATGGTGGACGACTTCTTCATCTAGGCCATAACCGTCAGAGCCCAGCTGTCTGGAGGAACAAACATACTTACGAGCTCACCTCCAAGGTCGTTGATAAGCTCATTCATGGCCTCGTTGTGCCAAGCACGTCGAGGCATACCGTGGAAGGTAAGATTTGTTAAAAACTCAAGCTCGGAGGGCACCGAGCCCCAACCTGGGTGCCGCCAATCAAAGCTCACAACGCGCCATCGTAGAACAAACGCTGGGAAGATTCGAACACACGACTGCAGTCGAAAGTTGTCCGGATACTGACGAAGAAATCAGCCGGTGGCAGATAGACTTCGACGAGCAAGTCACTTATTTGGATGTGGTGCGCAATGCCAAGAGCTTTGACAAGGTCGTTTGGCGAGACGGGAGGCCGGTCGCCGTTGATGGTTACAAAATTAGAACAGGTCACAATCAAATGTACTAGAACATCAGTGCTTCACACCCATAGCTCGGATTTAACTAGTATCTGACAAGATTCAGTTGTTACCTCAAATTAGAGCACATCCAGGCAGCCAGCCCCGCCTCTTCTCCCAAAGAAGCAGTGGCCTCCGCCGCGCGATGGAGTAGGCCTTGTGCCATCCATCGTTCCGAGCAACACGGGGAAAGTCTGACGTTGACTCCTGTAATGGACGTCATCGACGGACCCTGGCACCAGCGGCGGTGGCAGGACTTCGATTGATGGATTGACCACTTCTTCGACATGCATGAACACTCAATACAGGTACATCCCTAACGTGGTCCGCGGCGGCCTTGGTGGCGACGAATAGTGCAACCCCGGTTCCTGCACCGGTATCTCAACACCAATCACCTTCGGTATGGTGGACGACTTCTTCATCCAGGCCATAACCGTCAGAGCCCAGCTGTCTGGAGGAACAAACATACTTACGAGCTCACCTCCAAGGTCGTTGATAAGCTCATTCATGGCCTCGCTGTGCCAAGCACGTCGAGGCATACCCGTGGAAGGTAAGATTTGTTAAAAACTCAAGCTCGGAGGGCACCGAGCCCCATCCTGGGTGCCGCCAATCAAAGCTCACAACGCGCCATCGTAGAACAAACGCTGGGAAGATTCGAACACACGACTGCAGTCGAAAGTTGTCCGGATACTGACGAAGAAATCAGCCGATGGCAGATAGACTTCGACGAGCAAGTCACTTATTTGGATGTGGTGCGCAATGCCAAGAGCTTTGACAAGGTCGTTTGGCGAGACGGGAGGCCGGTCGCCGTTGATGGTTACCATCAGCACTTTGCCGGCAAACTGGTCGTCAAGCGCCGCCATGCCACTGTTCAGCGACAGCACGCAGGGACCGAAGGCAGGTCGGACCTCAGGATCTCCGTCTTGGAGGTCCGCGTTGACCGGCGACATGATAGTGAGCTTGAGTACAAGGAGTACAGGTGGGGGATTTGGGGGAACTGGAGTAGGAATCGAGATTCCAGAGGTGGGGGAGGGGTGGGAGATTGGGGATGAAAAGGTAGCTTGAATTTTGAACACACGCCAATATGCTCTCGGCGCGCAAGCGCACGAAAACACCGGTGGCGCCCACATGTCGGCCTAAGAGTACTTATTCTTTCTTTTTTGAAGAGCCCGACCTTTTTTTGAGGATCTTTTGAGAGCCCGACCTAAGACTGATAATTGACCTATTTGACATTGCGTTACTACTCGCCCATATTCAATGACACCTCACTGGCCCAAACAAGTGTACATCATCGAAAAGACACCAAGCTCAAATTATATAACTTGAAAAAAGGAGATACACTCTAAACACTAGAGAATGGTGATGCCCTCATTTAGCCCACCAGTAGTTCGAGACAATAAACAGTTCGAAACAACGATGTATACAACATTCAAACACTGACTAGTGACTACTACTAACATAAACAGCAAGACATGATAGTTCATAAGAAGTCTTGCTACACCACCAAAACGCACCCATCTGCAGCGCTCAGACTCTTATGATCTAGACAAGAATGACATTCTAAACAGAGGCAACTATTACATAGTAAGAGTGACATAGACGAGGATGACCAAACGACAAGGAATATGCATAACAAAAGAAAGAACTACCCATCCAGAACATGCAGCAAAGACAACAAAGTCATTCGAAGAGATGATCCAACACCATCATAATTTGCAGCCCCGCTTCAGCGACCAATGATCCGGAGACACCAGTACTCCACCCTTTCGACGCAACAACCCAATTACCTATCAACCTGAAGGCTTGAACCACATCACTGCCTATCGTAATTGAGACATCCAAGGATCAAAGTTAATCCGGATGCCTTGTCATTCTCACCTTCTTTTGGCTACAGGCTGTATCGTTGACAATCAGGGGAGTTTGCTCCCGAACTCCTAGGGCTCGCTGTGTAGACACAGTTTTCCATAGCAAACAGAGCCTCTCTGCCATCAAGGTCCTTGCCAACGGTGATCTCCTGGTTAATCGGATAATTGAGTCCGAGAAACAGAGAGTGTGAACCAAGGCTGTTTACCCGCCTCCAACTAAAAAATCCTAAAGGCCCCAACAAGCTGGCATCCTGCTCATAGACGTAACAACCACTATCCGGATACTCACGTATTTCACGATGCTTGTATATAGTGGGGTTTTTGTAATATAACTTTTCCGGCTCATGTGTCCGAATGATCATCAGTCTTTTGCCGTCGTCTGATCGAGCGAGGAACCAGTTGTGCTTCCCTATTTTTGGCAAAGGTGGTGTGATTACAAAGGGCAGTAACTGTAGGGACACTGCATCATATCAAAAAGGACAGGCATTATTAATGTAAGATCAGCATTGTTCAGAGTATGAGTAGGATAATGCAAGAAACAGCATTGATATGTCCCTGTTGGAACTGGGAGGAAAATACAGGAAAATGTATACTGGGTTCAAAAATATAGAAGTGCAATGCATGGTTATACTCATGTTATGTCGCAATCGATTCTTCACAGGAAACTACCATGTCATGCATGTTATGTAATCATGTTCTATCCTCACAAAGAAATTCTTCAAGGTAACTAACACACCATGCATTGTTATATACTCGTGTCTGTGGGCAAAATTTTTGAGAGGATATTATTCTAGCCATTGATTGCTGAAGGGCGAATATAGGTATGTACACATGGTAAGCATTACAGGATTTCACTACTTCCAAATATACAGTTCTCCATATGCACATTTACTTCCATAATGTATGGTTAGATGAAACCAACAGTGTGGTGCATGTTTCTACATCATGAAAATGAGGAAACAAACATGGCCATTGATACACACTCATATTTAGTAGTAGTATATAGATTACTGTAAAATAAGGAGAATATCCATATATTCCTAACCGTTTGATTATTCAGGGGTACAAATTGGCTGTAATGACATGGTCACAATCGCATGAATTAACTCATTCCAAATATAGCTGATTTACGGCGTCTCTAATACATTGCCATAGTTCTACTCAAATTCTGCTCAAACAGGGATATGCCAATCATCACAAAAAGTTCAAACAGTGTCATGGCGTCATCATTAACATGAGATGGAAACAACTTACATGCGCCGTCCCAGCAATACGTGGTGCCATCTGCTTTGTCGATCGCGTAGATGATGCCATTGTGTTCAATAGCATCACAGAAGTGTGTATCAGCTTTGACGATGATCCACTACGAGCTGAGTTGTCTCCAGCTAAAGAAGGCATCGGCGTAAAGATAGGCGAGTCCGCGGTCGAACAAGGCAATTAGCTTGAACTCTGCATAATTCGCATGTCGTGTGGGCACTTGGCAGATTACAATCTTCTGCAAAACAGGGTCCGTCCAACTGACGTGGTAATCTAGATGACTAGGACCGCGATGGTAAAACTCTATATAATCCAACGGAGGAAGGATAATCTCATGGGAGGTCTGGAAGTTCACGAGCACCAACTTTTTACCGTCTTCTCTGAAGGCAGCCATCCAGTGGGAGTTCATGCCGACCCAGTACATACCTGCTAAGAAGTTTCGGGCGATGGTGATCGGATCGAAGTCGAGGGAAATGATGTACGGCGACCCACTACATACCTGCAAAGAAGTTTCGGCTAATGGAGATCGGATTGAAGTCGAGGGGCATCATGTACGCCTCCGTATCATGGTGAGCCAATCTTGCAATACCAGATAGTAGCAAGCAGGGTGTCTTGAAAAGCTTAGGCCTCGCTTCGACGATGGCTGTGTGCATGTCCCTCGAGCATGCAGCCAGCCGCAGGGCGCTCAACATATCCATACACGAACAACAGAAGTCGAGGATGTCACTCGGGAGATTGCTCCAATCGCGGCTCATATGGATGCTGCACGGTTCATGTTCGGCCACGGTGGAGTCTGGAAGGTGGGGGGTTTTGGGGGCTTGATTTAAGGGGGAAAAGGCTGTAGGTGCTGGAGCGGTTAGCGAGGGAATAGTGGTACTGGGGGAGGCGAGCGAGGCGACGGTACATGGGGGCACAGTGAGATGGAGATGGAGTGGTGCAATGGGAGGGGAGAGGGAGATGGGGCGACGCATGCTAATGTGCTGTACAGCGGCGGTGACAGACTGCACAGTGCACAGGGTGAGGCTGACTTTGGTAACCCGAACACGCCGCCTGGACTAGTGTCAGGCGCAGGGTGTTGTCACTTCACTGTGAGGACCGAATGAATAGTATTTTGACCATCAAGTGTACCACAGTTGTACTACTACTACTAGTAGGAACATGAGTACTCCAGTACTGTATAGCGGAAATAGGTCTCCCGTGTTAGCATGCCTGTTCACTTCATCTTCCAGGTATCATCCATATTGCAAGCAGAACCAAATTCTCGTGCATGAGGAAGCGTGAAGATGGGCCTTTTATTTTTTGATGAGGATAACCATGTATTCCTTAACCACAGAATGTTGTGTCTCCCACACACGTGCCAATGTCCATCTGAACCAGCTACAACACATTTTTATCTGTTTGCATAGGTCCCACCTATCAGGAAGGATGGGCAGGTACACGAACAGGTATGACTCCTCAGTCTACCCGCATAGCCTTTTCGTTTAGTCTACCTAGCCGTCTAATCAACTGCCTGCATGCCACTTCTCCCATTTACTTCTCCATCGGGAACCGATTTTCCTCGGCTTCTTCACCTCCCCTTCGTCTTCATTTGCATCCAAACCCCACTGCGTTCACATTGTTTTAACCTCTTTAAATAATCATATACTACTTTAGTTATACTAGCCATCTAATCCTAATTCTCCAAACCATAGCCCTTCGTTCCGGCGGTTCGAAATGGCGAAAGAGATCGAGATGCAGGTTTTAGCATCCAACATGTCCTCGTCGAAGGCTCGTTGAGCATACTTGCCACCATCACCGTCCACCCAAGGGTTGTTCGGAAGTGGATCAACAATGTATCCAACTCCCTCAAAAAGGTAGAGACGAGGGCATCGGTCTCGACGCAGAGTACACGGAGCGTGCCACTAGGAAGATCCAACGCGCCACCGTCCTTCAGCTGTGCCTCAAAGATGATGTTTTGGTGTACCACATCATACACGCGCCCTCCATGCCAGGTGAGCTTCACGATTTCTTATCTCGGGAGGACATATACTTCTGTGGGGCAGCCATCGAAGGGGACAAACAGAAGCCGGAGCCGTACAACCTTGATTTGAAAAGCATCGCTAACCTGCAAACCAGAATCAAAATTCTTGTAGAAGATTGTGATAAACAGACACCATCCCTATTCGACGTAGCAAATTTTGTGCTCGGTACAAATCTTCTGAAGGGTGACGAGACGGTGGCATTAAGGTCGTCTGGATGGGAGAATTATCCCTTGACGTACGAGCGGATAAAATATACTACCCTCGATGCCCGTGTGAGTTTCAAGATAGCTGCAAGGTCCAAAGAGCTTGTTGCGAAGCCGTCTCCCACAAAAAATGACAACAACAAGAAGAAGAAGAAGAAGAAGAAGAAGAAGAAGAAGATAAGGCTGCACCAGCAGCAGGGCATTATGGATGGATGAACTATTTCCTCTCTTGTACAAAAAAAATTATTCCCTCTTGGTGTATATTGATATAGATGGACTATTTCGATGGTGTGCATGTCTTTGGAACAAGTAGTAGCGTGGGTCCGCTTGACTATAAGGAACTATTTATCCGCCTAGCTTTCTCTACTACTCCTTACAGTGATCGGTATGCAATGCATGTGTCCGTAGACATGACAGCTTGTCCATGGAAGTTCAACTATGGCGACCATCACTTTTCATCCACTGCCACTCGCGATTCCCACGACGCCGCTCCAACCCACGACACCACGTCCCCCCACGTGCGCCTCACCCCTCTCGGCCGCACCGCCCCTCTGCCTTTGTGTACATGACATGTGGGCCACCTTAAATGCGGCGAGCATCAAGTTTCTACCACGGCCACACGCGATTCCCACGATGCCGCACGAACCCATGACACCACACGTCCCCCGACCTGCGGCTCACCCCTCTCGGCCCCACTGCCCCTCTGCCTTCGGGAGCATTACATGTGGACCAACCACCTATCGGGTCCACATGTTATTGACTCAAAGGCAGGTGTAGTAAGGCGCTGAAGCTCAGTCCCGAGGGCCCTGAGAGGGAAATGTAACTCCTGCGCCAGGCTGGTGCTACCGCTGCACGAACTCGTGCCAAACTCGAGATTTGTTTCTTTACTATACATGCACACAACGATTTAATGGACATTGTAATCTCAACATGTGATGGGGAGCTCTAAATTTGAATTTGAAACTTATAAAATGAAAAGATTCAAAACAAATAAACTGGGAGAGAGGGACTATATCGTAGGATGTGTCCCATACGAAACAAGTCCCCTGGTTTGTCACCGCGAAGATGCAGTTAGAAAGGAGCACATCGTCTTCGTTCTGGTACGGCAACAAATCGGCCGCAGACAGCATGGTCCACCTTTGACCGCCATGTGCAAGGTTCGTGCTATCTTATTCAGTCTCACCGTGGTTCCATCATACCAATTCATGCGGTGGCTTGTTGCATGGCTGATCTCAATTTTGGACAAAGGTTCTACGGGAACGGTGTCACTGTTGTAAATGTTGTGCAAATTGATGTTGGTACCCTCCCGTAAATATGCAAGCCAATCTCCACTCGCACCGAGCCTAACCTTGAAACAGTGGGCAGGGGGAGAATTAGGAAATGTACACGGAAGTAGTCTTTAGAATGCATTTACTACGTGATCAATCTCATCTTACCTGCTCATCGGAGGAAATCCGAGTGCCCCACAACGTCGGCATCTCAAGGGGCGTCAACTTGCAACTACGGCCACGCCGCGCTGGAGAGACCCCCAAGGAAACATCCTCGTGCGTTCCATGGAACATCAAGATGCATTTGTATGAGTAGTTTATCTTGTGAGAGAAAAGGATGAACGAGGGAAGGCCTCTAGGGATAGAGATAGACACTACTACTACCAATGTGTTGGCCCGTGCGTTGCAATGGATCCAAAGTAGTAGTAGAATAATACTTGTTCACGTGCTTGAAATATAAACACTCTAGTTTTGATATACATGTGTCAGCAGACATGACAGCTTGTCCATGGAAGTTGAACCACAGCGACCATCACGTTTCTTGTTTCTACGACTGCCACACCCACACGTGATTCCCACGACGCCGCTCCAACCCTACCTGTAAGCACGACGTCCCCCGACGTGGACATGGATCCTATGATGTGGCTATCACTGCCTTACCCTGCCTTTCCTTCGCTGACTGGTGGGACCCACACTTGGGGGTCCCACATGTCAGTGATAGAATGGTAGGATTGTTCACGTCAGGGGATCCTCATCCCCCCGACGTGCGCCTCATCCCTCTCGGCCCCACCGCTCCTCTGCCTTTGTGTGCATGACATGTGGGCCAGCTGAACTATGGCGACCATCAACTTTCTACCACAGCCACACCCGATTGGACACGGTTTGCCTGCTCCGCTGCTGTGCTCCGATCTGTACTCCCGCACCATCGAATTTTCATCCAGCGTCTATGACACATTTCATCCTAGGCATCAATCCTCAGCTGGAGTACTTCTGTACTACAGGTAGTACCCGCCGGTGTGGCCATCTATGCCTCGTAACACCCCGACGGCCAGCTGTGGCACCCTCGCCATGGCCACGCCACCACCGGCCGGTTCATCTCGAACGAGTGAGTCGCGAACCACACCACCACCATGAGAATGACATGTGGGCCAGCCGCATTTAAGGTCCGCATGTCATTGACTCATAGGCCGGGCACTATGCGACTGAAGTTCGGTCCCGTAGGCCCCGAGAGGGAAATGTAACTCCTGCGGTAGGCCTTGTGGTGCTCCCGCAGTACGAGCTCATGCCAAACCGCGAATTTGAACATAATTGGTTTGATGCCAACAATTGGCATTGCCAATATTTGGCAAGCCAACATTTGGCAAAATCAAAATTTGCCAAATGTTGGCAACTTTTTGTGAGGTTGAGAAGAAAAGTTGGTAGCCAACCAATCACTAGCCAACATTTGGCATTTGCCAAATATTGGCATGCCAACTTTTGGCATTAAACCAATCATGCTCTAACTTTGAAAGTTGGTCGTTGGATGAAGCCAATCCGACGGTACAAAGATGGCAAATCCGAGCACTACTGGCCGTTGGATATCATCGGCATTCCACCAGATTTTGCCACATGTAGAATCTAGAAGACTCCACATGTAGAAGCATAATGCACAAACCACCAGGATCTCTTTGAGCATGATTGGTTTGATGCCAAAAGTTGGCATGCCAATATTTGGGAAATGCCAAATGTTGGCTAGTGATTGGTTGGCTACCAACTTTTCTTCTCAACCTCACAAAAAGTTGCCAACATTTGGCAAATTTTGATTTTGCCAAATGTTGGCTTGCCAAATATTGGCAATGCCAATTGTTGGCATCAAACCAATTATGTTCACACACTATATAGGGGTATAGATGTTTGGTTTGCAACCTAAGGTTGCCACGCCTAAGCTTAGGCATGCCACAAGTGTGTTTGGTTGTGTTCTCGTCTCAGCATAGTTGTTCCCTCTTCATGCATGCTATACTCAACACCCCTCTTCATGTATGCTCTCTTCATGCATGCTTCTAGTGTATTTGTGCTAATCTAGTGTGGACTCATGCACCCTCCATACACTCTACCAAACACCCAAAAGTGGGTCGAGAAGGGAACTCTTGGGATCATGCACCCTGCATACACCCTACCAAACACACCAGACATGTGTTTGGTTCATTTCTACAGTTGTGGCTTGCCACACTTTTCTAGCTACATCGTCCACATTTCATATACTCAACTTCTTCCAAATCTTGCGACACTTGTGGTGGCCATTTTGTTACCCACATTTCTTGTGGCAGACACACTTTGCCTAAGCTTAGTTGTGGCAAAGTTAGCCATGAATGAAGTTCAACCATGGAGTCTTCTTCTACATGTGGCAGAATCTGGTGGAATGTAGATCATATCCAATGGCCAGTAGTGCTCGGATTTTCTATCTTTGTACCTTCGGATTGGCTTCATCCAACAACCAACTTTCAAAGTTATTCACACACTATATAGGGGGTATAGATATAGATGTGCCGGCCCGTTGCAATGGATCCAAAGTATATCTATTTAGTGGAGTGCACTCTAAACACATTATCTATTTATTTTTATCTAACCTTTCGTAGCCATGCAACCAAGCCACATAAGCCTCATGGGTGCCCCCCAAATCATATTATTCGTACTACGTTGACTGAAAAAAGTTAAATCATCCAAAACAAGATCTTCCCGTTTTTCGTTCCTACGATGTTGTGCAGTGCATGTACCTACTAGTTGTATAGTGGTAGTACTAGTTGTATAGTACAAACTTGGTACTAGTAGGAGCAGAGTAGTACAGAATGCTCCCACTCTATCAACAAGCCCCATCTGACACCAAATTTCTTGGCTTCCGTGCTATAGCTAGATCTTCCCCTCATTTCTATTTTCCAACCCGGTGGCGGGCGGGGTGCGGTTTGCCAATAGTCGGTTTGCTCAACGGCGGTCCCACATGAAAGTGAAAATGCTAGGCAACACACCTTCCCTAAGCTATGTGTCGAGCCGGACGGGCCGTGGAGTACTCCCGGATCCCGGGCGTGTGTGGGGGGAGTGCGACGCGAACGCGACATGCCTTTTCCTTTTACTAGCAATGTGCCAGTGCGTTGCGACTGATCGAAAGTACTAGAATAGTAGTACTTGTTCACAAATTTGAAAGAAATCACTCTTGTTTTGATATACTCATAATATATTACTCCCTCCGTTCCTAAATATTTGTCTTTTTAGAGATTTCAAATGGACTATCACATACGGATTATATAGACATATTTTGAAGTGTAGATTCACTCATTTTGCTCCGTATGTAGTCACTTATTGAAATCTCTTGAAAGACAAATATTTAGGAACGGAGGGAGTACTTTTCACTCAAAATATATTTCTCAGGCTGTTTTGATGAGGTGAGGGAGGGATGTGGTTGCTTTCAAGATAATAAGGGGGTTTTTTGCAAATTGGAGCAGAGAAGTGGGCTATTGTTGCAAAAATGCCACAACTTACCTCACAACCATTAGATGCAGATCTAATGGTCAGAAACGACGGATGGCAGACACACCACTATCACCAACTGAGTCTTTTGTAGGAGTACGAGTAGAGAAACATGTATAAATTGTAACATTTTGGTTATGCTCCTTGGCACGATCGATAGATAGAAATAACGATTGGAAACGCTAGGGCGGGGCTATTTCCGCTAGATAAGTAGGGTATGTAGTAGCTAGGTTGGCGCATCGTCGGTTTGATCACACACGGTCCGACATGTTCTAGTGTTTCTAGCAAGATGCCCGCGCGTTGCACGAAGTTGATGGAAAAGGTAAGCACAACTTATAAATTGACGGATGGAGTACTAGTTACAGTGATGCATATAATTAAGCAAAGGGATCACGCATGTCGGTATTGACTCAGCACAATAAGAATTAAGGCCACGATGATGATGCGATCGCAGTGGTGGTTACAGAAGGCAAGAAGAAAGATGCATCCATCAACGTACTCAACTTAGTGCGTCGGGCCACCGACCGGCGGCTAAGGAGCGGCGGCTTTTGTGGCGAGGTCGAGGTGCTTCTCAGCAAAGGCATCCAAGGCTTCCAGCCGGTTGAGGAAGGCCAACGTCGTAGCGTCCTCACTAGCCTTGTAGATACCTATGTACACAATATGCTCGTACACGTGGATGTTGATACATCTCTAACGTATCTATAATTTTTTATTGTTCCATGCTATATTATATTCTGTTTTGGATGATTAACGGGCTTTATTATACACTTTTATATTATTTTTGGGACTAACCTATTAACCGGAGGCCTAGCCCGAATTGCTGTTTTTTGCCTATTTCAGTGTTTCGCAGAAAAAGAATATCAAATGGAGTCCAAACGGAATGAAACCTTCGGGAACGTCATTTTCGGAACGAACGTGATCCAGAGGACATGGACCGTACGTCAAGAAATCAACCAGGAGAGCACGAGGCAGGGGGGCGCGCCTACCCCCTGGGCGCGCCCTCCACCCTCACTACAAAAAAAAGACACATCCATGACATTTTGGGCGGAACGAAAATCTTTTCTGTCATACTTATGACACTTCTATGACAATAATTGTGGCAAAACACGGTATCATCATAGATGTGGTGGGGTCCTACTTCTATGACAAAAAATCATGACAGAAAATGGGCTTTTCGTCCTGGTCGGGCCGGAGATGCAGCTGCATTACATTCTTTGGGCCGTCCATGACGGAAAAAACCATGGTAGAAGCGAGGGCAAGGAAAATATCGGGGTGTTCCCGGTTACGGTGGGTGGTCGGGGCCGAGCGATGCGCGTTTCTCTCGTACACGCACACGCGTGGGTGCGAGGCGTTGGGCTCTAACTGAACCCGAGCGAGGCGTTGGGCTCTAACTGAACCCGAGCGATTGCACTGCAGGCTACGCATTACTGAACCCGAGCGATCGATCGATGGCTGGTAACTGAACCCGATCGAGCGATTCCTTCGCTACTGCTGCTAACTGAAGCCGATCGATGCTGCCTCTGGATGATTAGTGAGCGTTGCTCGGGGGGGGGGGGTTGGATGAACAGTTCCCGGTGGGGGTGGATGAACAGGACCCCGTCGCGCTGCCTCTGGATGAACAGTGAGCGTTGCTGGGCAGTTTGGATGAACAGTTCCTGGTGGGGGTGGATGAACAGGACCCCGATCGTTCGAGCCGGTTGGGTCTGGATGAACAGGACCCCATGGAGGGCAGGATGAACTGGGCCACCCCATAGAGGGCAGGATGAACAGTAGATGGTGGAGGGCTGGATGAACAGTAGCCCGTGGAGGGGTGGGTGAACAGGAGCCCGTGGAGAGGGCTGGTTGAACAGTAGCCGGTGGAGTAGCGTGCGGTGGAGGCTGGATGAACAGGAGCCCGTGGATGAACAGTCACAGGTGGAGGCTGGAGGAGGTCGACGGTGGATGAACAGTAGCCCGTTGAAGCTGGAGCGGGTCGACGGTGGAGATAAACAGTATCCCGTGGAGTCTCGTTTTGCGGTACACCACACCCCTCCCGATGAACAGGACCCCCGTTTCGACCTAGCGGTCTAACGCAAGTCCGTTTCCTCTGTTTTGCGGTACGCCACACCCCTCCCGATCAACAAGACCCCCGTTTCGACCGTAGGAGGTCCATTTCCTCCATTTTGCGGTACGCCAGACCCCTCCCGATGAACAGGATCCCGTTTCGAACGTGGCCGGTCGAACACAAGGCCGTTTCCTCCATTCTGCGGTACGCCAGGCCTCGTTTCCATCGGTTGTTCCGTCCAAGCCCTCCCGATGAACACGACGATGCATTCTGTTCCGACCCAGCCGGTTGGCTCCCCTTGAACATGACGACGATGCAGTTTCTCCGTTCCGACCCAGCCATGTACACGAGCCCTGGCCGTATGTATGCGCGAGTAGGCGTTCGAGACCCTGCCCGTATGTACGTACATGGCAGTATTTTCTTTCTTGCACACTCGTCGCCGTACATACGTGTACATGCTACGTGCGCGCCTCTACTACGACACGTGCACGCCTCTACATCGACCAGTATGTACGTACACGTTCGCGACCAGAATGACAACGCTACGTACGCTTCAACCAGGTGGGTCCCGACTGTCAGGCACTTCCTTGCGTGCGGAGATGTAGCTTGTGGATCCCAGCAGTCAGGGGGGCGAATCAGTTTTTTGCCCGGACGCACTTCCTCGCGTGCGAAGATGTAGCTGGTGGGTCCCAGCAGTTAGGGGGAAACGTTTTTTCGTGAAATACGGTGGCCCGTCCGGTGGGTCCCCGCTGGCAGGTGGAGGAATAATTATTTTGCGCGTAATAAGGATGCACTTCCTTGCTGCGTCCCTGGACCCAGCTGTCAGCCTCTCCACGTACAGTCCATGTCCGATGGAAGCCGTTCCTTGACCACGTTGACCACACCGCGCCAAGACCACCCGGGTGGTGGACGACGGCGAGGCCTAGGAAGGGGACGACGCGGGGCCGGGGAAGACGCGGCAGTCGAAGCCCGTGCGTAGAGGAGTACGAGGGTTCACTGGTTTGCTGCGGTGTGCGGCACGACCGGCGCTGCTTTGGGCTGCTGGAGCAACAAGACTAGAGGTTGAAGAAGCACTACAGCCGTTGGATGGACATCGTACGGTGACTGGAGCTAGAATCGTTCATATTGACTAAGTTGACAAATCACTCTATCCCCGTCAACTTAGTAGGCCCACAAGTCAGCCTCAAACCAAGGTGGGTCCCAACTAGCAGGGGGAGTATTCATTTTTTTGTGCGTAATAAGGAGGCACCTCCGGTGGGTCCGAGCTGACAGTCGGGGGAACGCTGTTTTGGGGAAATACGTTGGCCCGTCCGATGGGTCCCAGCAGTCAGGGGGGAATGTTTTTTTTGCCAAATACGGTGGACCGTCCGGTGGGTCCCTGCTGTCAGGTGGAGGAATAACTATTTTTCGCGTAATAAGGAGGCACTTCCTTGCGGCTGCCGTGGACCCAGCTGTGAGCCTCTCCACGTACAGTACTCTTCCGATGGAAGTCGTTCCTTGACCATATTGACCACGCCGCGCCGAGAGCACCAGGGCGGTGGACGACGGTGAGGCCTTGGAAGGGAACGACACGGAGGCAGGGAAGACTCGGCAGTTGTTTCCCACGCGGAGGGGAGTACGACTGTACGAGGGTTTACTGGGTCGTCTGCCGTCGCCGGAGAATAACAGCAGGTGTGGGTGAGTAGAGGAATGGCTGAGGGATTCCTGGACTAAGGGGTCCTCGGGCGTCGGACCTGTTACTCATTGGGCTGGACTGATGGGCTGTGAAGACACGAAGACCGAAGACTATACCCGTGCCCAGATTGGACTCTCCTTGGCGTGGAAGGCAAGCTGGGCGACCAATTATGAAGATTCCTTCTTACGTAACCGACCTTATGTAACCCTAGATCTCTCCGGTGTCTATATAAACCGGAGAGCATAGTCCGCATAGGACAGATTCATTACCATATACTCATAGGCGAGACCTCTAGGGTTCAGCCATTACGATCTCGTGGTAGATCAACTCTTGTAACACTCATATTCATCAAGATCAATCAAGCAGGAAGTAGGGTATTACCTCCATAGAGATGGCCCGAACCTGGGTAAACATCGTGTCCCCCGTCTGCTGTTATCATCGATCCTAGACGCACAGTTCGGGACCCCTTACCCGAGATCCGCCGGTTTTGACACCGACAATGGCTAGGCCAGCGATGGGAGTACGGTGGGGTGGTGAGGCCTGCGCGGCAGCACAGCCGGTTGCGGGAAGGAGGGAGCAGGCAGACCCGCCGGCACTTGTTTGAGCGGCTGGAGCAGGAAGAGCAAAGATTGAAGAAGCACGACGGCCGTTGGATGGACATCCAACAGTCACTGCTTGTGCATCAACCTTTTTTTAGGAAAGCCTCAAATCTATGGAAAACAGCATACAACCCATCTGCCATTATTTCTAATAATTTACAGCCCATTTACTAATTCTTAAGGTTTTTTTGGAGCCCATATTCTTTTTTAGCATTACGGCCCATATTGTGGCCACGGTTAAAAAACTATATGAAATTTTGCATATTTCGGTGCGGTCCGAACTGATTTTAATCCGGAAATTTTGAGTCACATTCAAACTGATTTTAAAAATAAATGTATGTCAATATAAAATCCAACAAACTGTCCACGCATAAAAATTAATGAAATTTAAAATCTCGAAATGAAAGAAAGAAATTTGAAACTAATTGCCGGTTTGATGTGTTTTAAAAATGTACAACCCATTTCTCATTACTGATAGGCCATTTTCTCGGCCAGCCGAATGAAGCTCTCCTCGTCTTGAAAGATTTGCAGCTCAACAGGCCTGACAAAGCTACTTACTTGGCAAATCACAAAAAGACTGGGCTGTGGCCGTGGACCCAGCTATCAGCCTCTCCACGTACAGTACTCTTCCGATAGAAGTCGGTCGTTGACCACATTGACCACGCCGCGCCGAGAGCACCAAGGCGGTGGACGACGGCGAGGCCTAGGAAGGGGACGACGCGGAGCTGGGGAGGACGCGGTAGTGGATGCCCAGGCGGAGAGGAGTACGAGGGTTCACTGATTCGGCTGGGGTGTGAGGCTGCCGTCGCGGCAGAATAACAGGGGGTGTGGGTGAGTAGAGAGATGGCCTAGCGAGCGGTGGGAGTAGTAGGGGGCGGTGAGGCCTCCGCGGCATCACAGCCGGCCACGGGAGGCAGGAGCACGCGACACGACCGGCGCTGGTTTGGTCGGCTGGAGCAAGAAGACCAGAGGTTGAAGAAGCACTACTACCGTTGGATGAACATCGTACGGTAACTGGAGCTAGAATCGTTCATATTGACTAAGTTGACAAAGCCCTCCGTCCCCGTCAACTTGGTAGGCCCACAAGTTAGCCTCCCACGATATTGGGTTCCAGCTGGCAGGGGGAGTATTCATTTTTTTGTGTGTAATAAGGAGGCACTTCCTTGCGTGCGAAGATAGCTGGTGGGTCCGACCTATCAGCGGGGGGCACGTTTTTTTCGTGAAATACAGAGACCCTTCCGGTGGGTCCCAGATGTCAGGTGGAGGAATCAAATACTTGAGAAGGTGTACAGAACAAGCTAGTGTACGAGTAAAGAGACGTTCCTGAGTTTTAGAAAAAACAGACGTGCTGGTGTAGGTGGTTCGAATCCAAACCTAGACTATGACTATATATGGTGTTATGCTACTCTGCAAGTAATGAAACTGACATATCCAATGTTCACTTCTCCTCATCTCTACTTACCCTGCCTAGCATCAGAAGCTCTGGCCGCAGCAACCATGTCCGCTGGCTGCTCGTCCACCTGCTCTTCAACAGGCAACAACCAAATATGTGCCAAGTCGCCACCCGTACCATCGCTTGTGGGTCTCATCACACCCCCGCCGGCACGCGCACCGCAGCCGGTTGCTCATCGCAACCCGCTGCCGTTGGTGTGGTGCCACTGCTGCAAATCACGCAGAGTCATCCGTCGCGTCTCAACCACAATCCTCAACCCTGGCCATGTCTTCTACAAATGCCCGAATCATGGGGTAATAATATGTTTAAGTGTTGTTCTGCTTCTTTCAGTTGCTGATTTTTTTAATAGTTTGGTTGATGATCTTCCAATTTGATTCATGCAAAAAAGGGAAGATTTGTGTGATTTGTATTTCCGGGAAGTTGCTGATGTGGGGGAGTGCAACTACGCTGATTATTTGGTTAGCCGAGGAATCCCAATACCAGCAGGTTGGGGTGTTGGACAAGTAACTGAAGGAATGGCAGAAGAGGAAGATGCAGAGCAGAAGCTTAAAGATGCAGTTCCTCTGATCATGGCCAAGCAACAGCTGCTGAACGCCCTTGACAGCAATGAGGAGATGAAAGAGCTTGTGAAGATAATGGGCAAAATCGATGTGCTTTGTAGGATGATTGTCTCTTTATTTGCATTGTATGTAGCACTCGTGATGTATTCAGTGGCTATGACATGAGCACTTTGCTAAAACTAGTAATGAATGAAACCTGTGTAGCAGGCTGGGCGTAGTGTTGTGAACATCTAATGATATCTATTAACGGAAATCAGGGGGTATCCCCTTTTGCTCATAAATAAATAAATAGCAGAGGCCCTTTTGGTAATAAATAAATAAATTAGCAGAGGACCTGTCGGGTCAGCTTTGTTCTCATTCGAAGATGTCAAGCAAATTGCAGTCCAACAGCAAACTATGTCATCAAATTCAAGTTTCACAGCCAAATATGAGTACAACTAAACAACAATGTCATCATGTTTTAGTCGTCATACAATCACCAAACACAAATCAACATACATAACAAGTGATGTTCTCACAGGAAAATAATAAACAACATGTTCATCAGGTTTCAGTTGTCATAGCAAACACAATTTCACATAGTAGATAAAAAATGTCTTTTCACAGGCAAATACGACAAAAGCAATGTAATCATCATCCGCAGCAGCAGCGTCAACATCTTCGCCATGTGTATCACTCTGAATCGTAATTCCCCATGGTGTCATCTTCTTCTTCGTCCTCAATGTCCTCGAACGTTGGCGTCTTCTTGATCAACTCTTGTATGTCCACAACACGACAGACAATCTTTTCGCCGGTGTCATTGACGTGATGGTTCTCAAAGATATTAGGAACATCTATGTTATCTTGTACATCAGGAGCAGTGTAAGCATCATCTTGTTGTAACTTCATTAGACGAATTCCTCTGCTCAAACCTTTGCACTACTCTCCAGTCATCGCTACGTGCAAATGTGTCTTCCAAGAAAAATATCTGTGTTGCTTGATTTGCCAAAATAAAAGGCTCGTTGGTCTGGTACAGCGCCTTGACATTGATGGATTTGAAATAATCATCAGCTCTGGGTTTTGCGATCCTGGAAAACAGGTTATACCAACGACAGCACAACAGAACCACACACCGATGATCCTCGAAACTGGAGATGTACTGCAACTGAACAATGTCTGTTATGTTAGCATACATTTCAGTTGTCTCTTTGTCATACGTATCCGTGCTCATGATGGCACTGTTTTGTGTCTTCCTGCCTTCGTCTCGTGCAAGGGTGTTGTAGCGCACATCTCCAACAACGCAAGATTCATACTGTCTTACCCGAGTCTCAGGACCCATTGCTACTGAGTAAAGGGCATCATCAACTGCCTGCCCATCCTCCCGCATCTTCTTAACCTATGATTAGAAAGGAGACAAGCTGATCATCTTATGTACTCAATATATTAAAAAAAACTGACAGTGCAATTCAAATGCTTACATGGCTCTTGAACCATTTCGCAAATCCTGCCATAACCAGTTTGTCAATGTTTATTGGATTTTGCGGCAGTAACTCCTTTTTGTAGATGCTGCACAACGTACTGATCACGTCAAACATCTAAATATATAAGAATGTGCTGCAAGTTTAGTAGATTATGATGTATAAGCTGCAGTACTTAGCACTTACATGATATAAGGTAGTATCTCAGGACAGTTATTCAACACATACAAAACCATTTTGTCCAAATCTTTAGGTTTGTCCTCTTGTCGACTCTTCCCTGTAACTCGAACAGAATAATCGAAAACATTGAGCACGAGATTGTCTTCATCCACGTCTTTGCTAAGCTAATCAGCTGTTTCAATGTATTTTGAGCAGAATGTCAATGCTTCTGTAGCAATGTAGGCCTCTGCAATGGAACCCTCGGGTCTAGCTCTGTTCCTAACATAGCCCTTGAAAGTGACTAGTTGCCTTTCAATAGGGTACATCCAGCCATACTGTACTGGACCTCCGAGTAGTGCCTCATCAGGTAGATGAACAGCCAAATGCACCATCACATCAAAGAAGGCTGGAGGATATATCTTCTCAAGGTTGCATAGGATAGTTGGTATCTTGTCTCTAAGATGCTCCAAAGCATCTATGCTGATATTTCTACTGCAGAGTTCCCTGAAGAATTGTCCCAACTCTGCAACTGCTCTATATAAGTCAGGGCGGCCCAATCCTCTAAGGATAACAGGTACAACCCTTTGAAGTAGGACGTGGCAGTCATGAGTTTCCAACCCTTGTACCTTGTCTCCATCTGCACTGACTCTCCTTTCAGGGTTGGAAGCAAATCCATGTGGGAATCTCACACGTGACAGGACCTTGCAGAATTCTTTTCTTTTTACCTTGTCCAAGACGTACACAGCTAGTGCCATATCCCGTGGTTTACCTTCATCTTGCACCTGAAAATCCTTTCTGATACCCAGGTGTGTCAAATCAATCCTAGATTTTAAGGTATCTTTCGTCTTGCCTTCAATATTAAGAAGTGTGCCGATAATGCTGTCACATATATTTTTCTCGATGAGCATCACATCAAGATTATGTCGCAGATCCAAATCATTCCAATACTCCAAGTCCCACAAAGTGGACCTGCGGGTAAACAATAATCTCTCTTCTGCCCTGCCACGCTTCCTTTTCCCGCTACCATTATCAGGATGGTTTCCTGGTGTAATATGCCTGACCTTCTCTAATTCCACTTGCAACTCATCGACGGTGAGCCTCTTTGGCGCATTACGGTTTTCATGCTTTGCATTGAACACATGTCTTCGGTATTTTCTAGGATGCCGCTTGTCCTTGGCAAGGAAACGGCGGTGTCCAATGTAACAGATCTTGCTAAGTATTGCGTATGACAGCGGATTCCTGTCACAGCGAACACATGCATTGTAACCATGTGTCGTTCGCCCTGACATAGTGCCCAAAGCCGGATAATCATGGATGCACCAAATTATAACAGCACGCAGAAAGAAATCAGCTGGTGGGCTGCTATATAGGTCTCGAGTGAGAACGCCCCTCCATAGTTGTTGAAGTTCCTCCACAAGAGGCTCCATCAACAAATCAAAATCCTTTCCAGGACTTTTTGGACCTGGGATGAGCAAGGCCATCATGTAGTTTGATTCTTTGGTGCAGACATTTGGAGGCATGTTGTAAGGGATAACAAGCACTGGCCACATGCTATATGTGGCGCTCTGGTGGCCAAATGGGTTTAATCCATCTGTAGCTAAGCCAAGTATAATGTTTCTCGGGTCAGCAGCAAACGTTTCGTGCTTCTGATTGAAGCTTTTCCACTCACTACCATGAGATGGATGGCTCATTACATTCTGATCTCTAAAATCCTGGTTCCTAGAATGCCACAGTACATCCTCTCTTGTTTCAGCATCATGAAACAACCTCTGCAATCTTGGTGTAATTGGAAAATGTCTCAGAACATTATGAGGAATCCTCTTCACAGCATCGCCATCTTTCCATCTTGATGATTTGCATTTCGGGCATTCACTTAAGTTGGCATAATCCTTCTGGAACAGAACAAAATTATTCTTACAAACATGGATCATATCATATCCAATTCCAACTTCACGAAGGAAATTCTTCATTTTACTGTAGGTGTGTGGCAGCTCAGACGCATCTAGGAAAGCTTTGCGGAAAGCAGCCAACATCGCATCGAATGATTTGTTGGTCATCCGCTCAGATGTCTTAACCTGAAGAAAGGTGATCATAGCTGAGAATACTGACAGCTTATTTCCTGGGGTGACAGCCACGTTGCATTGTTCCAACATGCGTGCCCTCCATTTTTCTTCTGCATGTGAAATTTCACGAAATGCACGAGCATTTTGTAGCATTGTTTGAATGTTGGTCAAACTCACTGGCTCCGCCACCACCTCCTCCTCCTCCCCTTCCACCTGAGCATCAGACAGATCAAGATGGTGATCTGCTGCTTCCACGTAGTCAATAACATTGACGTTCATAGCTTCACCATGATGAACCCACCTAGTATATGTGACCGACATCCCATACAAGTGTAGATGATTTTGCACAGTTGACTGGGGTCTTGTAACTAAATTCATACAACCGCTACACGGGAAGAGCACATCTGATTTCGGACCACCGTACTCAGCTCTGATAAAGTTCATGAAGTTTTCAACCCCCTCGACATATGTAGCGGAGAATCTTCGAGCAGAAGTTATCCAAGTCCTATGCATCTATTAGACATACAAATTAGTTCTTCTACTAGATATTACAGGAAAAACATATATGCTTTTTTATGAAGTCCTGAAGAAAATACCTAGGTCGATGTCTAAAGCTATGGCAAGATATTTGGACGAGCAGATCTAAGTAACGAAATATATGTAAAGCTAATTCAGCAAACATATTTGAGTGCTAAATTATGGCAGGCCGTTTCAGCAGTCAATGAGGCCGAGCACACAGCCATCGAACTATCGAAGGCCATCGCAGCAACAAAGATCGAGTATAAAATGGTGTAGAGCTATTTCACCTAACAGATTGGCTACTAGACCATGGCAATCTACGTCACAATAAATATATGGCAGGATATTTTAGCAACTAATCAGCCTTGGCATGCCATCTCAGCTAAGCAGATTGAGTGCAGAACAAGGCAAGGAAGCTTCTTAAGCAGAGCATATTGAGTTTAAACTACTTCGGCAAACAGTGAGATTAACAGCGTCTATCAGCTAACATTCAGCACTACATCGACATGCACGGGGCCTCAGTCTAGAATGCGCGTACCGTGGGAGAAGCTGACCGCCGTGCGTCTCCACACGAACGTCGCCAGCGGTGGCGGCGCTGACCGCCATGCACCTCCACAAGAACGTTGCCAGCGGTGGCGGCGCGGCTAGAGGACGGCAGTCTACAAGAGCGTACAGTGGGAGCGAGAGGATCGCCGTGCGTCCCCTCGACGAACCGCGGCGCCGACGTATCGGCGTGCCGGGGAGGGTGGCTTTGGCGGAGCGAATGGAGTGGAGGGGGATGGGGGGGAGGGGGTTTGGGGAATATTATTGGCTAGTTGGCTGAAGGGCGGTTGAATCTAGGATTTGGGGGGGATTTTTGGGGGGGGGGAGGATTTTCGCGCGGTGGGCGGGGGGAGTTTGGCGCATGGTCGGTTTCTCCAAGTGCAGTCCTGTGACGCCCCCGATTCAATCATACACTAATCATACAGGCAAACGTGTACGGTCAAGATCAGGGACTCACGGGAAGATATCACAACACAACTCTAAAATAAAATAAGTCATACAAGCATCATAATACAAGCCAGGGGCACTGAGGGCTCGAATACAAGTGCTCGATCATAGAAGAGTCACCGGAAACAACAATATCTGAGTACAGACATAAGTTAAACAAGTTGCCATAAGATGGCTAGCACAAACTGGGATACAGATCGAAGAGGCGCAGGCCTCCTACCTGGGATCCTCCTAAACTACTCTTGGTCGTCGTCAGCGGCCTGGAGGAAGCAGTAGGCACCTCCGGTGTAGTAGGAGTCGTCGTCGACGGTGGCGTCTGGCTCCTGGGCTCCAGCATATGGTTGCGACGACCAGGTAGAATGGAAAGGGGGAAAAGAGGGAGATAAGCAACCGTGAGTACTCATCCAAAGTACTCGCAAGCAAGGATCTACACTACATATGCAGGGGTATCTGTGTAAAGGGGCAATATCGGTGGACTGAACTGCAGAATGCCAGAATAAGAGGGGGATAGCTAGTCCTGTCGAAGACTACGCTTCTGGCAGCCTCCATCTCGCAGTATGGAGAAGATAGTAGATGGTAAGTTCACCAAGTATCATCGCATAGCATAATCCTACCCGGCGATCCTCCCCTTGTCGCCCTGTGTGAGAGCGATCACCGGGTTATATCTGGCACTTGGAAGGGTGTGTTTTATTAAGTATCCAGTTCTAGTTGTCATAAGGTCAAGGTACAACTCCGGGTCGTCCTGTTACCGAGGATCACGACTATTCGAATAGATAAACTTCCCTGCAGGGGTGCACCACATTACCCAACAAGCTCGATCCCATTTGGCCAGACACACTTTCCTGGGTCATGCCCGGCCTCGGGAGATCAACACGTCGCAGCCCTACCTAGGCACAATAGAGGGGTCGGCACACCGATCTAAATCCTATGTGCGCAGGGTCTGGGCCCATCGCCCATTGCACAACAACACGTTGCGTACGCGGCCGGTAAGCAGACCTAGCCTCCCTAATACAAGAGCAGTCGTTCCAATCCAATCCGGTGCGCGCCGCTCAATCACTGACGTCAAGAAGGCTTCGGCTGATACCACGACGTCGAGTGCCCATAACTGTTCCCGCGTAGTTGGTTAGTGCGTATAGGCTAGTGGCCAGACTCTGATCAAATACCAACATCTCGTTAAGCGTGTTAATTGAAGTATCCGCGAACGCCGACCAGGGCCAGGCCCACCTCTCTCCTAGGTGGTCTCAACCGGCCCTGTCGCTCCGCCACAAAGTAACAATTGGGGGCCGTCGGTAACCCAGGCCCACCTCTACCGGGATGGAGCCACCTGTCCCTTCAGCCCCCATCTGCGAACAGTATCATAAGTAATGTAACAGTATAAAGTATATAGCATATGCCCGTGATCACCTCCCGAAGTGATCACGGCCCAGTAGTATAGCATGGCAAACGGACAAGAGGGTAGGGCCACTGATGGAATACTAGCATCCTATACTAAGCATTTAGGATTGCAGGTAAGGGTAACAACTGTAGCAACAATTACAGGATATGCAGCAGAATAGGAGTAACCGAAAGCAGTAACATGCTACACTACTCTAATGCAAGCAGTAGAGAGAAGGAATAGGCGATATCTGGTGATCAAGGGCGGGCTTGCCTAGAAGCTCAGCCGAGAAGGAGGGGTCGTCGGTGAAGTAGTCGTACTCAATCGCATCAACACCGGTCTCGGGGACTACCGGAGAAGAAGAGGGCGGAAGAAATAGTAAATACGGAGCAAACAAAGCATCACAGAATATAACAAGGCAATACGCAGTGCCAGGGGTGATCTAACGCAAGGATAGGTGGTACCGGTGAAGGAGGAAAACATCCGAGAAAGTATTCCCGGTGTTTCATGTTTTCGAACAGACGAATCGGAGGGATAAAGTTGCGTGTTCACTATGCTAGGGATGTGTGGCAGACGAACGGACTGCGTATTCGGATTCGTCTCGTCGTTCTGAGCAACTTTCGTGTACAAAGTATTTTCATCTGAGCTACGGTTTATTTTATATTTAATTTCAATGTTTTACTTGATTTTCCAATATTATTATTATTATTTTTAATTAAACCGAATTGACCAAGTCAGTTTGACTGTTCGAAGTGAACAGTACAGTGGGTCCCGCTTGCCATTGACTTAGATATATTTTTGTTCAACTTAGTATTTAGTTTAACAGCGGGTCCACATGTCATATGCTAGCTATTATCCTAACTATTAATTAGACTAAGCTAGCACTTAATTATGGGCTTAATTATCCCTAAGCTAGCCAGCTACACACACAGCTGCTCACACACTCACCCACACACACATGCAGTACGCACACACGCTGCACACACTCACACACAGCTCGGCCATGGCCGGCCGTAGCAGCGGCGGCAGCGTGCGGCGGCATCGACGAACAGTAGCGGTTTGCAGGAAAGCGCAGCAGCACCTAGCGACAGCAGCAACTAAGCAGCACAAGCAGCTTAGCAGGAGCAGAGCAGCAGCAATAAGTAGAGCAGCAGCAGTTCGCAAGGAGGAGCAGCAGATATGCGGGCGCGCGTGCACGCGCGAGGCGCGGCCAGAGGACGGCCAGCGCGCGGCCGGTCGCGGCCATGGGGCGGTGCGGGGCGCACATGGGGCGGCCGTGGTGC
The DNA here is from genome assembly GCF_002575655.3 of Aegilops tauschii subsp. strangulata. Taxonomy (NCBI): domain Eukaryota; kingdom Viridiplantae; phylum Streptophyta; class Magnoliopsida; order Poales; family Poaceae; genus Aegilops; species Aegilops tauschii. The sequence goes on from NC_053037.3 coordinate 80,423,019, forward strand.
GAGGTGTAGGCGCCGCAGGGCACAACGTGACCGCGGCCAACGGCCGGAGCCTGGGGCGGCTTGGGGCGGCGACAAACAGCGTCGGGGAGAGGAGCAAAAAGGGGGAACCGGCGGAGGCTCACCCCGGGGAGGCCGTGGACGAGCTCGGCGAGGCCGGGAGGCGCCGACGGTGGAGATCGACGGCGATGACCGCGGCGGCCGTGTAGTGGAGGAAGTGGCGATGACGAGCCTAAGTGGCGGTCCTGCTCGATTTGAGGCGCGTAGGTGAATGTGACGAGGTTGGGGAGGCTCCTGGCCACCTTGTAGCCGCTCGAGGAAGCCTCGGAGAACGGCAACGACGACGCGGCGGCAACGGGGGTCTCGGGCGGCTACTGTAGAGGAGCAGAGCGAGGTGAGGAGGAGAGATGTGAGGTCCAGAGGGGGGGTTGGGCTCGATCTAGGGTTCGTGGGCGACGTAGTTATAGGCCCTGGGAGGCGACGTGGAGGGCATCCACGGCCATGGCCATCGTGGATGTGTGCCACGCACACCCTCTGTTCCTGTAGCGGGAGGTAGGGGAAGGTTTTGGTGGGCTGGGCCGTGTGGCCACTTCGTTTAGGTCCATTTCGCTTTTACCCTTTTCTTTGTATTTTCAGATCCTATTTTGTATTAGGTTGTGCCATCAAATGATTTTTGTTATATATGAAATTTGCCATACAATTACTACGTAATATTTGTGAAAGCCACAAAAAGTTTGGAGCTTAACTAAACTCATTTGAATTTTGCTTAAATACAAATGGATTAGAAAGGCGGTTTTAGGCACTATTTTAACTAAGCTAGGGGCAATTTAATATTCTAGATAATATTGGATTATTTATGAAAATTAGTTAGTGAATTATTGCCACCCAGCAAACATTTTTGTTTTACCGTTTGCAGAAATAATAATTTGACTTTCTTTTAAATTTGAATTTGAATTCGGTTTGGATCAAAGTGAGGTTTAGAAATTTAATTGGGATGACATGGCACCATTAGTGTGTGGTTACTGTAGCTTAAGTACCCAGGCATTACAAGTCCCACGTGTCAGTGAAGAGGCAAGCCGAAGCACGTTCCGTTTGTGTGAGCCGTGTGCAGGACCGAACGTGTGTAGGGTGCAATGCGACCGCGACAGGGGTGCTGTGAGTGTACCGCCTTTTTTCCTTTTAAACTAGGTGCTTCGCCCCCTAAAAAAACTTGTTGCTTCGCACGATCAATCGATACTACTACTAGTAATCCGGTAATCCCAACTAAAACGGCGCGGCCGGGTCTTTTCCCGCGCGATATGCTGGGAGGTTGGCTTAGTTGGGTTTTTAGGACCAGTAATGCTACACCTACGTAGTCCCAGTTACGTAATTAACATAATGTGAAACGTGTGAGCTGTTGATTGTAGATTGGGGGGAGGGAGGGGCCCACCACCATGAAAATCAAGGGAGGAGAGAGAGAGGCAATTTATGTTAACCCTTTCGTAGGTTCCCGTAGATGTAGAAAAATGTGAAATGCGTGAATGTGCATTTGTTGATAAGGCCTTCCCTCGTTCATCCTTTTCTCCCACAAGATTTTGATCTTCCGTGCAACGCACGGGCATCTTGCTAGTGCTCCCACAAGATTTTGATCTTCCTGTGCGCGATGATCCTGGATGATCGTCGTGATGCTGCCGCACGAGTGTTAGCTCTCCGCGGTGGCGGCGATCATGTGGATTAGGCGCGGCATCGGGGTTGACTGCTGTCGGTGTGCTGGGGCAGCTCGCGCTCGAATGAACACTCACAAACCACTCTTGCTGAGATTGTGGCGTCCTCGAGGGTGGTTAGGTAGGCGCAAAATGTGCTCGAGGATTTGTAATAGTGCTCTAGGTCGAGTGGTGGCTGCTGAGAGTTTGCTGTAATGATGTAGCGCGAATAAAAAAATTCTATGTCGTGAAAATATATACGCAGCAGTGACTCGGGGAAGGAAAACTCCTCGAAAACATTTTGCGAGAGAAAAAGAAAATAATTAAAACAAAACTAACAGCAGTAAAACTGCTCACATACAGGAACCAAAGAAAATCGGACCTGTCGCACAAAATTTTTACGAACATGCTGCAACACATAAATACAGGTACTGGGACAATAAATACATTGGAGGCGTTTACAAAGTAAACGGTAAAAAGACAGGGTCCTGAGAAAACGCCTCTGGCACTGGGGCACACTCCTCTTCTATCGGGGGAAGCGGGTTGACCAGCCGATGAATGCGCCCTTCTTGGTCAGGCCTCAGTGGTCTGCCAATAGCGATCCGAGGATTTAAATCAGCGAGGCTCTGGAGATAACCCATTACCCGCTGAGTTAAACGCTCCTGGGTGATAACGTACTGGGCAAGGTTGGCCAGTACTGGATCTCTCTCAATGCGCCCACCGGGAAAAGATGCAACTTCTCTGGGTGCTGCACGACTCGGAAAATAATAGTATCCTCGCTCGCTGGCATAGGGTACTGCGAATCGAAGACGAGTGAGCGCCTCGTACGCAGCAGCTTCTATAGCCATATGCGGAGTCGGCATGGATTTCCCCACGAAGGAGACTTCCGTTGGGTCTTGGCTTGGGTACGCGGGAGGGATGTGCACCACTGCCCAATATTTCGAGGTGGATGGAGTGATCCTTCATTTGAGCAACTCGTACTGGGGTGGACGGGTTGCGTCTGGGGTTCTCAGATAAATACTGGGGGTCGACATGGCAAGAAATGGCTGTGGGTGCTGCGCACAAGGTGAGGGGTGCTCGGCAAGGTCACGAAGTGGCCTTTATATAGCACCGGGGCTGGGATTAATCACTGGAGGAAAGGTGACTGGATGCCGATCCTGTACTCGGGTCAAGGCCACAGATATACATATCACATAAAAGTGACGCATTACTGTGGGTGCCGACGGGGTTGGTCTAGGCAGCTGCGCCCGAAAAAAAATGCAACTGTACGGTAACGTACACAAGCATAGCTACTACTCCAACAATAAGGGCGCTCAAACAGACATTATGTAATAAAAGCGATACAAGACCACATCATTACAAAGCGTAGGAAAACTAAGGCTCGATACAACTCGAGCGACTTAGTCTACTACGTTAATGTCTAAGTGGGCTGGCCTTGCGGACGCCGATGCTTCTCCACGGTTCTCGCCGTCGGGATTTGCTGGCTGATGCTGAGGGGCTGCAGGGTCGGGGAAATGGTGATGACGATCGCGGGGGTTGTTGGCCACAATCCTGTTGGAATGGGTTCCCAAAAGGCGACGAAGCGCTTCTGGGGTCACCAAAGTGCTCTGGTTGAGGGCTGGCGCAGACCTCAAGGGATCGATCGGGTGTCCGAACACCATGACTGGGTTGTCGGTGTCGGGCTCCGCTTCTCTCCTCGCCGGCGCTCGGCGAACCAGTTCTCCACGAGCTGCGATCAGATCAAGAGTGACCTGATCGAATAGTTGCTCTAGTGCGCTTACATAGCGCACCAGATGTAACAGCGCAGGATCTGTCTCGTGGTCTCCGTTGGCAACCTGGGGCGGCCTACCATACCCGTCACGATTGGGGTAGTAGTAGAACGAGCGACAGTTAACTCTGGGCGACAAGTGCCGGAGTTGAACTATAGCTTCTCGGGCTACCAGTTGGATGGCTTGTGGCTCAAAGGAAGTTGTCCTTCCAGTGAACCTGTAGGGGCGTTCTGGCGACAGACCCCTACCGTAGATGTGCACAGTGGCCCAGTACTGACGGCTCTCACCGTACATGGGTCCCTGGTACACAACATACTCAGGAGGCTCTTCTAACGCATAGGCACGGCGGGTGAGGTTTGCGAGTACGGTCACAAAACCTCCAAGGTTGGTTGCTGTGGTCTCGTTGTGAACAATGGGGCCAGGCATCGTGGCTTGGTTTGGGGAAAGAGGCTGGGCTGTGATGTGTTTGAGGCTAGCGTGCCCCTTTTTTATAGGTAAAGGGGACGGAGTCTTCCTCCGCACGCTTGTGATAGAGACGGGTTGGGTTTCGGTCACTGGCGCGTGATCGACGGGCTAGGCTGATAGGTTGGGCACCGTCCGCCGAAAGGGCGTCGGGTCACTGTGGAGCTATCTTACGCGGGAAGCTTGACCGGGGTTAGGCTAAGGTCTGGTGGTTTGGCTTAACCTAGGTTTATTGACCTGGCTAAGATAGGATTAGCCAATGGTCAGCCTGGCTCTGATACCAAGTCTGTCACGACCGGATTTTTGAGATAATGATTTCCTAGAAAACGGCCTTGTGCCCATCAGCCCCAGGATTACTGTTAGCTGATGAGGCACCAACTTGATACAAGAATTCCAAGCGAGGTACAAAAAAATATGTAGTACAAGACCATTTAGGCCCAGGAGTACAACACTTGGTTTCTAGTGGTTGAGGGCGGAAGCGGTTGGGTACATCTGCGTCTATGGGACTCCATTTCCCACAAGAACAGCTGACCAGGATAACTCCTATCTTCGCGAGGCTGCAAATGTCAACACGTAGGTTCCGAGGTTGACACCGCGATGCTTATCTCCAAGCGAGGAATCTGGCCAAGACAATAGCCAGGGACAAGCCAGTGAGTACGTTTGAATGTACTCGCAAACATTAAGAACACAGGTATAATATATCAAACATGCTCCGGATTATTATGCGATCGCACGTCCGTCACGAAATATACGAAAAACCAAGATGCACACATGTGGTTATAAATAATCCAAAGTAAAGTACTGGGTGCCAAACGAGGGTCTGAAAGACTCCTCGAGTGGAAACTGCAAGAATAGTAATACTGGTGTCAAACGAGGGTCTGAATGACACCTCGAGAGGAAACTGCAAGAATAATAATACTGGTGCCAAACGAGGGTCTGAATGACTCCACGAGAGGAAACTGCAAGAAGAATAATGCCGCAGTCGGGCGTCGGGGCGACACCACATAAAGGGCTTATAACAGGTAAATGAACAACAAGCATGCCGCAGTCGGGCGTCTGAGCAACACGACAGAAAGGGCTTATAAGAGAATCATCACAGTGAATATCCAGGAGGTAGAACCATCCCAGGGATATTCAAAAAAAATACATAATGTAAATAGTTAGTCCAAAATAATGAAGATCACAATCCATATGTGCCACAACCATAAACAATATTTAGTACAGTCGCTTCTCCATCCGAAAACCGATAATATGGTCTAGTCGAAACGTATCTCCATCCGAATACCGTTACTGAGCTCTAGGTAATTCGTTCTCCATCCGAAAACGGTCATTGAGCTCTAGCTAATTTGTTCTCCATCCGAATACCGTTACTAGGTTCAACTCAGACTGTGGTCTTTACTCAAGAACATGACTATCCAACAGGATATATCCTCTGCAGAGGGAGTACCATTTTCCCACGAGTAACGGGTTTACTTAGTCCCTCGGGACTAATTCCGTCTACGGTCTTTTAATTGAAAACATGCCTGACCTGCACACACCAGCTTAACTCACCAGTGTCTGGAATCACCCACGACACCTGCCAAGCAAAACTCTAAGTGGGGAGGCTACAACCTCGACGTAGCATGGGATCAAATTTCTATTCACGCGCTCTAAGGGGGTGCCCCCCCTCTCGGTCCCAACCGGAAACACCCATGCCCCCTGACCAAGTGGCATGCCTACCGGAGGCCTCTGGTATCTTCCACTATGGCCCCTCTGTACGGTGTGTGCTTTGGTAGGGGTTGACAACTTACTGAACCATACCCTATCCCCTGCAGGGACAAGTGGTGGTACCAACAAATAAGGAAGCTATTGATGAAGACTCGATCTACAACCGACTCAGGTGGTCCAAGAATCCTCCAACAATGTTACCACTAGTGAATATAAATCACCACTCCTCGAGCCTCACCATGCCATACCGGGCATACTCGTCTCGACGAGGGGCTAGGGACAAGCTCGTGTCTACCCAAGACCACGACTTTCCCGGCTTCCTACCGGTATGCATGAGAAGCTCACGAGGATGATCCAAATCGTTAGTGTATCCATTGCTGACCACAAAACAACTGCAAAGTGCACTGATGCACGAGACTATATCGATACATAAAGCTATCACATACTCCAAGTCAAAAGGTGTTGGGATCATATCAAAACACCACAACAAAATATTATGCCAGAGTTCAGAAATGCTTGCCTTCAAGAGTATGCAAAGGATGCATTTTTTTGGAAGCTTTCCCTTTTTCTCCAAAATCCTATTTTGCAAAATATACAAATAACAAATACTTCAAACACAGTACCAAAAGTTGTCTCAAATATTTTTGAAATAAATCTTAAAATAAACTAGATGATATTTGAGAGAGGTAGGAAAAAGAATCAACTCTTTTGGAGTTTTATTTTAAAAGTTATAGCCAGTCAAAGTTTGGTCAAACCTCTGTTTTTAAATAAAACCAGAAAAGAAAACGATTCAGAAGGAATACGCTTTCGCAGTAGAGGAGACGCACTCGGGAGTTATGCGCCTTCACTTAAGCAGAGAGAGGGCGGCCGCGCGGGTCACTGACAGTGGGTCCAGGGGGCCCACTGGTCAGGTTTGACCGTTCTTCCCTCCTTCTCCTCTCTTCTACCCGACGGGAGCGGGGCTCCGGCGATCGCCGTCGACGAACGGCAGCGCCTCACGGGCATCCAAGGGCAGGGATGGAACGGTCAGACCGAGGCGGTCCTCTGGGTGGTTGTTGGGTCGTCGGAGGTGGAAGGAGTCGCCGGCGGCGAGCTCCGCGGCGGAGAGGGCTACGGTGGCGAAGTGACTTTTGTGCTCCGGTGGCCTCCGATCGAAGTTGGGTAGCTGGGCAGCTCCGCAAGAACTATGGGAAGCTACTGGTGGCGTTGGTTGGGCGAAAGGGTGGCCAGCTGCGACGAATCGCGCCGGAGCTTAGCGGCGGCCGAAACGGCCGGAGTTGAGGACGATGGCCACTACGGGTCGATCCACTGCTTGGGAAGCTCTACGGGGAGAGTCTGATGTCGCCTGAAGCCTTGAACGAGCTTGGGGACCCTTTAAATAGGCGCTCGAGGTTGGCTCCCGCGGTGGCCGAGGATAAGATCGCCGGCGACCACTTTTCTGTAGTTGCAGGGCATCGTGGTGGCGACGAAAGCGTTCCGACGAGCATGAGGATAAGCACGAGCTATTCCCAGGGGCAGCTGGCGCGCTGGCGTGGTTTGGGCGGTGCCGAACATGGCAGAGGCCACTGCCGACGCCGGCGTGCCGCCAAGGGCGCGGCCAGCGGCGCAGCAGGGCGCCAGAGATGCCGTGGAGCAGGGAGCGGGCTAGTGCGCGGTTCAGCGATGCAGTAGGGGTCAGGGACGGGTCGCGTCGAGTGCGGCAGTGCGGCGTGTCGGCTCAGTGTGCGCGCGTGCAAAACGTGCGCTCTGGGCGCGCCCAGAGCACGCACGGCACCTGCTCGACGAAACGCCAGTGCGATCTAGAGCGCGAGGGTGGAGCTGGCAAAGAACAGAACAATGGTAGGGGTGGCTAGGAGCTTAGTGGACAAGGTTGTTGGGTCGGTGGAACAAAATCACAGTGCAAAGTAGAAAACATGCCTCAAGCTGACTGTGCACACCAAGTGTTCGACATAATGCCAAGTGCACTTAGACAACTCTTGGAGTGGCCAAAATCTCCAGATCAGGGTCTCTTTAGATGCAGGAGATGGTGGTAAGATTAGTTTGGCAAAAATAGAAAGGTGATAGTGCAAGAATTTGAGAAAAGCAGTTTTGGGCAGAAACTAAAGGCTGACATTGCATGCACCAAAAATATGCCAATGGGTCCAATCTCCTGGACTTAAGGGTTTTGAAGGGAGGGCTACAAGTAGGAAAAAGCTCAGGGTTACTAGAGCAAGGAAAAAAATAGGTTGCAGTACAAATCACCAAGTTGGACCAGAAAGCAAAAGAGGTTCATCCACTCAAATTTTCCAAGGAACAACACTGGGTTTTTGCTTGAAGATGAATTGTATGCATCCACTGACATCTCCAAACACATGGAAGAATTTTTAAACAAATATTCAAATGGGTTGTAGTGCAAAAGTGCCCACTGGACAAGATTGGAAAAGTTGGTGTAGAGCTCAAAATCTCCAATTGCCAGAAGCTATTTTCGCATAAAAGTGATGTGGAACCATCACATGACATCCCGAAATTTTGGTGGAAATTTTAAATGCATTTGTCCAAAGGTTGTAGTGCAAAATAGGCTCCAAATGCAAAAGAAATCATTTTAAAGGAATAAAGCTTTGAGAAAATAAATCTTGCAACATTTGAATCCACTGATAAATAATTGTTTTATCATAGAGAGTAAACAAGTCCAACATACCTTTGAAGGTTTCTCCCACTAGAGGCAAAAATCCAAAATCACAAAAGGTAAAACTTGACAAATGGAAAAGTTTTATTTCCTGGCAACATTTTAATAAATAAAACAAGGCCAAAATTTTGGGTGTTACATTCTTGCTTTTCTTTTGGACTCAAGACAAAATACTTTTCACTTGGAAAAATGCCTTTTGAAAATCTCTTTCAAATTTGCACTATGGCTTTTGGAATAATCCTTTACCACTTTCAACAATTCCATCTTGCCATGGCCTTAGTGCAAATCCATTCCCCTAACCCTCCCCTCATCTTTGGATCATGTTTGGCATCTAATCCAGCAAGATCAACCTCCCCTATGTTTATTTTCCATTTAAATCTCATTCAAATAAATTTCTGTCTTCTATTCTAGCCATTGGTGATTTACAAAGGAACTCCATTTTCTGTCTTGATTTTTGCCCCCAAACCTTTTTCCCCTCCTAGTCCTTAGAACCCTCAACCAAGATCCAGGAAGATCCACTGGTCTTCAGTTCAAAATTTTCAAACTACACTTGCTGCAAGTTTGGACCAGATTTGTCAAAGTTGGTGAAATTCATTCAAATCCTTTTCCAAAAATTCCAAGTAAAATCAGGCAGCCTCTGGGTGCATTGAGTGGTCACCTCACCAAGTACCAGCTCCAGAATTTTTTTTTCTCATAGCCAAATCATTCTGTCGAGCACCTGCAGTGCATTGTCAAATTCAGGTTCAGAAAAATTCAGAGAACAGTTCAGTGGCTTACTGTCGTTTTCTTCAGAGATGGTTGTCGATCTCGCCAGTGCCACTGTGTCGCCTTGCTCCCTGTCCCCTCCCCCTTGTTGCTGCACCGCACGAGCGTCTGGCACCTTGCGGACGTCGACGACGAGCAGCAGAAGGTGCGCCGCCCCGTGACCGACGCCAGCGGTGGCTTTGTGGCCGCCAGCGGGAGGCACGGCGCAGACGGCGCCACCCAACGCCGCCCAAGCCACCGGAGCTCGCCGCGTGGCCTTCCACTCCCCCGAACGTGCTGCCACTCTCGTCGTGAACCGCAGGGCGCGGAGCGCGCTCTCTGCCGCCGTCGAGCCCGTGCGGCCATCTCACCGTGGACCGACGCCATTACGCCAAGACCAACTCCGTTTAGCAGTGGAATGACACCAGTAACTTCCACTGATGCTGCCTGGCCACTCAAACCTCCTGCCAATCCACTGCATCGCCGTAATCGCTCGCCGGAGATTCTCCGTTCACGGCCACCCCGTCGATCCGCCTATGAATAGAGGCCCCGAGCTTCAACTCGAGCACACACCATCCCTGCACTCCACCTAGAGCATGCCTAGCCACTGGAAGAGCCCCGAGGAGGTCTCCTTCCTCGACTCCGGCCGCCGCGACCCGCCACGGGATCCAGCTCGATTCGCCCTCGTGTGTGCACCTCCGCCTCCCATCTCTTGCCAGTAGCTTCACTATGCATCCCTCCTTCTGACCCGCGCTTCAATTCGAAGTTTGCAGCCCTCCACCGGAGTTCCCCACCATCACCCGAACTGCCGTCCGCCGGAGATAGTGTCGCCGTCGACGTGGTGCTCCCCGTTGGTCGATTCCACCACCCACTGACGCGGAAGAACACGCTGAAGCTCTTGGTACCCTCCGATCCTCCTGACTCGCCGTGGTTCGACGCCGGCGTCGACCGCAGTCTTCGGGCGCCGGCGAGCTTTTAAAACCTGACATGTGGACCACGCATGTAAGCCTCTGTTCTATTCTTTCGCGAACCGTTTTCTATTGGCGCCCTCGGGCAAAATACGTTTTCTTCCTTTAGCTAGCGCATTTCTTTCCGAAGCGTTTTCTGGTTTCTCAGTTTAAACCCTGGAACTTTTCTGTTTCATTACAGATAAGTCCCTGGACAGAAACCTTTATAACTTTTAAATGAAAAGGGATTTTTGAGTGATTCTTTTTCTGACAGTCTTAAATTTTTGTCTAGTTTTTATGAGATTTATTTGGAAAAACTTTGGAGAAGTTTCTGTGCACGTTTTGGTTTTCACGTTAGTACCCGTTTTCGTGATTGCCGTAGGTTCTGGAAGAGGTGACGGAGCCACGAACTTCGCCGAGCTAGACTCCAACTTCTCCGAACTAGGCAAGCATGTTTGAACATTTGATATGATAAGTGTTTTGCATGTTTGCTTGAAAGTTTGTGCGTGGCATATGAGTGTCGGTAAATACCTCGTTGCTTGTAAGGCAACTAACCGCATGTTCCAAAGTTGCGATGATCTCTGATGAGAGATGGCCTAATCATGTGGTGACATGAAGGGCAGCAAGGTGGTACTGTTGTAGCATACCAGCCTTGCGTCATCCGACTTTCTCCGACGTTAACGTGGACGGAGTCACGTTATCGTTCTTTCCCCCTTCCGTGCTACCACATGTTTCATTTGCCAGGATGCGGTTTAGTAAGTTGGTAACCTCTTTCCGTGTACACACCAAACAGAGAGGCCGGGATGATGGTACCTTGGCCCAGGATTAAAGCCAGTCATCCGGTCAGGGGGCATGGGTGTTTCCGGTTGGGACCGAGAGGGGGGCACCCCCTTAGAGCGCGCGTATAGAAATTTGATCCCATGCTACGTGAGGTTGTAGCCTCCCCGTCTCAAGGTTTTTCTTGAACGTTGCTGAGGGTGATCCCTGGCTTCGGAATGTTGAATTGGGTGTGTACTGGTTAGACGTGTTTCTTCCAAAACACCGTAAACGGAACTAGTCCCTGTGACTACTGAAATCCGTTGGCTGTGGTGAAGTACAAACTCTGCAGAGTCAAATTCTTCCAAGTCATCGTATCCATGATCACGTAGTGAAATCAGTATACCCATATCTATCCGCGTGAAAAACTTGTCCCTGGTGAACAAGCTCAAGTGGTAAATCCGGTTAAATTATTATTCCTGTGGATGGACTAACTTTATATTTGTCTTGTACTTGTGATAATTTATGTTCCCGAACTATTGTATTATTGAGCTACAATATAAGCCCTTTATGTGATGTCGCTCAGACGTCCGACTGTGGCATTATTATTATTCTTGCAGTTTCCTCTCGAGGAGTCATTCAGACAGTCGTTTGGCACCAGTATTACTATTCTTGCATTTTCCTCTCGAGGAGTCATTCAGACCCTCGTTTGGCACCAGTATTACTATTCTTGCATTTTCCTCTCGAGGAGTCATTCAGACCCTCGTTTGGCACCAGTATTACTATTCTTGCATTTTCCTCTCGAGGAGTCATTCAGACCCTCGTTTGGCACCAGTATTACTATTCTTGCATTTTCCGCTCGAGGAGTCATTCAGACCCTCGTTTGGCACCCAGTATTACTATTCTTGCAGTTTCCGCTCGAGGAGTCATTCAGACCCTCGCTTGGCACCCAGTATTTATTATCTCTATGTTTGATCGCACTGGTTAAATTGTTCTCATGCTTCATGTTTGCATTTGTTATATCTTTTGTCCGAGCTGTCTTGCGAGTACTTTCATAGTACTCACCTGGCTTGTTGATTTGGCCAGATGTTGACGAAGGCGATCTCTTGGATGAAGAGTTTGATAGCGCGTCCGACGCCTGAGGAGTCCCAGTCAGTCCTGCGCGATCCCGGATATTGGTCACTTGTATTATATACGCTTCCGCCACCCGCAATAAGTCTCCTCGAGCCTCACTCCGACGCTCGAAGAGCTGTAGTCTTCAGGAGTCATATCACACGCTTCGCAGTGATATTTCCACCACCGTTATTATCGTGAGTTAGTAGTTATGCCACCGTATCCGCCGTCTTGTGTTATCGGTGTGCTTGTAATAAATTGTTGGGCAGTTTCCGCTCAACTTTGTATTATATTCAGTACTCCTGGTATTTTTCTTTTGTGACCATGATATTGTCTACCAGTGAGAAGGAATTCTTCCTTACTGGTTCGTAAAAGGGATTGGTCTCTCAATAATTATTTTATTGAAAAACCGGTCGTGACATGATGTGTGCGCATGCACGTGTAGGTTGAGCACTTGAGCGTGAGAGTGTGTGTTGGTCGTGTGGTGTACTGGTGTGTGCATGCATGCGTGCGTGTGTGCGTGTGAGTGTTGCGTGTGTGCGTGGCTGCGTGTGTACGTGTGAGTGTTGTGTGCGTGCGTGGGTGCATGTGTTCGTGTGAGTGTTGCATGCATGCAGTTCGTGTGCATGCGTGCGTGTGTGTATAATCACCACACCAGCTACTGTGTGTTAAAAAAGACGGCTCAGCATACCAATACAAGGCCACCTTGTTCGCTGTGCCCGCGGTCATGACTTCGAACCACCGTCCAATATTTTTTTGTCGTTTGTTTTCATTCTTACTAGCAAGATACCCGTGCGTTGCACGTAACATCAAGATGCATTTGTATGACTAGTTTGGCTTGTGAGAGAAAAGTATGAATGAGGGAAGGCCTTATTTGCAAACGTGGAGAGGTGTGTGGGTACATCTTAGGCAAAATTGTCATAGTTTCTTTCCTATGCGTCAGTATAAATCAGACGGCCTATATTGCAGGATGGCAGGTGTTGGGGAACGTAGTAATTTCAAAAAAATTCCTACGCACACGCAAGATCATGGTGATGCGTAGCAACGTGAGGGGAGAGTGTGTCCACATACCCTCGTAGACCGAAATCGGAAGCGTTAGCACAACACGGTTGATGTAGTCGTACGTCTTCACGATCTGACCGAGCAAGTACCGAACGCACGGCACCTCCGAGTTCAGCACACGTTCAACTCGATGACGTCCCTCGAACTCCGATCCAGCCGAGCTTTGAGGGAAAGTTCCGTCAGCACGACGGCGTGGTGACAATGATGATGTTCTACCGACGCAGGGCTTCGCCTAAGCACCGCTACGATATTATCGAGGTGGATTATGGTGGAGGGGAGCACCGCATAGGGCTAAGAGATCAAGAGATCTATTGTGGTGTCTATGGGGTCCCCCCTCCTCCGCATATAAAGGAGGGGAGGAGAGGGCCGGCCAGGAGGAGGAGGCGCGCCCAAGGGGGGGAGTCCTACTCCCACCGGGAGTAGGACTCCTCCTTTTCCTATTTGGAGAGGGAGAGGGAAGGAAGAGGAAGGATGGAGGACGGAAAGGGGGGCCGGCCCCCCTCCCAATTCGGATTGGGTTTGGGGGGGGCCTCCCTTGCTCCTTTCCCCTCCTTTCCACTAAAGCCCATTAAGGCCCGTATACCTCCCAGGGGGTTCCGATAACCTGCCGGTGCTCCGGTATTATCCCGATCTCACCCGGAACCATTCCGGTGTCCAAATATAGTCGTCCAATATATCGATCTTTACGTCTCGACCATTTCGAGACTCCTCGTAATGTCCGTGATCACATCCGGGAGCCCGAACTACCTTCGGTACATCAAAACACATAAACTAATAATATAACCGTCATCGAACTTTAAGCGTGCGGATCCTACGAGTTCGAGAACTATGTAGACATGACCGAGACACGTCTCCGGTCAATAACCAATAGCGGAACCTAGATGCTCATATTGGATCCCACATATTCTACGAAGATCATTATCGGTCAAACCGCATAACAACATACGTTGTTCCCTTTGTCATCGGTATGTTACTTGCCCGAGATTCGATCGTTGGTATCTCAATACCTAGTTCAGTCTCGTTACCGGCAAGTCTCTTTACTCGTTCCGTAATACATCATCCCGCAACTAACTCATTAGTTGCAATGCTTGCAAGGCTTATAGTGATGTGCATTACCGAGTGGACCCAGAGATACCTCTCCGACAATCAGAGTGACAAATCGTAATCTCGAAATACGCCAACCCAACAAGTACCTTCGGAGACACCTGTAGAGCACCTTTATAATCACCCGTTTACGTTGTGACGTTTGGTAGCACACAAAGTGTTCCCCTGGTAAACGGGAGTTGCATAATCTCATAGTCATAGGAACATGTATAAGTCATGAAGAAAGCAATAGCAACATACTAAACGATCAAGTGCTAAGCTAACATAATGGGTCATGTGAATCACATCATTCTCCTAATGATGTGATCCCGTTAATCAAATAACAACTCTTTGTCCATGGCTAGGAAACATAACCATCTCTGATTAACGAGCTAGTCAAGTAGAGGCATACTAGTGACACTCTGTTTGTCTATGTATTCACACATGTATCATGTTTCCGGTTAATACAATTCTAGCATGAATAATTAACAATTACCATGATATAAGGAAATAAATAATAACTTTATTATTACTTCTAGGGCATATTTCCTTCAGTCTCCCACTTGCACTAGAGTCAATAATCTAGATTACACAGTAATGATTCTAACACCCATGGAGTCTTGGTGATGATCATGTTTTGCTCGTGGAAGAGGCTTAGTCAACGGGTCTGCAACATTCAGATCTGTATGTATTTTGCAAATCTCTATTTCTCCCACCTGGACTTGATCCCGGATGGAATTGAAGCGTCTCTTGAAGTGCTTGGTTCTCTTGTGAAATCTGGATTCCTTTGCCAAAGCAATTGCACCAGTATTGTCACAAAAGATTTTCATTGGACCCGATGCACTAGGTATGACACCTAGATCGGATATGAACTGCTTCATCCAGACTCCTTCCTTTGCTGCTTCCAAAGCAACTATGTACTCCGCTTCACATGTAGATCCCGCTACGACGCTTTGTTCAGAACTGCACCAACTGACAACTCCACCGTTCAATATAAACACGTATCCGGTTTCCGATTTAGAATCGTCCGGATCAGTGTCAAAGCTTGCATCGACGTTACCGTTTACGACGAGCTCTTTGTCACCTCCATAAACGAGAAACATATCATTAGTCCTTCTCAAGTATTTCAGGATGTTCTTGACCGCTGTCCAGTGATCCACTCCTGGATTACTTTGGTACCTCCCTGCTAAACTAATAGCAAGGCACACATCAGGTCTGGTACACAGCATTGCATACATGATAGAGCCTATGGCTGAAGCATAGGGAACATCTTTCATTTTTCTCTCTATCTTCTGCAGTGGTCGGGCATTGAGTCTAACTCAACTTCACTCCTTGTAACACAGGCAAGATCTCTTTCTTTGCTTGATCCATTTTGAACTTCTTCAACACTTTGTCAAGGTATGTGCTTTGTGAAAGTCCAATTAAGTGTCTTGATCTATCTTTATAGATCTTGATGCCTAATATATAAGCAGCTTCACCGAGGTCTTTCATTGAAAAACTCTTATTAAAATATCCCTTTATGCTATCCAGAAATTCTCTATCATTTCCGATCAACAATATGTCATCCACATATAATATCAGAAATGCTATAGAGCTCCCACTCACTTTCTTGTAAATACAGGCTTCTCCAAAAGTCTGTATAAAACCATATGCTTTGATCACACTATCAAAATGTTTATTCCAACTTCGAGAGGCTTTCACCAGTCCATAAATGGATCGCTGGAGCTTGCACACTTTGTTAGCTCCCTTTGGATCGAAAAAACCTTCCGGTTGCATCATATACAACTCTTCTTCTAGAAATCCATTCAGGAATGCAGTTTTGACATCCATTTGCCAAATTTCATAATCATAAAATGCGGCAATTGTTAACATGATTCGGACAGACTTAAGCATCGCTACGGGTGAGAAGGTCTCATCGTAGTCAACCCCTTGAACTTGTCGAAAACCTTTTGCAACAAGTCGAGCTTTATAGACAGTAACATTACCGTCAGTGTCAGTCTTCTTCTTGAAAATCCATTTATTCTCAATGGCCTGCCGATCATCGGGCAAGTCAACCAAAGTCCACACTTTGTTCTCATACATGGATCCCATCTCAGATTTCATGGCCTCAAGCCATTTTGCGGAATCTGGGCTCACCATCGCTTCTTCATAGTTCGTAGGTTCATCATGGTCTAGTAACATAACCTCCAGAACAGGATTAACGTACCACTCTGGTGCGGATCTTACTCTGGTTGACCTACGAGGTTCAGTAACAACTTGATCTGAAGTATCATGATCATCATCATTAACTTCCTCACTAATTGGTGTAGATGTCATAGGATCCAGTTTCTGTGATGTACTACTCTCCAATAAGGGAGCAGGTACTGTTACCTCATCAAGTTTTACTTTCCTCCCACTCACTTCTTTCGAGAGAAACTCCTTCTCTAGAAAGGATCCATTCTTGGCAACGAATGTCTTGCCTTCAGATCTGTGATAGAAGGTGTACCCAACAGTTTCTTTTGGGTATCCTATGAAGACATATTTCTCCGATTTGGGTTTGAGCTTACCAGGTTGAAGCTTTTTCACATAAGCATTGCAGCGTGAAACTTTAAGAAACGACAACTTTGGTTTCTTTCCAGACCATAGTTCATAAGGCGTCGTCTCAATGGATTTTGATGGTGCCCTATTTAACGTGAATGCGGCCGTCTCTAAAGCATAACCCCAAAACGATAGCGATAAATCACTAAGAGACATCATAGATCGCACCATATCTAGTAAAGTACGATTACGACGTTCGGACACACCATTACGCTGTGGTGTTCCAGGTGGAGTGAGTTGCGAAACTATTCCGCATTGTTTCAAATGTAGACCAAACTCGTAACTCAAATATTCTCCTCCACGATCAGATCGTAGAAACTTTATTTTCTTGTTATGATGATTTTCAACTTCACTATGAAATTCTTTGAACTTTTCAAATGTTTCAGACTTATGTTTCATTAAGTAGATATACCCATATCTGCTGAAATCATCTGTGAAGGTGAGAAAATAACGATACCCGCCGCGAGCCTCAATATTCATTGGACCACATACATCAGTATGTATGATCTCCAACAAATCAGTTGCTCGCTCCATAGTTCCGGAGAACGGCGTTTTAGTCATCTTGCCCATGAGGCATGGTTCGCAAGTACCAAGTGATTCATAATCAAGTGATTCCAAAAGTCCATCAGTATGGAGTTTCTTCATGCGCTTTACATCAATATGACCCAAACGGCAGTGCCACAAATAAGTTGCACTATCATTATCAACTCTGCATCTTTTGGCTTCAACATTATGAAATAGACCACTCTTCAAGGGTGCATGACCATAAAAGATATTACTCATATAAATAGAACAACCATTATTCTCAGATTTAAATGAATAACCGTCTCGCATCAAACAAGATCCTGATGTAATGTTCATGCTCAACGCTGGCACCAAATAACAATTATTTAGGTCTAAAACTAATCCTGAAGGTAGATGTAGAGGTAGCGTGCCGACGGCGATCACATCGACTTTGGAACCATTTCCCACGCGCATCGTCACCTCGTCCTTAGCCAGTGTCCACTTAATCCGTAGTCCCTGTTTCGAGTTGCAAATATTAGCAACAGAACCAGTATCAAATACCCAGGTGCTACTGCGAGCTCTGGTAAGGTACACATCAATAACATGTATATCACATATACCTTTGTTCACCTTGCCATCCTTCTTATCCGCCAAATACTTGGGGCAGTTCCGCTTCCAGTGACCAGTCTGCTTACAGTAGAAGCACTCAGTCTCAGGCTTAGGTCCAGACTTGGGTTTCTTCTCTTGAGCAGCAACTTGTTTGTTGTTCTTCTTGAAGTTCCCCTTCTTCTTCCCTTTGCCCTTTTTCTTGAAACTGGTGGTCTTACTAACCATCAACACTTGATGCTCCTTCTTGATTTCTACCTCTGCAGCCTTTAGCATTGCGAAGAGCTCGGGAATCGTCTTATCCATCCCTTGCATGTTATAGTTCATCACAAAGCTCTTGTAGCTTGGTGGCAGTGATTGAAGAATTATGTCAATGACGCTATCATCTGGAAGATTAACTCCCAGTTGAATCAACTGATTGTTATACCCAGACATTATGAGTATATGCTCACTGACAGAACTATTCTCCTCCATCTTGCAGCTATAGAACTTATTGGAGACTTCATATCTCTCAATCCGGGCATTTGCTTGAAATATTAACTTCAACTCCTGAAACATCTCATATGCTCCATGACGTTCAAAACGTCGTTGAAGTCCCGGTTCTAAGCCGTAAAGCATGGCACACTGAACTATCGAGTAGTCATCAGATTTGCTCTGCCAGACGTTCATAACATCTGGTGTTGCTCCTGCAGCAGGTTTGGCACCTAGCGGTGCTTCCAGGACGTAATTCTTCTGTGCATGAATGAGGATAATCCTCAAGTTACGGACCCAGTCCGTGTAATTGCTACCATCATCTTTCAACTTTGCTTTCTCAAGGAACACATTAAAATTCAACGGAACAACAGCACAAGCCATCTATCTACAACAAACATAGACATGCAAAATACTATCACGTACTAAGTTCATGATAAATTTAAGTTCAATTAATCATATTACTTAAGAACTCCCACTTAGATAGACATCCCTCTAATCATCTAAGTGATCACGTGATCCAAATCAACTAAACCATAACCGATCATCACGTGAAATGGAGTAGTTTTCAATGGTGAACATCACTATGTTGATCATATCTACTATATGATTCACGCTCGACCTTTCGGTCTCAGTGTTCCGAGGCCATATCTCCATATGCTAGGCTCGTCATGTTTAACCTGAGTATTCTGCGTGTGCAAAACTGGGTTGCACCCGTTGTAGATGGACGTAGAGCTTATCACACCGATCATCACGTGGTGTCTGGGCACGACGAACTTTGGCAACGGTGCATACTCAGGGAGAACACTTTTATCTTGAAATTTAGTGAGAGATCATCTTATAATGCTACCATCAATCAAAGCAAAATAAGATGGATAAAATATGAACATCACATGCAATCAATATAAGTGATATGATATGGCCATCATCATCTTGTGTTTGTGATCTCCATCTCCGAAGCACCGTCATGATCACCATCGTCACTGGCGCGACACCTTGATCTCCATTGTAGCATCGTTGTCGTCTCGCCAACTATTGCTTCTACGACTATCGCTACTGCTTAGTGATAAAGTAAAGCAATTACAGGGCGATTGCATTGCATACAATAAAGCGACAACCATATGGCTCCTGCCAGTTGTCGATAACTCGGTTACAAAACATGATCATCTCATACAATAAAATATAGCATCATGCCTTGACCATATCACATCACAACATGCCCTGCAAAAACAAGTTAGACGTCCTCTACTTTGTTGTTGCAAGTTTTACGTGGCTGCTACGGGCTGAGCAAGAACCGTTCTTACCTACGCATCAAAACCACAACAATAGTTCGTCAACTTAGTGTTTTTTTAACCTTCTCAAGGACCGGGCGTAGCCAAACTCGGTTCAACTAAAGTTGGAGAAACTGACACCGGCTCGTCACCTGTGTGCAAAGCACGGCGGTAAAACCAGTCTCGCGTAAGCGTACGCATAATGTTGGTCCGGGCCGCTTCATCCAACAATACCGCCGAACCAAAGTATGACATGCTGGTAAGCAGCATGACTTGTATCGCCCACAACTCACTTGTGTTCTACTCGTGCATATAACATCAACGCATAAAACCTGGCTCTGACACCACTGTTGCGGAACGTAGTAATTTCAAAAAAAATCCTACGCACACGCAAGATCATGGTGATGCATAGCAACGAGACGGGAGAGTGTGTCCACGTACCCCCGTAGACCGAAAGCGGAAGCGTTAGCACAACGCGGTTGATGTAGTCGTACATCTTCATGATCCGACCGATCAAGTACCGAACACACGGCACCTCCGAGTTCAGCACACGTTCAGCTCGATGACGTCCCTCGAACTCCGATCCAGCCATGCATTGAGGGAGAGTTCCGTCAGCACAACGGTGTGGTGATGATGATGATGATGTTCTACCGACGCAGGGCTTCGCCTAAGAACCACTACGATATTATCGAGGTGGACTATGGTGGAGGGGGCACCGCACACGGCTAAGAGATCAAGAGATCAATTGTTGTGTCTATGGGGTGCCCCCTCCTCCGTATATAAAAGGGGGGAGGAGGAGAGGGCCGGCCAAGGGGGTGGCACGCCCTAGGAGGGGGAAACCTACTCCGAGTAGGTTTGCCCCACCCTTTCCTAATCCAAGAAGGAGGGGGAAGGAAGGAGTGGGAGAGGGGAAAGGCAAGGGGGGTGCCGCCCCCCCCTTCCTTGTCCTATTCGGACTCCAGGGGAGGGGGCGCGCCTCTTGCCCTGGTCGGCCCCTCTCTCTCTCTCAACTAGGGCCCAACAAGGCCCATTAGTTCCCGGGGGGGGTTCCGGTAACCCCCGGTACTCCGATAAATGTCTGAAACCTTCCAGAACCTTTCTGGTGTCCAAACATAGTCGTCCAATACATCGATCTTTGCGTCTCGACCATTTCGAGACTCCTCGTCATGTCCGTGATCACATCCGGGACTCCAAACAACCTTCGGTACATCAAAACACAAAAACTCATAATATAACCGTCATCGAACTTTAAGCGTGCGGACCCTACGGGTTCGAGAACTATGTAGACATGACCGAGACACGTCTCCGGTCAATAACCAATAGCGGAACCTGGATGCTCATATTGGCTCCCACATATTCTACGATGATCTTTATCGGTCAAACCGCATAACAATATACGTTGTTCCCTTTGTCATCGGTATGTTACTTGCCCGAGATTCGATCGTCGGTATGTCAGTACCTAGTTCAATCTCGTTACTGACAAGTCTCTTTACTTGTTCCGTAATACATCATCCCGCAACTAACTCATTAGTTGAAATGCTTGCAAGGCTTATAGTGATGTGCATTACCGAGTGGACCCAGAGAGACCTCTTCGACAATCGGAGTGACAAATCCTAATCTCGAAATACGCCAACCCAACAAGTACCTTTGCAGACACCTGTAGAGCACCTTTATAATCACCCATTTACGTTGTGACGTTTGGTAGCACACAAAGTGTTCCTTCGGTAAACGGGAGTTGCATAATCTCATAGTCATAGGAACATGTATAAGTCATGAAGAAAGCAATAGCAACATACTAAACGATCAAGTGCTAAGCTAACAGAATGGGTCATGTGAATCACATCATTCTCCTAATGATGTGATCCCGTTAATCAAATGACAACTCTTTGTCCATGGCTAGGAAACATAACCATCTCTTATTAACGAGCTAGTCAAGTAGAGGCATACTAGTGACACTCTGTTTGTCTATGTATTCACACATGTATCATGTTTCCGGTTAATACAATTCTAGCATGAATAATAAACATTTACCATGATATAAGGAAATAAATAAAAACTTTATTATTGCCTCTAGGGCATATTTCCTTCAGCAGGCACACCATCATCACCAACTCTATTTTTTATAAGAGTGTATTTTATCCTTACTCTTATAAAAAGCATAGTCGGTGATGATCGTGTGCCTGCCATCCTGCAATATAGGCCGTCCGATCTATATCTGACGGATAGGAAGGAAACTATGGCAATTTTGCAAAAAGATACCCACACCCCTCTCCACACTTGCAAATAAGGCCTTCCCTTGTTCATACTTTTCTCCCACAAGATAACCTACTCATACAAATGCATCTTGATGTTCCGTGCAACGCATGGGCATCTTGCTAGTATTTTATAAGAGTGTAGATGTAGAGTAGATACAAGCTGACAGGTGGGCCCGATGGTCGTGAGATAATGTGATGCAACACTAGAGGTGCCACGTGGAGCGTTTAACTAGTCAACTAGTCGTGTCTTGAGCAAATACAGAGTTGTACGGTGAGCCCGTGACTGTATAATAACCACAAAACGTAAATGGTGACCGAAATGAGTGGATTCTGAAGTCCAATGTACATATCGTGCTTTCGCTTCAAATACAATGATCGTCACTGTATATATATCGTGAGAGAAAGATGAAACATGCATGAATGTGCTGGGGGCTTACTTTTAGAGGACTTGGAGATAGTTTGTGTGCGTACCTGAAAGGGGCGTACAGGGGGGTATGCGATGGAGAGAGAGAGATGCTCTTCGTTTCTCTTTATTATGACTACCTTTATATATAGTATAAAAATATACAAATTCACAGTGCGGAATAAATATCATTGTGGGCACCATGCAATGCAAGCGTTCATACTCCATATTACTTTGTAATGTTGTATATATGTAGAAATTCTAAAATATTTTTTTGGCCACACTTTATACAAAAGGAATGTTGTATGCGAAATAAACGTGAAGAGAGGGCTTTTTAGATCAATGGGGTACGTGATGTAACATGTGTGAATGTGTAGTTGATGCATTTGGCAGGGCCTAGAGAGGTATGTGTGTGTATTACGTATTCGAGAGAGGCATGGATAGAGGGGCCGACAGGGGGGGCGTGGGAGAGATAGCACGAGAAATGAGAGTGGTCTAGAGAGAGAGAGGCGAATATGACGTTGATACGTCTCCAACGTATCTATAATTTATGAAGTATTCATGCTGTTATATTATCTATCTTGGATGTTTAATGGGCTTTTATATGTGGTTTTATATGATTTTTGGGACTAACCTATTAACCCAGAGCCCAGTGCCAGTTCCTGTTTTTTCCCTGTTTTTGAGTATCGTAGAAACGGGAAACCAAACGGAGTCCAATTGACCTCCAATTTCACGGAGCCTATTTTTGGACAAGAAGAAGCCCACGGAGCACCGGAGGTGGACCAGGGGAATCCCGAGGCACCCACCAGGGTGGGGGGCGCGCCCAGGGGGTAGGGCACGCCCCCTGCCTTGTGGACGCCTCGGTGACCCCCCTGACATGAAATCAACGCCAAACTCTTCTATATATACCCAAACTTCCAGAAAGAAACCTAGATCGGGAGTTCCGCCGCCAGAAGCCTCTGTAGCCACGAGAAATCAATCTAGGCCCTCTCCGGTACCCTACCAGAGGGGGCCATCATCACCAGTGGCCATGGAGGAGTATCCCGGAGAGGCCATCATCGCCATGAAGGCCAAGGATCAGAGGGAGAACCTTTCCCCATCTAGGGGGGAGGCCATTGAGGAGGAAGCACAAGGGGGAGAACCTCTCCTCCTCTCTTCCGGTGGCGCCGGAGTGCCATCGGGAGGGGAATCATCACCGCGGTGATCGTCTTCATCAACATCACCATCATCATCACCATCCTCATATCTTTTATGCGGTCCACTCTCCCGCACCCCGCTGTAATCCCTACTTGAACATGGTGCTTTATGCCACATATTATGATCCAATGATGTGTTGCCATCCTATGATGTTTTGAGTAGATATCTTTTGTCTTTGGGTTGATTGATGATCTAGATTGGTGTGAGTTGTATGTTTTACTTTGATGCTGTCCTATGGTGCCCTCCGTGTCGCGCAAGCGTGAGGGGTTCCCGCTGTAGGGTGTTGCAATATGTTCATGATTTGCTTATAGTGGGTTGGTGAGTGACTATAACACAAACCCGAGTAAGGGGGTTGTTGCCTATGGGAATAAAGAGGACTTGATGCTTTAATGCTATGGTTGGGTTTTACCTTAATGATCTTTAGTAGTTGCGGATGCTTGCTAGAGTTCCAATCATAAGTGCATATGATCCAAGTAGAGAAAGTATGCCTCTCCCTCATATGAAACTGCAATAGTGATCACCGGTCTTGTCAACGGTTGCCTAGGAAAATTCCGCACACCGATCCACCATTATTCCACACTCGCTATTTATAATATTTAGTAATATATTCTAACTTTATGATAACAGCACCTACTTTCATATTTTAGCTCTCCGATACCATGCAAAGTTATCCTCTTCATACCCACAACATAGTTTTATTTCTCGTTGCTAGTTGGAAGCAAACATTTGGTGTACGTAGAGTCGTATCAGTGGCAGATAGGGCTTGAGAGAATATTGATCTTACCTTTAGCTCCTTGTGGGTTCGACACTCCATACTTATCACTTCCACCTTTGGAAATTGCTACGATGATTCCTTGCACTTGGGGATTATCAAGCTCTTTTCTGGCGCCGTTGCCGAGGAGCAATAGCGTGGGGTTGATATTCTCGTGTATGCTTGTTTGCTTTCTTCACTAAGTAGATTTTGTTTTTCCTTTTTGTTTCTGTTTAGTTGTGGGTGAAACATACAAAAAAAATTAAAAGAATAAAAAAAAATTACTTGCCTTTCATGCCTAAAAAGTATTTCAAAAAGAGAAATGATTGGAAAGTTATGCATTGAAGAAGTGAGGGTCGACCTTGAGCACTTGTGTTCATGCTCACGGAAACAATGTAGAATTTTTCATGGAAGTTTCTCTGTAAATAATTATCCCCTTGTATATATCCATCGTATTATAAAAATAATGTGCCAAGCTTTGGTTTTAGGATGATTAGATTGCTTGTTTACTATGTGCAGAACAAAAACAGAAACTTTGGCTGTAGTGCGTGAATTGACATTTTTTACTGGAAAGTCAAATGGGTCTGAAACTTTTTTCACATTACTTGTGTACAAATTTTTAAAATTTTCATATTTATATCATAATTTTAGGAGTTACATAAGTTTACCAAACTTCCAGATTACTACGGACTGTTCTGTTTTTAACAGATTCTATTTTGCGTGTGTTGTTTGCTTATTTCGATGAATCTATGGCTAGTAACAGGGGGTATGAACCATAGAGAAGTTGGAATACAGTAGTTTTAACACCAATATAAATAAATAATGATTTCATTACAGTACCTTAAAGTGGTAGTTTGCTTTATTACACTAACGGATCTCACAAGGTTTTTGTTAAAGTTTTGTGTGGATGAAGTGTTCGAAGATCGAGGAGCTATCAATATGAGAAGAATAAAGAGAGGCACAAGTTCAAGCTTGGGGATTCCCAAGGCACCCCAAGTAAATATTTTAGAGGATACTCAAGCATCTAAGCTTGGGGATGCCCCGGTCGGCATCCCATCTTTTTTCTTCAACAATTATCGGTATACCTCGGTTTTTGCTTTGTTCACATGATTTGTGTCCTTTGTGTTTTTCTTTTTCTTTAAGAACCATGCTAGCATGAGATATACCTTCATTTATTTATAGAATACTTCATGTGCTTCACTTATATCTTTTAAGTACAATCTTATAGAATTGCTCTTTGTGCTTCACTTAAATCTTTTGAGTATGGTTTTATAGAATGTTTCGTCTGCTTCACTTATATATATTGAGCTTGAATATTGGTTAGTCTATGTTAATTGTAGAATGCTCCATGAACTTCACTTATATCTTTTGGAGTATGAATAATACTATCATTTAAAGTGGGTTTGGAAGAGTGTCAACTTTAGGAATTAGTGATCCCACTATTTTGGAGGGTGTTGAATCTTAGTGTGATATTTATGAAAGTTGATTTGGAAGAGTGTCAACTTTAGCTAGTAATGATTCCACTATTTTGGAAGAGGTTACAATTGAGTATGAGAACAAAGTTGCTATCCTTGATGCTACTGAAAATTATTATGAGAGAGGAATACATGCTTGTAGGAGTTGCAATAATATCAAGTTTCCCCTCTAAGTGCTTAAAGTTTTGAAGTTATACTTGTTTTGCTTTCCTATGCTAGTTGATTGTTGTTCTTATAAATTTTGTGCTCACAAAATCCCTAGGCATAGGAAGTGGGCTATATTTAAATGTGCCAGTCATATTCTTCAAGATGCTCTCTTTGTGCTTCAATTCCTATCTTTTATGTGAGCATCATTGAAATCATCATGCCTAGCTAAAAGGCATTAAAGAAAAGCGCTTGTTGGGAGACAACCCAATATATATCCTTACTGTTTTTATGTTTTTACATGATTAAGCTACTGTAGTAATCATGTTTTATAGATTTTGTTTCCATAAAGTGCCAAGTAAGACCTTTGGGAAGACTTGGGTGAAAGTTAATCTGATCTTGCTGTAAAAAACAGAAACTTTGCACTCACGAGATTAGCTGTCTCTTTTTATGTAGGATTACTTTTGAGTTGATTCTTTTTGCAGAATATTAAGAGACAAATTCCTCACTTCCACCAATTTATTTCATAATTTTTGGAGTAGCATAAGTATGGTTTATATTCAGATCATTACAGACTGTTCTGTTTCTGACAGATTCTGTTTTCATTGCATAGTTTGCTTGTTTTCTAGTTTATATGGCTTATATGTGTCAATATAAATTGTAGAAATGATATGGTACAGTATACATTGTGTGGGAACAATTATGAACCTTGTCTTAGACAGTACCAAAGTGATTGGTTTACTCTTTGTCATACTAACCTATCTCACGAAGTTTTGTTAAGTTTTGTGTGATTGAAGTTTTCAAGCTTTGGGTGAGATATCGATATAAGGAGAATAAGGAGTGGAAAGACCCTAAGCTTGGGGATGCCCAAGGCACGCCAAGGTAATATTTAAGGAAGACTCAAGTACCTAAGCTTGGGGATGCCCCGGAAGGCATCCCCTCTTTCGTCTTCAAAACTATCGGTATACCTTACTCGCAGCTATATTTTTATTCCTCACATGATATGTGTTTTTCTTGGAGCGTATTTTCAATTTTACTTGCTGTTTGAATAAAATATTTGGATCTGAAATCTTGAATGAAAAAAATCCTCCCATGGCTAGTTAATTATTTGACTACTCAGTGTTCTTCACTCATATCTTTTGGAGTAGTTTGTCATTTACTCATGTGCTTCACGTATATCCTATGAGTAAATGGTTGAAGGAATTAAATGTCATAAATCTGAATTCATATATGTTTCATATTCTTATAACATGGGGAGTAATGACTTCACACATAATAAGTATAGGTAGTAAACTTATTGAAAGTTAGCAAACGTAGAATTGGTCACTTGAACAGTTCATGAAAGAATATTGAAGGAAGAGGAATTTCACATATAAATATACTATCTTGGACATCTTTTGTAATTGTGAGCACTCATTAAAATATGACATGCTAAAAGGTTGACGTTGGACAAGGAAGACAACGTAATGGTTATGTTTTCTTATATCTGAAATAAAGTATATTGTCATGGATCGCCCAACATGAGGAGGAAGAATGGATATCCGTTTGAGGCAGGTTTTAAAAGGCCACGTGATGCTACAGAGTCAGCCAAGTTAGTATCAGAAGTAGCGGTTTCTGTTAGGTGTCATGTACGTATCCTCCCAACATGGTTTCAGTACAGGAATGACAAAGACAAAACCCAGTTGAACACCTTCCTCGACCATTTATCTGTAAGTATGGTTATGTATGGAAACTAGTAATATCGTCTTGCTCTGTCCAATACTTTCTAGGTTGCTGATAATGAGACTCCCATAATTTTCAACAGATGAGGTTCAAGTTGGATAGCCAAGATGATGCAACCAGACAAGCTTGCACCCATGTTTTCAAGTCTGCTCTACGACAGTATCGGTATAACTTGAGGAAAACTCACTTTGAAGGCAAGGCTAACAGTGAACTTGCCGAAACATCTCCAGTGGAAAATATATCTGATGAAGACTGGAGAGGCCTCGTTAAACACTGGTCCGATCCGAAGTATCAGGTACATTATATATATATGTCATCAGATCACATGTTGAAGTCCTATTTATGCATGTGCCACACAAATCTATCTTCTTGTAGGTGAACTATTCAAAGAACAAGGCCAACCGTACGAAAGTGAAATTCCAACAGACGACAGGATCTCGTAGCTATATTGCACACTGCGAGGCTCTTGTAATTAGCTGCCGTTTCACTCTTTTCGCTGTACCATATTATCAGATCTATATTGACTTGTTCCAAATGCAGAGGAAAGCCCGCAAGGACCAAAAAGTACCTGAACCAAATGCAGTGGAAATCTTCAAGGACTGTCACACCAGCAAGAAGAAGGGCATGACAACACCAGTCAAAGCCGTTGTTGCAAGTCCTTAATCCTCATGCCTTTTAACTACTACTTACTCTGACTTGTGCCTTGAACTGCATAGTTTGCAGCCAATGTCTATTACTCTTTTCAATTTTATACACAATTGTCTTAGCATATCATTGCACCTTACAAGGTTTAAAAGAGAGGAGTGATGTTCCTTTGATCTTGACCTGTAATCTAGTTCCGTGCTGGACTTGCCCACACATCGTTACAATTGCCTATTTGTCTGTTCTCAGTTGTTTTGTGATATGAATGATGTCATACTATGCTTACCGTATTATAAACTTCGTTTCTTTATCCTTAGCCCTCAATACAATGTGAAGAAATAGACAATACATTAGCGATGGTACATGGTCATATGTTTGGAACCTGGCTTTATTATGCACTTTGCAATAAAATAGAACTATTATTTTACATGGGTTCACCAGAATAAGTTCTGTATATAGACCAAAGCTATTTTGTTTGGTTTTGCTGCCTCCTTAGTATCTTCTATTCTGGTACTACTAATGTAAAACCACAACTTTTCAGCGAGCTATTAAAAAAATGGTGGAACCGCCACCTTCTGAAGGTGGCGAGGCAACTATAACCGCAATGTCAGCTCTTGCTGCAGTGGGTCAGTACCTGTCCACTAACAGTGCCAAAAGCACGTTCCTGCGTAATACTTTGTTGGTTGTCAAGGCAATCTCGTCCAAACTGCCTCATGATCAAGATATGCAAGCTCAAAACAATGTTGTATCTACGCTCCAGACACAAGTCCATTCCCTAACAGAGACCCTTTGTGAAACAAGGAGAGACATTGTTCGATGTTGTCAAGATATGCATGGTTTTGAAACCAGACTATCAGACATTTGCTATGTTGTTCAGGAGTCTAGGAGAACTGAAGGCGAAGGTTATGGTGCTCCATCGGACAATACAGCCTGAAAACGTAACAGTCAGGTCAAATGAACTGAGCTTCTGAACTTCTGGTGGTGCATTTATTTGCTAGACGGTTAACTTTTAAGCCAACCTTCCTTTTGTTTTATAGTTGTAATTTGTTTTGGTGCGATACAAAATTTGTTCTTAACGTGCAGCCACCGGCTGAAGAAAATAGCAAGCCATTATTGTATAGTGTAGGGTGTTCCCTATATTTGCACTGGTGGTGAACTTTGATGTCCACCGGCTGTAGTTAACATGGGCCTCCTACGGGCCGTAGAAACAATGGGCCTCCTAAGGGCCGTAGAAACAATGGGCCTTGTATGTGGCGTAGAAACAATGGGCCTTATACGGGTCGTAGACACAATGGGCCATCTATGGGTCGTATCATCAATGGGCCTTCTACGAGCTTATGATCGGTTGGCCAAACATGGGCCAATAACAACCCACATTATGGCCGTAAAATGGGCTCGAGTTGAAATCGTCCGTTCATGGGCCGACCATAACGGGACGTTGTTAATCGGCCGTATTTTGATGACGCTATGAAAACGACCCAACGTATTAATGGGCCACAAACAGGCCGACTGTAACCACGGGCTGAATTTGGCCCACAAGCAGAAAATGACAGTAACGGGCCGTAAGTAAACGAATGTGGAAATGAGCCCAAGAATAAATGGGCCCCGAGAAGGCCGAAAGATAACATGGGCTGAAAACGGCCCAACGGAATAATGGGCCGTTAATGGGTATAAAGTGATACACTGTTCATTACGGGCCAGTTTCACCACGGGCCGTCAATGGGTATAAAGTGATACACTGTTCATTACGGGCCAGTTTTACCACGGGTCGTTAATGGTCCGAGAGTAATAAGGGCCTCATATGGGCCGAAAGACGTCATGGGCCATACATGGGCCGGAAGTTAAAACGGGCTGGAATTATATTGGATGGCCCAGATGATGCTACTGGGCCTAATTCGGTTAGGCCGTAAACATGCCCTGGGTTAGCGGGCTGTAAATGGGCTATATGCGAACAGGCCATTAACAGGCTTCCCGTGGGCCGGCCCGCCACCTTTTGACCAAGTCAAACGGGCCAGCCTTTTCACAAGAATGGGCCTCTGTTGGGCCGTGCCACGTGTCGATGTATCATAGGCGCTTTGTGTCCAATGAGTGGATGACATCTATCCCAACGGTGTGCCGACACGTGTTTCCTCCAGCCAATGATCATTTTACATGTGGAAAATCCCCATTGGTCGGGGTTGTTAACGGGTTATCAGATCCAAAACCGGACCCGATAGCTTAACGGCGTTCCATTACGGTGGATGCCACGTGTTGGTCACCCTTGACGAAAGCACTTATGTGATGCGCGATTTATCGTCATGGAAGTGGACACTTCCGTGATGATAATTTTGGTAATGTCATGGAACACTTCTACGATAGCACAGGTATGAATATCTTGATTCTGTCATAAATTTGTCATGGATGTACATGCATGACAAGAAACGCGACCTACTGTGACAAACACGTATCATCACGAAAGTGTCTTTTTTTGTAGTGCCTCGTGGGGCCCACGTTGCTCCACCGACGTGCTTCTTCCTCCTATATATACCTACATACCCCCAAACTATCAGATACGGCGCAAAAAACCTAATTCCACTGCCGCAACCTTCTGTACCCGTGAGATCCCATCCTGGGGCCTTTTCCGGCGCTCCGCCGGAGGGGGCATTGATCACGGAGGGCTTCTACATCAACACCATAGCCCTTCCGATGATGTGTGAGTAGTTTACCTCAGACCTTCGGGTCCATAGTTATTAGCTAGATGGCTTCTTCTCTCTCTTTGGATCTCGATACAAAGTTCTCCATGATTCTTGTGGAGATCTATTCAATGTAATCTTCTTTTGCGGTGTGTTTGTTGAGACCGACGAATTGTCGGTTTATGATCAAGTTTATCTATGAACAATATTTGAATCTCCTCTGAATTCTTTTATGTATGAGCAAAAAACCTAATTCCACAACCGCAACCTTCTATACCAGTGAGATCCCATCTTGGGGCCTTTTTCGGCGCTCCGCCAGAGGGGGCATTGATCATGGAGGTCTTCTACATCAACACCATAGCCCTTCCGATGATGTGTGAGTAGTTTACCTCAGACCTTCGGGTCCATAGTTATTAGCTAGATGGCTTCTTCTCTCTCTTTGGATCTCGATACAAAGTTCTCCATGATTCTTGTGGAGATCTATTCGATGTAATCTTCTTTTGCGGTGTGTTTGTTGAGACCGACGAATTGTGGGTTTATGATCAAGTTTATCTATGAACAATATTTGAATCTCCTCTGAATTCTTTTATGTATGATTGGTTATCTTTGCAAGTCTCTTCGAATTATCAGTTTGGTTTGGCCTACTAGATTGATCTTTCTTGCAATGGGAGAAGTGCTTTGCTTTGGGTTCAATCTTGCGGTGTCCTTTCCCAGTGACAGCAGGGGCAGCAAGGCACGTATTGTATTGTTGCCATCGAGGATAAAAAGATGGGGTTTATATCATATTGCATGAGTTTATCCCTCTACATCATGTCATCTTACTTAAAGCATTACTCTGTTCTTATGAACTTAATACTCTAGATGCATGCTGGATAGCGGTCGATGTGTGGAGTAATAGTAGTAGATGCAGAATCGTTTCGGTCTACTTGTCGCGGACGTGATGCCTATATACATGATCATACCTAGATATTCTCATAACTATGCTCAATTCTATCAATTGCTCAAAAGTAATTTGTTCAGCCACCGTAATACTTATGCTCTTGAGAGAAGCCACTAGTGAAACCTATGGCCCCCGGGTCTATTTTCCATCATATTAATCTTCCGACACTTAGTTACTTTTATTGCCTTTTATTTTACTTTGCATCTTTATCATAAAAATACCAAAAATATTATCTTATCATATCTATCAGATCTCACTCTCGTAAGTGACCGTTGAGGGATTGACAACCCCTTTATCGCGTTGGTTGCGAGGTTCTTATTTGTTTGTATAGGTGTGAGGGACTCGTGCGTGATCTCCTACTGGATTGATACCTTGGTTCTCAAAAACTGAGGGAAATACTTACGCTACTTTACTGCATCACCCTTTTCTCTTCAAGGGAAAACCAACGCAGTGCTCAAGAGGTAGCAGGAAGGATTTCTGGCGCCGTTGCTGGGGAGATTCGCGCCAAGTCAAGTCAAGTCAAGTCAAGACATACCAAGTATCCATCACAAACTCTTATCCCTTGCATTACTTTATTTGCCATTTGCCTCTCGTTTTCCTCTCCCCCACTTCACCCTTGCCGTTTTATTCGCCCTCTCTTTTACGTTCGCCCCCTCTTTCTTTTTGCTCCTCGCACTTTCTGCCGTTATGTCTGAAATTGGGGAAATTATTGTCGATATGGACAATAATAATAACATGGAAAATTCTGATGCTCCTGCTAAAGAACCCCCTATCTTACATACAAAAAAATTCCGAACTGGTAGTGGTAATATTATTAGAAAAGGAGTTATCCAAGATTTCTTTACTTGTGCCGGTGCTTTGCCTTCTATGGGTAGTTCTATTCTTCATAGAACTAGTAGTCTTGCGGACGCTATCGTCATGCTTGTAGTTGAACTTGAAAGGCAATTTATGCACATGCATCCTTGCATACAAAGGATTTTCCTAGAATTTTCTAATATTGAGCATTCTTCTGTTAAGCATGCCGCTACTATCTTTTTGGCTCATGAGTTCAGATTTATAATAAAAGAGGCTAAAGAAATCTTTGCGCACTATAGGGTGGACGCTGGCCGTCCTCCCATAGAGGCTATCCTCTTTGATCAAGAGGAAATAATGTGTTTTCAATCTTTAGACTATGTTGCTTTTAATGAAAACCCTTAGAAAAAGGGTTCCTACCAATGTTCTAGTTGATAGAATTTCTGAACTTAATAATGATTTTGCTATTCTTAATAATGATCTAGGATATTCTATCGAGTTTAGGCTCACTAAGTTCTATCGGAAAAATGCTTATAATGATGAATTGGTTGTGCAATTCGAAGGGCCGAAGGAGGAACCTATACCTCCCAAAGTTTATCTTGGGGACTTCTGTCCCATTAAATTTAGCCCTTTTGATTACTTTTGCTTGCCTCAAAAAAAAGTTGCTGCTGAACGTAGAGAATATGAAATGAGTTTTCGTGATCTATCCTATTATTATGGCAATACCTAGCTTGTATGCCTAGCTAGGGGCGTTAAACAATAGCGCTTGTTGGGAGGCAACCCAATTTTATTTTAGTTTTTAGTTTTTTTGCTTCTGTTTAGGAATAAATATTTGATCTAGCCTCTGGTTAGACTTGTTTTTATGTTTTAATTAGTGTTTGTGCCAAGTTAAACCTATAGGATCTTCTTGGATGATAGTTATTTGATCTTGCTGAAAATTCCAGAAACTTTCTGTTCACGAAAACAATTGTTAAAAATCACCAGAACGGGATAAAATACTGATTCCAATTGCTGCTGATCAATAAACAAATTGTCAAGGTCGTCCTATTTTGGTAGATGTTTTTGAGTTCCAGAATTTGCGTTAGTTACAGATTACTACAGACTGTTCTGTTTTTGACAGATTCTGTTTTTTGTGTGTTGTTTGCTTATTTTGATGAATCTATGGCTAATAAAATAGTTTATAAACCATAGAGAAGTTGGAATACAGTAGGTTTAACACCAATATAAATAAAGAATGAGTTCATTACATTACCTTGAAGTGGTGTTTTGTTTTCTTTCGCTAACGGAGCTCACGAGATTTTCTGTTAAGTTTTGTGTTGTGAAGTTTTCAAGTTTTGGGTAAAAGATTTGATGGATTATCTAACAAGGAGTGGCAAGAGCCTAAGCTTGGGGATTCCCATGGCACCCCAAGATAATCTAAGGAGACCAAAAAGCCAAAGCTTGGGGATGCCCCGGAAGGCATGCCCTCTTTCGTCTACTTCCATCGGTAACTTTTCTTGGAGCTATATTTTTATTCACCACATGATAAGTGTTTTGCTTGGAGCGTCTTGTATGATTTGAGTCTTTGCTTTTTAGTTTACCACAATCATCCTTTATGTACACACCTTTTGAGAGAGACACACATGATTCGGAATTTATTAGAATACTCTATGTGCTTCACTTATACTTTTTGAGCTATATAGTTTCTGCTCTAGTACTTCACTTATATCTTTTAGAGCACGGTGGTGGATTTGTTTTATAGAAACTATTGTTCTCTCATGCTTCACTTATATTATTTTGAGAGTACTACAAAACAGCATGGTAATTTGCTTAAATTAAAAAATTAGTCTAAAGTAATAGGCATCGAGGACTAGTAAAATTTTCCTTATGAGTGTGTTGAATACTATGAGAAGTTTGATGCTTGATAATTGTTTTGAGATATGAAGATGCTGATATTAGAGTCATGCTAGTTGAGTAGTTGTGGATTTTAGGAATACTTGTGTTAAATTTTGTGATTCCCGTAGCATGCACATATGGTGAACCGTTATGTGATGAAGTCGGAGCATGATTTATTTATTTATTGTCTTCCTTATGAGTGGCGGTCGGGGACGAGCGATGGTCTTTTCCTACCAATCTATCCCCCTAGGAGCATGCGCGTAATACTTTGCTTTGATAACTTGTAGATTTTTGCAATAAGTATATGAGTTCTTTATGACTAATGTTGAGTCCATGGATTATACGAACTCTCTTCCTTCCACCATTGCGAGCCTCTCTAATACCGTGCACTTCTCGCCGGTATCATACACCCACCATATACCTTCCTCAAAACAGCCACCATACCTACCTATTATGGCATTTCCATAGCCATTCCGAGATATATTGCCATGCAACTTACCACTGTTCCGTTTACTATGACACACTTCATCATTGTCATATTGCTTTGCATGATCATGTAGTTGCCATCGTATTTGTGGAAAAGCTAGCGTTCATAATTCTTTCATCCATGTCACTCTTGATTCATTGCAAATCCTGGTACTCCGCCGGAGGCATTCACCTAGAGTCATATTTTTGTTCTAAGTATTGAGTTGTAATTGTTGAGTTGTAAGTAAATAAAAGTGTGATGATCATCATTATTAGAGCATTGTCCCAAGTGAGGAAAGGATGATGTTGACTATGATTCCCCCACAAGCCGGGATGAGACTCCGGAGGAAAAAAAAAGAGAAAAGGCCCAAAAAAATGATAGAAAAAGAGAGAAGGGACAATGTTACTATCCTTTTACCACACTTGTGCTTCAAAGAAGCACCATGATCTTCATGATGGAGAGTCTCCTATGATATCACTTTCATATACAAGTGGGAATTTTTCATTATAGAACTTGGCTTGTATATTCCAATGATGGGCTTCCCCAAAATGCCCTAGGTCTTCGTGAGCAAGCGAGTTGGATGCACACCCACTTAGTTTCTTTTGTTGAGCTTTCATATATTGATAGCTCTAGTGCATCTGTTGCATGGCAATCCCTACTCACTCACATTGATATCTATTGATGGGCATCTCCATAGCCCATTGATACGCCTAGTTGATGTGAGACTATCTTCTCCTTTTTGTCTTCTCCACAACCACCATTCTATTCCACATATAGTGCTATGTCCATGGCTCACGCTCATGTATTGCGTGAAGATTGAAAAAGTTTGAGAACACCAAAAGTATGAAACAATTGCTTGGCTTGTCATCGGGGTTGTGCATGATTTCAATACTTTGTGTGGTGAAGATAGAGCATAGCCAGACTATATGATTTTGTAGGGATAACTTTCTTTGGCCATGTTATTTTGAGAAGACATAATTGCTTGGTTAGTATGCTTGAAGTATTATTATTTTTATGTCAATATTAAACTTTTATCTTGAATCTTTCGGATCTGAATATTCATACCACAATTAAGAGAGTTACATTGAAAATTATGCTAAGTAAGCATTCCACATTAAAAATTCTGTTTTTATCATTTACCTACTCGAGGACGAGCAGGAATTAAGCTTGGGGATGCTTGATATGTCTCCAACGTATCTATAATTTTTGATTGTTCGATGCTATATTATATTCTATTTTGGATGATTAACGGGCTTTATTATACACTTTTATATTATTTTTGGGACTAACCTATTAACCGGAGGCCCAACCCGAATTGCTGTTTTTGCCTATTTCAGTGTT
Organism: Aegilops tauschii subsp. strangulata; assembly: GCF_002575655.3. Classification (NCBI taxonomy): domain Eukaryota; kingdom Viridiplantae; phylum Streptophyta; class Magnoliopsida; order Poales; family Poaceae; genus Aegilops; species Aegilops tauschii. The sequence goes on from NC_053037.3 coordinate 80,459,110, forward strand.
TCGCAGAAAAAGAATATCAAACGGAGTCCAAACGGAATGAAACCTTCAGGAACGTGATTTTCAGAACGAACGTGATCCAGAGGACTTGGACCCTATGTCAAGAAATCAACCAGGAGAGCACGAGGCAGGGGGCGCGCCTACCCTTGGGCGCGCCCTCCACCCTCGTGGGGCCCATGTTGCTCCACCGACGTACTTCTTCCTCCTATATATACATACGTACCCCCAAACTATCAGATACGGAGCAAAAAACCTAATTCCACAACCACAACCTTCTATACCAGTGAGATCCCATCTTGGGGCCTTTTCCGGCGCTCCGCCAGAGGGGGCATTGATCATGGAGGGCTTCTACATCAACACCATAGCCCTTCCGATGACGTGTGAGTAGTTTACCTCAGACCTTCGGGTCCATAGTTATTAGCTAGATGGCTTCTTCTCTCTTTGGATCTCAATACAAAGTTCTCCACGATTCTTGTGGAGATCTATTCGATGTAATCTTCTTTTGCGGTGTGTTTGTTGAGACCGATGAATTGTGGGTTTATGATCAAGTTTATCTATGAACAATATTTGAATCTCCTCTGAATTCTTTTATGTATGAGCAAAAAACCTAATTCCACAACCGCAACCTTCTATACCAGTGAGATCCCATCTTGGGGCCTTTTCCGGCGCTCCGCCAGAGGGGGCATTGATCATGGAGGTCTTCTACATCAACACCATAGCCCTTCCGATGATGTGTGAGTAGTTTACCTCAGACCTTCGGGTCCATAGTTATTAGCTAGATGGCTTCTTCTCTCTCTTTGGATCTCGATACAAAGTTCTCCACGATTCTTGTGGAGATCTATTCGATGTAATCTTCTTTTGCGGTGTGTTTGTTGAGACCGATGAATTGTGGGTTTATGATCAAGTTTATCTATGAACAATATTTGAATCTCCTCTGAATTCTTTTATGTATGATTGGTTATCTTTGCAAGTCTCTTCGAATTATCAGTTTCGTTTGGCCTACTAGATTGATCTTTCTTGCAATGGGAGAAGTGCTTAGCTTTGGGTTCAATCTTGCGGTGTCCTTTCCCAGTGATAGTATGGGCAGCAAGGCACGCATTGTATTGTTGCCATCGAGGATAAAAAGATGGGGTTTATATCATATTTCATGCGTTTATCCCTTTACATCATGTCATCTTACTTAAAGCATTACTCTGTTCTTATGAACTTAATACTCTAGATGCATGCTGGATAGCGGTCGATGTGTGGAGTAATAGTAGTAGATGCAGAATCGTTTCGGTCTACTTGTCGCGGACGTGATGCCTATATACATGATCATACCTAGATATTCTCATAACTATGCTCAATTCTATCAATTGCTCAACAGTAATTTGTTCAGCCACCGTAATACTTATGCTCTTGAGAGAAGCCACTAGTGGAACCTATGGCCCCCGGGTCTATTTTCCGTCATATTAATCTTCCGACACTTTGTTATTTTTATTGCCTTTTATTTTACTTTGCATCTTTATCATAAATACCAAAAATATTATCTTATCATATCTATCAGATCTCACTCTCGTAAGTGACCGTTGAGGGATTGACAAACCCTTTATCGCGTTGGTTGCGAGGTTCTTATTTGTTTGTGTAGGTGTGAGGGACTCGTGCGTGATCTCCTACTGGATCGATACCTCGGTTCTCAAAACTGAGGGAAATACTTACGCTACTTTACTGCATGACCCTTTCCTCTTCAAGGGAAAACCAACGCAGTGCCCAAGAGGTAGCAGATGTGCAGGTCAACGAATTCTTGCAGGGCGAGGCGCCTCGCGGCGAGCGCGACCTCCTGGTGGACATTCTTCGTGGTGTCGGCGGGCAGTCGCAGGGCCAGCAGTGCTTGAAAGAGGTTCCGACCATGGAGGCCGAGTAGCATGGCAGGCAATGAGGAGCCCGGGCGCACGGGCTGGAGGAGTACGGCGATGTCGCCCACGAGCTTCTTGAGGACGGTGAACTTGTTGGTGGTGGCAACAATCATCTGGTCCAACTGAGAGTCGTAGTTGGCGTCAACGGCGGCCATCCACCAGCCGGTCTCCAACACCGTCTGGAGACGATCCTCGGCGCCATGCCGCAAGCCGACGTCGTGGACCATCTGGCACAGCCACTAGCCACTCGCGCGCATCACCTCCATGGGTCTGGAGTGAGCTCTTTTGCGCTTAGTGTAGGTGCTTAGACAAATGCTTAGGTGCGTACGATGTGGTAGATGCATTGGAATGGAGGGGCGCCTTTATATGAGGGCAAACTGCGTTGCATTCACATCGCGCAGCTTCTTTTCCCGGTCCTCCTCCCATTACTTCCCTCATGCATTAATTGAAGGAGGATGCATTGGCCGTTCAACATTTCGGGAACCGCTACTCCCTCCCTCATCTGCATTAAAGCCGTATCGGGAACTGCGCCGCCCACTGTCAAATCGAATAGCACTGCGCCGCCCGCTACATGCCCGGCTGAACACGCCTCCTCGCCTCCATCAAACCCGTCCGTTAAACCTGCCGGCCAAGCTCCTACCGTTCACCCTCTATTTACACGAGGCCAGATAGACAGCTGGCAAAAATCGCACCCCTCCGCCACTCCCCCATCTCCTCCTTCACCATTGTCTCCACTCTTTCGATGGCTTCCGAGGAGCCGTTCTCCGGCATATTATCCGGCTGGGTGGCTCGCCGAGATCTCCGGATACGGGCGAGGCCGCTCGGTGCTTTACCAACCTCGCTTGGCCCGACGGAGCCAGTTACCGCCCCAAGTAGGCGCGTGGTTCAGCAACTCGCCGCTCCAGTTCAGCTCGACGAGGAGTGGCGAGTTGCTCCACGCCGGCACGGCGGCGAGCACACCGGTACGGGCGTCGTCGCTGCCGCGTCATACCGCGCCACCAGTGTCTGCGGTGCCACGCCTCCCGTGTCTGTGGGCGCACCTCCCGCGCCATGCAGGTAGAGACAGAAGCCGGGTGCGTGGAGAGCGACGAGTCGGTGGCCAGCTTCTCCGTGTCCGCCGCCATCATCGAGGATAAGTAGAACACGGGAGGCCGCCGCCACTTGGGTCCCATGAAGGCCACCGCCGAGGCGACGACTGCGCATTCAGGTGGTTTCTTTGCTTCTTCGTCTCTTCCGAGGACCTTCGTCGACCCCGCAAAGTGTCTGCCGGACATGAGGAAGACAAAGGGATCCGCGGGCGGCCATTTAGATTATGTACTCCCTCTCCAGCTGGCGGGAAATATTTGTTCTAAGAATGGATAAATTGTATGTATCTGTAACTAAAATAAGTCTAGATACATCCATTTCTTGGACAAGTATTTCCAGACGAAGGGAGTATTAATTATACCAAGAGAGACGGATTGGCACCGCTTAGTTCATGTGAATGTAATGAAATCCATCATGTTTATATGAAGATCCGGCTTTGTTATATGAAATCCTTCATGCTTATATGAAATCAGTCCGTGTTTGCACGAATTTCATCTGGTTGGTTAGAGTTGTGAAAATGTATGCCGCTGGCGTTTGATGTCGTCCTCCACTGGAGATGCTCTTATGCTAGAAATAATAGAGTGACATCCAATCCATTTGAGTTAATTGCGTGTATGATTGTCCCTCTATAAAAAATTAATTGCATGTACAGTGTACACGTGACTTGCAGGATGGCTACTGCTTCGTACAGAAAGTTAAAAAGAAACAAGTCCATCCTTAATCTTGTATTCTAAGTACTCTATGGGTTCCACTGTCTGTACAGTAGCGAAAGAAGTATATATTAAATAAGTAATATATAATATAAAAATCTAAAGTTAAAGACAGAATTCGAACTCATGTCATCGCGTTGCGAGCATCCGGCGCTAATCAGCCCAACACATTTTTGTTGTAGAGCATGCTGGAGATATATCTCCATGTCTACTCTTTTACTCTATCTGTTCCTAAATATTTGTCTTTTTCATATTTCAAATGGACTACCACATACGGAACGCGCAAGTTGATCACCAAAACATACATCAAGTGAATCAATAGAATAACCCATTGTCACCACGGTTATCCCACGCAAGACATACATCAAGTGTTCTCAAATCATTAAAGACTAAATCCGATAAGATAACTTTAAAGGAGAAACTCAATCCATTACAAGAGAGTAGAGGGGGAGAAACATCATAAGATCCAACTATAATAGCAAAGCTCGCGACACATCAAGATCGTACCACCTCAAGAACTCGAGAGAGAGATCAAACACATAGCTACTGGTACATACCCTCATCCCCGAGGGTGAACTACTCCCTCCTCGTCATGGAGAGCGCCGGGATGATGAAGATGGCCACCGGTGAGGGATCCCCCCTCCGGTAGGGTGCCGGAATAGGGTCTCGATTGGTTTTTGGTGGCTACAGAGGCTTGCGGTGGCGGAACTCCCGATCTATTTTGTTCCCCGATGGTTTAGGGTATATTGGTATATATAGGAGGAAGAAGTACGCCAGGGGAGCCACGAGGGGCCCACGAGGGTGGAGGGCGCGCCTAGGGGGTGGGCGCACCCCCTGCCTCGTGCCTTCCTCGTTGATTCCCTGACGTGCACTCCAAGTCCCCTGGATTGCTTCCGTTCCAAAAATAACTTTCCCGAAGGTTTCACTCCGTTTGGACTCCGTTTGATATTCCTTTTCTGTGAAACACTGAAACAAGGGAAAACAGAAACTGGCACTGGGCTCTGGGTTAATAGGTTAGTCCCAAAAATAATATAAAAGTGTATAATAAAGCCCATAAACATCCAAAACAGATAATATAATAGCATGGAACAATCAAAAATTATAGATACGTTGGAGACGTATCAGCATCCCCAAGCTTAATTTCTGCTTGTCCTCGAGTAGGTAAATGCTAAAAACAAAATTTTTGATGTGGAATGCTACTTGGCATAATTTCAATGTAATTCTTCTTAATTTTGGTATGAATATTTAGATCCGAAAGATTCAAGATAAAAGTTCATATTGACATAAAAGTAATAATACTTCAAGCATACTAACTAAGCAATTATGTCCTCTCAAAATAACATGGCCAAAGAAAGTTCATCCCTACAAAATCATATAGTTTAGTCATGCTCCATTTTCGTCACACAAGAATGCTCTCATCATGCACAACCCCGATGACAAGCCAACCAATTGTTTCATACTTTAGTAATCTCAAACCTTTTCAACCTTCACGCAATACATGAGCGTGAGCCATGGATATAGCACTATGGCCGGAATAGAATATAATGATGGGGGTTATGTGGAGAAGACAAAAAAGGAGAAAGTCTCACATCAACGCGGCTAATCAATGAGCTATGGAGATGCCCATCGATTGATGTTAATGCAAGGAGTAGGGATTGCCATGCAACGGATGCACTAGAGCTATACATGTATGAAAGCTCAACAAAAGAAACTAAGTGGGTGTGCATCCAACTTGCTAGCTCACGAAGACCTAGGGCATTTGAGGAAGCCCATTGTTGGAATATGCAAGCCAAGTTCTATAATGAAAAATTCCCACTAGTTTATGAAAGTGACAAAACAAGAGACTCTCTATCATGAAGATTATGGTGCTACTTTGAAGCACAAGTGTGGTAAAAAAGGATAGTAACATTGTCCCTTCTCTCTTTTTCTCTCTCTCTTTTTTTGGGCCTTCTCTTTTTTATGGCCTTTTTTATTCCTCACTTGGGACAATGCTCTAGAAAATGATGATCATCACACTTCTATTTATTTACAACTCAATGATTACAACTCGATACTAGAACAAAGTATGACTCTATATGAATGCCTCCGGCGGTGTACCGCGATATGCAATGAACCAAGAGTGACATGTATGAAAGAATTATGAATGGTGGCTTTGCCACAAATACTATGTCAACTACATGATCATGCAAAGCAATATGACAATGATGAACGTGTCATGATAATCCGAATGATGGAATGTTGCATGGCAATATATCTCGGGATGGCTATGGAAATGCCATAATAGGTAGGTATGGTGGCTGTTTTGAGGAAGATATAAGGAGGTTTATGTGTGAAAGAGCGTATCATATCACGGGGTTTGGATGCACTGGCAAAGTTAGCACCAACTCTCTATGTGAGTAAGGGCAATGCACGGTACCGAAGAGGCTAGCAATGATGGAAGGGTAAGAGTGCGTATAATCCATGGACTCAACATTAGTCATAAAGAACTCACATACTTATTGCAAAAATCTACAAGTCATCAAAAACCAAGCACTACGCGCATGCTCCTAGGGGGATAGATTGGTAGGAAAAGACCATCGCTCGTCCCCGACCGCCACTCATAAGAAAGACAATCAAAGAACACCTCATGTTTCAAATTTGTTACATAACGTTTACCATACGTGCATGCTACGGGACCTGCAAACTTCAACGCAAGTATTTCTCAATTTCACAACTACTCAACTAGCACAACTTTAATATCACTACCTCCATATCTCAAAACAATCATCAAGTATCAAACGTCTCTTAGTGTTCAATGCACTTATATGAAAGTTTTTATTATACCCATCTTGGATGCCCATCATATTAGGACTAGTTTCATAACCAAAGCAAACTACCATTCTGTTCTAAAGACTCTCAAAATAATATAAGTGAAGCATGAGAGTTCATCTATTTCTACAAAATAAAACCACCGCCGTGCTCTAAAAGGATATAAGTGAAGCACTAGAGGAAATGACAAACTACTCCGAAAGATATAAGTGAAGAACAATGAGTAGTCGAATAATTATGCAACTATGTGAAGACTCTCCCATTTAATAATTTCATATCTTGATATTTTATTCAAACAGCAAGCAAAACACAATAAAATGACATGACGCTCCAAGCAAAACACATATCATGTGGCGAATAAAAATGTAGCTCGAAGTAAATTTACCGATGGATGAGGACGAAAGAGGGGATGCCTTCCGGGGCATCCCCAAGCTTTGGCTTTTTGGTGTACTTGGATTTACCTTGGGGTGCCTTGGGCATCCCCAAGCTTAGTCTCTTGCCACTCCTTATTCCATAGTCCATCGAATCTTTACCCAAAACTTGAAAACTTCACAACACAAAACTTAACAGAAAACTCGTAAGCTCCGTTAGTATAAGAAAATAAATCACCACTTAGGTACTGTTGTGAACTCATTCCAAATTCATATTGGTGTAATATCTACTATATTCCAACTTCTCTATGGTTCATACCCTCCGATACTACTCATAGATTCATCAAAATAAGCAAACAACACATAGAAAACAGAATCTGTCAAAAACAGAACAGTCTGTAGTAATCTGTATCAAACGTATACTTCTGGAACTCCAAAAATTCTAAAATAAATTTGTGATCCTGAGGAATTTTTCTAGTAATCATCTGCAAAAAGAATCAACTAAATAATGCTCTCCAGTAAAACGTTGAAGCTAATTTCGTGAGCGCTAAAGTTTCTGTTTTTTACAGCATGATCATAAAGACTTCACCCAAGTCTTCCCAAAGGTTCTACTTGGCACAGACACTAATTAAAACACAAAAACACATCTAAACAGAAGCTAGATGAATTATTTATTCCTAAACAGAAACAAAAAGCAAGAAACTAAAATAAAATTGGGTTGCCTCCCAACAAGCACTATCGTTTAACGCCCCTAGCTAGGCATGATGATTTCAATGATGCTCGCATAAAAGATAAAAATTGAAACATAAAGAGAGCATCATGAAGAATATGACTAGCACATTTAAGTCTAACCCACTTCTTATGCATAGGGATTTTGTAAGCAAACAACTTATGGGAACAAGAATCAACTTGCATAGGAAGGTAAAGCAAGCATAACTTCAAGATTTTAAGCACATAGAGAGGAAACTTGATATTATTGCAATTCCTACAAGCATATGTTCCTCCCTCATAATAATTTTCAGTAGCATCATGAATGAATTCAAAAATATAACCAGCACCTAAAGCATTCTTTTCATGATATACTTGCATAGAAACTTTACTACTCTCCACATAAGCAAAATTCTTCTCATTCGGAATAGTGGGAGTATCATAAGAGACTTGAATACTATAAATTGTTTCCACATTAAAAGAGTAATGTTCAGAAAAAGGGTGATCATAATCATGACAAATTTTATAAATATAATCATCACTACTTTTATAGCATAAGTTTCATCACAATAATCATCATAAGTAGCAACTTTGTTCTCATCATAATCGATTGAAACCTCTTCCAAGATAGTGGACTCATCACTAAATAAAGTCATGACCTCTCCAAATGCACTTTCATAAATATTATAATATTCAACATCCTCCAAAATAGTGGGATCATTACTTCCTAAAGTTGACACTCTTCCAAACCCACTTTCGTCAATATGATCATCATAAGTAGGAGGCATGCTATCATCATTATAAATTTGCATATCAAAACTTGGGAGACTAAAAATATCATCTTCATTAAACGTAGCATCCCCAAGCTTGGGACAAACATTAATTGCAGCAAATATATTCTCAAAAACATCATCTTCTTCAAACATAGCATCCCCAAGCTTGGGCCTTTTTATATCATAAGAATAATCACTCTCATCATTAATAGTATGGATAGCACCAATAGCATAGCAATTATCATATTCATCCAAGAAAGTGCCAAAAAGATTTTCAAGATCATAAGAAGTATTATTATCTTCCCAATCATAATCATCACAACAAGCAATAGGCATAACAAGATCATCATCAAGTGCATCATCTTCCACAATTATTGTTGATTCATTTTCATGAGGCACAACAATAATAGGAGCAACATTATTTGGGAGAGATATCTTTTTACCTCTCTTCCTTTTTCTTTTCTTCTTCTTCACCACATCATGTGTGGGTTCAATCCTCTTTTTGGAGCTCCTTATTAATGAGATTGGTTGAATAGAAGGCTCCTCCTTGTTACCTTATTCATCATAAGAAATAATAGGAGGATATTGGGAAGTCTCTTCTCTTTCATTAGTATTTTCTTCATATTCTATTTGTTTTCTTTTCTTTATGTAGTTGGCAATATAAGGATTTTCAATGCAATTCACCGCACAATACATATAAATTTCTTCTAGATCAAAATGAAGAACTCTATCAAGGGCAAATTCTGGAATGACCTTAGTTATACGTTTCATTTCTTAATAACCCAAGAGCAAACTAAGTTCATTATGATGTGCAAGGGAAATCAAGTCATCGCAATTTTTGGACACGATATGATCATGAAACAATTTGCATTGGGTACTGAAATGATCATGTTCATTGCAAAGTTCACAAGTACGGCTAAGAAAATTTAAATTTTTAGCACAAACATCTATCCTTTCTTGCAACAATTTAGTTTCTAAATGCTTATGCCTCTTCCAATATCTATCTTCCCTATTTGGTGTGTACTTGCAAACCCAATGCACTCCACAAAAATTGACATGTTTATAGGAGACATTTTCATCATAACTAGTGCAATCATCATTAGTACTATGTATATTCAAGGAGTTCATACTAACAACATTGCAATCATGCTCATCATTCAAAGATTTAGTGCCAAACATTTTAATGCATTCTTCTTCTAACACTTTGGCACAATTTTCCTTTCCATCATACTCACGAAAGATATTAAAAAGATGAAGCGTATGAGACAAACTCAATTCCATTTTATGTAGTTTTATTTTATAATGTAAACTAGTGCTAAAACAAGAAACAAAAATATTCGATTGCAAGATCTAAAGATATACCTTCAAGCACTCACCTCCCCGGCAACGGCGCCAGAAACTGCTTGATGTCTACTATGCAACCTTCTTCTTGTAGACGTTGTTGGGCCTCCAAGTGGAGAGGTTTGTAGGACAGTAGCAAATTTCCGTCAAGTGGATGACTTAAGGTTTATCAATCCATGGGAGGCGTAGGATGAAGATGGTCTCTCTCAAGAAACCTTGCAACCAAATAACAAAGAGTCTCTTGTGTCCCCAACACACCCAATACAATGGTAAATTGTATAGGTGCACTAGTTCGGCGAAGAGATGGTGATACAAGCGCAATATGGATGGTAGATATAGGTTTTTGTAATCTGAAAATATAAAAACAGCAAGGTAACTAATGATAAAAGTGAGCGTAATCGGTATTGCAATGCGTTGAAACAAGGCCTAGGGTTCATACTTTCACTAGTGCAAGTTCTCTCAGCAATAATAACATAATTGGATCATATAATTATCCCTCAACATGCAACAATGAGTCACTCCAAAGTCACTAATAGAGGAGAACAAACGAAGAGATTATGGTAGGGTACGAAACCACCTCAAAGTTATTCTTTCCGATCAATCCATTGGGCTATTCCTATAAGTGTCACAAACAGCCCTAGAGTTCGTAGTAAAATAACACCTTAAGACACACATCAACCAAAACCCTAATGTCACCTAGATGCTCCAATAATGTCACCTCAAGTATCCGTGGTTATGATTATACGATATGCATCACACAATCTCAGATTCATCTATTCAACGAACACATAGAACCTCAAAGAGTGCGCCAAAGTCTCTATCGGAGAGTCAAGACGAAAACGTGTGCCAACCCCTATGCATAGGTTCATGGGCGGAACCCGCAAGTTGATCACCAAAACATACATCAAGTGAATCAATAGAATAACCCATTGTCACCACGGTTATCCCACGCAAGACATACATCAAGTGTTATCAAATCATTAAAGAGTCAATCCGATAAGATAACTTCAAAGGGAAAACTCAATCCATTACAAGAGAGTAGAGGGGGAGAAACATCATAAGATCCAACTATAATAGAAAAGCTCGCGATACATCAAGATCGTACCACCTCAAGAACACGAGAGAGAGAGATCAAACACATAGCTACTGGTACATACCCTCATCCCCAAGGGCGAACTACTCCCTCCTCGTCATGGCACTACTAGGAAAAGGCTATTAGTGGCGCACCTGTTTTGGCTATTAATGGCGCACTACAGGTGCGCCACTATCATCACGCCATTAGTAACTAATACTAATGGCGCACCCCTGGTGCGCCATTAGTATATCAGACAGTAGTGGCGCACCAGGCAGTGCGCCATTAGTATGTCCCATGGTGCGCCATTAGTATGCCTCCCAGGGGGCCATATTTACCTTGTGCTCTGGGTTACTAATGGCGCACTAACACACAATGCGCCACTAGTATTTTTGATAGCAGTGCGCCACTAATGTGTTGTATGGTGCGCCACTAGTATGAATATTAGGAATTATTTTTTTTCTTTTCTGATATTTGCACAGGTTACAAAATATATTACTGCACAGAATATAGACAGCAAAACATATAAATAGCAGATTCATCAAATACAATAGAAGATTAGTCTCCGAATACAATTCATCATATTAGCTAGTCTCCGAATTCAAAATACCGAACAAAGTTAGAACATTACAAGTCTCGAGACCGCGAGTAGCAAGTTTGTCTTCACATTACAAGTCGATATCGATCATCTAAACTACCATCACATAGAAGAGAGCTACGGTCATCACGATGAGCATCATCGCGATGAAACTGGTCTTCATCCGGTTCCTCCTCCGCTCCCTCCTCTCTCCCGCTAGATAGCGCGCGTATCTAGCTTCCGCCTTCGCCCTAGTGGTGTACCCGTTGTAACTATTACCGCTGAAACGGTGAACCTGTCTCCGACACTCCTCCAGTCATCGTAGACTCCGGGAACCTTACCCTTGTACACGACATACGACGGCATCCCTATGCACTAGCCAAACAAAACGTTAGTAGCAATTCACAGACAATACATAAGCAATATATAAGAATGCAACAAAAGGATCGAAAGAGAAAAGCAAGACATTAATAGCACGATTCATGGTCCTACTAATAAATAGCATCGGTTACATATAAGTTGAGCGACCGTCCAAACCAAAGGTACATACAAGTTCATTAAAGTTTAATTACAACATGAGCTAATCGATATTTCAGAACTACATAGCATCACTACTTTCGACTCGACTCAGGAACCGGAGCGTGGATGAAGCCGCCGTCTGTCGTGATGGTCATGAAATCGCGGGCGTTGTCAGCCTGCATTTGTAGCGTTGTTTCTATCTCACTGTTGGCGGTTGATATTTGAGGTAGAACTGCCCCGAGGTACGAAGGACATCTTGATGGATGATTCCCGCAAACTCCGACTGAATGCGAAAGAATTCTTGTCTCATGTCCACGTCCTGGATTGCAGACAAGCTTGCGGCCCAATCTTTGAGATTATTTGGTAGCAGAAGGTGATTATGGTCCCGTACGATCGCCTGCATGTGATGGCGGGCGTAGTAGGCATCCTTCTGACCGCCAGACGGCTGCTTGACGCAGGGGCACGTCGTATTGTGGGTGAACACGTGCTTGCCGTACCTACGAACTAGCCTGCTGAAGGTGCCTCCAGATCTGGCATAGCCGGGGAGAACATCATCAAGAACTTTCTTGATATTTGTGTAGTCTTTCTTCGACTGACGGTCCGAGTCAAAATACGTGGCCATGGAATTCAGGCTTAAGAGGATGAGTGTGCAATGTGTGTCACTGCGCAAAACACGGAATGTTAGAAAAAAAAGAACGATCGAAATCTATGAAATCATATGTTACGGGGCAGTGAGGGTTTGACTTACTCAGGAAAGTAAGGCACGAGGAAGTTATCCTTATCTGGGTTTGCCAGAATGACGCCTTCGAGGTATGAACTCGCGACTTGTCGGTCCCCGACGCTGCCCAAGATCTTGGCACGCGTGTAGAAGGGATCGACTATCACGATGTCCGGGGTCTTGTCTCTAATGATCCGCATCTCCATACTCAGAGAAAATAGCTGAACAAAGGTGTAGTGCAGCGGATGAAGGTTAAACATAGCGAAGATGTCATCAAGCCGTAGGACGATCGTACCGCCGATGGCGCTATCCACAAAGCCCTTGCCCTCTGGCTGCTTGGCCACGAAAACCGGGTATGCCACATCATTCTCGGGGAGACGCCGCTTCTCCAAAGAAAGAACACTGTCATGTAGACTCCGCATAGCACCGGTTGCAGCATTGAGCAGATTAGTCAGTAGCATCAGCCTACCCACCACATGCACCCTCCTCGAGATATCCTTAGGTGAAGGTGGACCGTCCTGAGCACGGATCATACTCGGTGCCGGCTAACTCCCACCCTTGTTAGTCTTTCTTTTCCGTCCCTTCTTCTTCTGCTGTAATGTGATCGAGTTCTGCTCAGAGACCGCCTTCTTGAGTGTGTTGGGGCTGATAATATTTCGCACCTCGGCTATCTGAGGCTTGGTGAAGGTGGCAGCTGGAGGCATCTCCTGAGAACTGAACGACAGACGACGCCTGTTGCAATTGGCTTTCTCCACGGTACCAGCTAGATCATCTTTTGTAGGGTTGGGTTCTTGATAAGGAGGCCCCAAGAATTCGTCACCGTACCCATGTTCGTTGAAGTACTTATCGACGTTGGTAAATGTACCGTCGTCGTCCGGATCCTGTGCCATATGCATGTCCGGCATGTCCGGTAGCGTTGCGGGGGTCTTGCCATGGCTTGGCGCCGGCACGACTGGCGGTGTTTTCTGTGGGGTGGTGTCCCCCGCCCCCAAACGAATCTGGCTCTTCGGCCAAAGCATGGGCCAGCTTATGCAGGCGCTGAGGGTCATCACATCATCTTTGTCGGCCCCATGGGGTCGATACGGAGGTAACATGTCGTCGAAGCCCGGGAGCACCCGAACCATTTGAACCCTATAAACAGTGGGTGGCATCGGATTACCGTGGAACAAGCAGCTGCCCGGTTGGGCGATTCTGCCCTTGGCGACATCGACCAACTCGTCATTCATGAAGTGCAGGAGAGTGCATGGAACATCGGCAGCGCCCTGCGAAAACATGTAGGGCGTCAGGGATGCCCAGTCAAAGGCAAGGAGATGAAGTCATCGGCCGAGAGGCTTAATTAGTTACCGTGATGGCGTCGTGCTCGGCTAATGTCGAGGCACCGCCAACGGCGGGCGTGCAATTGACGGAGGGGCCGCTTGCTGCCGAGGTGCCGGCCGGCGTATTCTTCCCACACCCGGGTGCATTAATCTGCAATGCCGGCGCCGCCGCGGGAGACACCAATGTCGCCTCCGCCGGAGTCACCAATGCCGCCGCCGCGGGAGACACCAATGCCGCCTCCGCCGGAGACACCAATGGCGCCACCAGCGCGTTGCGCGAGTTGCTGCCCGTGAAGCTGGCAATCGGGGGTTGCCCCTGTTGGCCGCCTGCCACCCACGTCTGCAGACCAGAAACCAAGGTAGGTATAATGGCGGTGATCGTCGCTCCCAGTTGGTCTTGCACTTGCTCTTCGACCATCTCCGGAATCCACGCCACTTGTGCCTTGAGTTGTTCAACCTTGCGCTGATGGCTTTCCGAGCTGGTCTTTCTCTCCTTTCGCCCAGCGGTATAGTATTCCGACCATTTCGTGAACAAGCCTTTGCCGGCCACCCGACCAGCTGACGATGGCTCATTGAGCTTATCCTTGTTTTTCATTATGTTCAACGCCCTATTTAAAGGGGTGTCGAAAGGGGAGCTTTGAGACGACCCCGCGCTACTGCTTTCAGTTTCCTGCGGAAGGAACGTGAACCATTTAGAAATTTGGCTTCATTAACTAGAATGCAACCATATGGAGCTAATTACGCGAGGGTGTATTCCTTACCAAAACACGCTCAAGCGCCTTGGTCTTCGGATCCGTGGTAAGCTCCTTGGTTACCGGGTCAATCTTGTACAGGGCCCTGACATAGTTCCTGGTCTTCTTGTCACGGTATGTCTCGAAGCGGGGCGGTAGGCCTTGCTCGGCACGCTCCGTGTCCTCCTTGTCCCATATAGGTTCCGCCACTCTGTAACCGCTAGGACCGAGTTTGTGGACCCCTACTTCAAGTCCCGCATCTCTTTCCCCCACTGACTTGATTCCTCGGATGCGACGCTCTCGCACTTGATCTTGAACTCCCGGTAGTCAGCTTCGTTGATCGAATGATTTTTCTCCTTGATCTTCTCATAACTATCACCTTTATCAATCATGCTCTTCACCGCGCCTCTCCAAGTAGCCAGGGCCTTGCTCATCTTCGTGAGGGCGGCACTGTTCACTTTATTCCCTGAGAGGCGTGTGTTTGCAAAGTCACTGGGGAACTTGTATCGTTCGTGCAGCTTCATGAAGAGGAGGTTGCGCAAATTCCCTCGGTCACGGTGCCTTAGGTTCTCAGTGTTGATAAAGACGGTGCTCCAGAGAATGCACCCGAGCTGTCCCGCGTACCCATCGACTATTTCTTTGGGCGCCGTTGGATGCCCCTCGGAGAACACTTCAGTAAATTCCTCCTTGACGGTGCCGAGCACGTTCGAGCGCCGGTCCTTCCGTTGCCTCTTTGGTTGGCTGCCATCTGTGCGTGCGCCATCATCATCAGTGGTGGCGCGGCGGCACCATCAGTGGTGTCATCCCCGACGCCACTAGGGGTTGTGTAGTCAGGATCGGTGTCTTCCGCGATGTCCTCATAGTGCTGAGGTTCTTCCTCCATCTCCTGGGACAACTCCCAGAATGCCTTGCCGCCCGAACCGCCGGCCTCATCGTTGTGGGCCATGTTTCGCTCTAAATAGGAAAAAAGTTTGGTCAAAAAGTTGGTTATTGTCAAGGAACAAGATCATGGTCTCATCATTTAGGGTTTGTCGACACCGAGGCATCCTAAAAGCTATGCTTTTATCATTTAGGGTTTGTCGACGCCGAGGCACCCTAAATGCCTAACCTTTCATCATTTAGGTTTTTATCGACACCGAGGCATCCTAAAAGCCAAGGTTTTATCATTTAGGGTTTGTCGACGCTGAGGCACCCTAAATGCTAAGTTAAGTTTTCATCATTTAGGGTTTATCGATGCCGAGGCACCCTAGGTTGACTGATATATATGGGTACTCTAAATGGCAGATCGCATCGGCAGCACCGCCTACTCGAGTGCCTAGGAAAAGAGTGCTGGTTGATCCTACTTAATTAAGTACTAAGATACCCCGGCCCATGCATTATTCGCAAGTACCCCATATGTCCTATTTTTAGCAAAGTCATGCTAAAATTCATGGAAAATTTCAGCATGACCTTTGCTGAAAATAGGACCTATGGAGTACCCGAATTTGCCGGAACGGAAGTTAATCGACATTCCGGCAAACTCAAGGGCCTCTCGGGGTACCTGCAAAATCATCATGACACGATGGTCGGAGACAAAACCCAGCAAACTAGCACCACAATGTGCCTCTACTTTCATATGGATGAAAAGGCCACACACCATATGGTCCTCTGCTTTCATATGGACAAAAATCAGCTCAACTTATGTGAGCTTCCATTCCAGATCTAATAGGTCACCCAACAAAAAATCATCAATAGTTTACCAAGTCTGTACCCTCAAGAATGAACATATAGCAATATCTGTTGTCCCCCCATAACATACGGAAATCAAAATCAGCTCAATTTAGATGAAAATTGCCTTTGCTGCATGGAATAGAACATAACGTAAGGACCCTAATTCGTATAAAGTATTAGTGTGATGTATTCCAATGCAGGACAACAAATTATGCTATTATATGTTGACTGTGAGAAAACTACCTATTGAAGCAAAGGCAAATATCTCTGAAGTCTGAACTAAAGCACGGTTTCCTTGCTAATGATCCACAGTCCCACACTACTAAATGGGTTTTTGCAGAACCAAAAAAGACATCACAGGAGAGAAGTCCCAGTGGACATGTCAGAATGGCATAAAAACATGACTGCATACATTAGGGTAGATGTGATTTTGGTACAGCTACACTACTGCAGGCTGCATACATTCAGTCATTCTAAAATTTATTTTAGTCTACTCCTAAAATTCAGCACTAGCAGATCTTCAACACTCCAATTTCTTTCAGTTTTGACTATTTATTTCCAGCTTCAAATGGAAAATACACATCTTCAATACTACAATTTTACAAATAGTTGGTGTGACTATACAAATTACTCTACTGATACATGATACATGTGTCATGTGCATGTGCTCTGCTGTCTAAAATTCAGAGCTGAATACAACACTACTCATATTTGGGATAAGATATGTCTGTGATTCACAAGTTAATGACCTTGGGAAGGCATATACAGCAGAATTCGTGCAACAATCTCTACAGAAAATTCTTGTAGTCATCTTAGGTCTTAGCTAACACTGGACACTGGAGTAGTTTCAATTCCTAAAAAAATGGGGTGCATCACAAGAACTAAGAAACCTCTGCACACCATTTATAAGCTGTTCTAGAGACAAGATGGCACTGCACCATTTTACAAGCCATTCCAGTGACAAATTCATGGAATATTTTCTTTGATTTTAGTAGTCCAACATCATTCTTTCCCCAAACTACTTACTTTGTGTGGTGATCAATCAATCCATCAACCCTACAAGACACATGCACATTCTCTTTTTTATGATACATAGATTTCCTTTGAGTGGTTTACCTTCTTGAAACAAAGGTAAACACACACCTCATGAATCATGATGGCAGGCAAGGCACACACACCTCATATGACACTTGCTAGTAATGATACCAAGAAACAACAGGGGCACCCTCTAATACAGAAATACTGAGGTAGTGCTTTACCTTTTCGAGAAATCCATAAACTTTAGTTAATTCAGTTAATTTGAAAAGTTCAGTTTGCACTGCAAAATTCAGTTAGCACGTTCAAGTCCAAAATCAGAACATCATGCAACATCACAAAGAACTCTTAACACTGGCAGATTCTTTTCAACTAAAAGGTAATAGAATTCTTCACAATGTAAGCAACTAATTTTGAAAAATCCATGCTATACAAACATAAGCAATTCAATAGGAAGGTGAGGTCCTTGACAGTAATGCTAGCATAAAGACCATGCTCTCTGAGATTCATTTAACAAAATAAAGAGATAGAAGCAGAGCACATTGCACAAGCTTCCAGAGCTGTAGAAAGAGAGAGGGAGGGGAAGAAGGATTGGGCGAAGCTCACCGAGAGGAAGACAAAATCGAAGGGGGGAAAAGGGGAACCGGTGCAGCTCACCGAGAGGAAGACGATGGCGAGCTCGTGCGGGGCCGGGGTTGACGAGGTGACGCAGATCGACGGTGAGGCCGCGGTGGCCGGGGATGGAACAAGACCTCGATTCGCACGATGCAGAGTCGTCGAGCTCGAACGGGTGGTCGTAGATGACGTAGAAGAACACTGCAGAGCTCCTGGTCTCCTTGGTGGGGTGCGGGGACGACGGTGGTCGCGGGGACGATGCGGTGACGGCGACGACCTAGTCGGGTGAAGCAGCGCGAGGGGAGGGGAAGTGGGGAGGTGCTACGGTTTGCACAGGGGTCTGGCTCGGCCTTATCCAACAGGGGAGCCGCAGCGGGTGTGGAGTGGGCGCGGGGGTCGTCGGAGTGGGCGTGGGGGTCGTCGGAGCGCGTGTGGCGAGGGGGGGAAGGGGGATCTGGCGAGGGAGAGGGAAGGGGGATCGGGCGAAGGGGTATCCAGCTAGAGGGGGGAATGTTAGTAATGGCGCACCATCTAGGGGTGCGCCATAAAAACACTGATAGCAATGGCGCACGATCCTCTGGTGCGCCATTAGTAAAAAAATTTCTGATAGCAATGGCGCACCCTCCTCTGGTGCGCCATTAGTAACTTTTTTTCATTATTTTTTGTTGCATCTAATAATTTGTTTTTATCAAATTTGTTATTTTCATGAGGACTAGAACAGAAGATATCATCAAATATCATCAAATTTGTTTTTTTTGAAAATATCATCAAATTTGTTTTTTTAATTGAAAATATCATCTAATTTGTTATTTTAAAATATCATCAAATTTGTTATTTAAAAATATCATCAATATTTTCTTTTTGGATTTTTAGTTGCATTCATTTGTGAATTGGTAAAACATTTATGAATATGAAAAAATATCATCAAATTTCAAAATGTCGAAATACAATCGAGAAATGAAGACTACGATTTAAATACAATCGATCTTAGCTAGCTATCTTTTCACAATCTTCTTGCCCTTCTTTTTCGCAAATGGAGTTCTTCTGTTGAACGGACGTCCTTTAGGTAGGGTGGTCCTGCTTCTTCTTGTGGTGTATGGCACTTCATCGCCGTCGTCATGTTCCATCTTCGGGTCGCCGTACTTGTCGAAGTCTTGCTCATTGCCGACTCCATCCATTCCGGGTATCTTCCTTTTGCCTCTCCTCACGACAACACGACTGGGCTTTGATGGGTCGGTAATGAAGAAGCATTGGTCCACTTGGGAAGCCAGTACCCATGGCTCATTTTTCGCGGTGACGTTTGCGCCCGCGGTCTTGGATTTGGATTTGGGTATAACCATGGTGGTGAAATATCGGTCTTCTTTTATGACGCTCTTGGCCCATCTGACACGGAACATCGGGACCTTCTCTCCAGCGTAGCTCAGCTCCCAGATCTCCTCGATCCTTCCGTAGTATCTGTCCTTGTCGTTACCGGTGTAGGATTCCATCGTTACCCCGGAGTTCTAATAACCATCGCTCTTCATGTCCTTGTCCTGGGTGTAGAATGTGTAGCCGTTGATATCGTACGCCTCATAGGTCATCAGGTTGTGCTTGGCGCCCTGTGACAAGGCGAATATGAGTTTTTCTTCGGCGGAAGAATCCTCATGTAAACGGTACGACAGAAGCTTCCCCTTGAACCAACGCGTGAAACATGAGTTATGTTGTTTGATTATATCTCCGTCCGTCCTCTATTGGCCTTGGTCATTGTACGTCTTCTCAATAAAGGTTTTGTGCTCTATCACCCAAGGATCGACCGCGTCTATGTGTTGTAGCACGACTAGGTTTGCTCTTTCAAAGTCGGCGAGGTGACCCTCAAAGTCGACTTGCATTTCGCGGCGACCCTCGGGTGACCCCATCCAGCGAGCCTGCCGAGGTGCCTGTTGACGGGCAGACCAACGGGGTTCTCGATTCCTAGATAATTCGTGCAGTAGGAGATGCACTCTTTGGTCAGAAAGCCCCTGGCTATGCTTCCCTCTGGACGTGACATGTTGTGAACGTATCCTTTGATGACACCATTCATCCTTTCGAATGGCATCATGCTGTGCAGGAACGTCGGCCCGAGTTGGATGATATCCTCCACGATATGGACCAGCAGATGCACCATAACATCGAAGAATGCGGGCGGGAAGTACATCTCAAGCTCGCATAGTATCACCACGATCTCTTCCTGTAGCCTTCTGAGTTGCCTCACGCCAACCGACTTCCAAGAGATGACGTCGAAAAAGTTGCATAGGCCAAATAGCATTTCACGGACGTGCGCGTCCATGATCCCACGGATTGCAACTGGAAGTATCTGCGTCATCAGCACGTGACAGTCGTGAGACTTCATCCCGCTGAACTTCTGCTTCGCTGAGTCTAGGTATCTGCTTATCTTCCCCACGCAACCGTAAGGAATTTTTACTCCTATGAGGCAGGTGACAAACTGCTTGATCTCCTCCTGACTTAGAGTGAAGCACGCGGGAGGGTAGTCATTTCCGGTCTTCTTGGCCTTTTTGCCTTTGCGATGACTTTCCGTGTCCTGCTTCGCCTCATAATCATCATCATCATTAGCGTGAAGCTCCTCCCTGATGCCCATTGATTTCAAGTCTGCCCTTGCTTTCGGCCCATCTTTGGTCCTCTCTGGCATGTTGAGCAGGGTACCAAGCAGACTCTCGCACACGTTCTTCGTGATATGCATGACATCAAGGCTGTGAGGCACATGGTGGATCTTCCAGTACGACAAGTCCCAGAAAACAGACCTCGTTTTCCATACCTTCAGCAGCAGCTCTGGCGCCTTTCGCTTCTTTCCCGGCTCTGGCACCTTTTGCTTCTTTCCTGGCAGTGGGCAATCTTTCCAATTTTTCAACAGCTCGTCTATTTCCTTGCCGCTTCGCATACACGGGCGTCTTCGGGGATTGGTTTCACCATCGAACAGATCCTTGCGTTTTCTCCATGGGTCATCGTCGCGAAGCCACCTTCAATGTCCCATGAAACGGTTTTCGAAGACCCGGGATCTCTATCCAGCTGGCGATACTTTGTGTCATCCATGCAGCTGACGTATCCAGAAAATCCGTGGACCACCTGCCCTACGAGATATCCGTAACCAAGATAGTCGTGCACCGTCGTGAGCAGTGCGACTCTCATAGGGAAATATTCTTTCTCTACGGCGTCCCACGTATTGGCTGGCGTTTTCCACAGCATGTCTAGCTCCTCTTTCAGCAGCCCCAGATACAGATTGATGTCGTTCCCTGGTTGTTTCGGCCCTTCAATTAGCATACTCATGTGAATGTACTTCCTCTTCATGCACAACCAGGGGGGAAGGTTGTACATCCACACAAACACAGGCCAGGTGCTATGTGTGCTTCTCTGGCTGCCATACGGATTGACTCCATCGGTGCTCGCGCCCAGCACGATGTTCCTTGGATCGTCCCCAAATTCTGGTTGTTCGAAGTTCAATGCTTGCCACTGGCTCGCATCCTTAGGGTGACACAACATCTTGTCTTTTTTATTTATCTCCGGATCATTTCCGTCATCTTCTCGCTTCTTCACCTCCCTATACGCGTGCCAACGCAGGAGCTTTGCTAGCTTAGGTTTTGCGAAATACCACTGCAGACGAGGAGTGATCGGAAAGTACCACACCACTTTTCAAGGAGCTTTCTTCCTCTTCTTGTATCGAGTGACGCCGCACACCGGACATATGGTAGACTCCGCGTGCTCGTCCCGATAAATGATGCAATTGTTCATGCACACATGGTATTTCACGTGTGGTAAATCCAGAGGACACACGATTTTCTTCGCCTCCTCGAAACTAGTCGGGCACTTGTTCCCCTTGGGAAGACGTTCGTGCCAGAATGACATGTTCTCGTCGAAGCATGCGTCGGTCATTTTGTGTTTTACCTTCATCTCCAGGGCCATGAGCGTTACTTTCAGGCGGGTATCCTCGGGCCTGCATCCTTCATACAATGGAGTAACCGCATCTATCTCCAGTTGATCCAGCTTGGCTTTCTCTCGGGCGGCAGCTCTTGCGTTATCCGTCTGCTTGAGAAGCAGCTCTTCAATATGAGGGTCTTGCACCCGGCCCATCAATGGTCCATCGTTGTCTGCTCCGGCATCTTCATCTTCATGATCATGCCCTTCGTCTTGATCTTCCTCATCGTCATGTCCGGCATCACCGTCGTGATGATGTCCTGGAGATTCTTCGTCTTCTCGCCCGCCCTCGCCGCGGTGGTTGTCTTGCTGCCCTTCCTCATTTCTTGCCCGGCCCCCATGGACGACTTCATAGTCATCTTCATCACCTTGCCACCGATAGCCATCCATGAAACCACGCAAGAGCAGGTGGTCCCGCACCTGCCCGGAATCCGGGTCCGCAATAAGGCTCTTTACCTTGCATCTTCGACACGGACATCTTATCTCTGTCTCGTTCTTTTGAAGCATCTCGGCTTTCGTGGAGCTCAAAAACCTATTCACGATGCCTTCGGTCATCGTGCGGACCATGGTCGCCTGCGGGGTAGAGCAAAACAATATTTTAGAACCAAGAAAAAATTTGGCATGACTTTGCCTAAAAATAGGACCAAAAAGAATGATAGTGCCAAATTCTCGCCGAAACGGAAATGAATGAACATTCCGGCAAAATATTGGCAACTATCGCATTTCAAATACCGGTACCTGCAAACACAAACATATATGCAACACCACAAACATATGCAACACCACAAACATACGTAGATCTAGGTAGGCCATAAAAAGTGCATGTGCACGTTGTTGGAGGGAGAAAAAAGTAGATCTACAACATAAAGAAAGCTTTCCCCTTACCTATCAAAATGTAATTTAACCACTTAATTTGGGTGAATCTATGGTGCAAATGAGGTGAGGAGGAGGAGGCAGCCGAGACAAGCTTGGAGGAGGAGGTGGAGAGAATGAAGTGGGGAAAGTGAGTGTGGTAGGTGGTTGTCCAAAATATCTAGCTGGTCTCAGGTTACTAATGGCGCACCACCTAAAAATGTGCCATTAGTAACCCTGGTTACTAATGGCGCACCTGTCAGGGGTGCGCCATTACTAGTTTTCCAAAAAATATATATATAATTGTCAGTAGTGGCGCACCGTGGGTGTGGTGCGCCATTACTAGTTTGCATTAGTAATGGCGCACTTCACCCAGGTGCGCCATTACTACTTTTGAAAAAAAAAGTAAATTTTTTTTTCAGTAGTGGCGCACCGAGCGTGTGGTGCGCCATTAATAGTTTTGGAAAAATAAAAAAAATAAAATTTGCTAGTAATGGCGCACCGTGTGTCTGGTGCGCCATTAGTAATGAGGACACTAATGGCGCACCTGTATCTGGTGCGCCACTGCTATATAGCTGTGGCGCACCACATACATGGTGCGCCATTAATGTCCATATCAGCTATAGCCCTTTTCCTAGTAGTGTGGAGAGCGCCGGGATGATGAAGATGGCCACCGGTAAGGGATCCCCCTCCGGCAGGGTGCCGGAACAGGGTCCCGATTGGTTTTTTGGGGTTACAGAGGCTTGCAGCGGCGGAACTCCCGATGTATTCTGTTTCCCGATGGTTTTAGGGTATATTGGTATATATAGGAGGAAGAAGTACGTTAGGGGAGCCACGAGGGGCCCACGAGGGTGGAGGGCGCGCCCAGGGGGTGGGCGCGCCCCCTGCCTCGTGCCTTCCTCGTTGATTCCCTGACGTGCACTCCAAGTCCCCTGGATTGCTTCCGTTCCAAAAATAACTTTCCCGAAGGTTTCGCTCCGTTTGGACTCCGTTTGATATTCCTTTTCTACGAAACACTGAAACAAGGGAAAAACAGAAACTGGCACTAGGCTCTGGGTTAATAGGTTAGTCCCAAAAATAATATAAAAGTGTATAATAAATCCCATAAACATCCAAAATAGATAATATAATAGCATGGAACAATCAAAAATTATAGATACGTTGGAGACATATCACCCTCTCATAAATGGGTTTAAACGAGCCTAATCGGCACTAGGTAGTAGTTTTTGGCACGGATTAAGAAATTTTGGGTATGTTTTTGCTATTTTTTGTACAATAGTTTCTTCCTAGGGCTGGTTGAAAGTGGTAGTTTTTTGTTAAATACTCCACATACTGTAAGTAGGAGAGAAAGTTAAGCTTTGGAAGCCAATAAGCAAGGCTAGTTACATAGTGTGTATGTGTACGTGATTGAAACTAAATATCAACCATGAGTGAGTAATATCTTGATGGAAAACTCGAAACTATGGAAATACTAGCATTTTTTGCATGGTTGGAAATACTAGCAATGTTCACATGCGTTGCAACAGATCATAATTAGAATAATACTTATTCACAAACTTGATAGAAAACACTCTAATTTTGATATACATATATCACTAGAGATATATTATGTTTCAATCAGAATATATTCCTTGGGCTGTTTTGATGAGGTGAGGGAGGGATGTGATTGGTTTTAAGATACTAATTATGGGTTTTTCTGCAAATTGGTATAGAAGTGGGATGTTGGTGAGAAAAGGAAACAACTTACCTCACAGTCGTTAGATGTAGATCTAATTGTCAAAAATGACGGATGGCAGACACACCATCATCACCAACTAAGTCTTCTGTAGGAGTACTAGCAAGATGTCCGTGCATTGCACGGAACATCAAGATGCATTTTTTTGTAAAACACCTGTCGTTATTGCCCCATGCGGGAGTAATCCCATGTGTAAAAACTAATGATATCTCGAGAAAGAGGAGATAAGGTGAAGAGGAGTGGGGTGTGGGGGTGATTGGTGGTCCGACTGAGCGGAGGCATGGGGATGGACGACGCCGACATCGACCACCATGCCAGTTTGTTCCAGAGGCTTCCTTTTTTAATTGCTCAACAGTGAGGTTGTTTGAGATAAGGATAAATGAGGGAAGGCCTTATCTGCAAATGTGGAGAGAGGTGCGGGTATCTTTTAGTTCAATTTCTATCCGTTAGATATAGATCAGACGGTCTATATTGCAAGATGGCACATGTAGCATCATCACCAACTCGGTTTTTTTATAAGAGAAGAAATATAAGTATGGAGATACAAACGTATTATCGATACTTGTTTCCGTAAACTTTGATCTACATTCTATTCAATGGCTCAACATGTGAGGCCTTAGCACAATGACTTCTTGACTGTGTAAAACAAAGGTTTTCCAGTCGCCGATAAGGAGGGGGTGACGGCGGCGCGCTTTCGGCTTGCTCTCGTCCTAGTAGTCATACTAGGTGGTATACGCATGTGTAGATTTATTCTTTTTCATGTCTCGTGTTCACCATACTGCCACGACTGTTGATGAATAGACGGTAAGTTATTCACGGGAAAACCTTTGTTAAGCGTGTGTGCGAGAGAGAGAGACAATGTGCGTGTGTGATATGTGTAGAGACTGAGGCAATGATAAGTGATTCTTTGTGTCTCTGTGTGTGTGGAGGATAGAGAGAGACATGTATATGGGGCTTTGTGTTTTGTAACGTGGAGACACATAGACATAATCAGTGAGTGAGTGTGTGAGATACACATGCGGACATGGGGAGAGATGTGTGAGTTAGAGAGATGGAGAATTTTGGTGTGCATCTCAGCAAGAGAGAGGGGGGATATATACGTACCTAGAGCCAGACATCAACCTGTGAATATAAACGGATGACCCGGCGGCAGATTAACTCAAGATACAACAAGGCGAGAACTAGGTCAAGCGGATTCGCTCCCTGGTAATCAAAACCCTAGCAATACAACCCCAAACTGGAGTAAGCCTTTACCTCATCACGAGGGGCCGAACCAGTATAAACTCTCTGTGTCCTTTGTCCCAATTAACCCCTTTAAGTTAACCTAGTTGCGATGGCTCCACACCTAAGTCCTTTTGCTAGGACATCTACCATGTTAAGTCCACGACAGTTGGCACCCACCGTGGGGCCCAATGCACGGTAGTTTCGAGTTTTTGAAGGGGAACTTCGCAAGGATCAAGAGATATGTTGTGGTCCGGATGACCAAGAGTCGCCGCAGCAAGCTCTACATCGACGATGCAGGCTGGGATCCCGAGGCCAGCTCAATCGACTACGGGTACCGGGTCCCCTTCGGCGGAATCCACGTCTTCATCGGCAAGATCGGTGAATCGGGCCCTGAGCCGGACACCTGCACCGACATCATCGGGACGGCTCGGTGTGTACGACCCGCCAAGGGTCAAACCGCTGTGAAGCACACCTTTTTGGGTTTTATCCATGGGGAGGAACTTGAGGAAGGATCTGTGTCTAGTGGTGAGACGGCCATCTACTCTGATGGTGAGTCGTCGACCGGTGAGACCGATTCAATGTACCAACTGCAGGACAGCCGGCTTGGGGGCTGTTCCGATGGCAATAGTATTCCGGACCCCGATCAGCCGCTGAACAAGGTTGCAATCTTCATGGCTGGCACACAACCAGCGCTCGGTTTGACGACCGCCGTAACCATGACCTCTAGCTCAATGGCTGCGGCGACAGCTGGGGCTAGCGGCTCTACGTGCCTGTCGGCTTAGGTTCTGACTGAATTGCTGGATGCTTTGGTGGCTTTGATGGGGGTGGAGGTGACCCCAGACACTCAAGAATAGCATAAAGTAGATGTAGCGAAGCTACGAGATGAGATAGCTTAGGCCAAGGAGGAGCTGGCGGCTGAGAACGCTAGGATGGCCATGAAGCGAGCTACTTTGGACGCTCAGGCACAACGGATTCATGCAGACTCTTTCCGGCTTACCTTGGATCAAAACACTCCAAATGCCGTCATGAGAAGGAGGCACCAGAGTCGCTTACCTCCGGTTTACGATGCGAGAAACCTCTTGAACACACCTAGGGCAGGGACCAGTGACCCGCTTGTGGTGAACCGGGCGGTTGAGGCGCCCGTGACCGGAGCGCTGGTTCAGCCGCGTACTGCGGATCTGCATTGTGTGGATATGACCCCACCTCAGCATGTTCTAACACCGCCGGGTCTTTATTCTAACCCTCTGGATAATATGATTGCTACGGCGACATGATTGGCGGCTCTCCCAGTTGAAGGCGAGTCTCCGGTGGCGATAGAGAGGCGGAGGGCCAGAGAGCTTCTTCAGACAGCAGTGGCTCAACAGGCGGGTTATTCGTTTAGCCGCGAATGGATTCACTCAACCCCTCGTCCAAGCCAGAGTTATAGCAGGCATATTGACTCGCCAGTAGTTTCGAGCAGTGAACAGCGCCGTAATCAGCCTTGTAGGCATGACTCGCCGCGCGCTGGCGATGATGTGCAGGCTTTGGTGGACCAGGTCAGGGCGCAGCGCGAGGCCGAGCTAGCGGCTCATCAGCAATCTCCGGTTTATCCGTCAATGTCCGTGGGGGCAGGAGTGACCTCTAGAACATTGGGCGTGCCGTGTTTAGTGCCGGATCTACGCAATGAGCGCCTGCCCAAAGATTTCAAAGGACCCCGTAAAGTACCTAACTATACTGCGGATCAGCCCCCAGAGTCTTGGATTGAG
The DNA here is from genome assembly GCF_002575655.3 of Aegilops tauschii subsp. strangulata. Classification (NCBI taxonomy): domain Eukaryota; kingdom Viridiplantae; phylum Streptophyta; class Magnoliopsida; order Poales; family Poaceae; genus Aegilops; species Aegilops tauschii. Next base: position 80,486,593 of record NC_053037.3, read on the forward strand.
AGTTATGAGATGGCTATGGAAATGTTGGATGTCAGTGATGCCGCATGTGCTAAGTATTTTACTATGATATTGGACGGGCCGGCTCGTAACTGGTTGAAATGGTTGCCTGCTAATTCCATTGGATCATGGGCTGAATTGAAGTCCCGTTTCATTCAGAATTTGAAGGACACATGCAAGTTGCCCATGTCGATTCTCGACTTAGACACTTGTGTCCAGGGCAAAGGAGAGTCAACGACCCATTGGGTGCACCAGATATCAACCATTATTCACTCCTCAGACAGTATTAACGTCGGCTTAGCTGTCCATATGTTAGAGAAAAACTGCCGTTTCCTTCCCCTCAAACAGAAGCTGGGGCGGCTTAAGCGCCACTGTAGTGATATGGGGGAGCTCATGGCGGCTCTCGTCAAATACGCCGACTCAGATAGTACGAAGGATCCAGAATCTGATGAGGAGAAGGCTGGAAAGGGGAAGAAAAACGGTAAGGGGCGGCAACAGAATACGGCGGGTAAAGGTAACAATGGTAAGCGCAAGCATACGGACAGTGGCTCAGATTTTGTGGCTAACACTAATGTGCAGAACAATGATCGCCGCCGCAAGGGAAGGTTCCAACCCCAATATGAAGGGTTAAGGTCCAGTCTAGAGGCAATGTTGAACTAACCCTGTCCAAAGCATAGCCGGCCTTATAGACCAGCAACACACCTGTGGAATGATTGTAGCATGATGAGGGAATACAGGAATTACAACCTCAACCAGGACCACAATAATGGTAATGGCCCGCACGGCGGGGCAGGCTCCGGTTCACACGGACCTGGCTTTGGAGGCAGCGGTTCAAACTCCAGTTTTCAGGGCCAAGGCAATCAAGGTTGTTTTAATCAGCAGTCTGGTCAAGGGAATCAGCAGCAACAATCTAGTTATCAGAGCAATCCGAAGCAGTTGAATAGTGGACAGTATCATGTGTTCACCACGAGTTTATGCAAACGAGACTAGAAGATTCATAAAAGGGCGGTGAACGCAGTTGAGCCGGCGATCCCTCGTTATTTACGATGGTCTGAACATCCTATTCTTTGGAGCCGTGAGGATCACCCGCCCCGGGTTGACAATCCGGGTCAGTTGGCTTTGGTGGTTGCGCTGCAGGTTAGGGGGTACAAGTTTACTAAGGCGCTCATGGATGGAGGCAGTAGCATCAATATCCTTTATTATGATACTTTCCGCCATATGAATTTAACTGATAAGGATCTTAAGCCGTCCTCTATTGTTTTTCATGGAGTGGTGCCTGGTAAGTCGGTGTATCCAGCGGGTAAGATAGCTTTGGAAGTGGCCGTTGGTGATGATCATGATTACAGAGCGGAGACATTGACTTTTGAGGTGGTCAAGATCCAGAGCCCTTATCACGCTTTGTTTGGACGCCCGGCTTATGCTAAGTTTATGTCAATTCCTTGTTATGTTTGTCTGCAGCTTAAAATGCCAGGTTATAAGAGTACCATTACAGTGCATGGGAACAGGAAGATAGCCTTGGAATGTGAAGAAGGCGATGCTGCTTATCCTTAGTCTGTTTGTGCAACAGAGGAGTTGAAGTTTTACAAAGATAATGTTGACCCGACAGATATGACACCTTTGAAAAAGCCAACCATAGAGCATGACCCGATGTTGAAGTTTAAGTGGGCAGATGACACTAAGCTGGTTGACTTTGTTCCTGGCGACTCATCCAAGCAGTTCAGTATTAGTGCTAATATGGATCCGAAATAGGAAAGCGTGCACATCGAGTTCATCCTTGAGAACCAGGACATCTTTGCATGGAAACCTTCTGATGTGCCAGGTGTACCGAGGGAACTCGCCGAGCACACTCTCAATATTGATCCAAGGTTTAAACCGGTCAAGCAATTCCTTCGTCGTTTCAATGAAGAAAGGCGCAAGGCCATTGGAGAAGAAGTGGCCCGGCTCTTGGCGGCTGGGTTTATTGTGGAAGTTTTTCATCCTGAGTGGTTGGCTAACCTGGTGCTGGTACTTAAGAAGAATGGTACTTGGCGTATGTGTGTAGATTACACAGACTTAAACGAGGCCTGTCCGGCTGATCCTTTTGCTCTCCCCCGTATTGATCAGATTATTGATGCTACGACGGATTGTGAGCATTTGAGTTTTTTGGATGCTTACTCTGATTATCATCAGATCAAGATGGCAGTTAAGGACCAGGAGAAGACAACTTTCATCACTCCCTTTGGAGCCTTCTGCTATGTGTCTATGCCTTTTGGGCTCAAGAGTGCTCAGGCGACTTATCAACGATGTGTTCAGAATTGCCTCCATGACCAGATTGGGCGCAATGTTCATGCTTATGTGGATGATATTGTTGTGAAATCCAGGAAGAAGGAGACTTTGATATATGATTTGAAAGAGACCTTTGACAATCTCCGGGTCTACAAGATGATGCTTAACCCGGCCAAGTGTGTTTTCGGTGTGCCGGCAAGCAAACTTTTTGGTTTTTTGGTTTCTGAAAGAGGCATTGAAGCTAACCCGGCGAAAACCAAGGCTATCACTTCTTTGGCTAAGCCGGCGTGTAGAAATGATGTTCAGCGCCTGGCGGGTCGTATTGCAGCCTTAAGCCGATTCATAAGCCGGCTGGGTGAGAAGGCTATCCCTCTCTATCAGATGATGAAGAAAATATACGACTTTATCTGGAGTGATGCTGCTGATCAAGCGTTTGAAGCATTGAAAAAAATAGTTAGCTGAGCCACCGATCCTTGCAGCTCCTATTGACAAGGAGCCCTTATTGTTATATGTCGCTGCTAATAGCCGAGCCGTAAGTTTACGAATTGTGGTGGAACGGAAAGAGGCAGGCAAGGAATATCCGGTTCAGCGGCCCGTTTATTATATCAATGAGGTCCTCATTGAATCCAAGCAGAGATATCCACATTGGCAGAAACTAGTGTATGGAGTGTTCATGGCTAGTCGTAAGTTGAAGCAGTATTTCTTTGGTCATCCCATCACTGTGGTCAGTACTGCTCCCTTGGGGGATATTATTCAAAAAAAAGAGAAGCCACAGGTCGGGTAGCCAAGTGGGCCATTGAGCTTGGGCCCCATGGTTTGAAGTATATGCCTCGGATAGCTATCAAGTCTCAAGCGCTTGTAGATTTTATCAATGACTGGACCGAGCTGCAGATGCCCAAGGAGAAGCCGGATAGCACATATTGGACTATTCACTTTGATGGATCCAGGCAGTTGGAAGGCTCGGGGGCTGGAGTTATTTTGACTTCCCCACGAGGTGATAAATTTTGTTATGTTTTAAGGTTGATGTTTCCTTGTACTAACAATGCAGCTGAGTATGAGGCCTTGCTCCATGGTCTTCGGATGGCTAATGAGATGAATCTAAGCCGGGTGAGGTGTTTTGGCGACTCAGATTTGGTGGTTGAGTAAGTTTCAGGCACTTGGGATTCTAAAGATCCACTCATGGCGGCTTGCCGCCGAGAGGTTGATGCTATTGCTGGTCATTTCAAAGGTTATCAAGTGGAACATGTTGATCGCAGGAAAAATGAGGCGGCTGATGCTTTAAGCCAGCTAGGGTCTCAGCGTAAGCCGGTACCACCTAATGTTTTCCTTGATATTCTGCATAACCCTTCAGTAAAATTGCCTTCGGAGGAAGATCTTGTTGTTCCTGACCCGGAGGCGTAGTTGGTGGCGGCTCTTGATGTTATTCCTGATTGGACAGTTCCATATTTGGCTTATATGACCCGGGGCAAGTTACCTGAAGATGAAACTTTGGCTAGGCAGATAACCCGGTCTAAGTCAATGACTATTGTCAATGGAGAGTTGCACCGATGCAGTGTCACAGGGGTATTTCAATGTTGTATTTCTCCTGAGGAAGGCCATGAGATTCTACGAGAGATTCATGAAGGAGACTGTGGTCATCATGCCGGCTCTAAGTCTCTTGTGGCCAAGGCTTTTTGTCATGGGTTTTATTAGCTGACGGCTCATGCTGATGCAGAGGATTTGGTCAGTAAATGTGATGGTTGTTAGAAATTTTCAAGACGAGCTCATGTGCCGGCTCAAGAATTGAGGATGATTCCAATTACTTGGCCATTTGCAGTCTGGGGGCTGGATATGGTTGGACCCTTTAAAAGATCCAAGGATAAAAAGACCCACCTTTCGGTGGCGGTTGACAAATTCACAATGTGGGTTGAGGCAGAGCTGGTCAGTAAGTGTGACGCAGCAATGACGGTTCAATTCATCAAAAAGTTGATTTTCCGTTTAGGCTACCCTCACAGCATTATAACTGATAATGGCACTAATCTATCTAAATGTGCTATGAAAGAGTTCTGTCAACGAGAGCATATTCATCTTGATGTGTCATCTGTGGCTCACCCCCAGTCCAATGGACAAGCTGTATGAGCCAATCAAGAAATCTTGAGAGGCATAAAACCCCAGCTTATGGTCCCCTTGCAGAGGACGCCGGGTTGTTGGGTTGAGGAGTTACCTTTCAGTGCTTTGGAGTATCAATACCACCCCCAACAGATCCACAGGTTACACACCATTCTTCATGGTTTACGGAGCAAAGGCGGTTCTCCCTAGTGACATCCATCATGACTCGCCCCGTGTGGTGGCTTATGTTGAAGCTGATAATGAAAAAGCACGTCAGGATGCTCTTGACATGTTGGATGAGGAGCGTGACCTTGCGGCGGCTTGTTCGGCAATTTACCAGCAAGATCTGTTTCGTTATCATAGCCGCCGGGTTAGAACCAGGACCTTTCAAGAAGGAGATTTGGTGCTCCGGATCATCCAGGATCAAACTGACACGCACAAGTTATCCCCACCTTCGCAAGGGCCCTTTGTGGTCAGCAAAACCTGAACAATGGGTCATACTATCTTATCGATGTTTGAGACCATACGGACTCACGCACGTCGGAGGAGGAGACCCGCCGGCCATGGAATATTGCTCATCTTCGGCCTTATTAAACCTGAGCTACCGGCTCTTGGGATGTACATATTTAGACCAATGTATATATTCTGATTCAGTTTAATAAAGCCGGCACCCCTTAGAATTCGGGGCCTCTGTCGTTTCAGTTCTTAGCAAAATTGAGTCTTTGTTCCCTGATTCATTGGTCTCATGGGGGCTTCCTACTCATTGAGCACAGCTGTTCACACCCATGACATCCGGTTCGCAAGCCGATTTATTGGACATTTGGGGGCTTCCTGTTCATTGAACATAGCTCGCTCACCCATCTTGATTCGGCCTCCGGCCACCTTATTGGACATTTGGGGGTTTCCTGTTCATTGGACATAGCTCGCTCACCCATCTTGATCCGGTCTCCGGCCACCTTATTGGGCATTTGGGCGCTTCCTATTCAATGAACATAAATCGCTCACCCATCTTGCGCCAGCTTTTGGCCACCTTATTGGTCACATGGGGGCTTCCTGCTCCTTGAGCATAGCTGTTCACACCCATCTGATTCGGTTTCCAAGCCGAACAATGAGTTAAACCTGCCTGTTTGCTTGATGCTACTCCGCTAGGTGACACGCCGTACTCTTGACATTTACTCTTTTAATAAGACCCTGAACTTGTCAACGTTAAAACGCGGCCTTTGTCATGTGAGAGACGGCTTACAGAGAGCTAGGACAAACTCACCCGTTGTCGCAGTCTCTCCGCTATGTGGACCATTGTACTCTTGACCAGTTACTCTTTTCAATAAGACCCTGAACTGGTTAATGTTTAAACAACGGATTTATGTCACGTGAGAGCCGGCTTATAGGATAAAAACAAAAAAATCAAAAACAGAATCAAGCTGCACTCTTCTAGATTTATGTCAAGCTTCCGGCTTGCAAACTTACTTATTTACAACACCGATATACTATTGGTTTATAGGTATGATATCATATTTGAATAAGTATTTGGTTTCTTCAAACCGCCCTGGTCCTAGACTTTAAGTCACCATGACGTATCATGTTGGATGTTATGACCCGCCCTGACGAAAACTGCGAGGGCGTTTTTTCTTCAATGTGCAGATGCATTATGCGATAACATGATCTACTTTCCATAATCTTTTAAGGAAAAAGAACAAGTACCATCAGTTTTCCAGAGGATAAAACATGCACGACGGCACGACATATCATTGTTTTACTATTCTATTACATGGATCCACGAGCCCAAATGATTAAGTGTTTTTTAACCAACGTCCGAAGAGGCAGATTATGAGCCGTCCAGCGAATTAATTTTCCCGATCTTTGCGGGTTGAGGCTTCCGGGTCATCCCGCGCCGGTTCTTCTTCTTCCTCCATCGTCTGGAAGTTAGGTGATGACCAATTGATGCCAGTCAAGGCTTGAAATTCAGCTTCGCCATCGATAAGCTCAGACAGATCGATTTCAGGGGCAAAAGTATGCTTATGAATTGGAGGGATGAGGTCCACAATTTTGTAAGACGGTGTTGGCATCTTCTGATTGTCCGCTGTATAAGCCGCCTGATATCTTAACAGATCCGTTTCTTCGGCAATAAGGCTCGCCAATGGACGCATCTCTTTCACACAGGCAGCAAAATCCTTCTTATCAAAGGGAGACCCGGCCTCTTTGAAGTCATCTTTGAAGCTGGGGCAGCCAGTAGCTAGCTCGGCCGGGTCTAATTCTGCCTGCCACGCCTTTGCACGGATTAAAGCCATAATGGCACCGACTCTCGCAGCCGACCGCTTGATTTCTTCAATCCTTCCGGGAAGGAAAAAAGTTTGCTTAACACATCACTGAGAAGGGATGGTGTTTGGTTGGTTGGTGAGATGGTGGCTATTGTGCGCTGCGCACCAGTATATAACTGTTCCACCAGCGTGTAAACCGCCTTGAGCTTTATTAGCATCTCTTGACCAAGATTGTTGCTCCTGGGCCTGTATAATGCAATGTGGTTAAGTCATTAGGTGGCTTACAAAGTGGAGTGTGGAATTTCATTACAAAATTTAAGTCTTACTTACCAAAAATGGCAGAGGTCATCTGTGTGATATGATGCTTTAAGCCAGTAAGTTGTGTGGTGACCTCTTGCAAAGAGGCTTCAGCTTCTTCAGCTCTCTGTATTAGGGCGGGTTTTTCTTCAGCCCAGGCAGCTTTCTCAGTGTTAAACCCGACTTTAAGCTTCTCTGCTTCATCGAAGCTAAATTTGAACTTGGAGTCAGCCTTCCGGGTCTCAGCTTCTTGAAGTTCAAGTCGGTTTTTTACATCAGCCAATTGAGATTGAAATTGAGCTGAGGCTTCCTGTAAATAATTTTATTTGAATAATTATCAATAGTTATGTCACAGTATAAATTTAGAAAAAGTCCCAAGCCCTTTGCAAGAAATAGCACTTGGCACTTGGGGGCTAATGGGTGCAGAAAGTTTCTTTTATGAAGCAGTGACAGACAAATCCGGTTCAACTTTTTCCAAGATAACCCGGCCTGTGAGGGCAACAAGGTGAGATTTTTATTCACAGGGACAATGATAAGTCCCAACTTATTCATGTTGATTAAACCGACCCTTGGGGGATACAGGTGCAAAGTTGATCACTACTATCTGAAGCCCCGGCTTAACTTGATAAGTTTAAGCCAGCCCTTGGGGGCTACTGGTTTTGATTTTGATACATATCTAAAGGCTATCTAAAAGTCTACAGTATATTTTATTCTACCATATTCAGTAGACTTGGGGGCTGAAGGAACATATCTTACAGACAAGACAAAAGTTGATACCTCATATTTCTAGTGCATGTGTTTGACCATGTCAATTTCCAGATCGCGGCTAGTGTGCACTTGGCTGAGGTAGCTGGAGAGTATTTCACTGATGCTCAGATGAGAATAATTGGCCATGTCAAACTTGACTTTGCGTTTCGCAATCAATTCTTCTTTGGCAGAGTGTTTCGCCAGGGCAATAGGATTCCCCGGTTCTTGAAAACCAGTGCGAGTGATCAGAACTTCTTCAGCACTTGGTTCTGAAGGCTTGATTGGGCTTGGCGGTTCAGCACCCATAGGGTCGATAGTTGTATGATCAGTGGAGGTGCCAGGATTCTCTGGTGGCGGGCCATCAGCACTTGCCTCCAGGTGTTGCACAAAAGCCTCAGATACCATTGCTTGTTTCTTCGGTTCATGAACTTTTGGGTCTTCGACCAGTTTATTAATTTTGCCTTCTTGTTAGGCTTTGCCATCCGACTGTGGAAAAGAGACAAGATCAGTATAAATGCAGGAATGAGAAATAACAAAGATAAAGTCTTTACCCAGGGGCAGTTTTGAAAGCCGGTAGCTAGGTCTGAGATGAATCACCAGAGGAAGAATTAGAAGTTCCCTGATAATTGGAGTCGGAAAGATTAAATGGTTGGCGAATAAGACCCGCCTTTGGATATAAATGGTTTGAATTTTGAGGCACCTCTTTCTGGCACTTGCGTGGGGCTGGTGTGTTAGGTAACCCGGTGGATAGCTCTCCGCCTCCACTTGTCCAAGTTCTGCACCGCTTCTCATGCTATTGTTGCTTCAAAATAAATTGGGATCCAAGTAAGCCAAGGGGTGAGAAAACCTTACTTTCCGGGTTACTCGGCGAATTTTTTGTCTTGGCAAAGGCTCTGAGTCGGAGGAAATAATAGTTGCCTCTTCATTACCTGCCTGGCTGGTTTCCATATCATCCTAATAGCAATCAGTGTCAATAAGATAATTGAGAAAAGATCCAAGGGAATCAAGGTCTACCTCTGACTCATCATCCTCCTCCAAGTTTAAAAGTTCTAAGGCGGTTGATTTCTTCTTATTCTTCTTAAGGGCTTTAGTCTTAGCCCTGGCTTTCTTTGCCGCTTTCTCGTCATACTTCTTGTTCCAAAAGGCGGATGTACCCTATGTAAGTCATATAAAGGTAGGAGACATCCAGAGCATATAAACAGTGAGGAAAAATAAGAGGATTGAGGAACTTACCTCAGGTGGCGGGTTAAGTTTGCAGAAGGGGTTCAGTCCCACTTTGCTGCAGCTCTCCAAGCTTTTATTGAGAAGGGTTTTTTTCATATCATTAATCGCTTTATCAGACAAACGTGCTGGGTAGTGGCGCAGGAGACCTTTGGTATCACCAGTATATGTGCACATTAGCCCGGACGGCTCAAAGGTATGATCCTCCAAGCCACCCAGCAACGGACCAGGTCAACACCAGTCAATCCATTGGCCAACAACGCTCTAACCTTTGAGAAGGTAGGCATAAGTTTGGCTCGTTCAGCAGTGGTGAGCCATTCGGGGAGAGGGTGCCTCGGGCTGAGCCGCTGGTCCCGAAAACCCGGCAAGGGATTCTCGTCTGCAGGAGAAGTATCTTGGCAATAGAACCAGGTCTGATTCCAATCCTTGGGATGGCTTGGAAGGTGAGCATAAGGAAAGATGGCATCTCTCCGCCGCTGAATTGAGACTCCACCAAGCTCTAAGTTGGGTCCATCGGTGAACTTGTTCTGGTGGTTCAGATAGAAATATTGTCTGGAGAGTTCAACGCCGGGCACCTCTTGAAGGTATACTTCGTAGAAGACTTGGAAATTGCAGATATTGGCGACAGAATTGGGTCCGATGTCTTGAGGATGAAGTTGAAAGAAATGCAGAACGTCACGAAAGAATTTTGACTCGGGCGGTGAGAAACCCGGTTCATGTGATCAGTAAAAACAATAAGCTCCTTATCCTGCGGCTGAGGTCTGACTTCATGTGGCTTGGTAACACGCCAGTGAATGATAGTTTTCGCTGGTAAGAAGCCAATTTTGACATATTCCTGAAGCATTTCTTTTGTGACGATAGACGGGACCCAGTCGCATGACGTAACTGTCTTCATCATGATTGGGGTGCAGGACCTAAACAAGACGATTTAAGACGTGATTAAACCAGCAGGAACCTGGCAGGTTATTGTTTAACCCGCCGTGAAGGGCTAATGGCTATGGATGTACAGTTCAGGAAATGAAGTAATTTCTAAACCAGAGGTGACGGATCTTGCTTTTGACATTATGAACTACAAAGGAAAGTATTGCCAGGTTAAGAATTATGCTGTTAAGCCGGCCAGAGTTTAAAGGTCAAATACATTGTGCAGAACCGAATTATGAGGATGAATAAGCAAGCATGGTTAAGCCGGAGAATATTACCGGATTATACAGGTTATGAAGCATATGACGGCGGCTTAAACGAGGCCTAATGCTATATGGCGGGTCACGATGGTTATATAAGCCGCCATGACAGTTATGATATTTCTTATCTATCAGTGAACATTTGGCTAAGTACTGGATAAACAAGATTCTGCAGATTGATTTTATAATTTTGGATCTGCCACAATTTGGAATGATTCCTATGATTGAGAGGGGGTGTCAAACAACTTTTGTGCGCCATCAACACTATTTTTAGATTGGAATGAGCACGCTACGGAGGAATGGTGAAGAACACCGATGAACTAAACAAACCATAGTGCAGATCTGAGGCACGGGAAGATTAGTACTTACGGATGCAGATGGATAGCGGTGGAGCGCCGACGTTCTCTGCACCAGTCAGGTTGATGCAGCGGCCTGAGTTGGTGCAGCGGATGAGGATGGCGGCAACAGTGCTCGGGTCTGCAGAGGAGTCGCGAGAGGAAGACGAAGACGAGGAGGCAGGGGGGGAAATGAAAAGGACCCTCGTCCCAATTTATAAGATGATGGATACAAGGCATGCGCGGGAATCGAGGAGGCCGAAATCATCATGTGGCTATGTGGACGCCTCAATTTTCGGGATGTTCCTTGAAGATAAGGATTTGTTAAGATATTTTGGGCCTCGTGCAAAATTAATGCGAGATGATGTCATGGCGGGTTACAACAAGTTCATAAAATAGACGATGCAAGATTTTGACAAGTCAAGCACTAATGATTGATGTGAACAAGTTCAAATCAACCTGGGGCCTAATGTTGGGGATATAACTATTGGGTATAACCCGCCAGGAGGGGTCGGGTCATACCACTGAGACTTAAAGATGAAGATGGCGGGTCATGAAGGAAGCCTATTTAAGGCCCAAGACCCAGAGGCGAATTGAGGCCCAAGAGAATGAACCGCCATATGTGGAACTTGTTTTGTAAGGCAGGCTTCGTTAGTCACCGAGCCGGACACGTTGTGTATGAGCCGGACGGGACTCTGTAAGCCGCCGGGCATCAACCTGTGTATATAAAGGGGTGACCCGACGGTGGATTAAATCAAGAAACAACAAGTCGAGAACTAGGTCAAGCGGATTCGCTCAATGGTAATCGAAACCCTAGCAATACAACCCCAAACTGGAGTAAGCCTTTACCTCATCACGACGGGTCGAACCAGTATAAACTCTATGTGTCCTTTGTCCCGATTAACCCCTTTAAGCTAACCTATTTGGGATGGCTCCACACCTAAGTCCTTTTGCTAGGACATCTGCCGTGTTAAGTCCATGACAGGCGGGGAGCAGGCTATTTGTAAGAGACATCGAGTGTGTGTGGGAGAGGGGTGTGCGAGCGAGAGAGAGCTAGCGACGGAGAGAGAGAGAGCGAGAGGAAGAGAGGGGGAGAGAGAGGGGTCGTTTGTGTGCAGAAGCAGCGTATAGATAGGGAGATAATGTTGATGTTGTTCGAAAGTGGCCTATGTACGGAGACACAAGGGAAGCGAGTCATCGCAAGGGACTTCACGACAGATCTAGAATAGATGGTGTAGAGAACAACGTGCGAGATCGAGAACGATGATACATTAGGGAGCTATGGAAAGAGTCACGGCATATATGTATATTGGGAAGGAGCTGGGGTGGGTCCGCATGTGGGAGAGATAGAAAGAGGAGAGTGGTGCACAAGGAGACAAAGTGTGCTTGTTTGCAGTGGGGTGGTGTGTGAGGTGAGTGTGCGAGAATCACGTAATTAGGGAGATAGACGTTTGGGGGCAACGTTTTGTGTGTATGGGAAAGCTACACTCTACATAGTGTGTGTGCTTGGGAAAGAGAGATGCCGGGATACCTAGAGACTGGGGGAAGAGATGTGTTCATGCCCGAGAGACAAAGTGATAGAGACCTATATTGGGGTCCGGACTTTATAAGAGAGGAGGGTGTTAATGTGCTCGTGTATTCATGTCTGGGGGAGAGAACGACTTGTGTGTGTGGGGGGGGGTGGGGGTTGGCTTCAGATAAAGAGTGATGTGTATATATTTGAGGGACTTTAGCATAATTGAGATATATATGGTTGATACGTCTCCAACGTATCTATAAATTTTTATTGTTACATGCTATATTATATTCTGTTTTGGATGTTTATTGGGCGTTATTATATACTTTTATATTATTTCTGGGACTAACCTATTAACCGGAGGCCCAGCCCAGATTGCTGTTTTTTTGCCTATTTCAGTGTTTCGCAGAAAAGGAATATCAAACGGAGTCCAAACGGAATGAAACCTTCCGGAACGTGATTTTCAAAACGAACGTGATCCAGAGGACTTGGAGTCCACGTCAAGAAAGCAACAAGGAGGGCACGAGGCAGGGGGAGCGCCTACCCCCCTGGGCGCGCCCTCCACCGTCGTGGGCCCCTCGTGGCTCCCCTGACTGACCTCTTACGCCAATATATACACATCTACCCTGGAAACATCAGAACAGGTGCCAAAACCCTATTTCCACCGCCGCAACCTTCTGTACCCATGAGATCCCATCTTGGGGCCTTTTCCGGCGCTCCGCCGGAGGGGGCATTGATCACGGAGGGCTTCTGCATCAACACCATAGCCCCTCCGATGATGTGTGAATAGTTTACCTCAGACCTTCGGGTCCATAGTTATTAGCTAGATGGCTTCTTCTCTCTTTCTAGATCTCAATACCATGTTCTCCTCGATCTTCTTGGAGATCTATTCGATGTAATCTTCTTTTGCGGTGTGTTTGTCGAGATCCGATGAATTGTGGGTTTATGATCAAGTTTATCTATGAACAATATTTGAATCTCCTCTGAATTATTTTATGTATGATTGGTTATCCTTGCAAGTCTCTTCGAATTATCAGTTTGGTTTGGCCTACTAGATTGATCTTTCTTGCAATGGGAGAAGTGCTTAGCTTTGGGTTCAATCTTGCGGTGTCCTTTCCCAGTGACAGCAGGGGCAGCAAGGCACGTATTGTATTGTTGCCATCGAGGATAAAAAGATGGGTTTTATATCATATTGCATGAGTTTATCCCTCTACATCATGTCATCTTACTTAAAGCATTACTCTGTTCTTATGAACTTAATACTCTAGATGCATGCTGGATAGCGGTCGATGTGTGGAGTAATAGTAGTACATGCAGAATCGTTTCGGTCTACTTGTCGCGGACGTGATGCCTATATACATGATCATACCTAGATATTCTCATAACTATGCTCAATTCTATCAATTGCTCGACAGTAATTCGTTTACCCACCGTAATACTTATGCTCTTGAGAGAAGCCACTAGTGAAACCTATGGCCCCCGGGCCTATTTTCCATCATATTAATCTTCCAACACTTAGTTATTTCCATTGCCGTTTATTTTACTTTGCATCTTTATTTACTCTTTATTATAGAAGTACCAAAAATATTATCTTATCATATCTATCAGATCTCACTCTCGTAAGTGACCGTGAAGGGATTGACAACCCCTTTATCGCGTTGGTTGCGAGGTTCTTGTTTGTTTGTGTAGGTGCGTGGGACTCGCGCGTGGTCTCCTACTGGATTGATACCTTGGTTCTCAAAAACTGAGGGAAATACTTATGCTACTTTACTGCATCACCCTTTCCTCTTCAAGGGAAAACCAACGCAGTGCTCAAGAGGTAGCAAGAAGGATTTCTGGCGCCGTTGCCGGGGAATCTATGCACAAGTCAAGACATACCAAGTACCCATGACAAACACATCTCCCTCGCATTACATTATTTGCCATTTGCCTCTCGTTTTCCTCTCCCCCACTTCACCCTTGCCATTTTATTTGCCTTCTCTTTCCTGTTCGTCACTTTCTTGCTCGCCTTGTCGTTATGGCCAACTCGGTCTTCATCCCTTTGTCTCCCGAATTTGAAGTCCTCCACTTCAAGCAAAGACAAGGGGAAACTTTAAAAGATGCTTGGTTTAGGATGTTAGAATCTTATCGTAGTTGCAATATAGAGGGAGATTTCAAAATTTTACTTCGCAATTTTTATGTTGGGCTAACCTCATCCCATAGACAACTCCTCGATTTTTTCCCCAAAGGTAGTTTTATTTATATTGATCCTAGCTTTGCTTATGAAATTGTAGAGGGGATAGTGGGAGTACTCCCCCTACAAAAAGGATCACCCCTTACCCAGGAAGGATCTAAAATCCTAGAGAAATTATGTGAATTGCAAAAATTTGTTGAACCTCTTAAAAATATTGGTGGGAATATCAACCGCATGAATAATCTGATTACACTTTGCAATAAGCGGCTGGATGCTTTAGATCAAAAGATCACCGAGCATAACTCCATTAAGAATTTGAATACTAAAGATGGCAACACTTAGATCTATCCTTGCTTTTATGCCTAGCTAGGGGCGTTAAACGATAGCACTTGTTGGGAGGCAACCCAATTTTTTTTTTGCTTTTTGCTTCTATTTAGGAATAAATGTTTGTTCTAGCCTCTGGTTAGATTTTTTTTATGTTTTAATTAGTGTTTGTGCCAAGTTAAACCTATAGGATCTTCTTGGATGAGAGTTATTTTATCTTGCTGAAAATTCCAGAAACTTTCTGTTCACCAAAACAATTGTTAAAAATCACCAGAACGTGATAAAATATTGATTCCAATTTCTGCTGATCAATAAACAAATTGTCTAGCTCTTCCTATTTTGGTAGATTTTTCTGAGTTACAGAAGTTTGCGTTAGTTACAGATTACTACAGACTGTTCTGTTTTTGACAGATTCTGTTTTTTGTGTGTTGTTTGCTTATTTTCATGAATCTATTGCTAGTAAAATAGTTTATAAACCATAGAGAAGTTGGAATACAGTAGTTTTAACACCAATATAAATAAATAATGAGTTCAATACAGTACCTTGAAGTGGTGTTTTGTTTTCTTTCGCTAACGGAGCTCACGAGATTTTCTGTTAAGTTTTGTGTTGTGAAGTTTTCAAGTTTTGGGTAAAGATTTTATGGATTATGGAACAAGGAGTGGCAAGAGCCTAAGCTTGGGGATGCCCATGGCACCCCAAGATAATTTAAGGACACCAAAAAGCCAAAGCTTGGGGATGTCCGAGAAGGCATCCCCTCTTTCGTCTAGTTCCGTCGGTAACTTTACTTGGAGCTATATTTTTATTCACCACATGATATGTGTTTTTCTGTGAGCGTCTTGTATGATTTGAGTCTTTGATTTTTAGTTTACCACAATCATCCTTGCTGTACACACCTTTTGAGAGAGACACACATGAATCAGAATTTATTAGAATACTCTATGTGCTTCACTTATATTTTTTGAGCTATATAGTTTTTGCTCTAGTGCTTCACTTCTACCTTTTAGAGCACGGTGGTGGATTTGTTTCATAGAAACTATTGATCTCTCATGCTTCACTTATATTATTTTGAGAGTCCAAAAACAACATGGCAATTTGCTTTAATTATAATATCATGAGAAATTTGATGCTTGATAATTGTTTTGAGATATAAAGGTGGTAATATCATAGTTGTGCTTGTTGAGTAATTGTGAAATTGAGGAATACTTGTGTTGAAGTTAGTGATTCCCGTAGCATGCACGTATGGTGAACCATTATGTAACGAAGTCGGAGCATGAGGTATTTATTGATTGTCGTCCTTTGTGTGGCGGTCGGGATCACGCGATGGTTAACCTCTACCAACCCTTCCCCTAGGAGCATGCGTAGTAGTACTTTGCTTCGAGGGCTAGTAAATTTTTGCAATAAGTATATGAGTTCTTTATGACTAATGTGAGTCCATGGATTATACGCACATTTACCTTTCCGCAATTTTCTAGCCTCTTCGGTGCCGTGCATTGCCCTTTCTCACCTTGAGAGTTGGTGCAAACTTCGCCGGTGCATCCAAACCCCGTGATATGATACGCTCTATCACACATAAACCTCCTTATATCTTCCTCAAAACAGCCACCATACCTACCTATTATGGCATTTCCATAGCCATTCCGAGATATACTGCCATGCAACTTTCCACCATTTCGTTTGTCATGACACGCTCCATCATTGTCATATTGCTTTGCATGATCATGTAGTTGACATCGTATTTGTGGCAAAGCCATCGTTCATAATTCTTTCATACATGTCACTCTTGATTCATTGCATATCCCGGTACACCGCCGGAGGCATTCACATAGAGTCATATCTTGTTCTAAGTATAAAGTTGTAATTCATGAGTTGTAGGTAAATAAAAGTGTGATGATCATCATTATTAGAGCAATGTCCCAAGTGAGGAAAGGATGATGGAGACTATGATTCCCCCACAAGTTGGGATGAGACTCCGGACTTAATAAAAAAAAGGTCATGAATAAAAAGATAAAAGGCCCAAATAAAAAAATGAGATAAAAAGAGAGAAGGGACAATGTTACTATCCTTTTACCACACTTGTGCTTCAAAGTAGCACCATGATCTTCATGATAGAGAGTCTCTCATTTTGTCACTTTCATATACTAGTGGGAAATTTCATTATAGAACTTGGCTTGTATATTCCAATGATGGGCTTCCTCAAATGCCCGAGGTCTTCGTGAGCAAGCAAGTTGGATGCACACCCACTTAGTTTCTTTTGTTGAGCTTTCATACACTTATACCTCTAGTGCATCCGTTGCATGGCAATCCCTACTCCTTGCATTGACATCAATTGATGGGCATCTCCATAGCCCGTTGATTGGCCTCGTCAATGTGAGACCTTCTTCTTTTTCTGTCTTCCCACATAACCCCTATCATTATACCTTATTCCACCATAGTGCTATATCCATGGCTTGCGCTCATGTATTGCGTAAAAGTTGAAAAAGCTGAAGCGCATTAAAAAGTATGAACCAATTGCTTGGCTAAAACCGGGGTTGTACATGATATGAATATTTTGTGTGGTGAAGATGGAGCATAGCCAGACTATATGATTTTGTAGGGATAACTTGCTTTGGCTAAGTCATTTTGATAAGACATAATTTCTTGGTTAGCATGCTTAAAGTATTATTGTTTTTATGTCAACATTAAACTTTTATCTTGAATCATATCGAATCTGAACATTCGTACCACAATAAGAAGAACTACATTGAAATTATGCTAAGTAGCATTCCACATCAAAAATTCTGTTTTTATCATTTACCTACTCGAGGACGAGCAGGAATTAAGCTTGGGGATGCTTGATACATCTCCGACGTATATATAATTTTTGATTGTTCCATGCTATATTATATTCTATTTTGGATGTTTATTGGGCTTTATTATATACTTTTATATTATTTTTGGGACTAACCTATTAACCGTAGGCCCAGCCCAGATTGCTGTTTTTTGCCTATTTCAGTGTTTTGCGGAAAAGGAATATCAAACAGAATCCAAACGGAATGAAACCTTCGGGAATGTGATTTTCGGAATGAACGTGATCCAGAGGACTTGGAGTCCATGTAAAGAAAGCAACAAGGAGGGCACGAGGCAGGGGGCGCGCCTACCCCCCTGGGCGCGCCCTCCACCCACATTGGCCCCTCGTGGCTCCCCTGACCGACCTCTTTCGCCTATATATACACATCTACCCTGGAAATATCAGAACAGGAGCCAAAACCCTATTTCCACCGCCACAACCTTCTATACCCGTGAGATCCCATCTTGGAGCCTTTTCCGGCACTCCGTCGGAGGGGGCATTGATCACGGAGTGCTTCTACATCAACACCACAGCCCCTCCGATGATGTGTGAGTAGTTTACGTCAGACCTGTAGGTCCATAGTTATGAGCTATATGGCTTCTTCTCTCTTTCTGGATCTCAATACCATGTTCTCCTTGATCTACTTGGAGGTCTATTCGATGTAATCTTCTTTTGCGGTGTGTTTATCGAGATCCGATGAATTGTGGGTTTATGATGAATTTTATCTATGAACGATATTTGAATCTCCTCTGAATTATTTTATGTATGATTTGTTATCTTTGCAAGTCTCTTCGAATTATCAGTTTGGTTTGGCCTACTAGATTGATCTTTCTTGCAATGGGAGAAGTGCTTAGCTTTGGGTTCAATCTTGCGGTGTCCTTTCCCAGTGACAGCAGGGGCAGCAAGGCACGTATTGTATTGTTGCCATCGAGGATAAAAAGATGGGTTTTATATCATATTGCATGAGTTTATCCCTCTACATCATGTCATCTTACTTAAAGCATTACTCTGTTCTTATGAACTTAATACTCTAGATGCATGCTGGATAGTGGTCGATGTGTGGAGTAATAGTAGTAGATGCAGAATCGTTTCGGTCTACTTGTCGCGGACATGATGCCTATATACATGATCATACCTAGATATTCTCATAACTATGCTCAATTCTATCAATTGCTCGACAGTAATTCATTTACCCACTGTAATATTTATGCTCTTGAGAGAAGCCACTAGTGAAACCTATGGCCCCCGGGTCTATTTTCCATCATATTAATCTTCCAACACTTAGTTATTTCCATTGCCTTTTATTTTACTTTGCATCTTTATTTACTCTTTATTATAAAAATACCAAAAATATTATCTTATCATATCTATCAGATCTCACTCTTGTAAGTGACCGTGAAGGGATTGACAACCCCTTTATCGCGTTGGTTGCGCGGTTCTTATTTGTTTGTGTAGGTGTGTGGGACTCGCGCGTGTTGTCGTACTGGATTGATACCTTGGTTCTCAAAAACTGAGGGAAATACTTACGCTACTTTACCTCATCACCATTTCCTCTTCAAGGGAAAACCAACGCAGTGCTGAAGAGGTAGTAATGGTCAATAGTGTGTGCACTCATGGTTGATCAATTTGTTTCACAGTTTGGACTATGAGATAAGAATACTTTTGAACATGCGTGAAATACCTTGAAGTGCGAGAATTACAAACCTAAGATTGGAATTTTGGAATTCGACTCCATCATTAGCTTTTGTAATTCACTTAAACGGAGGTACATTTTTTAAGCCGGGATTTCGTGATTTCAAATTCATATATCAAACCTAGAGATATACACATACATGCATGTTCAAACTTTATAATCATCCACTTTATTCATACACATACACATTTTTTCTTTTGTCATCATATTTAGGATAAACACATTTGGAATTTCATTTGTATTAGACCGTATGATGGTATTTGCTTGTACTAGCTCAATGATCCATATTTGAATTGAATGGACAATCTAAGTTTCGAGTTGGAGACATTGATTTTCAAAACTTGCACTTTTTTTGCGTGCAAAACAAATAAATTTTCGACCATGATATCATAGTCGGCCGTACAAGAGCAGAACACTTAATTTCAGGCACCAAAAGCTTTCAAACTTCCCACTCACATCAAAATATCTCGCGCCCGAAAGTTTAGCCCTGCGATATTCCTGTTTTACCCTTGCCACATGAAGGGAAAAAGGGCTACTTTGGTAACTCCATTGTTTTCCCCTCTTTGTCTCCAACATTCTTCCCCAGAACCCCTCCCCTTGCCCTCCCCGACCCCCCCCCCCAACCACGGCAAGCTGCCGAATCTAGTCCTTTGCCACAGCGATGTACCTCACACCTCACCGGATCTACCTTCTGCACCTTGGAACCCCCAACTGCCAACTCACCACTTCACCAGAGCTGCTTCAGCGACTGGCTTGTCCACCACTTCAGATCTCCTTGACCGCCATGATGGTCCACCACACCGGAACTGCTTAACCGGCACCCTCGTCCACCACAGTGTAGGCCCTTCATTGACTCCCTCGTCCGCCCCATCGCTGGCACTTCGTACAGGCCCTCGTCCGCCGCAACAGATCCGCCTCACCAAAAGCACTGTACACCGCGCCTGCCGACGCCTTCGTCCACTGCACCGGACGTGCTCCATGGACGCCATATTCAACTCCACCGGCCCTGCTTTATGATGCCGCAACCTCATCGGGTTATTTTGATTTGTACTCCTTCGGTTTTTCTCTTCTTTATCGTGGAACTGTTCACTTACCATAGATGAGCTTTCTTGTATGTCGACAGGCGCCGCAACTGAAGCACCGGAGTCACTTCAGCAATGTCGACAGCCGGCCCAAACTCAACAGCAACACGAGCACCATCGATGATCCTTAGCTATCAAGTATGACAACGATACCCATACACTACAAAAAAAGACACATCCGTGACATTTTGGGCTGAATGAAATTTTTCTGTCATACTTATGACACTTCTATGACGATAATTGTGACAAAACCCGGTATCATCATAGATGTGGTGGGGTCCTACTTCTATGACAAAAAATCATGGCAGAAAATGGGCTTTCATCCAGGGCGGGCCGGAGACGCAGCTGCATGACATTCTTTGGGCCGTCCATGACGGAAAAAACCGTGGTAGAAGCGAGGGCGAGGAAAATATCGAGGTGTTCCCGGTTATGGTGGGTGGCCGGGGCCGAGCGATGCGCGTTTCTCACTCACGCGCGTGGGTGCGAGGCGTTGGGCTCTAACTGAACCTGAGCGAGGCGTTGGGCTCTAACTGAACCCGAGCGATTGCACTGCAGGCTACGCGTTACTGAACCCGAGCGATCGATCGATGGCTGTTAACTGAACCCGATCGCGCGATTCCTTCGCTACTGCTGCTAACTGAAGCCGATCGATGCTGCCTCTGGATGAACAGCGAGCGTTGCTGGGTGTTTGGATGAATAGTTCCCGGTGGGGGTGGATGAATAGGACCCCGTGGTGTTGCCTCTGGATGAAGAGGACCCCGATCGATCGAGCCGGTTGGGGCTGGATGAACAGTAACCCGTGGAGGGCTGGATGAACAGGACCACCCCGTGGAGGGCTGGATGAACAGTAGACGATGGAGAGGTGGATGAACAGGAGCCCGTGGAGAGGGCTGGTTGAATAGTAGCCGGTGGAGTAGCGCGCGGTGGAGGATGGATGAACAGCCCGTGGATGAACAGTCGCAGGAGGAGGGTGGAGGAGGTCGACGGTGGATGAACAGTAGCCCGTGGAGGCTGGAGGGGGTCGACGGTGGAGATCAACAGTATCCCGTGGAGTCCCGTTTTGCGGTGCGCCACACCCCTCACGATGAACAGGACCCCCGTTTCGACCATAGCACTCCAACACAAGTCTGTTTCATCCGTTTTGCGGTACGCCACACCCCTCCCGATCAACAGGACCCCCGTTTCAATCGTAGAGGTCCGTTTCCTCCGTTTTGCGGTACGCCAGACCTCTCACGATGAACAGGATCCCGTTTCGAACGTGGCCGGTCGAACACAAGGCCGTTTCCTCCGTTCTGCGGTACGCCAGGCCTCGTTTCCATCAGCTGTTCCGTCCAAGCCCTCCCAATGAACACGACGACGCATTTCGTTCCGACCCAGCCGGTTGGCTCCCCATGAACATGATGACGACGCTATTTCTCCGTTCCGACCCAACCATGTACACGAGCCCTGGCCGTACGTATGCGCGAGTAGGCGTTTGAGACTCTGCGTATGTACGTATGTGGCCGTATTTTCTTTCTTGCACACTGGCCGCTGTACGTACGTGTACATGCTACGTGCGCGCGTCTACTACGACACGTGCGCGCCTATACATCGACCAGTATGTACATACACGTTCGCGACCAGAATGACAACGGTACATACGCTTCGACCAGGTGGGTCCCTGCTGTCAGGCACTTCCTTGCATGCGAAGATGTAGCTGGTGGGCCAGCAGTCAGGGGGGCGAATCGGTTTTTTACACGGACACACTTCCTTGTGTGCGAAGATGTAGCTGGTGGGTCCCAGCAGTCAGGGAGAAACGTTTTTTTCACGAGTACGGTGGCCCGTCCGGTGGGTCCCCGCTGTCAGGTGGAGGAATAATTATTTTGTGCGTCATAAAGAGGCACTTCCTTGCTGCGGCCGTGGACCCAGCTGTCAGCCTCTCACTACAGGAATCAGCTATTTTTCCGTCTGCCACGGCGGACGGCAAAGGCATGAACGGCAGACGGCAAAGGCCTTTGACGTCAGCTGCGGACGGCAAAAGGCTCCGGCAAAGTAGGCTACGATAAAGAGCTACTTTGCCGTCTGCTTCCGGGCGGCTGACGGCAAAGGCCCTTTGCCGTCTGCCGCGGATGGCAATAATTGCGCTGTGAGTCCGTTAAGTGGCTAACGGCAGGCCTTTGCCGTCCGCGGCAGACGGCAAACTTTCTAGTGTCTTTGCCGTCCGCCGGCAGGCCTTTGCCGTCCGCGGCAGACGGCAAACTTTCTAGGGTCTTTGCCGTCCGCCGGCAGGCCTTTGCCGTCCGCGGCAGACGGCAAACTTTCTAGTGTCTTTGCCTTCCGCCGTATGATGTCATCTACACGTCACTACATGGCAGGCCTTTGCCGTCCGCCGCTGACGGCAAAATTGTTTACTCTTTGCCGTCTACCACTATAGGCAAACTGACCAAATGGGTCAGCTCCCAGGAAACGCAGCTGGATGCCACGTGGCTTCTTTGCCGTCCGCGGCAGACGGCAAAGAGCCTGCATATTGGCTCTTTTTTCTGTTTTTTATTAAATCCAATAATTTTCACAGCAAATATATATGACATATGTAGATATATTTCACAGGCATTCATATCACATATATCCAGCACATAAGTTCCATACATTCATACATAAGCAAGTTCAATCCATTCATACATAAGCAAGTTCCATCCATACATATTACATAAGCAAGTTCCATCCATCAATTCATACATAAACAAGTTCCATCCATACATAAACAAGCACTCCATAGCAAGCTAGCTTCCATGAAGTGAATTAAATCTGCAAAATGGCAAAATAAGAAAGTTAGAAATAGGTGACTAGAATAAGAAGACTAGAACAAGAAGAGTAGAACAAGAAGAAGACTAGAACAAGAAGAGTAGAACAAGAAGAAGACTAGAACAAGAAGAGTATGTCATTTATGAGCTAACTTACGTGAAATGGATCATATATGAGCTAACTAAGTTGAAATGGGTCGTTTATGAGATAGCTAAGGTGAAATGGATCATTTATGAGCTAACTTAGTTGAAATGGGTCGTTTATGAGCAAACTAAGGTCAAACGGATCGTTTTTGAGGTAACTAAGGTGAAATGGATCGTTTTTTAGCTAACTTAGGTGAAATGGATCATTTATGAGCTAACTTAGTTGAAATGGATCGTTTTTGAGCTAACTTAGGTGAAATGGATCATTTATGAGCTAATTTAGTTGAAATGGATCTTTTTGAGCTAACTTAGGTGAAATGGATCATTTAAGAGCTAATTTAGGTGAAATGGATCGTTTTTGAGCTAACTTGGTGAAATGGATCGTTTATGAGCTAAATTAGTTGAAATGGATCGTTTATGAGATAACCTAGGTAAGATGGGTCATTTTGGAGTTAACCTAGGTGAAATGGGTCATTTTAAAGCTCATGTAGGTAAAATGGATCATTTAGGAGCTAATCTAGGTAAAATGGGTCATTTTTGAGCTAACTTGGATGAACTGGATCATTTATAAGCTAACCAAGGTAAAATGGGTCATTTTAGAGCTAACTTAGGTAAAATGGATCGTTTATGAGCTAACTAAGCTAATTATGCAATTTTTGACATAAGTAAGCTAAGTACAGATCGTTTTAGAGCTAACTTAGGTAAAATGGATGGTTTTGGAGGTCAGTAAGCTTATTAATCATTTTGGAGGAGAAGAAGCTAAGTCTAGGTCATTATGGTAAGCATTGGAGGAAATAAGCTAAGTCTAGGTCTTTATGCATGTGTTAAGCAAAACACTAGATAAACTTACCATGATCCAGGAGGTGTAGGAGCGGGCTGGCTCGTGTCGGTAGCTGGAGAAGGATCGTGCGATGCTTGTCTGGAGTTACGCTGCACCAAAGATCATTTCCAATGTCTTGTTAGCATGATGACACTCAAATGTTAAGACTAGGAAGTAATGTCCATTCAAATTAAACTCACCGTGGTCCCAGGAGCAATCACTAGCATCGGCGGAGCGGTCTGACCGGTCTTCTCGCACACAGACTGCACATTTGGTTTTGACGACTCAGTCATACTAGTTAGTAATGAGACAAACACTACATGAATGTTTTGGCTAATCTGCAGAAGAAACTTACCACAAGGAGCTCATACATGGCCCTTGCCTGCATGTCATTCCGTGCCCTCTCCTCCTCCAACATCTTTGTAGTCCTCTCCTCCAACTCCCGGTGCCTCTCCGCCCCCTCCGCCAGAAGTTTCTCCTTTCTATCTCTCTCACTCTGTATAGCAGCCTGCAACACCACTCACATGACCATTTGTAATCATTGATGGAAGCGCACACAATGTAATGGAGAAAGATAGCTGAGTACGTATCACTAACCTTGATGGCGAGTTGCACTAGCCGTTCACGAGGCCTTATCTCAGGAGCGGAGCTCGACTGGCATGCCTTGATCTCCGGGAGAGTGCTAGGACAACGGATAAGTCCATCTCCAATGGCTATGGAGCCATGGGACCTCCCGCCACCAGATATCATCACCAGCTCTGGATCAATGGGACCCTGGCTCGGGTTAAAGTCCTCCCCTTTCCTCGCCTTCCCCTCATCTCTATATCTCACGAGCTTGTTGTGGGAGGAGATGTTGGTGAAGTTGTTTGTATCATCGAGGTCAGACTGAGAGAAAGCCTTGACTTTCTTGGAAGAGGCAGTGTGGGCCATGGCATACAGGTCGTACACCTCTGGCACCTTATCCACCTTATTGTGGCATGCCGGAAAGAGAGAAACAATGTAAATTAGTAATTAAAGGGCTCAAGCTAGCATGATGAATGAATTGCATGAATCATGAAGCAAACCACATACCCAATTCCGCCCGAACTGATATAAGTTGGAGCTGCCTTGATGGTGTGGCACACCTTCCATTTGGGCACGTTCGTCCTTGGCCTCATTGTGGAGGGCTAGCCATTCTTTTGAGCACCACTCATTGACCAACACCTCCCAACAATCCATCCGATCCGCACACCATCTCGGAGGCGCCTAAGTTAGCAAATAGAAACTTGAGCGCTATGGCTAAGAATTACTAAATGAAGGAACTTAAGTAGAAGGCCTTAAGAATTACCTTCATGTACTGCTCCTTACTCAGGAACTTATCGCGGCACGCCAGCTTGGTCTTCTTGATACCATGCAAGGCGTAGTAGTCTCGAACAGCCTGCACCCGAGCCTCGTGCCGTAAGTTCTGTAGTAGGCGCTTGCAGACGTTCTCGATAACATGTGCCGCGTCCTCCTTGTATCCCTCCTCACACCTGTAGAATGTCTGCAATCAAATGAGACAATATTGATTAGTACAATTAATAACTAGCTAGTTGAAGATTTTAAATGTGTAAAGGAGAAATTACCCAGAACTTTCTGATCACCATGTCTGCCCTCGTGTCGCACAAGACACCGTCGATAATCTCATCCGGCGGGGCCGGGGCAGCCAAGTAGTGCTCCCAGCTCAATCCAAGCTCTGGAAGCCGACCCTCACCAGGCAACGTGACAAACCCCGGGAAGTTTTGCCGGCAAAGAACTCCAAGGACGGAGTTGGGCCGGCGGACACTATGATGGTGGTCCCAACCCCTGCAGCATGACAAGGCCAACGCATTGGTTATTTGAAGAAACGTGAATGCAGAAGGTACAAAAATATTAAATGCACTTACGTACCTCTTCCCATCAGGGAAAATCAACCACCTCTTCTCGCGGGTCGCCGGCACGGACGCGAGCCGTGTAACACCACGCTGGTAGACGGTGCCCCCCTCCTCCTCAATATCAGTCGGCTCCCCGCCATCATCAGCATGGCCACTCGGCTCCTCGGGCTGATCCGGCCAGGTACCCCATCCGGACGTGTGCTCCTCCAGGGTCTCGTGGGCCGAACTCTCGTGGGCTGAAGGCCAGTCGACACGAGGCTCGTGGGCCCAAGACCCGTGGACCGGAGGCTCGTGGACCGGAGTCCGTGTAGCCTCCTCCTCGGACGAGTCCACCCTAGCAGTCACGTGCTCGGGTGAAACAGCTAGGGGTGGCGGCGAGGAAGGCGCCGTAGCAGTCACCCTACCTCCTCTCCCGCGACCACGTGCCCCACCTTCTCTCTTCCTACCTCGTCCCCTGCTGGGCACCGCAGTCGACAAAGAAGGGCCCGGCGGTGTCGCCATACTATCCAGCAACGCTCGGCGGAGAGGTGCGTCTGGAATGGAAGACCTCAGACCACGCGCCGACGAAGAAGGGGCCTTGGCGCGCTCCCGACCAGCGCCCACCATCTTTCAACACCTGCCATGACAAACAGTAAACGAAATTAGTACAACATAAAAAAAAGACCGACATGAATAATAATATGTGTATCACTTAAGTGTATCATCATCAAGTACAACATAAAAAAATTTAATACCTGACACTACTAATAATCTCGATAAGTATCATCAATAAATGCATAATCATCATCAGCACTATAATCCATGACGGGCTCATAGGGTTCAGTGGCATCAACATGTGGAAGGCCACCTTGACGTAATCGGTCAAGCAATGACAGGTCATCCGCAGCAGTAACCTCTTCTTGTTCCGGCTCTTCTTGTTCCTCCTCTCGGGTGATGTCGGATTCACTGTCGCTATCTACTTCAATGTTTTGGGGTGAAGTATAGCGGTTCTTGAAACGCTTTTTGGAAAGACGTGTCTCTTGGAAGAATTCTCCTTCATATGTGTCTGGGTTAATGTGAGGTTCATAATCCTCTTCCTTTGGGGGAGATAGTCTAGCATATGGCGGCACTTCATAAACGACATCCCAACCTTTCAGATTAGGATTAGTTTGGCAGGCCCACGGTAGATAGAATACTTGGGTCGCCTGTTGAGCCGTAATATAGACATCAGGAACATCTAAATGGGTGCTTTGGTTGATTTCAACTAGCCCTATATGTTCATGAGTCCTTCTAGTCTCCTTCGGCTAAAACCAATAACATTTGAAGACTACGACATTCGGTGGGTTTTCACCATAGAATAGAAGTTCATAAATTGCTTCAACTCTCCCATAATACTCGGTACCTCCTTCGCCGATAGCAGATACACAACAATTTGTAGACTTTCGGTCGGCCATAGATAGCTCTTTGCCTTAGGTACGAAAGCGATACCCGTTGATGTCGTATTTGTCAAATGAACGGACCTTATAGTCAAAACCATTAGCGACTTGTCTCAATTCGGCGTCCATAGACTCTGAATTATCCTACAAGTTTAATATGAAAGGATTGTTGCATTACGCACAAATTAGCGAATGAAATGAAATTGTCTAATAGAAATTACCGTTTGTTTGAACCAAGAGATGAAACCGGGATAGCCGCCTCCTTGCTTTGCGAGAAGCTCATACTCTTCGACAGAATCCTTTTGGATCACCGCTCCATACGAGAATAAGGTGACGTATCGACTGTATGAAATATCCAGGAATAAGAGCAGTTCAAAGGAAATAGAAGTTGCGAAACAATGTACCGAGAACTTACTCGATGTATGGCCGCACTTCTATCAGGTTGTTGAAGATATACAACGAAATGGTCCGCCATTGTTCGTTATCCAAAGATACTGGATTTGAAACACTGGCTGGTGCGAGATTCCCTTTGAATAGGCTGAGGTTGGATCCACCCTTTTTAGGGTCGTCAGCATTGTACCGAGGCTTCGGATTATGCAAATGACGATTTTTGGCTTCGTAGTGTGCTATCACGAAGTTTGCCGGCTCCTCAGTGATGAATGCCTCAGCCATCGATGCTTCAATTCTACGTTTATTTTTACATTTTTGTCGAAGCGTCTTCTGCATCCTCTCAGTTGGGTAGCACCAATGATTTTGCACGGGCCCCCCAATCTTGCCTCGGTCGGGAGATGCAAAATCAAATGTTGCATTGGATTAAAGAAGCCCAGTGGAAAGATCTTCTCTAACTTGCAGATCAACTCCAGCGCCAACTCTTCCATTTCTTCTAGCACGCCAGGCGATAGTTCTTTCACACAAAGAACACGGAAGAAATAGCTGAGTTCTGCCAGTACTAGCCATTCATCCTCAGGGATGAAGCCACGCAACATCACCGGCATTACCCGCTCAATCCATATGTGCCAATCATGACTCTTGAGACCAAATATCTTCAATTTATCAAGACTGGCTCCCCTCTTTAGATTCGCTGCATACCCATCGGGGAACATCAACTGCATTTTCACCCACAAGATAATTTCCCTCATAGCTGGCCTTCCAAGATTGAACCATGCCTTTGGCTTCGTCCAGTTCTGCTTTCCTTTCGGTTCTTTCATGTTTTGTAACGGCCTATCACATAGCGCCTCCAGATCGACTCTAGCCTTAGTATTATCCTTTGACTTCCCATCTATGCCGAACAATGTACCAAAAAGTGCCTCGGCGATATTCTTCTCAGTGAGCATCATGTCGATGTTGTGTGGGCAAAGGAGGTCTTTGAAGTAAGGCAGATCCCATAAGCATGTTTTGTGAGTCCAGGCGTGCTTAGAATTATACCCCTTGAAGTACCCTGGACGCTCTGGATCTGGCTCGAGAGCGTTTAACTGATCCAGGGTCTGTTGGCCTGTCAATGCAGGTGGTGCAGAGTTTTTGACAACTCTACCTCTGATGAAGTTCTTCTTGTCTTTCCTGAACTTATGGCGAGGATTCAGGAACTGTCTATGCATGTCGAAGCAAGAAAACTTGCGACCGGCCTGAAGCCAACGAAACTCAAGAGCTCCCTTGCATGTGGGGCACGAGAACCTTCCATCCACACACCAGCCAACGAATAGCGCATACGCCGGCAAGTCATGCGTCGAGTACTTGTACCAGACACGCAGTATGAAGTTCCGTTTGCTATAGGCGGCGTATGTCTTGAACCCATTATCCCAGGCTTCTTGCAATTCGTCCTTAAGCGGCTGCATGTACACATTCATATTTTTCCCCGGATAGTTGGGCCCTGGAATTATCAATGTCAGGAAAATGTTCTTTCTTTGCATAATCTGTCCGGGGGGAGATTGAGTGGAAAGACAAATACGGGCCAACAACTGTATTGGGCTGCCGTCATACCAAACACACTGAACCCATCCGTGCTGATGCCGACTCGAGGATGCCTCGGATCTGCCGCTTTGTCAGCATGTAATTCATCAAACTTTTTCCACGCAACACCATCCGATGTGTGTACAATCATCAGATTCCCATCTGCATCTAGTTCGGTTCTTTTGCCCGTTTTGTGCCATGTCATCTGTCTGGCCGTCTCTTCGACCATGAAAAGACGTTGAAGTCTTGGTACGATTGGCATATACCGAAGAACACTAACGGGGATTTTGGTCTGTGTCTTCTCACCCATACCGTTGTCTACCACAACATACCTGGAAGACTTGCAAATGGGACAATTGTTCAAGTCCGCATAGTCAAGCCTAAACAAGACACATCCTTTCTCACAGGCATGTATCTTATCATAGGGCATCTTCAGTGCGCGGAGGATTTTGGCCGACTGGTACAGGTTTGCAGGCATTACATGGCCTTTGGGTAGAAAGCGTCCAAATACTGTCATCATTGCATCGTAGCATTCTCTGCCCAAGTTGAACAGAGCCTTCAGAGCCATTACTTGTGAGATGGCATCCAACTGACAAAGCTCAGTGTGCTCATGGAGCGGACATTTCAAAGACTCCAACATTTCATTCAAGGCCTTTGCAGATTCCTCCATCTCCTCGTCCGAATCCCGAGCATCATCGAAGTCTTGCACCATGTTTTCCATCCCAGTACCATGCTCGTCGGTGCGACGACGATCCACCTCAGCTCGGTCACGTTGGGCAGACTCACCATGATATGTCCACACCGTATAATCGGGCATAAAACCACTCTTCTGCAGGTGTTTGCCCCTTTCAGCCTCTGTCCTCTTTTCCCAATTGTCGCACCGTAAACAGGGGCACCAGGTTTTCCTCTGGCCATTTGCAAATGCGGCTCGCACAAACCCCTTGGTTTTTGTGAACCATTCAGTGCTCCATTTGTTCTGACCAGTGTGACCGGTGTACATCCACGCACGATCACTCATCTTGACTTTCAGAGCTACTAGACACACAACAAATATATATATATATATATATATATAATTCACCATGTATATATTCATCAGTTGATCTACTTTGTCAATTTTATTACGTCCATGCAACCTACACTCTAATAGGTAATGATAGGTCCTAATCCCACCCGAGTATGTTTAGATTGGGTTCATTTTCCCATGCTATGCTCCGGATCCTACGCAAAATTTCGGCAGCACCTCCCCGCTGTTCTCCTGATACACGTCTCTGCAATAAACAGAGAGGATGTGTACCCGGAGAACAACAGGGGAGGCACTGACGAAACTTATGCGTCAGATCCGGAGCAAAGCATATGGGAAAACGAACTCAATCTAAACATACTCGGGCTGTCCATGGATAGCGTTGGACAATTCGAAAGAATCAACGTTATAAATATGCAAATGCATGCATATTTATAACTATGACACATATTGGTTACGCATACTGATGATTCAAGACACATATATAGCTAGCTATCAAGTTTCATCGGCACGAACACCGGAACAGAGCAAATAATTAACGGTGGAGGAGGACATGTCATTTGTGCTCACCCACGAACGAAGGGGCAGAGCTCGTCAAACGCACGGCGAGGTCGTCGACCACTAAACCTCGCAGCGATGAAACAACTGCACATTTAAATCTACCCGATCAACACAATTATATATGATGTTTTCATAACAAAATCAAAAAATATATGACCTAACTAATAATTCACAAATATATGACCCTGTCAGGCTGTCGGGGTCGGGGTCGGGGTGTGGGTCAGGGTGTGGTGTCAGGGTGTCGGTGGTCGGGGTAAGGGTGGGTGTGGTGTCAGGGTGTCGGGGTCGGGGTGTCGTGCCGGGGTGTCGTGTTGGGGTGTCGTGTCGGGGTCGGGGTGTCGTGTCGTGTCGGGGTGTCATGTCGTGTCGTGTCGTGTCGGGGTGTCGTGCCGGGGTGCCGTGTCGGGGTCGGGGTGTCGTGTCGGGGTGTCGCGTCGGGGTGGGGGTGTCGGTCGTCGGGGTGTCGGTGGTCGGGGTGTCGGTGGTCGGGGTCGGGGTGTCGGTGGTCTTCTTCTTCTCCTCCTCTCCTCTAGCTTTCTCCTCCTCCTCCTCCTCCTCCTCCTCCTCTCCTCTTTCTTCTTCTTCTTCTTCTTCTTCTTCTTCTTCTTCGTTCTTCTCCTCCTCCTCCTCCTCTTCTTCTTCTTCTTCTTCTTCTTCTTCTCCTTTTTCCTCTTCTTAAACCTAGCACTAAGTAACCTAAA
This sequence comes from Aegilops tauschii subsp. strangulata, assembly GCF_002575655.3. Lineage (NCBI taxonomy): Eukaryota > Viridiplantae > Streptophyta > Magnoliopsida > Poales > Poaceae > Aegilops > Aegilops tauschii. Next base: position 80,517,882 of record NC_053037.3, read on the forward strand.
ACAAAACAGGAAAAAACTACACCTAAAACTAGCTATTCTTCTTCTCCTCCTCTTCTTCTAATTATTCTTAGTTTTTTTCATTACTAAACATAAACCTAAAACTAAACTAAACCTAAGACCAAACTAAAAGTAATCTAAACTAAACTAAATATAAAACCAAACTAAAAGTAATCTAAACTAAACTAAATCTGAAACTAAACTAAAAGTAATCTAAACTAAAAACAGAAAAAACAGAAAGAAAAAGGAGAAGAGGGGTGCGACCGGGGCTCACCTGCGGCATGGGTGGGAGGCCTGTGGCACGCTGGCAGGGCCCAGGGGCGCCGGGCGGTGGGGTTGCTCGCCGACGGAGGGGCGCTGGCCGGGCGATGGCGGCGACGGGGCCACAGCTCTGGGGCGGCGGGGTGGCGCTGGCCGGGCGGAGGGGTGGGGGGCGACGGGGCGGAGGGGGCGACGGGGCGGAGGGGTGGGGGCGACGGGGCGGAGGGGTGGGGCGACGGGGCGGAGGGGGCGACGGGGCGGCGCCGGGCGGTGGGTCGGGGGGCGACGGGGCGACGGGTGGCGGGGCGACGGGGGGCGGGGTGGCGGGGCGATGGGGCAGCGACGGGCGGCGGGTGGCGGGGCGACGGGGCGGCGGCGGGCGGCGGGGGGCGGGGGCGGCGGCGGGCGGCTGCGGCGGCGGTGGGGTGGGATGTGGTGGCGGGGCGCGTCGGGGAGGAGAGAGGGAGAGAAGAGAGAGTAACGGGCGGGGGGGGGGGGGTAGGGGCCGTTAGGTACTCTCCTCATTGCCGTCTACCAATCTTTGCCGTCCGCCTTTATGTCTCTTTGCCATCTGCTAGCAGACGGCAAAGAGGTGGGGCGTTAAGTTTTTTCCAAACGGGCGGGGGGTGGGGGCCACCTCTCTCTTTGCCGTCTGCCAGCGGACGGCAAAGATTCTTTGCCATCCGCTAGTAGACGGCAAAGAGCTAGCGGATGACAAAGACCTGTTTTGTCGTCTGCCATTTCTTTGCCGTCTGCTTTTGGGTAGCTCATGGCAAAGAGCTTCTTTGCCGTCAGCTAGCAGACGGCAAAGAGCTGGCAGATGGAAAATTAGCTGATTCCAGTAGTGTCTCCACGTACAGTACTCTTCCGATGGAAGTCGGTCGTTGACCACATTGACCACGCTGCGCCGAGAGCACAAAGGCGGTCGACGACGGTGAGGCCTAGGAAGGGGACGACGCGGAGCCGGGGAAGACGCGGCAGTGGATGCCCACTGATACGTCTCCGTCGTATCTACTTTTCCAAACACTTTTGCCCTTGTTTTGGACTGTAACTTGCATGATTTGAATGGAACTAACCCGGACTGACGCCGTTTTTAGCAGACTTTCCATGGTGTTATTTATGTGCACAAACAAAAGTTCTCGGAATGACCTGAAACTCCACGGAACATCTATTTGGAAAATAAGAAAAATACTGGAAGAAAAATCCACGTCAGGGGGCCCACACCCTATACCCGAGGGTGGAGGGCGCGCCCCCTACCTCGTGGGCCCCCTGACGCTCCACCGACCTCAACTCCAACTCAATATATTCACTTTCGGGGAGAAAAAAAATCAGAGAGAAGGATTCGTCGCGTTTTACGATACGGAGCCGCCGCCAAGCCCTAAAACCTGTCTGGAGGGCTGATCTGGAGTCCGTTCCAGGCTCCGGATAGGGGAATCTGTCGTCGTCGTCATCCTCAGCCATTCTCCATCACCAATTTCATGATGCTCACCGCCGTGCGTGAGTAATTCCATCGTAGGCTTGCTGGATGGTGATGGGTAGGATGAGATCTATCATGTAATCGAGTTAGTTTTGTTAGGGTTTGATCCCTAGTATCCACTATGTTCTGAGATTGATGTTGCCATGACTTTGCTATGCTTAAAGCTTGCCACTAGGGCCCGAGTGCCATGATTTCATATCTGAACCTGTTATGTTTTCATGAATATATGTGAGTTCTTGATCCTATCTTGCAAGTCTATAGTCACCTACTATGTGTTATGATCCGGCAACCCCGAAGTGACAATAATCGGGACCACTCCCGGTGATGACCATAGTTTGAGGAGTTCATGTATTCACTATGTGCTAATGCTTTGTTCTGGTACTCTATTAAAAGGAGGCCTTAATATCCCGCTGCCACGGGAGGGTAGGACAAAAGATGTCATGCAAGTTCTTTTCCATAAGCACGTATGACTATATTCGGAATACATGCCTACATTACATTGATGAATTGGAGCTAGTTCTGTGTCACCCTATGTTATGATTGTTACATGATGAACCGCATCCGGCATAATTCTCCATCACCATTCCAATGCCTACGAGCTTTTCACATATTGTTCTCCGCTTATTTACTTTTCCGTTGCTACTGTTACAATCACTACAAAACACCAAAAATATTACTTTTGTTACCGTTACCTTTGTTACCGTTACCACTACTATCATATTACTTTGCTACTAAATACTTTTCTGCAGATATTAACTTATCCAGGTGTGGCTGAATTGACAACTCAGTTGCTAATACTTGAGAATATTCTTTGGCTCACCTTGTGTCGAATCAATAAATTTGGATTAATACTCTACCCTCGAAAACTGTTGCGATCCCCTATACTTGTGGGTTATCAAGACTATTTTCTGGCACCGTTGCTGGGGAGCATAGCTCTATTCTTTGAGTCACTTGGGATTTATATCTGGTGGCCACTATGAAGAACCTGAAAGACGCTAAGACAACAATTTATCCCTCAACTACGAGGGGAGGTAAGGAACTGCCATCTAGCTCTGCACTTGATTCACCTTCTGTTTTGAGTAAGCTTGCGACACCTAAACCTGCTTCTGCTATTCATTCTGATATGTCGCATGTTATTGATGATGCCACTTCTGCTATGCATGATACTTATGATGAAACTACTTCTATGCTTGATACTACTGTGCCACTTGGTGAATTTCTCGATGAACAACTTGCTAGGGCTAGAGAGAATGAAATTATTGATAATATTTATGAAAGTGATGATGTAGACTCTTCCCCTAATACATATGAATTGCATGTTGTGCCTGAGGGCTATGTTATGGATGAAGAAATTGCTAATGAAATTTTTGCCTGCAAAGATAGATATGATGTTAAGAAATTATTATCTAAATGGAAGCAGCAATCTCTTAATGCTAGAATGAAACCTGATCCTGCTTTTGGTGCTTCACCTATCTGTGTTACTGATAAGGATTATGTATTCTCTGTTGATCCTGATATAATTACTTTGGTTGAATCTGATCCTTTTTATGGCTATGAATCTGAAACTGTTGTGGCACATCTTACTAAATTAAATGATATAGCCACCCTGTTCACTAATGATGAGAAATCTCGCTACCTTTATATCCTTAAAATATTTCCGTTATCATTAAAGGGTGATGCTAAGATATGGTTCAACTCTCTTGATCCTGGTTGTGTGCGTAGTCCCCAGGATGTGATTTATTACTTCTCTGCTAAATATTTCCCTGCTCATAAGAAACAAGCTGCTTTAAGGGATATATATAATTTTGTGCAAATTGAAGAAGAGAGGCTCCCACAAGCTTGGGGGAGGCTTCTCCAATTACTTAATGCTTTGCCTGATCATCCTCCTAAGAAAAATGAAATACTTGATATCTTTTATAATGGACTAACCGATGCTTCCAGAGATTACCTGGATAGTTGTGCTGGTTCTGTTTTCAGGGAAAGAACATCGGATGAAGCTGAAATTTTATTGAATAATATGTTGACTAATGAAAATAATTGGACACATCCTGAGCCAATTCCTGAGCCTATTCCTAAACCAACTCCGAAGAAGAGAGGTGTTCTATTTCTCAGTCCTGAAGATATGCAAGAGGCAAAGAAATCTATGAAAGAAAAAGGTATTAAAGCTGAAGATGTTAAGAATTTACCTCCTATTGAAGAAATACATGGTCTTAATTTACCGCCTGTTGAAGAAACATATGATCTTAATCCATTATCTATTGAAGAAACTCATGGTCTTGATAACCCGACACAGGTAGTAAAGGTAAATTCTCTCTATAGATTTGATGAAGGTGATATTCCTCACTATAAGTCTGCTAGACAATGCTTAGAAGAGTTTGATAATTTTATTGTCAAACAAGAAAACTTCAATGCTTATTTTGGTAGACAATTGAAATACAATTCTGATACGCTTGAACACTTGGGTGATTATATGTCTAGAGTCAAAGGTGAACTTAAACTCATTACTAAACATGCTTCTATGGTTACCACTCAAGTAGAACAAGTACTTAAAGCTCAAAACGATTTGCTCAATGAATTGACAAGTAAGAATAATGATTATGCTGTTAGAGTGGCTACTAGAACTGGTAAGATGACTCAGGAACCTTTGTATCCTGAAGGCCACCCTAAGAGAATTGAGCAAGATTCTCAGAGAAATAATATTAATGCACCTAGTCCTTCTAAAAAGAAGAAAAAGAAAAATGATAGGACTTTGCATGCTTCTAGAGAACCTATTGCTGAACCACCTGAGAATCCAAATGATATCTCTATTTCTGATGCTGAAACACAATCTGGTAATGAACATGGAATTAGTGAAAATGCTAATGATGATTTTCATGATGATGCTCAACCTAGTAATGATAATGATGTAGAGATTGAACCTGCTGTTGATCCTGATAACCCACAATCAAAGAATCAGCGTTATGATAAGAGAGACTTTGTTGCTAGGACACATGGTAAAGAAAGAGAACCTTGGGTTCAGAAACCCATTCCTTTTCCTCCCAAACCATCCAAGAAAAAGGATGATGAGGATTTTGAGCGCTTTGCTGAAATGATTAGACATATCTTTTTGCGTATGCGATTAACTGATATGCTCAAAATGAATCCTGACGCTAAGTATATGAAAGAAATTGTCACTAATAAAAGAAAGATACCGGAAGCTGAAATTTCCACCATGCTTGCTAATTATACTTCTAAAGGTGGAATACCCAAGAAACTTGGAGATCCAGGAGTACCCACTATACCATGCTCCATTAAAAGAAATTATGTTAAAACTGCTTTATGTGATCTTGGAGCCGGTGTTAGTGTTATGCCTCTCTCTTTATATCGTAGACTTGATTTGAACAAGTTGACACCTACTGAAATATCTTTGCAAATGGCTGATAAATCAACTGCTATACCTATCGGTATTTAGTGAGGATGTGCCTGTCGTGGTTGCGAACGTTACTATTTTAACAGACTTTGTTATTCTTGATATTCCCGAGGACGATAGTATGTCTATTATTCTTGGAAGACCTTTTTTGAATACTGCAGGGGCTGTTATTGACTGTAACAAAGGCAATGTCACTTTTCATGTTAATGGTAATGAGCATACGGTACACTTTCCGAGGAAACAACCTCTAGTTCATAGTATCAACTCTATTGGAAAAATTCCATTGATTATTTTTCGAGGTTTTGAATTTCCTCTTCCTACTGTCAAGAAGAAATATGATATTCTTATTATTGGGGATGTGCATCTCCCCATTGAGGTAACATAGTGTCATTCGAAATTTCTTCGGTTCCATGTTATTCGGAATGAGTTTGTTAACAAGACTTGATCAACTTTGTTAGTGGATTCCTTTTGATGAGATGAGATGGATGAAACTAGAAGGCACAACCTTCTGTACCCTCTTTTTACTTTCTGTTATTTAGTTGAAATAAATTAAAAATAGTATTTTTTCTGTCTGTTTTCTGATTTATCCGTGCAATATAAAAATACCCCGAAAATAAAATTTCTCCAAATGCCCTGAAAATGGAATATGATTTTTTCTAGAATATTTGAGAATATCTGGCACTGAGAACACAACAGGAGGGGCAAGCACCTGGCCACGAGGGTGGAGGGCGCGCCCTACCGCCTTGGGCGCGCCCCCTGCCTCGTGGGCCCATGGTGGCTCCCCTCCACTTATTCCTGCACCCACACATTCCTTCTTCCTCCCACAAACACCAATATCTAGCTCAAACACGAGTTCTAGCTCATTTTGCTGCGATTTTTCATCTCCTTGCTCAAAGCACCTCTCACAAAACTGCTCGGGGAGATTGTTCCTTGGTATGTGACTCCTCCATTGGTCCAATCTAGTGCTTTATTCATTGCAAATTTGTGCTGCCTAGATGACCATGTTCTTGAGCTTGCATGTCAAATTTATATGGTTCCAAGTAGTTCTAATGCTTGATATAGGCTCTAGGCACTTGTAGGAGTAGTTGCTATCTATTTTGTTGAGCTTGGTTCACTTTTATTTGAAGTTGCTAAAAATTTCAGAAATTTTCAGAAAATAATGAAGAGATTTTTGAGGGGCTCATCGAGCTGAAGCTCGAAGGAAAAGCAAAGTGAAGAAGCACAGAGGCCCAAATATAATTTGCCTCGCATCGCGGAGGTCCGGCCGTGTGAATGGCCTTGCAATGATTCCTTGAGAGAAGCCGGGATTTATGATGATTTTTATGAATTGGCTGAGAATGCAGGCCTCACCGACTTCCTCCGCGACCAACGCAATCAGTATCGCTTACTCACTAATACCTTTGTGCAAAACTTCTATTATTTTCCTAAGGAATCACCTCCGTTAGTAGAGTTTCATTTATATGATGTTGTTAAGAAGATGCCACTAGATGAATTTTGCAAGGTTTGCAAAATACCTTTTGAGGGTAGTTTAGATGAACCACATCGTAAAGATGTGGATGGGCTTATTGACACTATCACTGTGGGGGAAACCTGGAAGGCTTTCGATGCAAGAATCACTAGCATACATTTTCCTGTTTTGCGCTACTTTGCCACATTTGCTAGTCGTTGCTTAATTGATCGCGGAAACTGTGGAAACCTTAGTGTTCCTAATATTATTATTTTGTTCCATGGTTTATTCTGCGGTAACACTGTTAGTATCGGCGGTATTATTGCCAAATGGTTAAGTCTGAACCGTACAAAGGGGCCCATCTTTGGAGGTATTTATGCTTCACGCCTAGCTGCACATTTTAACATACCTATTAGGCACTATGAAAAAGAAGAAAAATTGTTGCGCACTTCTTATTTAGATTATAAGAGTATGGTAGCACATGACTTTATTGTTAAGAATAGGGAAGGAGCGCTTAAATACAAATTGTTTTTGGATAAACATCACCCTGAGACTATTACCTTGCATGCTCCCTCCTTGTTTAATTTATCTGAAGGTCCTTATCTTGTTCCATTGGCGGCCATTCACGCCTACCGGAACCCTACACCAGCCACGGAGCCGGAACCACAATTTGAACCTCCACGACAGTCTAACTACCATTGGGACCCGGAGATGATTGCCAACCAGTGGCAGTTAGAGTCTTCTGCATCTTAGTACAACCCCGTCTACAACTATGGATATCCGCCAGGCCATCCGTGGCAATAAACCAACTTAGGCCAAAAGCCTTAGCTTGGGGGAGTACGTATTTCTCACCGACATTACATTTATGTTCACACACTCATTGCTAGATGTCGGTGCTCATACTTTTTCACTGTAATATCCATGCTAGTTTATTTCCTTTTTCTTGCTTTCTTCTTGTGTGTTTGTTAAACCTTAAGAAAAAAACAAAAAAATTAGTGTAGCTTTTAGTTAGTTTACTTTTCATGCTGTAGTAGTAATACTTAAAAAGAAAATCCAAAAAGATTTCTTGTTCTTCTTTTGCTTGTTGGGAGCTTTCTCGTGTAAATAGTTTTATTTCTTTTCCTTTCTTTGGGGGTCGATAGGAGAAGACCATGATTAAATTGTTGAAGTGGCTCTTATATGCATTATTGTTGATTTAATCAAGAGCCCATATTGCCTTGTCTTCTCCTGTTTATTGAATGCTCGTAGATTCCAGCTTAGTCCAATGCACGTGCACTCTTATTATTTTCACACCGTTCGGTCGTGCAAGTGAAAGGCAATTATGACGATATATGATGGACTGACTGAGATGAGAGAAGCTGGTATGAACTCGACCTCTCTTGTTTTTGTAAATATGATTAGTTCATCGTTCCTTATTCAGCCTATTATGAATAAACATGTTTGCAATGACAATTAGAGATCATAGTTGCTTATGCCATGCTTGATTAGCTAAGAGTTACAATGGTTTACCTTGCGTGCCAACATGCTGTTAAAATGGTTGTGATGTGGTATAGTGGGGTCGTATCCTCCTTTGAATGATTTAAGTGACTCGACTTGGCACATGTTCACACATGTAGTTGAAACAAATCAACATAGCCTTCACGATATTTATGTTCATGGTGGATTATATCCTACTCATGCTCGTACTCAATGTTTATTAATTTTAATGCATGTTCATGACTGTTGTCGCTCTCTAGTTGGTCGCTTCCCAGTCTTTTGCTAGCCTTCACTTGTACTAAGCGGGAATACTGCTTGTGCATCCAATCCCTTAAACCCCAAAGTTATTCCATATGAGTCCACTATACCTTCCTATATGCGGTATTTACCTGCCGTTCGAAGTAAATTAGTATGTGCCAAACTCTAAACCTTCAAATGAAATTCTGTTTTGTATGCTCGAATAGCTCATGTATCAACTAGGGCTGTCCGTATCTTCCATGTTAGGCGGGTTATTCTCAAGAGGAGTGGACTCCGCTCCTCATTCACGAGAAAATGGCTAGTCACCGGATGCCCAGTCCCATGCTTTATGCAGACTAAATCAAACTAATTGCAAACAAAACTCCCGCTGGGACTGTTGCTAGTTGGAGGCACTCGTTGTTTCGAGCAAGCCATGGACTGATGCATGTTGGTGGAGGGGGAGCATAAAGTTTACCATTCTGTTTGGGAACCGCCTATAATGTGTGTAGCTTGGAAGATATCGCCATCTCTTGGTTGTTATGTTGCCAATGAAAGTATGCCGCTCAAAATATTATTTATCTCTGCTTTAAAACCGAGCTCTGGCACCTCTACAAATCCCTGCTTCCCTCTGCGAAGGGCCTATCTATTTTACTTTTATGTTGAGTCATCACCCTCTTATTAAAGAGCACTAGCTAGAGAGCGCAACTGCCATTTGCATCCATTACTATTAATTTATATTGGGTATGACTGGATCTCTTTTACCATGAATTAGAATGTCTAGTCAGTCCTTGATCTTTATAGGTGCTCTGCATTTATGTTTTGCGGTCTCAAAAAGGGCTAGCGAGATACCATCTTGTTATATCATATCATGATTGTTTTGAGAAAGTGTTGTCATCCGAGTTTTATTATTATCGCTCGCTAGTTGATTACGCCATTGATATGAGTAAACATGAGACCTAAGAGTTATTATGAATGTGATTAGTCATAGTCTTTGATGAAAACTTGAATGCTGGCTTTACATATTTACAACAACAAGAGCAAACATAGTTTTTAAAAGTTTTTCTTTATCACTTTCAGTTTATCAACTGAATTGCTTGAGGACAAGCAAAGGTTTAAGCTTGGGGGAGTTGGTACGTCTCCGTCGTATCTACTTTTCCAAACACTTTTGCCCTTGTTCTGGACTCTAACTTGCATTATTTGAATGGAACTAACCAGGACTGACGCTGTTTTTAGCAGACTTTCCATGGTGTTATTTATGTGCAGAAACAAAAGTTCTCGGAATGACCTGAAACTCCACGGAACATCTATTTGGAAAATAAGAAAAATACTAGAAGAAAAATCCACGTCAGGGGGCCCACACCCTGTCCACGAGGGTGGAGGGCACGCCTGCCCCCCAAGGGCGCGCCCCCTACCTCATGGGCCCCCTGACGCTCCACCGACCTCAACTCCAACTCCATATATTCAGTTTTGGGGAGAAAAAAATCAGAGAGAAGGATTCATCGCGTTTTATGATACGGAGCCACCGCCAAGCCCTAAAACCTCTCGGGAGGGCTGATCTGGAGTCCGTTCAGGGCTCCGGAGAGGGGAATCCGTCGGTGCTCACGGAACATCCATTATGTTTTCATGAATATATGTGAGTTCCTGATCCTATCTTGCAAGTCTATAGTCACCTACTATGTGTTATGATCCGGCAACCCCGAAGTGACAATAATCGGGACCACTCCCGATGATGACCATAGTTTGAGGAGTTCATGTATTCACTATGTGTTAATGCTTTGTTCCGGTACTCTATTAAAAGGAGGCCTTAATATCCCTTAGTTTCCATTAGGACCCCGCTGCCACGGGAGGGTAGGACAAAAGATGTCATGCAAGTTCTTTTCCATAAGCACGTATGACTATATTCGGAATACATGCCTACATTACATTGATGAATTGGAGCTAGTTCCGTGTCACCCTATGTTATGATTGTTACATGATGAAGCGCATCCGGCATAATTCTCCATCACCGATCCAATGCCTACGAGCTTTTCACATATTGTTCTCCCCTTATTTACTTTTCCGTTGCTACTGCTACAATCACTACAAAACACCAAAAATATTACTTTTGTTACCGTTACCTTTGTTACCGTTACCACTACTATCATATTACTTTGCTACTAAATACTTTGCTGTAGATATTAAGTTATCCGGGTGTGGCTGAATTGACAACTCAGTTGCTAATACTTGAGAATATTCTTTGGCTCCCCTTGTGTCGAATCAATAAATTTGGGTTGAATACTCTACCCTCAAAAACTTTGCGATCCCCTATACTTGTGGGTTATCACTCACGCGGGGAGGAGTATGAGGGTTCACTGGATTGGCTGCGGTGTGAGGCTGCCGTCGCCGCAGGGCCTGGCTAGCGGTGGGAGTAGTAGGGGGCGGTGAGGCCTCAACGGTAGCACAGCCGGCCACTGGAGGCAGGAGCAGGCGGTCTCGCCGGCGCTAGTTTGGGTGGCTAGTGCAAGAAGAGCAATGATTGAAGAAGCAACAGGACCGTTCGATTCATATCCAACGGTTACTGCTGCTAGAATCGTTTGTTGACTAAGTTGACAAGCCCTCCGTACGCGTCAACGTACTTAGTAGGCCCACAGGTCAGCCTCCCAACCGGTGCGCCCCAGATGTCAGTGGGAGGAATCATTTTTTTCACGTAATAAGGAGGCAGTTGATTGCGTGCGGCCAGGCCAGCGGAGGGAGTATGGTGGGCCGGGGAAGCCTGCGTGGCATCATAGCGGGCCACAAGAGGAGGGAGCAGGCAGTCCCGCTGGCGCTAGTTTAGGCGGCTGGAGCAGGAAGATCAGAGATTGAAGAAGCACGTCGGCCGTTGGATGCACATCCAACAGTCACTGCTCCTAGAATCGTGTGTTGACTGACAAAGCCTTGCGTAAACAAGTCAGCCTCAAAATTTGTGGCGTGTACAACCCATTCGCTATTATTTTTATAATTTTTCCTCATTTTCTAATTCATATGGAATTTATTGCAGCCCATTTTCCATTTTTATAATTGCTGCCCATTTTCTGGTCAGTACCAGGGTTAAAAAAATTAACTAAATATGTGGGAAATTTAGAAATTCGCAAATGTTTGCTGGGGAAAAAAAAATTCCTAATCCAAATATTAGTAGCCATACTAAAACAAATTTAAAAATAAATTAGTACTACGTCCTGTTAAATCCAATGAAATACTCCCTCCATCCCAAAATTCTTGTCTTAGATTTGTCTAAATACGGATGTATCAAGTCACGTTTTGGTATTAGATACATCCGTATCTAGACTAATCTAAGTCAAGAATTTTCGGCCGGAGGGAGTATAAGATATCAGTGAAGAACAAAAACAAAAAATGAAACTAATTAATATCCCATTTGCTATATGTTTTTTTTGGAATTTTCAACCCCTTTTGATATTACTTTTAACAGACACTGACCATACTCTTTGGCCAGGCTGGAATGCATCCCTCTTCATCTTGAAAGATTTGCAGCCCAGTAAGTTGGATAAAACAAATAGGCCTAGCTTGGGTATTCTTCAAAAAGAAATACCGGGCTACCTATTTTCCCAAAGAAAAAACTGCTGGGCTGGTCATGTTGCTAGACGGGCCACAGAGACCGCACAACCTAGTTTATAGCCTGCTCCTCCGAATTACTACTAAAAAAATTTGTGCAATTCTGTCATCAATTGACTATATGTTGAAAATGATGTGGGCCCCAGATATCAGCAAGGTGGATTAGAGTAAAAACGAGGGATTCATCTGAGTAGTAAAAGAGGCGCTTGCTTGTGTTCGGGAGTGGACCTGGTGGGTCCATACTGTCATACTCACAACTACAGTCCTCTCCCGATTCACTATGTTGACAGGGACCGTTTTGAAAAAAAACTATGTTGACAGGGCCGGACGGCGTCGCCGCGGCGAGCACACCAAGGCAGAGGATAAAGTGCTCTTGCCAATGTGCTGGGCTGGGTTGGACATTCTTATTGAAAATTAAAAATGGATCAGATCTATTTACGACATTGACTATGATTTGCATGGGTCCGCTGGTTGTAGGAAGAAAATGCTGGGAGAAAGAAGAATGGTCGCTATCTTTGCCGAAGAATAATATTGACTGAATGTAATGACACTGTCATAGGATATAATATCCTCCTGTTAAATCATGAATTTAAAGAACTGGTGCATGAGAATTTAGATTTATTTATTTATTTACTTATTTATGTTTAGGGGACCATGAGCATGTACCTGGGCCGGATTCATGTGAGAGCCTCCCTTCCAGTTAATTATGGGCTTCTCTATTGGGCCTTCATCAGTGGGCTGCATGTTATCAACAAGTGGAAAATGTGTTCCGTATGAAAAATAGTATGCGCTACGTACAGTACGGGGCATTAAAGGATCGAACGATGCAACGACTTCCAAAACATTGTGTTTGTCATTCTAACAACACATTTATTCAACCAACAGATGAAATATACTACTGATTGTACATTGAAAACAGCAGCAACAGCAACCAGTGCTGGGGTTGCAACAGAAGCAGTAAGCAGGCCAGAAGAGTGAAGACGCAGCTCTCTCTTCCAAACCAAACATCAGCCATCATTACAAAGGGCTACCAAAAACGAACAACTGTATGCATCAAACTAAATAAAGATCCTACTACACCAAGTGTACGCATCTAACTAACTGGCTCAGTTAGACATTACTATTTATTAAGCTGTGGAGATTGGCCGACGGCTTGAACCAGATGGGTGCCTGACGGGGGAAACTCCAGCCAGCAGGTCGAAGTCTAGTACTTGCGACCCTTTCTCCTACTTTGGGCTGCAGAGCATGGCGGCACATATCAGGGTATGGTGCATGCAGAGATGCATGGTACGCTGTGTACACACAGTTTTGCCTGATGAACAAAACCGTGCTGCCATCATGATCCTTGCCGTCGGTTATCTCCTGGTTAATCGGATAATTCAGTCCGATAAACAGAGAGCGTGTACCAAGGCTACTTACCAACCTCCAGTCAAAAATTCCTGAAGGCCCAGAGAAGCTGGGATCCTACTCAAAGACCTTGCAGTGACTGTGATTGTATTCCGCAAAACAACATGTCCGGTACGTGTGAATGATCATCAATCGTTCACCGTCGTCTGATCAAGCCAGGAACCACCTGCAACTTCCATGCCGCTTTTGTTTGAAAGTTTCTAGGATTAGGAAGGGTAGGGACACCAGGCGTCCTACAACATCATATCAAGTTGGAGTCAAATAACCCTCAAAAAAGTTGGAGTCAAATAAAACAGGGCTCTTGATGTAGTCAATCTTAAGAACAGCATGTTATGAGCATGAATATTTTTCAGTAAATGTTGACAGTAATATAAGCAAGCCATCATGATATCATAGGAAAGTAACATACTACTGTAACAACCATTTGTAGCGATGACTGGAGTAGGCCAGCAATACGTCCAGCCATAGAAGGAGTCGACAACGTAAATGTATCCCTTGTGTTCAATGGCATCAGAGAACCATGGAGGATGTATGATCCTGCGATAGACGTGCAGATTTACCCACTTACCGTAGTGACCTGTCAGATAGGCGAGACCGCGGTTGAACAACGCAATTAGCCTGAAGTCTTTATAATTTGCAGATCTTGTGGGCACTTGGCAGATTACAACCTTGAGCAAATCAAACTTGGTATCATGTTGGCTACTGTAAGATTCTGAGTATTCTGGGCCGGGGTGCCAAAGCAGTGCAGTGTTAATCGAAGGGAGGGGGATCAATCGCCGGGTGTAGACCTCCACGAGCATCCGGTTGCCGCGACCGTCGACGAGCACCATCCAAGACGTGCTCATGCCGACCCAGTACATACCGTTAATGTAGTTGAGGGTGACGGGGATCGGATCGCAGTCAAGGGGGTTGATGCTTGCCACCCTACGATCGTTATGCTGCGTGACACGCCATTTCTGAAGATCAAGCGGCATCAGCAAGCAAGGAGCTGGCTTAAAAAGCTCCGGCCTGAGGGCTTTGAGTAAACGATACAGCCCCGACGAGCACGCGGCAAGCGGCATGGTACTGAGATTGTCCACACGCGAAACAATGAGCTTGATTACCTCTGTGGGGAGCGAATTCCAGCCACTCTTTCGGCGGACACTGCTCGGTTCTGCCATTGTTAGTGCTTGGGTTTCGGATGAGGGGGGAGGCGCGTTAGCGGGGATGGAAGATTGGACGAGGGGGGGAGGCGCCTTAGCGGGGATGGAAGAGTGGACAAAGATGGAGAAGCAAATATGTGCTGCGGGAAGTGGACAGGTGATGATGACTACAACACGTCACTTGACTTACGGGACACATACCAGCAGCGTAGGGTCATATCGAAGTCATACAACTTGCTTGAGTGATCACAGTACTGGTACTCCCTATAGTACCTACTACTATGCCCTAACTTGCTTGAGTAGAGTAGTGGTGGTCCGGGCCGGATGCTCGCAGCGCGATGACCTGAGTTCGAATTCTGTCCTAAACTTTACTTTTTATATATTTTTAATATATACTACTTCTTTCGCTACTGTACGGGCAGTGGAACCCACATAGTACTTAGCATACAGGATTAAGGATGGATTTGTTTCTTTTTAACTTTCTGTACGAATCTGTAGCCAGCCTGCAAGTTATGTACACTGTACTGACAGTGGAACCCACGGAGTACTTAGAATACAAGATTAAGGATGCAATTAACTTTTTATAGAGGGAGAATCATACACACAATTAACTCAAATGGATTGGACGTGACTCTATGATTCTCCAACGGCAACCAGCAAATTTCATCCCGCGGGCCGGAGTAGGTTTCTCGGTTTGCATGCGGGTTTAACGGAGGGGTTTGATGGAGGCAAGGAGGCGTGTTCAGCCGGGCGTGCGGTGGACGGCGCATTACTATTCGATTTGACAACTACAACTAGTATATTATAAAAAACAAAGAAGAGTAGTAGAGATAGAGATAAGAATAGAGACTAGGGAGGAGCACCATCTACTGCTTCGTGGGCTAGTCCTGCGCTCCATTCGGCGGCCGCAACGTCCCCTACAGCCACTCCCTCCTGCGCTCCATTTGGCGGGCGCTGTTGAAATTTGGGGAGCGCACTCTTGTGACTGCTAGCAGCGACGTCTTCACCGACGACGACTTCTTCCCCGACCTCGGCAACCTCTTCCTCAACGACATGGGCGACAACCTCAACGCCAATGGTGCTGCTCCCGTTGCATTGTATGTGTTTCTGTCCTTCCTGTTCGAAATCGTGGTAGAATTCATGTTTCTAGTCTGTGTCCTAGATTCGATCTATTCATCTACTATGCTAGTCCGCATGATTAGTTTAATCTCTGTTATAGCCGTCATGATTTATTTTGTGCTTATTCGGACTAAATCTCGTAGTAACTTGCTCATATATTCAACTGGCAGAACGTCCCCTACAGCCACTCCCGTTTCATGGACGGCCTGGTCGATGACTCCAAGGAGCCCTTCGTCTACTGCTATGAGCGCCCGGTGCCGTTTTGGGGCTTGCCGGCGGACATCGTGCATCACCTGACGCAGGCGTGCAACGATCACTACTGGCCCTTGGCAAAGAACATCAAGTATGAGACGTGCTACCCGTTCACCATGCCGGAGTCGCTGGAGGATCACCGCCGCCTGCTAGTCTCGGAGGAGGACGGCAGCGTCTTCCTCTTGATCGTGGGCACCGCCGAGGCCCGCGCAGGCCGCCGCCCCGTCTCTGTAGTGTGCGTCAATGGCGACGCTGCTGACGCTGACACTGACACGAGGCCGATGTACGGGTGCGTGCTCACTATTACTACCCCTCGGAGGTACGTGGGCGGCGACACTAGCTACGACAAGCTGACTTGGACTCTGCTAAGCTGGGAACATCCCGCCGATGTGGACATGGAAGACGCACGGTATTATTTGACCCCCAACAATGTGCACGGGGACTCCAAGGAGGTTCACCTGGACATCTGCATTATCAAGTTAAATGTTGATCATTAGTCTTCGCTCAATGTAATCCGCTGTCTAAGCATGTGGAAACTTCCATGCATGATCTTGCTCTATTGGAGTATCGCACATGAATAAAAGTGTATCCATTTATGGTTTAGTCTAGAATCTTCCATGTATGAATTTTTACTACAGTACTAGTGAAAGACTTATGATGAACCATTTCTTACATATCCTCTGCCCCCTTCCAAGTCATCCTGATTTAATCCCTCCGTCTAGGTGTATAAGGGCATGGTTAATACTTAAATAGTATAGCCAACTGTTGACTATAAGAAAGTGCCATGTCATCTGTAGCCAACATGTATAACAATGGATACTCAAAAACTTATTCTTGAAGATCATTTCTTGCAAAGCACAATAAGAGTTATTTCTTCACCAGTTTTGGATGCAGGTTGAACAGTTGAACGCTTTTGTTTGCAAAAGACACTTTTTTATCTATTTCATCTGGATGTTTGTGAGCTCTAGAGATGAAATAATATCCGAACAAACCTATCGATACCCATTACACATGAGATGACCCCCACATCCTTTGTCAAAATAAACAACTCCCCGATCAATGCATTTCACTCTTCCGTGCAATGCACGGGCACCTTACTATAGATTAGTACGACCAAAAATTGAACTAACATTATATATAGTACGATAAATGATGATGCATGTGACCTAACATTATATCATTGAAAACATTGTTCAAATACGAATCCAACGATATTGTTTTTGTTGACATGCACTAACATTTTGTTAGTTAAATCTTCAGTCAAATTCAATGGGGGATAAACCACGACTGATGTATACTAGTGTAGAGGGCGCGGTGCTGCACGGGAGTCTCACCCCGCTCATGGCGCGGCAGTAAAGCCATCATATCACAAAACCCAACCACTCCCAGTAATAAGTGGCCTGGTAAAATAAACGGATAAGCAACCATCACATCCCTCCGTCTTTTTTGCATTTCATCTCTCTCCATTTACTTTCTCCGGTTCATCTCGCACACTCGATCCCTAGCTACTACTCCTAGTATCTCTAGCTACTACTCTTAGGGCCAGTTCTTTTGGCGGCTTCCCAAGGTTTTCCCATAAGACTAGTCATAGTGGAAAGTAACATTAGGCGCCTCACTCATTTATTTGGGCTTCTAAACTACTACTAGTAGTACCTCCGTCCTGGTTTATTCCTCACCATTGTAATTTGTGCTAAATTTTGACCAAAGATTTAACTATTATAATGTTAGTGCATGTGACATGCACTAACATTTCATTAGTTAAATTTATGATCAAAATTTGACACAGATTACAATGGGGACCAATAAACCAGGACGGAGGTAGTAGTTATGGGATTACTAATATAGAAGCCTAAACGAACTGGCCCCTGGTACTCCTACTAGTAGTAGTACTCAAGTTGGAATTCCAATTGCATGGCATAACTTGTTAGGCAAAAAATTCGATACAGGGTGTAGGAAGTGGTTTGGGAATTTGCATGCCTTTCCGACCAGTGAGATACTCAGTGCAATAGTATATATTAAAGTTTGTGCTATATGCACGTACTTACAAAAAGCGTATGAATACACAAGGTTTCCAAACTTTCCCTTTTACATACTTAATTAAGGACGCTAATAGTTCCTGAACGTTCGGGATTTATCATTTGCGTCCCAAAACTAATGAGATCACCTTATGAAATAAAAATTATACTCCAACTAAAAGCCACGGTGCTCGCAAGAGCGCTTGTGGCGCGCAACGAGTGCCCTGGTGCGCGGCCGTTTCCCAGCGCGCCGACACAACACCTCTTCCTCAGCCTCGCAACTCGCGAGGTGCTGATTGGCAGCTTGCCGGCGGGCGAGCGCGATCTCACCGGTGTGGTGATCCGGCGCCAACAGGTACTCCTCCTTGCTGGAAGCGTGCACCCGGTCCACGTACCGCCAAGCGTAGATGAGGCGCTTGGGCCCGACTGCACTCAGGGCTTTGGCACGGGCGTCCTCCGCCACCCTCACGGCCCTCGCACGAGCCTTCTGCCAATGAGCCAATTGCCTGACTCTCTCGGACGGGACATAGGCCTGCCAGGCAGCTTGTCCCGCGGTGCGCTTCTCTTCCTCGGCCTTCTTCTCCGCCTCTATTTTGGCGCGCTCTGCTGGAGGCAAAGCCTCCCACAAGGCGACATCCATTTATTTCCAAAGCTTCTCAAGGTTGGGGGGCTCGGCGGGCGGCACGGTGTTCTCCTCGTAGCGGGGAGCCGACGCGTCCTCCGACGCGCGTGCTGGCGAGATTGGGAACGCCGATGCGTCCACCTTGACGCGTCGCGGCGAGGAGCGGAACGCCGACGCGTCCTCCTCGACTAGTGGCGGCGAGGAACGGAATGGCAACGCGTCCACCTCAACGCGTCACGGCGAGGAGCGGGACGCCGACGCGTCCTCCTCGACTAGTGGCGGCGAGGAACGGAACGGCGTGATGTCTACTACGCAATCTTCTCCTTGTAGACGTTGTTGGGCCTCCAAGTGCAGAGGTTTGAAGGACAGTAGCAAATTTCCCTCAAGTGGATGACCTAAGGTTTATCAATCTGTGGGAGGCGTAGGATGAAGATGGTCTCTCTCAAGCAACCCTGCAACCAAATAACAAAGAGTCTCTTGTGTCCCCAACACACCCATTACAATGGTAAATTGTATAGGTGCACTAGTTCGGCGAAGAGATGGTGATACAAGTGCAATATGGATGGTAGATATAGGTTTTTGTAATCTGAAAATATAAAAACAGCAAGGTGACTAATGATAAAAGGGAGCACAAACGGTATTGCAATGCGTTGAAACAAGGCCTAGGGTTCATACTTTCACTAGTGCAAGTTCTCTCAACAATAATAACATAATTAGATCATATAACAATCCCTCAACATCCAACAAAGAGTCACTCCAAAGTCACTAATAGCGGAGAACAAACAAAGAGATTATTGTAGGGTACGAAACCACCTCAATGTTATCCTTTCTGATCGATCTATTCAAGAGTCTGTAGAAAAATAACATGAAGCTATTCTTTCCGTTGAATCTATCATAGAGTTCGTACTAGAATAACACCTAAGACACAAATCAACCAAAAACCTAATGTCACCTAGATATTCCAATGTCACCTCAAGTATTCGTGGGTATGATTATACGATATGCATCACACAATCTCAGATTCATCTATTCAACCAACACAAAGAACTTCAAAGAGTGCCCCAAAGTTCTAGCAGAGAGTCAAGACGAAAACGTGTGCCAACCCCTATGCACAAGTTCACAAGGTCACTGAACCCGCAAGTTGATCACCAAAACATACATCAAGTAGATCACGTGATATCCCATTGTCACCACAGATAAGCACATGCAAGACATACATCAAGTGTTCTCAAATCCTTAAAGACTCAATCCGATAAGATAACTTCAAAGGGAAAACTCAATCCATTACAAGAGAGTAGAGCGGGAGAAACATCATAAGATCCAACTATAATAGCAAAGCTCGCGATACATCAAGATCGTACCACCTCAAGAACACGAGAGGGAGAGATCAAACACATAGCTACTGGTACATACCCTCAGCCCCGAGGGTGAACTACTCCCTCCTCGTCATGGAGAGCGCTGGGATGATGAAGATGGCCACCGGTGAGGGACCCCCCCTCCGACATGGTGCCGGAACAGGGTCCCGATTGGTTTTTGGTGGCTACAGAGGCTTGCGGCGGTGGAACTCCCGATCTATTCTGTTCCCCGAAGGTTTTAGGGTATATGGATATATATAGGCTAAAGAAGTCGGTCAGGGGAGCCACGAGGGGCCCACGAGGGTGGAGGGTGCGCCCAGGGGGGTGGGCGCGCCCCCTGCCTCGTGCCCTCCTTGTTGATTCTTTGACGTGCACTCCAAGTCCCCTGGATTGCTTCCGTTCCAAAAATAACTTTCCCGAAGGTTTCATTCCGTTTGGACTCCGTTTGATATTCCTTTTCTGCGAAACACTGAAACAAGGGAAAACACATAAACTGGCACTGGGCTCTGGGTTAATAGGTTAGTCCCAAAAATAATATAAAAGTGCATAGTAAAGCCCATTAAACATCCAAGATGGATAATATAATAGCATGAATACTTCATAAATTATAGATACGTTGGAGACGTATCAGCATCCCCAAGCTTAATTCCTGCTCGTCCTCGAGTAGGTAAATGATAAAAGAAATAATTTATGAAGTGTGAATGCTAGCAGGTGCACAAGTTTGATCAATGATAATTTCAATCACCTTTTCTAGCATCATTATATGTCATAACAGTAGCTCAACTCATAGAACTTTTCATGAGCAAGTAACAAACTATTCACATGTTAAAGCATAGATCATAAACTTTCTTGAAAAATAAAAAACCGTGTTATTAGTCATCAAACAATTACAATTCATCTTATTTTCAGGAAGAGTCTATGTCAGAGCTTTGATTTAGCAAATCCCACATACTCAAATATCATATAGTCTTCCATGATTGCTACCACTCAAAGCATATTTTTAGAACAAATAGCATCCATCGAACACAGAGAAAGATAGGGGCTTAATGTTTCGCCTCCCAACTTATTTATCATATAGATAATTGTCAACAATAATAATTCATGATCAAATATATTTGAATGGCCATATATACTTAGATCTTTCCATCACATGATGCTTGCCAACTAAAGAGTAGGTTGGAATGAGAAGGATTACTACCGACTCTTGCATAAGTAAAAGATAGGCCCTTCGCAGAGGAAAGCAGGGATTTGCAGAGGTGCCAGAGCTCGAAGCAAAAACAGAGATGAAAATAATTTTGAGAGGTATTCTTTCATTGTCAACATAACGACAAAGAGTTCCCAATATCTTCCATACTAGATACATTATAGGCGGTTCCCACGCAGAAAGGTAAAGTTTTTACTCCCCCTCCACCAACATTCACACTCCACGGCTTGTCCGAAACAACGGGTGCCGTCCAACTATCAACATTCCCGGGGGAGTTTTGTTTAAATTATTTGCAAATTTGTTTTTCATCTTTTGATCATAGGACTGGGCATCCCAGTTACCAGCCATTTTCTCGTGAATGATGAGCGGAGTCCACTCATCGTGAGAATAACCCACCTAGCATGGAAGATACTGACAGCCCCTAGTTGCTACATGAGCGATTCGGGCATACAAAACATATTATTATTTGAAGGTTTAGAGTTTGGCACATGCAAATTTACTTGGAACGGCAGGTAAATACCGCATATAGGTAGATATGGTGGACACTCATGGAATAAACTTGGTTGAAGGAATTTGGATGCACAAGCAGTATTCCCGCTAGTACAGATATTTTGGCTAGCAAAGGATTCTAAATAGCAAGCACCACATGTTAGAGGATCCTTAACAATATAACTTCTATACAAATATACCCAAGCATAACTCATTATGTTGTCTTCCTTGTCCAACTTCAACTAATTTGCTTAGATTTGAAAATAATTAATGGGGCTCACAATCATAGAAGATGTCCAAGATATTATATTTATATGTGAATCTCTCTTCCTTCAATATTCTTTCATGAATTGTTCAATTGACCAATACAATGTTTGCTAACCTTCAATAAATTTACCACCTCTACTTCTTATATGTGAAGGCATTACTCCCCATGGGATAAGCATATGAAACATATATAATTTCAGATTTACTCATAGGATATAAGTGAAGCACACGAGTAAATGACAAACTACTCCAAAAAGATATAAGTGAAGATCAATGAGTAGTTAAATAATTATGTAGCTATCTGATGACTCTCTCTCATTTAAGAATTTCAGATCTTGAGATTTTATTCAAACAGCAAGCAAAGCTAAAGAAAATAAAATGACGCTCCAAGCAAAACACATATCATGTGGTGAATAAAAATATAGCTCCAAGTAAAGTTACCGATGAACGAAGACGAAAGAGGGGATGCCATCTGGGGCATCCCCAAGCTTAGGCTCTTGGTCGTCCTTGAATATTACCTTCGGGTGCCTTGGGCATCCCCAAGCTTAGGCTTTTGCGAGTCCTTATTCCATAGTCCATCAAATCTTTACCCAAAACTTGAAAACTTCACAACACAAAACTCAACAGAAAACTCGTGAGCTCCGTTAGCGAAAGAAAACAAAACACCACTTCAAGGTACTGTAATGAACTCATTCTTTATTTATATTGGTGTTAAACCTACTGTATTCCAACTTCTCTATGGTTTATAAACTATTTTACCGGCCATAGATTCATGAAAATAAGCAAACAACACACGAAAAACAGAATCTGTCAAAAACAGAACAGTCTGTAGTAATCTATAACTAACGCAAACTTCTGGAACTCAAAAAATTCTACCAAAATAGGACGACCTATATAATTTGTTTATTGATCTACTGCAATTGGAGTAAGTATTTTATCACGTTCTGGTGATTTTAAACAATTGTTTTCGTGAACAGAAAGTTCCTGGAATTCTCAGCAAGATCAAATAACTATCATCCAAGAAGATCCTATAGGTCTTACTTGGCACATACACTAATTATAACATAAAACCACATCTAACCAGAGGCTAGATCAAATATTTATTACTAAACAGAACCAAAAAGCAAGAAACAGAAATGAAATTGGGTTGCCTCCCAACAAGCGCTAACGTTTAACGCCCCTAGCTAGGCATGATGATTTCAATGATGCTCACATAAAAGATAAGAATTGAAACATAAAGAGAGCATTATGAAGAATATGACTAGCACATTTAAGTCTAACCCACTTCCTATGCATAGGGATTTTGTCAGCAAACAACTTATGAGAACAATAATCAACTAGCATAGGAAGGCAAAACAAGCATAACTTCAAAACTTTAAGCACATAGAGAGGAAACTTGATATTATTGCAATTCTTACAAGCATATATTCCTCCCTCATAATAATTTTCAGTAGCATAATGAATGAATTCAACAATATAACCATCACATAAAGCATTACTTTCATGATGCACAAGCATAGAAATTTTATTACTCTCCACATAAGCAAATTTCTTCTCGTGAATAGTAGTGGGAGCAAACTTAACAAAATAACTATCATGTGAAGCAGAATCCAATTGAAAATTAAAATCATGATGACAAGTTTCATGGTTATCTTTATTCTTTATAACATACGTGTCATCACAATAATCATCATAAATAGGAGGCATGCTTTCATCATAATAAATTTGCTCATCAAAACTTGGGGGACAAAAAATATCATCTTCATCAAACATAGCTTCCCCAAGCTTGTGACTTTGCATATCATTAGCATCATGGGTATTCAAGGAATTCATACTAACAAAATTGCAATCATGCTCATCATTCAAAAATTTAGTGCCAAACATTTTAATGCATTCTTCCTCTAGCAACTGAGCACAATTATCGGAATCCTTCTTTTCACGGAAGACATTAAAAAGATGAAGCATATGAGGCAGCATCAATTCCATTTATTTGTAGTTTTCTTTTATAAACTAACTGGTGATAAAACAAGAAACTAAAAGATTCGATTGCAAGATCTAAAGATATACCTTCAAGCACTCACCTCCCCGGCAATGGCACCAGAAAAGAGCTTGATGTCTACTATGCAACCTTCTCCTTGTAGACGTTGTTGGGCCTCCAAGTGCAGAGGTTTGTAGGACAGTAGAAAATTTCCCTCAAGTGGATGACCTAAGGTTTATCAATCCGTGGGAGGCATAGGATGAAGATGGTCTCTCTCAAGCAACCCTGCAACCAAATAACAAAGAGTCTCTTGTGTCCCCAACACACCCAATACAAAGGTAAACTGTATAGGTGCACTAGTTCGGTGAAGAGATGGTGATACAAGTGCAATATGGATGGTAGATATAGGTTTTTCTAATCTGAAAATATAAAAACAGCAAGGTAACTAATGATAAAAGTGAGCACAAACGGTATTGCAATGCGTTGAAACAAGGCCTAGGGTTCATACTTTCACTAGTGCAAGTTCTCTCAACAATAATAACATAATTAGATCATATAACAATCCCTCAACATGCAACAAAGAGTCACTCCAAAGTCACTAATAGCGGAGAACCAACGAAGAGATTATCGTAGGTACGAAACCACCTCAAAGTTATCCTTTTTGATCGATCTATTCAAGAGTACGTAGTAAAATAACATGAAGCTATTCTTTCCGTTCAATCTATCATAGAGTTCGTACTAGAATAACACCTTAAGACACAAATCAACCAAAACCCTAATGTCACCTAGATACTCAATGTCACCTCAAGTATCCGTGGGTATGATTATAAGATATGCATCACACAATCTCAGATTCATCTATTCAACGAACACAAAGAACTTCAAAGTGTGCCCCAAAGTTTCTACCGGAGAGTCAAGAAGAAAACGTGTGCCAACCCCTATGAATAAGTTCACAAGGTCACTGAACCCGCAAGTTGATCACCAGAACATACATCAAGTAGATCACGTGATATCCCATTGCCACCACAGATAAGCACATGCAAGACATACATCAAGTGTTCTCAAATCCTTCATGGCTCAATCCGATAAGATAACTTCAAAGGGAAAACTCAATCCATTAAAAGAGAGTAGAGGGGGAGAAACATCATAAGATCCAACTATAATAGCAAAGCTCATGATACATCAAGATCGTACCACCTCAAGAACACGAGAGAGAGAGAGAGAGAGAGAGATCAAACACATAGGTACTGGTACATACCCTCAGCCTCGAGGATGAACTACTCCCTCCTCGTCATGGAGAGCGCCGGGATGATGAAGATGGCCACCGGCGAGGGATCCCCCCCTCCGGCAGGGTGCCGGAATAGGGTCCCGATAGGTTTTTGGTGGCTACAGAGACTTGCGGCGGCGGAACTCCCGATCTATTCTGTTCCCCGAAGGTTTTAGGGTATATGGATATATATAGGTGAAATAAGTCGATTAGGGGAGCCATGAGGGGCCCACGAGGGTAGAGGGCACGCCCAGGGGGGTGGGCCCGCCCTCCTGCCTTGTGCCCTCCTCGTTGATTCCCTGACGTGCACTCGAAGTCCCCTGGATTGCTTCCGTTCCAACAGTAACTTTACCGCAGGTTTCATTCCGTTTGGACTCCGTTTGATATTCCTTCTCTGCGAAACACTGAAACAAGGGAAAAATTAGAAACTGGCACTGGGCTCTGGGTTAATAGGTTAGTCCCAAAAATAATATAAAAGTGCATAGTAAAGCCCATTAAATATCCAAGATGGACAATATAATAACATTAATACTTCATAAATTATAGATACGTTGGAGACGTATCACAGCGACGCGTGACCGTCCGCGCGGTGCAGCGAGGGGCGCCTACGGCTTGGGAGGGGCGATGCCATGGTGGTCGACGTGAGAGGGAGGGGGAGGAGATAGCGATGAACGTGAGCATTCTTCCGAATTTCGTGGGAGGCGCAGTATTTATAGCGAGCAATGGCACACCTACGTAAGATATGGACTGAGCTGCATTGACTTAACTGCAGGTCCAGTTGCGTCACTGACATGTGGGCCAGACCCCTGTTGGACCCATATGTCAGTGACCTGATGCACCTGCAGTTAAGTAACTGAAGCAACGTCCCGGAAGATATGTTGCGTGAGTAACAACTACGTGGGCATATTTGTTGGAGTAAATTACGAGGGAGGGAACGGGTGGAAATATTGCTGGTCACAACGGACTGGACGAGCGCGGGGGGTGGAGAGTCATGCATGCAGATTTTTTCCACACGGGGTGGAGTGGTGGGACCGCCGGAGGGAGAAGGAGAGTCTGGCAGGCATATTGTTTCCACACATGGAGAGGAAAAGATTTGGAGACGAACGGGCTTCCTGCAGGTATGGGCAACGGTGTATAATAAGTCTCATTTTGCATGTAAGGCTAGGTATAGTCTCAATTTATTAAAAACATGCACACCCACACATGTTTATAGTTCAAGGTGCACTAAATTATTGCATGCGATGGTTAAGGCTGGCCATAATGGTGGTATATTAGCTGGTATCATGCACACGGGAATAGCAAACATGCTGATGTGACAAAGAATTAAAGAAGAGAGGGGGGTTAGAGTAACTACTAGTGTTCATGCATGCATTGGTAAACATATTTTTTGTGAAGAATGACATCATTAGTTGAGTACTTTTGCAGACTACAAAAACTATTCCACCGCCTCTATCTTGCTAAGAGTAGGTGAAATTTTTGAATCAAGCCCTTTAAACTAGACGGGAGGTAGTAGTACTCTAATGGCTAACCTTGGCCCTGTTTGGATCCATGCCGGCGTTGAGTGACAGGATTTGAAGAACTTCCTCAACGACGAAAGTGTGAAATTCGTTACTGTAGACTTTAGGAACGACAGGGATGTCCTGGATCGGATAGGCCTCATTGTAGGCCAGCCCTTCGATCTCCAGAAGGCAAGCCTGGTGTCCTCCTCTCAGCCTTCAATGCTGACCCTGGTAGCAGCCATGATTGATCCTTCGTACGCTAAACTAAAGAAATCTCACCACGAGTGTCATCATGCATGGGAGTCGAAGACATTAGATGAAGATCACATCATGTACGCAGCAATGGATGCCTACCTTTGTTTAAATATCTACAAGGGCTGGATGAAGAAGCAGAGCCCAGTGTCCGGTTCAAGCAAAGAAGTGTCGGCGAAAAGGAAGAGGAAGAGGGATGAGGACGAAGTCGAGGACATGGACTCGGACTCCGAGTAGGTGGCAGTGTCGTCGCTCATGCTGGTTCTACTGCAGTGTCAAGCGGACTAGTTGCTTAGTTTATTTTCAAGGGTGTGTTGTGCTGAGGCCCCAACAGAACTATGTTTATGTTCTTTCTCGTTATTTGAACTCTTTAGTATGTATAGTAGTACTAGTACTATGTCTTACTACTGTTCTTCTTCCAGTTGGTACTACTACTCGTATCTTCGTGTTCCTACTGTACTTAATACATTCGTACCAGTAGTATAATTTGGGTCAGTCGATTTGTGAAAGGAGTTCGACGGAGTGAAGGAAGAAGACGGCAGGGTGCCCATGATCTATCTTATGAGTGTTGGGTGTGGAATGCAGTTCACCGGAAAAAATGGATCGTGCCCGGGATTAAACGGATGGCGGGGGTGGGGGGAGCATGGCGGTGGCAGGCGGTTCAGGGGAGGGCGCGGCGGCGGCGGCAGGCGGTTAGGTGTGTGGCGGGCTGAGAAGTTCATCCGTGCATCTATTTTGGAGGTTGAAGAAGCCCTTCTAGCCATCCATGTTGCATCAAACGGCTCACAAGAGTCGACTGACCCAAATTGCTCCTTCAGATTGCAGGATCCACGTGGCTTTAAAGGTCTCGAAGGTAGATCCCGGGTCCGCCCCCGGTTTGCGGGCTCAGCCCGCGCGCGACCGGCATCCGCCACGATAGCCACCATGCGCGCCTCCTCTGCGCGGGTGGAGATGACGATGACACGCTAGTTCCTCCTAGCCGGCATGCTGGAGCACGCGCTCGTCCTCCTCTTCATATGCTGCATGCATAGACGCGGCTCCACCAGCTGCTCGCGTGCTTGGCAGCGCGGCGGCATCGCGAGGAGGGACTGCACACGACGTGAGTGGGTGAGCCTTCGGCTTGGCGGCGACACGGCAGTGATGGGCGAGAATTTGTTGGCCGGAGCAGGCGGGCGCCGGCATGCGCAACGGCGGCGGCATATTGATGAGTGCGCATATGGGAGCTTAGTTTAGTTTTATATAGGGTTGGTCAAACTTAAAAGAAAGTCGTACTAGTACACGTAAACATTAGACTTAGGCAGCGCTTTTATTAGTTACCATAGCCACGATACGGAATCATGTGCAAGCGCGTGAACCGCGGCCGCGCGGTCGATCGAACGGTGCGTCACCGTGTCGCGCTCGATGGACATCCACCGAACCTTTTTTTGTGTGTGAAAACAATCCCCGAATATTACTCAACTTTTTTTCCGGGAAAAGTTCTTGACGCTACAATATTTCCATATATTTGAATTTAGCTCCAGTTCATGTTTATTTGGATTCGGACATTTTAGGTGCGCCCTAGTTCTTTTAATACTGATTTTGTGTGTGTGACTGAGAGAGAACGTGTGTATATGTCCATATGTGTGTTGTGGCGGAAGGGCAATGTGGAGATGGTGTGCATGCGTTAGAGACATAGAGAGGTGTGAATGTGCAAATGATCATGCATGAGTGAGACATAGACAGATGCCGATACGTTATGTATACATGAGAGAACGGTCTTCTATTTTACTTGTGTGTGTGAGAGAGAGAGAGAGAGGAGCATCCGTAACACAACAACCATCTCTCTCGATTCGTCCGTCCCTCGCACGATCGCATGTAACACATGCATCAACGCGCACATTTTGACACCCTCACCCGGCTCCTGCCCACCTCAAGGCCCGCACATCGCTCTCTATCTCGCACGCACAATCTCTTCGTGAATACCCTGTTTAGCATGTAGATTTCCGTCACATACACACACATTTCTCTCCTTAGGTTTGTTTTCTCTCAATATCTGACACACACACACACACAGCACACACCACACACACACCCCTCCCCTGAGCACACAATTCATCCCCATCCAAGGTTGTATGGCGACCACTCTCGCTTGTGCTTCTCTGCACCCTAGCATGCACAACACCTCAATCTTCAAAGAGGGCATCGAGGAGATCAAAGATGGCGACCACACTGCACTAGAGAATGAAGGGCCATTTGGAAGCAGGATGATGTGACGACGGTGACTGACTCCTCCCCCCACCCTCTCTCTCTCGCACAAAATTACCAATCCCTCTCCCCCCCGCACAAATTTATCAATCCCTCAACCCACAAGATCCTTCCCCTCTCGTCCATGTTTTTCCAGCTCTCTCATCAAACCTGTTGTCTCGTCTCCTTCCACGTGTACAGAATCCAGATGCACATGCATCTCATGTATATTACATGTCTCCATCTTTCTCACAGACCTAACTTCTTCCTCTCTCTTTCTCTCTCTATCTCCCTCTCTCTGTTTTGTTAGGTTTGTCTCCTACACTCTTGTCCACATACATACAATCTTTCCCGCCCTATCTACTCCATCTTCGCAAGCTCTCTCTGCACGTTTCATTCACACATTGGGATATGTTCAAAATGTTGCTTTTATAATGGCTGATGTAGAGTTATTGTTGGTTTTGTTGCATCCTACAAAGTAATAACTATGAAATGCATTTTGATTGTCATTTGACTGGGATTATGCGAGTTTGAGCATGTTGTGAAGTACTATAGACCTCGTATACATCTTGAAATTCGACAATGATTGTAACTATTGAATTGTATAGACCATTACATTCGAAGTCAGTAGCCTAATATATTTATTTCACAGTTTCAACAAATGATTAATTCACTACATACTAAGAAAACAAATGTGTACACCCTCCCTTTTTATTTAAGTCCGCGTATTAGCATTGGTCAAAGTCAAGTTTTGTAAACTCTCAGAAAGTTTATAACAAAAAATATTAAAATATACAATAACAAATAAATACCATTAGATTCATTATTGAAAGTACTTTCACATCATACATATCTGTTGTGGTAAATGTTTATATTTTTCTATAAACTTGGTAAAACTTTAGGAAGTTTGACTTTGGTCAAACCTAATATGCAGAGTTTATAGTAATACTCGCTAGTTGCTTAGCCGAATCACCCAACATGCCACACGGGGAGTTCAGTGTCACAAAATTTTGAGGTCGGCGGGAAAATCTCCCGCGACCCTGGTTCGAGCAGTGGGAAGTTACCATCATAGCCTTCGGAACAGGCCTACGGATGATAGTTGGTAGGGGCTGTTTTCGTAACTTCAGGTTCACCCTACCCAGCCAACCCCACCCCGGCACCTAGAGTAGTACACCTGAATACTCCCCATTTTCTATCCCCACCGCAAAATAGACTTCTCCACAGCACCACAGCCTTCATGCTCCTCCCCTTCTACATTGGCGCACTCGTCCACCGTAGTGCATCTGCCTCATCGATGACCTCGTACGCCGCACTAGAGCCGGTCCACCGTCGTCGTCGTACACGGAGCCTCTTCCCCGACACCGTCTTCCACGGTATCGGATCTACTTCCCGGAAGCCGACGCCAAGCGTAGAAGCACCACCGTCATGGACAATGAACTAACTCCCGTTGCCGACCATGACTCATAGAGGCCGCCGCAACCATCGTTCTCCTCCTCGATTGGTAATGTGTGTATTGAATCACTTAGCAGTACATGTGCAGTTCCAATTTTGTTCATACCTACCCTTCAAATTTCCTGGGTGCTATTGTTCCCATAAAAGTAATTGGTTATAGCCTCCATTGTCCAATAGAATATCAGCTTGTAATTGTGCGTCGCACCTGTATCGTGTTGTGCTTGGGTAGGTTTTTCATCTACAACCAGTAGTGTGGCAAATGATGGAAAGTTTTTTAGAACTAGCAAGATGCCCATTTATTGCACGCATCAAGATGCATTTGTATGAGTTGTTTATCTTATGGGAGAAAAGGATGAACAAGGGAATGCCTTATTTGCAAATGCGGAGAGGGGTGTGGGTATCTTTTTGCAAAACTGCCACAGTTTCCTTCCTATCCGTCGGATATAAATCGGATGGCCTATATTGCAGGATGGCAGGAACACCATCATCACCAACTCTGTTTATTATAAGAGTAGGGAAAAAGTAGAGAGTAGAGAAGTAGAGATAAATATAAAATATAAAATAAATGTAACAATAGAGATACATGATACGTCAGGAAAGGATTGTGCACGCGCGGGGGGGGGGGGGGGGGGGGGAAAGCGGCCGGGCGTGCGCTAGTTTTGGCGCGCGGCGTCCGGTGCTCTTTATAAAATCGAACGCCCTCCCACCGCTCTATGCCTTGCCACCGCTCTCTCCCCGCTTTGTGCCTCGCCACCGCTCTCTCCCCGCTCTTTCTCGCCTCGCCGGCGCCGTGCCACCATGCCGCCGCGTCGCCAGGAAACTTGGGGATACCATGGCGTCCGCGCGCGGCCCTCCGGCGGCTTCTCCGCCGAGATCCGGTTCCGCGGGATGCGCCTCGGCCTCGGCAATTTTGACACCGCCAACAAGGCCGCCCGCTCGTACGATGCGGCGGCGTGGCGCCTCCGGTGGCCTCATAGAACATTGAACTTCCCCAACGTGCCGACGCGGGAGCGGGCACAGGAGCTCGCGCCTCTGCCGCGGCTTATCACCGACGAGGAACGTCGCGACAACCGAAGGCGGATGCCGAGACGGACGAGGAAGCCATGGCGCTGTGGTGCCAACGCTTCCCACAGGACATCATCAATGAGCGCGAGTTCTACGAGCAAAGGAGGGTGGAGAGGGATAAGAGGAGGGCGGAGCGAGCCGCCTATCGCGAGGACAAGCGTAGGTGAAAAGGGGACGCTCAATTCAACATGAGGCTAGGAGCAGCGTCGCCCCGGGAATCTGATGATGATCTGTATCTTCACGCCTACAGTCAGATGTCGGAGGAGGACATCACCGAGGAGGAGTCGGACGACGAGGAGTAGTTGAATAATCTATTTTTTATCTATCTATGCTGAGAACTATCCTCTACTCTCTAGTCTCTACTTCTCGATCTCAGCACTGTAAACGCTTTTTAAAGCGCCACGCGTTGCGTTTCTATTGGAGATGCTCTAACAGGGCAGACATGTGCTTTAATGTTGCCCACAAGATGCGCGAGTATTACTAGTAGTATATTTTTCTTGCCATGTTGAGATTTTAAAACCATGAGTGCGAACATGCAGAGGAGCAATGAAGACCAAACACGGGATATTGGGGACATCTTCAAGGAGCGTGGCAAGTTAAAGAGGAGCTGCACCGAACCTGTAAAACGAGCTTCGGTAAGTAACACCCTTTCAATTACTTTCGTTTAGCCTCGTGTTCTTAGATGTGTATATGTTGTAGTTTTTGTTTCTCTTAAGCCTCGTGTTCTTCGATGTGTCATAAGAAGAGTGTTAATCGTCCTAATGCTTTCATTTTTAGCTTGATGTAGGAAGTGGGTGTTCTCACCTTGTAGTCTGTTTTTATATTTTTTTCCTTTTGAATTCACTTCTCCCAGTTCTGTTTATCTGGCTTCTACTAAATGGATCTGGGTTGCTCTGAGTATTGATCTAAAAAAGAAGTAACTTCATGTCAGGATGCAATTCCTGCGAGGAGGGAAGTATGGTCAACCTCGAGATCATGTTTCCAGAATGAGGCTGGATTACACACAAGGTGCCAGTTCCCTAATGATGCGGGATTAGACACAAGGTGCAAATTCCCAGATGATGCTAGATTACGCACAAGCCAGGTGGAGTCGTCAGCTATTCGTGTCCTCGTGGCTCTAGTAAAGGCTGAAAGAAAGCATGCAGCAGCCCTTGAGAATGTAGCTGAGTTCCTGAAGAAGCGAAAAGAGCAATCAGATGCTCTCTTCACCCATGCCAAAGAAGAGATGGAAGAAGCCAGAAATAAGCTAGCTGAGGCAGAGCAGGCTAGGCGTCTCCTGCTATCTAAAACTGTTGTCAATACAAATTTTCCTTCATAGTAGCTAGGTTCAAATGTTTATCCAGTCAGCGTGCCTGTTGTGATGTCCGTGCATCTACTGATGTGGCACAAAATATATTTTTTCGGGTCATGTAATAACAGCAATTACTTTCCAAACAATAACATGCGAAGCATTGGACATGCAATAGTTCACGCGCAAGCCCTACATTCCAAGTTCAACTTCCACATCAAACTCATGTTCACAGATATCTCCACATTCCTACATAATGTCCACAACCATGATTCACTTGAAAGCCAAAAAAAATTGAGGAGAGTTATGAATAAAAAAACCTCTAGTTCCTGCTACCAGTGCGAGCACAACAAGTCAATACCATGCGTAATTAATTATATTTTGGTCATTTTTTGTGTTCTAAAATGCCGGCCGGCTCGCGGAAGGACGTGTTGCCGGCACACGCACGGAAAGCCGGTTGCATGCGGCGAGGAGGCATGTTCGGCTGGGCCTGCAGCGAGTGGGGCCCTCTTGGCCAGCGCGTCGGTTCAATGCCTGCGCTATGAGAGGTCACGTCCGTGTCAGACAATCACTCCCTCCAGTCCTTTTTTGTTTGCGTATAACAAAATCTCGTTTTCCATTCACATTTTACAAGTAAAATTCGTGGACAAACTTTGAACCAAAATATGATGGGGACTAGTAAACCAGAACGGAGGTAGTAGTTTTTTTAATCAAAGAAGGGTTTCCCCCTTCCGATTTTCATTACTGAAAACCAACATCTAAATCTAAACCATAGTATTTGCCCTAGAACTACCAGGTTCAACATCTCGCAACATAAACCCATACAACCATATGCCAAGGCACTGGCGTAGGACCCCGGTGGGCGAGGGGTGGCAGCCGCCATAGCTTGATGCGGTGCAAAAAAATTGTATACCTACGTGCTATCGGCTGGCTGGGTACGCTCGTTGCCTCATTGACACGTTGTATTGCTGGGAAAGTTGCCGTTTGCTGGAATGGGCCACGCAGACGCAGGCCCATGTTTCTCGCCACTCTCGTTTACAATGGATCGCACCAGAATGCACGAAGCCAGCCAGCGACCCGAGATGCACTCCGGCACACGCATCAACCCTAGCGAAACTTCGACGTTTTCCTCTTTGTTTCCTAGCGCGGTGGTGGCTGGCCAGGCCAGCACGAGGCGGACGACGAGACGGCCAACGGCTGGGCATCGAGCCAGCGTGAAGGACTACGGCTGGGGCCCGGTAGTAGCGAGCAGCACGACGTTAACTAGCTGCCCAGCTCTGCCTCCTTCACGGGTCACGGCCGATAGGCAACAGTGCGGCATGTCGCCACACCTTGAAAAAATTTCGTCCTCCGCCTGCCAAGGAGGTACGTAGTACTATGAATTCCATTTTCGCTCCATACCAATCGTTTTAAAAACTACTTAGTACTTATAACGCGCCATTGAAAATCGGAACTCTTAACCCCGCTAAATAATGATATTTTAAACGTGGCTACTCAATCTGTGGCAACTGGCGAGCCACCGCCTCCAAGTCGTTCACCTGTGGTCCCGACCATCAACTCCTACGGATCAAATTATCACGCGAGCTGACTATTCCTACAAAGGTGCGCTCCACCACGTACCCGGTACCCGCGAATGCAGCAATCGTGCACATAGGGTTTTAGGGTTTGTTTGTTAACGTTGCCTTTACGTAACACTCATGTGTTGGAGACAGCGAGAGACCGACTGCGTGCGTGCACCTCTTCTCTTCGTATATGTACTCTACCGTTTGTCTGGTGTCCAAAAAATTATAATAACTACTAGCAATGTGCCAATACGTTGCCACATGATCAGAGTAGATTAATACAGATTCACCGATTTGATAGAAAAAAGTCTAGTTTTGAAATACGTATATCACTAAAAAAATGTTATGTTTCACTTCAAATATATTCCTTTGGCGGTTTTGATGAGATAAGGGAGGAATGTTGTTGGTTTCAAGATTCGAGAAGTGGTATATGTCTAATTTCTACTCTTACTAGCAAGATGCCCGTGCGTTGCACGGCACATCAAGATCTTGTGGGAGAAAAGGATGAACGATGGAAGGCCTTATCTGCAAATGTGGAGAGGAGTGTGGGTAAATTGCCATAGTTTCGTTCCTATCCGTCAGATATAAATCGGACGGCCTATATTGCAGGATGGCAGGCCCACCATCATCACCAACTCTGTTTTTTATCCCTACTCTTATAAAAAGCATAGTCGGTGATGATCGTGTGCCTTCCATCCTGCAATATAGGCCGCCCAATCTATATCTGACGGATAGGAAGGAAACTATGGCAATTTTGCAAAAAGATGCCCACACCCCTCTCCACACTTGCAAATAAGGCCTTCCCTTGTTCATCCTTTTCTCCCACAAGATAAACTACTCATACAAATGCATCTTGATGTTCCGTGCAACGCATGGGCATCTTGCTAGTTGTTGCAAAAAGCCCATGTGTGTGAGAGAGAGGGACAGAGGAGGAGGACGGAGTGCATGTGTGACAAAGACACAAAGAGTGTGTGTGCAAGAGGTACCAGCTTAAAATGAGGCGATAGTGTGCGTGTGAATGATCGAGAGGGCGTGTCTCAAGAAGGGAAGAAAAATCTACATAGATACAAGGAGCGGGAGAGAGACATGTATGTGATAGTGGAAGCACGAGTCTGAGGGTGTATAAACCTATCTAGAGGCTAGTCGATAAATGTTTGTGAGAGAAATACGAGTCGGGGGTGCGAAAGCGAGAGTTTTGTGTGTGTGAGAGAGAGAGACGGTCGTCGGGAAGGGGAGTGGAAGCAGGAGTTTTGTGTGTGTGTGAGAGTGAGAGAGAGGGGGGAGTTTGTCTGATCGGTAAACAAATGAATAATGTCAGTCTGGGATGGAGACGAAAAGGAGACCACAACAAATGTTGTGTCTACAGGAGAGAGAGATAGAGTAATTTTAGTGGTATGATTCATATCTAGAGACATATAGGGTGTGTGAGAGAATCCCATAGAGAGAAAGACAAAGTGAAAGACGAGTGGAGACTGTGTGTGTGGCGGTGAAAAAGAAAGCTTAGGTACCTAGTGATACGAGAGAACGATAGAGATGTGAGAGATGATGAAAACCGTGTAATGTATAATGATAGGGAGAGTGTGACACTTCTCAAGGGAGACGTCGAGAGACCATGTTTGCGAGGATAGGAGAAACATGAAGTGAGCTTGCGGGTGAGCTGGAGAAAAGAGAGTGATAGCTACATGAAGGAGCATGCATGCGAGAGAGATGGGCGTGAAAGGAGCGAACATAAAAGGGATTCAAATATTTGAATTCGAGATGATGATACGTGTAATCCATACTCGAACCAAAATTGATCTGTCAAACATGCATACTCATATGAATTCACACGCATCTATGTCATTTAATATGTAGATATTACTGATCCATACATTTTAGTAGAACATAATTTGGTTTAATTTTTTGAATTCTACCTTATGATTTTGAGATCATTGTATTTGTAAATCATATTATACATATAAAGGAGCAGAATTCTTTGTTGTGCTTTTGAAAGTATATATAAAAAAATGATGTATATAGAATTTTATTCTAATCGAAAATGGATCCCGCCCGAAAAAATAGAATACAAACGGGATTCGAATTGAGTTGGCACGGTAAACATGCACTCTGCAAAATTTGAACGAAGCGGGGAAAGTCGCAGTAACCACCCGAAACCAAAATCTGCGAGATGGAAATTACTACTGCCTATCCCTGCCATGCAAAGCCTATCTGCTCGATTTCTATAGGTTTCGATAGGGGTAGGTTTGTAATTTCACTGAAACGTGACATAACCGCCTCTCACCCGGATTCATACATGGTGGGTGCCAAAACACAGTGTGTCCTCAGCCAAAATCGACTCCCTCCCCGATTCATACACGGTTGGCGCCAAAAACAAACTCTCGTCGGCAGATATTCGGTGTATGCGAGATTACCGTCCTCTCCCCAACCGACTAGTATTGCTGTGATGTAGGAAATTTGAAATGGGGGCTAAGTTTGTAAAATTCCTCGCATTTGAGACAAGCGCGCCCTGAAGACATGGTTCCCCGCTTCCTCTCCACCTCCATTTCCCCATTTCTACTCTGTGGGCGCCAAAACACCCTCTCCACCCCAGCCTCCTCCGTCCGCCACCCCATCCACAGCCGTCCTCCTCCACCATGCTAGAGCTGATACCCCAACGCCGCCGTCCATTACAAGAGATCGACCTCTCTCATCCACGGCTTCGGACCAGGATCCTTGCATCCCGTCCTCTCGCTTCATCCCCGCCGTTGTCCACCTTGCCGGCGCCGCTCCTACGACCGTCTAGTCCACCGCGCCACGCCGCCACCCTCTACCCTCCTAGATCTGCTTCCACGCTGCCGACAGCCATCGCTACCACAGCACCGTCAAATTCTCAGCAGATGCATACACGACGCCGCACCAGAGGCGGTACTCTTTAGTATCTGCTCAACTTATTTATCACAGCAAGCAAATAGATCGCCACTGCTTTACTCTGATTTCTTGTCCATCACTTACTTGCTAGTTGAAAGCAAACATTGGTTGCGAAGTTGCCTTTGTCCAGTTTGCACCTTTAGATCCGCCACGGCACGCTCAACACTATACTCCCAATGCTTATGGTTTTCCCCTTTTATATTCCACACTAGTTAAATCACAGTAGACTAAATTTCAAAATTGGGTCAGTCGATTTTCTAGAGCTCGCCGGAGTTCGCCGGTGCGAGCGAAGGGGCTCGGGTGGGGACTTTGGTTGTGGGGGGGTGGTGGGGCCTCGCCCAATGAAGAAAACTCGACGCGGGTGGGGGCGGGGGTGGGGGTGCAGGTGGCGGAGGAACACAGGCGGTGGGGGCCGGTGGTGCGGCCGGCGGCCCGTGCGGTGTTCTGTATGGGAAGAATTAGAGACAAGGAAGAAGAAGGGTTAGGAGACGTAGGATCTTCATCCAACCGCCTGAAATGGTCGACTGACCCAAATGATAAAAGTCACGCGACTTGCATGCAGATATGCCTTTATATTCAGTACCATCATCGTACCTGCTTAGCACTGATCCTGAATCCATCAAGCTAAACAATGTTCCACTCATAATTCCAAACTTGTTGCTCAAGTACGAATCTGATATGATGCTGATATTACTAAAACAGATAACATTTAATTGGTCAGCTAATGTTCCTACTTTACTTTCGAAAAAGTACGTGCACCACATATAGAGAGACAACAGGGAGTTGCTTTCTTAATGCACTCTGGTTCATCATGTGTGGGCACTGCGCAATGAACATTTTATTATCCAAAATCTACTTGCTCTTCTTTAGCATGTTCCTCTTCCGTTCTTCTTTAATAAGTACTCTCTCCTTCCTAAATACAAGTCTTTGTATAGATTCCACCATGGACTACATATGGAGCAAAATGAGTGAATCTACACTCTAAAATGTATCTGGATACATCTGTATGTGATCCATAGTGGAAATCTCTACCAAGACTTATATTTTGGAACGGAGGGAGTATGATAGTAGTACAGTATGTTCCTTGTAGTGAAGATGAGCAGGGACATTTGCAGTGTAGAGGTCTATACGGTCGGTTGGTATGGACACTTTGAACTCTTCGGGCCTCTTTGATTCGTAGGATTTTGTAAACATGGGAATAGGATTTGTAGTGGCGTGCCCACTTGAATCCTATAAGAATAGCAAGGAAATGCGGGGAGCCGTGTCGCCTTTGAGAGTTACACTGATATTAACAGTACCGCACCTTCAGTTGAAGAGAGCTGGTATCTGAAGCCTTTGTAGCCGTACCGGCAATACTAGCACATATATTCCAGCAAGTTGCACTTTGCTAATTCTACTCTGATGCTTACGGTTTTCCCGTTATATCTACACTCTGATCTGTGTAGCTGCTTTGTGTCGCACTAGCAGCAGTCCACTCTTGAAGCTAAACACCGCAATGACTTACAAAATTGGCACCAAGGCATTGAGTGCCATTCTGGATGCAATGAAACTCATACACTCCCCACCTGTTGATTTTTGTTCAGAATATGATCCTAATGACTATTCCAACCTCGAGGAGTCAAAGGAAGATGGCCTGTCCTATTCACCCATCAAGGTGCCTGTTCTAATTTGGCAAGGTTTTATTGATTGCGCGTATCTTGCATATGTTGTCTTGCATTTCTTCTACTTTGTTGCACCGCCATCTGCTTAGTTTACTCATCATATATGTCGAGATGCCATGCCCAATCATTAACAATACATATTCCATCTGTCATCATACCATGTTTTTTCACTCAAATGATGTTCTTATGTATCAGACATCAAAAAGGAAGAGGGTGATTGCCGAACCTGAAGGAGCACCAGCAAAGTCCTTGAATGGTTGTGCCGGAGAAATCAGACAGCACCCCACTTATATTGGTTGTACAACCAGTGACACAAAACATAGGACCGACTCCAGTAGACTGTACCCATACTTCACTGGCCACACCACTAGCCGCACCACACAGGACCTGCACTCCAGCAAAAGGTATGCCGATTTCAGTTGCCATAGCACCAGCCGTACCACAGAAAAATCCCACTCCAGCAAAAAGTACATCAAGTCCACCGGCCGAAGACCTATCCCAACTGCAGAGACGGCCAATTCCTGCAGATTGGAACCCCATTCCAGTTATTCCCAGTTTAAAAGAAACTGCTTTCAATGTTGTTAGGGACTACGTGCATATACACTAGTAGAAAAAGGGCCTATTGTCCCGGTTCATGAGGGCCTTCTGTCCCGGTTTGTGAACCGGGACTAAAAGGTCATTACTAATGCCTTGGCCTTTAGTTCCGGTTCTTACATGAACCGGGACAGAAGGTCCTCCACGTGGCCACTGCGGCAAGCCCAGGGAGGGGGGCCTTTGGTCCCGGTTGGTGACACCAACCGGGACCAATAGGCATCCACGCGTCAGCATCTGGCTGGAGCTGGGGTTTTTGTTTTTTTTTGAAAGGGGCTGATTTAGGGGTTTTGGGGGTTAATTTATGTTGTTATTAGGTAGCTATTAGAGAGAATAGTCCTCTCTTATATCTCCGTGCTTGGTTTAGCAACGCTACGTACTGCTATGCCTAAACATGGCTTAGATTGAAGTGAAGGCAACATGTGGTGCATGTCGAAAGTAATACTAATCCTAACTTGATCAAGTTTGGATTGTACTACTTTCGACATGCACCACATGCATGTTGCCTTCACTTCAATCCAATCAATGTTCATTTCACCCACTGATATATAATAACTCTTCATGCACGCATCATGCATCATCATATATAATAACAAGTCCTACTAATCATCATCATACAACTTCTACTCGTTATTAATAACAAGTCATACGATCATCGTCCTCATAGTCATCGAACCAACCCTACTTAATTGTTCTTAGCACATGATCATCAGTATTAGGTAGGACCGAAATACCCTCTTTAAGGTAAAATAGCATAAAACAATATAGACCCTGACTCTCCATTATGGAGAATGGCGATCATCCTGTCTCCAATTCTTGCGATTCGCTTCCTTTTGCTTCCAAGAACCTCCTTGCGACTGTCCATACATTTTTTCCATTCTTTTATTTGCATGTCTCCACTTCTTTTAGAAATCCGGTAGGGACAGTTGAGATTCGTAGGCTGACCTAGTTGTATGTTCAAAACATCAAGCCTACCATTTTGATACATCAAATGAGGCACACAATCCTCTGGGATTATCTGTTGAAAAACATAGTAATAACTTCATAGTTAGCAATGATGTACTAGTTTTAGAAGTATGCAAAAGATGCACGGATGTCGTAATAGTAAGAAATCTTACCAGGGTATCTCCATAGTAGTTACCGTAGTTCAACACGTGCACTAGTGGCACGTATTGACCATAATGTGGAGGAGTTTTACAATAGATATTGTAATTCTCAAGATCAGTACAAAATCCGACCAGATGAGTTTTCTCCTTATAAGTTAACTCAGAGCCATCAGTGTAGTAGGTTCTGTCTACCATATTCCGCACATTGTTTGAACAATCAAAATAAGCTGTCAATAAAAATAAGCTGTCAACTATTTTGAAATGAACAATATAAATTAGCTAATAACTATGCTTGAGAAACTCACATAGCGGTAGAATTGGAGGTGTATCAGCAAGGACCCAAATGTCCACATTGTCTTGCTCGATGTCAGGATCACCAAGATCCATGGTGACAAGCATACCCACATCAAAACCATACATCTTGCCAAATGCTTCCCAATTTTTGCAACCAAAATGGGTTACGCTCTCAGAATTATACAGATTTACTTCAAAATCTATATCATGATGGGTCCTTAGGTGCATTTTGTTTGTTTCCATACTTTCATGGTCTTCAAAACCCATCCTCTCCAAGACATAGCGTCTTGCATGGCATGGGATAAGCTAGCCGAATTGTAAAAGATGAAAAGTACACATTGAAATAGTTGAAGTCGTGCTTAATTACGAAAAAATAACACTTGTCGTCGTTGCGTATCGTTTCAACATCGAAGGTCTCCTCCAGCTTAATACTGAAGCGCCGATCTTCGTCCAGGTGAGGCCTGTCGCACTGACCTCGGTCGTCATGGCACCAATCGCACTCCCCCGGGAGACTTTCGTCGTCCGAGTACGACATTTCCTATGTTCATATTTCAAATATTAAACGTCTACAATTAAATATATGTACTAAAAAACCTAAGTTAGATCATTATTATTCATCATGGGTTGACTATCGGTTTGTCGAGTCTTTTCTTGAAAACTCTCAGCTCACGTGGTGTATACATTCGACCGTTGGTGATGGTCGCTCCTCCATTTGTCCCCGAGTGCATTACACCAAAATGTCTAGCACACGGGAACAAAGGAGAAGCGACCCCCACGACAACACTCGAGATTCTTCGTCCTCTCATATATATATGGTGGAACTCTCCCTCACTGATTCCTCTCTGACATTTGCGACTATCGGTGATGGTACCTCCTCCTTTCGTTCTCGAGTGCATTACACCAAATTGTATAGCACACGGGAACGAAGGAGAAGCTAGCTACCCCCACGACAACAGTCGGGATTCTTCGTCCTCTCATATATGGTGGAGACTCGACAGACTTACAGTCAACCCGAAATATCGTTTAATTATCTTTCTAAAAGAGGATTTGGCTAGTGTCACCTCGATGTCGGAGGGGACGGTGACGCGGACGACGGCGGGGATGATGGAGGGGCCGGGGGCTCCTAGATTTCTGCGAAAACAAAAACCCTATAAGCTGTCAACTAATCATATGCATACGCCATGCATAGTGCTCTCCAATTTTAGCAAAAGGAGGAGTAGTTTTCCACTTTGAGCATTCAATAAGAAAAATCAAATCACAAAATAAAGTAGTATTCAAATTAGGATGCATTCAATTATAAGCAAAACTACATCATCTCCATGCGTCCATACATCGTCGAATATTATCACTAATACACCTCGAATACTATCATACATATAGCATCGCTAGTACAGCTAGAACTGTAGTGCCCGATGGATATCGGCGCTGGCGGTGGACACCCAAAGGGACGGAACCATCACAGGATCATAGCTCCAGTGAGATCCCTGAAGAACCTGCCAGGTTTTGTCGAACATGCCCTCCAACGCAACCATGTAGCAACGGACGTGCTGGTCCTCCTCGCTAACACGGTGACGTACCACCTCCGCGGTGTTCGGAAGCCTCGGCACCGTCACTGTCCCACGCGACCGCCACCAAACAAGGATCGGGTCAACGACGGGCTGGCTCCTCACCAACCTACGCCCACCGGAAGGTAGCACCTCCCAAAACCAGCCCGGCGGAGCCCAGTCCCGGACATGGCCCCTCTGATCAAGCCGGCCTCCTCCGCCGAGTCGACAACGAGGATGCGGGATAGGCATCGTTGACGTCGATGCGGGAATAATTTCTTTAACTAAAAAAACAAACTAGTTCTATTAATTTCCTTGCTAAAAATAAACTACTTCTATAGTAAAATAAACTAGTTTTGTTAAATCAACTAGTTCAACTACTAATTAAGCACTTACTATAAATAAAATAAAGTAGTATTATTAATTAATCAACTAGTTCAACTACTAAGCACTTACTATAAATAAATAAAATAAAGTAGTTCTTACTAAAAATAAAATACTTCTATATATAGTAAAATTTAATAAAGTAGTTTTATTAATTAATCAACTAGTTCAACTACTAAGCACTTACTATAAATATATAAAATAAAGTAGTTCTTACTAAAAATAAACTAGTTTAACTAGTTCTATTATTTTTCTAACTAATTCTATTAAACACTTTCTCTTCTTATTCTATGAACAAAATTACAACAGAAAACAATCATAAAAATTCTATGAACAAGAAAAAAATTCTATGAACAAAATTACAACAGAAAAAAATTATAAAAATTCTTAGAAAAAATTGACATATTCTTTGCATATATATGAACACACAAACATTTGCATATTCAACAATAATATCACAAAAAAAATCTATGAATAGAAAAAATTCTAACATTTGCATATTCTAACAGAAAAAAATATATGAACAAAAAAATCTATGAACATCTAAATTAGGAAAATTCATATTAGCTCACAAAGGGGGCGGTGATCGACGAGGAGGCAGGGCATGGGGGCGACGGTGAGGGGCGCGGCGACGGGCGACGAGGAGGCAGGGGCAACGACGGCGACGGTGAGGGGCGCGGCGACGGGCGACGAGGAGGCAGGAGGCAGAGGTGAGGGGCGCGGCGACGGGCGACGAGGAGGCAGGGGGGCGCGGGGCGGCGCGGGACGGCGTCGGAGGCAGGGCGATGACGGCGACGGCGAGGCGCAGAGGGGCAGCCTGGCGGCGTCGTCGGGGCGGGATCGAAGAACTGAACGAAAAATTTCACAAGTGCTGTATATATAGACAGAGCATTGGTCCCGGTTCGTGACAGCAACCGGGACGAATGCGACCTTTAGTCCCGGTTGGTGCAACCAACCGGGACCGAAGGCCTCTTTTCAGCAGCCCAAAGGGCGGGAAGCGGCGGCCTTTGGTCCCGGTTGGTGGCACCAACTAGGACTAAAGGGGGGCATTGGTCCCGGTTAGTGCCACGAACCGGTACCAATGCACC
Organism: Aegilops tauschii subsp. strangulata; assembly: GCF_002575655.3. Classification (NCBI taxonomy): domain Eukaryota; kingdom Viridiplantae; phylum Streptophyta; class Magnoliopsida; order Poales; family Poaceae; genus Aegilops; species Aegilops tauschii. The sequence continues at coordinate 80,561,810 of NC_053037.3, forward strand.
CCTTTAGTCCCGGTTGGTGGCACCAACCGGGACCAAAGGCCTCTTGCTGCCCGCGTCGTGGCCAAAAGTTTAGTCCCACCTCGCTAGTTGAGAGGGCTCGAGAGTGGTTTATAAGCACTGTTGCGCCCACCCTCTCGAGCTCCTTTCAACTTCAGGCTTTCGGTCCTAATCTGTCACTATGTGCCTGTGGGCCTACTAGGCCTCCTGCGGGCCTGAATCCTGGCCCATGGATGGGTTTCTAGTCGTATTCAGGCCGTGGTGGCCCAGTAGGTGGCATATTTTTTGATTTTTTGCCTTTTTTTGTTTTCTTTTTTGCTTTATTTATTTTGTTTTGTTTCTACTAACAACAAAAAACTTATTTATTTTATTTTATTTTGTTTCTAATTACTTATTTATTTTACTTTATGATAATTATTTTTTCTATTAAAGTTTCTATCAAAAAAGTTCTTTATGAAAATTCTTTTTGCTTTTAATGATTTTGAACAGAAAATACTTCGATAATTTTAGTTGCATCAATTTTATATGATTTTAGTTTCAATAATACTAGAGGTTTCTTATAATGTTTTGAACAGAAAATACTTTATTAATTTTAGTTTCATAAATTTTATTAAAGTTTATTTTATTTGTTTCTACTTATATATTTTAATAAAGTTTATATTATTTTGTTTCTAATTAATTATTTATTTTACTTGTTATTTTCATGCACCATTTTTGATGCATTTACTAATTATTTTGAGCTCTAAGACCCTAAAATTGAAAAGCATTTCAAATGAACTCTGTAAAGGTTGAAAGTTGGCATGGTATCATCATTTCATCCACATAGCATGTGCAAGAATGTTGAGAGGGTTATGGCAAAAACTGGATGCACTTCGTGTACAAAACGGACAATCTCTTTCAAAGTATCAGGATTTCATACGAAAACTCGTCTGTTACAAAGGGATTTCATTTTTAAAACTTATTTGAACTTCTGACTTTTTGTGTGTTCAAAATGCACCATTCAAAGCCACATCATCATTTTTCAATCCTTTCTGACTTCATTTGTTATTTTTCATGCACTTACTAATTATTTTGAGCTATAAGACCCTAAAATTGAAAAGCATTTCAAATGAACTCTGAAAAGGTTGAAAGTTGGCATGGTATCATCATTTCATCCACATAGCATGTGCAAGAAAGTTGAGAGGGTTACGGAAAAAACTGGATGCACTTCGTGTACAAAACGGATAATCTCTTTCAAAGTATCGGGATTTCATACGGAAACTCGTCTGTTACAAAGGGATTTCATTTTTTAAAACTTATTTGAACTCCTGACTTTTTGTGTGTTCAAAATGCACCATTCAAAGCCACATCATCATTTTTCAATCCTTTCTGACTTCATTTGTTATTTTTCATGCATTTACTAATTATTTTTAGCTATAAGACCCTAAAATTGAAAAGAATTTCAAAGGAACTCTGAAAAGGTTGAAATTTGGCATGGTACCATCATTTCATCCACATAGCATGTGCAAGAAAGTTGAGAGGGTTACAGCAAAAACTGCATGCACTTCGTGTACAAAACGGACAATCTCTTTCAAAGTATCGGGATTTCATACGGAAACTCGTCTGTTACAAAGGGATTTCATTTTTTAAAACTTATTTGAACTCCTGACTTTTTGTGTGTTCAAAATGCACCATTCAAAGCCACATCATCATTTTTCAATCCTTTCTGACTTCATTGTTATTTTTCATGCATTTACTAATTATTTTGAGCTATAAGACCCTAAAATTGAAAAGCATTTCAAATGAACTCTGAAAAGGTTGAAAGTTGGCGTGGTATCATCATTTCATCCACATAGCATGTGCAAGAAAGTTGAGAGGGATACGGCAAAAACTGGATGCACTTTGTGTACAAAACGGACAATCTCTTTCAAAGTATCGGGATTTCATATGGAAACTCGTCTGTTACAAAGGGATTTCATTTTTTAAAACATATTTGAACTCCCGACTTTTTCTGTGTTCAAAACGCACCATTCAAAGCCATAAGACCCTAAAATTGAAAAGCATTTCAAATGAACTTGAAATTGAAAAGCATTTCAAATGAACTCTGAAAAGGTTGAAAGTTGGCATGGTATCATCATTTCACCCACATAGCATGTGCTAAAAAGTTGAGAGGGTCCCGGCAAAAGGTGGATGCACTTCGTGAACAAAATGGACAATCTCTTTCGAAGTATCAGGGTTTTGGACGAAAACTCATCTGTTACAAAGGGATTTCATTTTCATGAACTTATTTGAACTCCAGACTTTTTGTGTGTTCAAAATGAACCATTCAAAGCAGAGACTGATTTTGAATGGTGCATATTCAACACACAAAAAGTCTGTAAAGATCGCCAACCCCAACATAAAAAAACGAGCATAGATGCGCTTATAGAGAAAATTCAACCTAAATTCGTAATAAATTTCTATGAATTTCAGAGAAATTCCCTATGAATTTAGGTCAAATTCCCTATATAAGGGCATCTATTTTCATTTTGAGAGGAGCTCAACAAGGTAGAGAGGGACGAGTTTATAAACCGGTGTGAGCGCCCTTCGATTGGCGAGGTCGGACTAAACTCTGACCGCAACGAGGACCAACCCTTTAGTCCCGGTTGGTGGCACAAACTGGGACTAATGGTCATGGGCCAGGGGCGAGGCCCATTGGTCCCGGTTCGTGCGTGGAACCGGGACCAAAAGGTCCAGACGAACCGGGACCAGTGGCCCACGTGGCCCGGCCGGACCCCTGGGCTCACGAACCGGGACTAATGCAGCCCATGGGTCCCGGTTCGTGCACAACCAGGACTAATGGGCTGGCCAAGCCCGAACGAAAGCCGTATTTTCTAATAGTGATATTCCCATCATGGGAAGATTATAGTGAAGACAAACACCATTTTCACATCTTCCTGTCCCACTTACGTGTAAGTGCTATTATTCATGGTGATTATTTTCCTGTTTTCTGCTGATTGAACACATCAATGATTTACATTACATTGTTGTAAGTAGGCGAGGGTCAATCTGGATAGTCATGACGAGCAAAGCTTGCTTGCGCTTTTCAAGGAAGCATTGCAGCAGTATTGGTGTTACCTGAGGAAATCACACTTTGATGGCAAGTCTATAAACGAATTTCTGGTGAAGTCTCCTTTGCTAAATTTAGAAGACAATGAATGGAAAAACCTTGTTATGCACTGGTCTCGTTCCGAGGATGAGGTACTGTCTATGATATCGCATGACAATTTGAACTTCTACTTTTCCGCATGTGCCTTACGGATCTTTTTTGCAAGAAATCTGCTCGAAAAAGAATTCTGGTTTGAAAAGAAAGACACAATATCGCAAATATGCTGCCCGCTGCTTTGCTCTTGTTAGTACCTGTTGTCCTGTATCACTGTACTTGCATACCTACCTGGTTCATTATGTGACAGCAGTATGCATGATAGCTTGCTTATCAATTGTTCGCTCCAAATTATCTGATCTGTATGAATGGTTACATTAGTGTAGAATATATCCAATGCCAATGAAATTTTTTAGCTCTGCATTGTTCTCATAAGTACCTGTTGTCCTTTATCAGTGTACTTATATTGACAGGTAGTTGTTCATGTACCATCACTCTGTAGCTTATTTTTCTTTGCCCTCCATTTTCTACACATAAGATCTATATTTACTCTTACCATAAGGATAACACCGATGGTACTGAAGAAGTTTAGCTCTGCATTGCTCTTGGTTGTACCTTTTGCCTGTATCACTGTACTTACATTTATAGCCACTTGGTTATGTAGCATCACTCTTCATCTTATCTTAAATATTCTCCATTTTTTCTTATATTGTCACATCTATATTTACTCTTAACAAAATGTAGAATAAAGGCAATGCTTATGAAGAAGATTCTATGGTAAACTTCTTGAATCCCCCCCCATCAGCATGGACAAGGGCTTTATAGAGCCTGCCTTCACCAATAATGTAAGTTTGTCCTTCTCAAGCCTTCAAACTTTGTTGTGTATATTTGGTTAGGCATGACTGCAACAGCTGTTTATTTTTGGTGTTTGCATTAAATTACATGTTTAAAGTTTATTATGTAGTTCATAAACAAAATTTTGTCCTTCTCAATTTAAGTTTTCAGTTGTACAACCAAGTTCCTTCTTCATACCATGTAAATTAAACTATACAAAGCAAGTGATCTTCTTTTGCACTGCATGTATGCTTCTGTTCTTGATCCGTAATCCAGTGGTTTGGTGAACCTACCCACTACAGCACAATGTCATATTCTGCAATGTCTTAACTATGAACAATGTCATATCATTCTAATATTATTTAAACTAGCTCTTTATTTGCCAATCTGAAATGGGACAAATTGACAGCACACTAACCATTGATACTTATGAGTTCTTGATCTATAATCGAGTGGTGTCGTGAAGCTGCCAACTCCTTCACAATGTCATTTCCTGCCATGTCTTGACCTGAAAAATACCATATTGTGTTAATGCAATTTCAAAATGTGTCACTTTATTCGTCAGTAAGAAATGTGATGAATTGTTAGCACTGATACTTTTATGTGCAAAACCTGTCATCTGTCTGCTTGTTTATCTTTCAGAGTGAGGAGGATATAAGTGTTAAACAAGCGTAGTCTCATCAGCTTGCTCAGCTGCTTGCGCTGCAGCTCCCCAGTAGGGCTAACCTTTCTTTAACTCTATTGAAGTGTTGTCGGTTTTGTATATTATTTTGTTGGTGTGTTTAGTTGCACCGGTGGCGATCTCTGATGCCCCGTGTATGTAATCTGCTGTCTGCTTGTGCTTTATTATCATAGTGGCGAACTTTGATGCCCAGTGGATGTAATATGCCGTAATTTATTTATTGTATAGTCTAGGTTTTTTCTTATTCATGATGCTGCAGTTCTTTTACTGTATATATATCCTCTCTTCGTAGTAAACCGGCCAAACCGTAAAATTACGGTACATAATTGGGCCGTCATGCAATCACGATGTATGATCCGCATCATGGGCCCCGTCATCTTGGTCCGTTAGAAGGCCTAAATGTAAACTGGCCCACTAGTAGATTCGGGCCTTTAATAGGCCGAGTAAACCGCCGACCCTCTTTTCACAAGAAAACTCAATGGGCTTTTAGGAGGCTGAGAAGTAGGTTGGGCCTGAAACGTTCCGAACAGCTCACGTGTCGGCAGAAGCCCGAAATGGACCCTGACCCATGATTGTGCCAATCAAATCACGGGCTTTTAACATGCCAAAATTGTCTCGGTCCTTGTTTGGCCCAATCAGATTATCGTCTGTGAGTAGGCCGATTGCAAATCGGGCCGTATTTAGGCCCAACTATATGACAAGCTTTTAACAGGCCGAAATTAATATAGGGCCAAAATGTTAAACAGGCCCTTAACAGGCCAAAACTAATATCAGGCCGAATTACTAAATGGGCCTTTAGCAAGTGGGCCCAAAAGCATAGCATCCAGTTGACGGGCCGAATCTGAGATGGGCCATAATTTAGCCCAAAGCCTCTTAAAGGGCCGGACCTGATCTAGCCCGTAATTTGGCCCAGAACGTGGTAGGCTTTTACCGGGCCGGATCTCATATGGGCCATTGTTAGGCCCGGAACGTGGCAGGCCATTAATGGACCGGATCAAATATGGGCCGGCATTTGGCCCAAAACATGGCAGCTAGTTAATGGGCCGGCCTACTAGGGTCCTCAAAATCTTGTGGGCCTACAACTGGGCCGACCCATTAATGTTGGTGAAATCTCGTGGGCCTTTAGCTGGGCCGGCCCATTATGGTCCACAAAAATCTTGTGGGCCTTCACCTAGGCTGGCCCATTATGGCCCGCAAAATCTTGTGGGCCTTTAGCTGGGCCAGCCCATTATGGTCCGCAAAATCTCATGGGCCTTTAGCTGGGCCGGCCCATTATGGTCCGCAAAATCTTTCGGGCCTTTAGTTGGGCCGGCCCATTTAAACTTTATGGGCCACTTTTGGGCCGGTCCACGTGTCAACATATCATAGGCGCATCTCGCCCATTGGATGAGTGAGACCTGTGCCAATGCGGAGCTGACACGTGTTTTCGTCAGCCAATCAGAATTTTACACGTGGAAAATCCCCATTGGCCCGAGCTGTTAACGGGTTACCGGATCCAAAACCTGACCCGAAAGCTTAACAGCGTTCCGTTACGGTGGATGCCACGTGCCGGTCACCCTTGACCAAAGCACTTCTATGACGCGCGATTTATCGTCATGGAAGTGGACACTTCCGTCATGATAATTTTGGTAATGTCATGGAACACTTCTACGACAGCATAGGTATGACTATCTTGATTCTGTCATAAAATTGTCATGGATGTACATGCATGACAGAAAACGTGACCTACTGTGACAAACACGTATCATCACGGAAGTGTATTTTTTTGTAGTGATATGCCATCGAGAATCAGGTACTATTATCCAACGGCCGGCGCCTACATTCACTTTCTTAGCATAAGCACCGCACCTTGGAATTTCTTCAAGGCATTGTGACAACCCGGCTCAGAGAAACCGGAATGCCCCGTATTGCAGCCCAAAGATCAAGGTGAAGTCTTCTGGAATACGGCACTACTTTGCATAGAACAAACCAGCTCTCTATTACGACACGAATACGAATACAAGGTCCCCGATGTTACAATGAATAACACCGGCACGGTGACACCATGCCAACCACAGTTGCTCTATGCAAGCAGCATAACAACTTGTGGCAGCGGAACCTCTACTGGCAACGGAACAACGAACAACGATGAGGGACTCCAATCCATAGGGACTCTGGCTAGAACGTTTATCCTAGCTTGCGAACACAGGAACCACACCACACAAGCAAGCAAACCAGGCACGACATGCAAACTGGCATGAGGTCAGTACATTGAATGTATTTGCAAGCTCACAATTACCAAAAGCAGTCAAGGCAAACAATAGCATGGCATTAGCAGATTAAAGAAATCATGAACATGATACATGGCATGCACAACTGAACATGATACGGCTAGAATAACATTAGCATGGCATGAGCGTAAGAACATGATGATACTACATGCAAAAGGTAAACCAATATCATGCACCAACTTACTCTTGTTCGGCGGTTACCTTGTGACCATCTGATGCATCAACTTACCCACATCGGTATCCACGATACCTTCGTGATCCTCTCTCGATCACACCCAAGCTCTTTCTCATCATCGAACCGGGCTTATTATTAAGCAAGTTATTATTATTGTTGGCTCATAGTGTGACTGACTATGAACTGGGCCCATATCCACAAGCGCGGCTATCGATAGATTTAACACACACTCTGCAGAGGTTAGCACACTGTACCCACACCACGGAACCCATGGCCCCGCACTCCCATACGTGTGGAGCAACGACGTTCCGACAAAACCAATCTACCGCCATGAAACTCTCCCGGCACTCCAACCAACTCCCCTCTGGGATGAGTCATGGGTGGCCCCGTGCCTACCAAAGGCATCAACAGCCACCGTCGTGGCGAAAGATAAACGGTCCCAAACAGGGGCAAGGTACCATAACAACAACAACGGGCACACAAAACTTATGTCCGCCTAACTGATCATGGTAGCGCGCGCCCATAACCTCCCCTCGTTGGAGGCACAGGCAAGAGGCATGACAATAGACCTAGTTAGGTCCTTCCCATAAAGGAAAGTGTTGTTGCACTGGTCAGATCGATTCAGTGAGGCAACAGTTGTTCAAGTTCATTTTTTTCCGATTAAACTTGAATGCAATAAGCCGAGCCATATTAAAATCACATGATGCAACTACAATGCATGAGCATGATACCAACATGAGCATGGATGTGCAACCCTAATAAATCATCGAGCATTACAACAATGTAACATATATCCAACTGAGTATGGCATACCGACGAGCATGATCATAACACTACACATAAGCATAGCATGACCACTAGCATCTTGAATATATACCATGCAAGAACATAGCAAGAACACTACCAAGTAAGCATGTAACCAACTAGATGCAATGTAACATGCATAGCAACGGTACTTGATAACAGACGGTAAACATGCATCAGACTGAACATCATTACTATCTGAATGTACTACTACTACTATCGAGCATAACATGTGACAATAATACGAGCAAGTAGTACAAAATAATAAGATGCATCGGCACATAGCATGAAGGTGAACATGAAACCACAAGCATAACCGAAACAACGACAACAGTAGCAAACAAGTAGATAGATAAGGGGCAAACTTTTATTAAATATTCAAGTAGAAACCATGGCTACTGCATGGCTATCATGCAAGTGGCTGTTGTGGCTTGCCTGGGGGTTACGAGACTCCGGGAAGAAGTGCGGTGAAGCCGCGGAATGAAACGCCAAACGGTTCTCTCTTGGAGGGGGCTGATTAGAGGCAAGGGCATAATGGTCAGTTTCAGAGTGTGAACACCTTATGAAAGTTGCACCAACAGAAAGAGCTCGATGATACGAAGACGTGAGCATTGGTTTCACCTCAATCGGAGTTACGGTCGCGAAGTTATGAGGTTTGAAGGTCAGGGACTAATGTGTAAAAAGAACTCCTACAAACCAGTCCCTGGCTGAGAAAACAGATAGCGCCTTCGGGCCGAATGTGTTTACCGAAAAAGAAAGCATACTTACAGTCGACGTAGAAGAAGAATACGCTTTCAGAAGAGGAAAGCGTATTTTAGGTCACAGTCTAACCAAAGTACGTTTTCCAGCAAAGAAAATGTACTCACGAAAACCGCCTTCACTTACCATGTCAGCGGGGCCGAGGTCAACACGCGAGGGGCTGGCGGGTGGATCCCGCCTGGATCTCTCTCTCCTCCTCGCGCCTGTCTTCTTCTCGAAAAAAGAAGGGACGGGGCAAGGCAGAGGAGCGGCCGGCGACGGGCTCGGCGGCTCCAGCCATCTCCAATCGGGGCGAGGGGCCAACGGGTGCAGGGCCAGTGCCGCACCCGGCCAAGGGCTCGCACGAGCCGGGATAGGTCATGGCTGTGGCTACGTTGCAGAACAAAGGGGGCTTCGAGGCGGGCATGCGCGGGCACTCGCCGGCGATTCGGGCTGCCCCAGGTGGAGCTGGACCACCTGTGGGATCAGGAGGATGCCGCACATCCGTCCAGGTTTAGAACAAACGCCTGGGGGAGTGGAACAGCGACGCACCATGGAGGCAGAGAGCAACAGCGGTGGTCGACCTCGGGACGACGTGGCCACAGCAGCTCCCGCGATGAACTGAGGGGATGGGGTGGGGAGCCGGAAGGAGAGGAACACGCTGGAGGGGTCGGGAGGTGGAGAGGAGGACTAGGCTCGCTGGAAACAAGACGAACTCCGGTAATGGCCACGGCCGAACGGCGAAGAATGGTGAGATTGGGCGACTCCAATGGTCAAATGAGGCGTGGGAGGGAGCGATGAGGAGCGGAGGAGCTCGGGGCAGCTATATATAGCCGAGGAGGAGGCTTCTAGTGCACACGGGAGAGCTCCAACTGGGCTTTAATGGCGGACAGTGGCTGGACGCGTCACGGGCATGACGACAGCGACCACACCACATCGATTCAGGGAGGGGCAGCGACGCAGGGCGATGAAGTAGATCACGGGGGAGCTCCAGGACATGGTTTGAGGTCGAGACGATGGGAATAGTGGCCAGAATGAGCCAGAGCAGGCAATTAATGTGACGCAAGCATGATCACCACGGGCACTGGTTAAAATGGCTCGTTTTGGCCGGAATGACGATGTCTAGTGGATAGACCTTACCGCCTCAGTATAGATGAAGAAAGAATTCGGTCCAGGGGCAAATAAGTGATTTGGAGGAGGAGCTAAAACATTTTGGCAGCAAGGTGTTTGTGCTGCGGGGAGACAAACACAGAAGGAGATAGACTCGAGGCTTTGGCATGGTGTGATCGTACAGTAAGATGATCACCTTTGGAAATTTTCAGCTCATTAGGATGAAGATAAAGGTACTTGCTGTAGAAACCACCATAATGGCCAGAATTAGAGGTTTGGATTATGCACTCACATGAAGATGCAAGTTGAGCTGAAATTGGGCATGGCCCAAGGATTTGATGATATGAAGATGCCAAAAAGTTTCAGGCCATTTGGATGTGCCAAAATAGCACTTGCTTCATATAGCTTTGCTCTGGACAGAAACTTGGAAAATTGCATAGGGCAAATGGTTTTATGAATTGGGCCACAACTTGGTGGAGGGAGTTGATATGGATAGTGGAATGCCCTGGAAAATTTGCAGCTTAAATGAAGAAATATAAAATATAGTTGCTTCACAAACAGAAAATCTGACGAGAAACTAAGATTTGGAGCTGGGCTCACATGGAAGGGTTACATGAGCTCATATTATGTGGAGAGTCATGATTTGATCATATGAAGGACCTTGCAAAATTTCAACTCATTTGGATATGCCTAGCTAGTACTTCCTTCACAATGACTTCCCTTAGACAGGAACTTTGAAGAATTGCTCAGGAATATTTACTAGGCAAATTGAGTTGAATTTTGTCATGGGGAAATTATATGGACATGAAAAGATGTCCAAAAAGTTTGGGGTCAATCAAGCAATGATAAAAATGACACTTCCTTCTCAAACCACCACTTAGGGCAGAATCAGAAAAGGAATATTTGTGAATTATCTTTGATGATGCCAAGGAAGTATTTTCACATATTCGTGGAAGATATGACCCAAATAATTTATGAGAATTATTTGAGAATTTTGGGAGTGATAGAAATATAGGTTTCTTACAACCTAGGGTTCAAAGGGTTATTCCTTTAACTGAAAAGGAATATTCCCTACAAAAAGAATATTGGATTAGGTCAAGGATGAAAATGACATGATCTTGGGATGATGATGAGGAGGGCAAGCCACTACAAAACCTAGGAAGACCTGATCTTACCAAGTTTCAGAACCACGTAGCCACAGAAAAGCAAGTTAAATAAAGAAATCCAAGAAAATCATCAAAAAAAGAAAAGAGCAAAATTGAGGGTGTTACAGGCATCATTAAATTTTTCATGAGACACGTTATTCTGCTTGCACCTGTAGGGCCATACTTCTGGCAGTGAAAATGTTACATGTGCTAAATTACAAACCAGTGCACATATAGTTACAATGCTTTAGTTTTGTCCTAAGTATTACTGTACTTCCTAGATATCATTGCCTACTATTTTACTTCTTGCATGCTATATTTATGATAATGGTGTTGTTCTGATGCCACCTGTTGGTTCCATCAGGCTGCTTGATGTCCTGTGTGCTTAATTACACATCAGCAAACTAGCATGTGGTTCCACTGCTTTTTGTTCGTTTTACCCTACATTTTTTGATGCTAACTATTACATCACTGCTCCGAGCCTCTGTTCATTACTTTTTTGTGTGTTCTTGATATTCCCAAGTTGCATGACTAATTTGATGCTTCTATTAAGTATGGAGCTGCCAACCCCATCAAGCAAAATATTTGTTCTTTTGGGGCTGGCACCTCGAACAAGCATACAAATAGAGTGAAGCACATATATTGTCATGTAAGAACACACCCTTCTTTCAATAGTTGAGATGAACCATTGATGATCAATTCGAACCAGTGCATGCGATTAAAATTAGTTTTACCTAGATAGAGGGTGCAGAATAAGCTACAACAACTAGATTTGCAACCACGGGATGCTGACGATATCTTCAAATAACATTCCAACAGCAGTGAGGCTTCACTACAACATATGGTAAGCGAGTGTGTTTTAGTACATGTGAAATGTAATGCGTGTGGGATCCTTTCTTGGCTTGTGCCCTCAACCTGTAATCCTACATAATTACAAATAGTTCAGTTGTCTGCTTTGCTGTATTGCTTGATTCGAATGCTTGTTTGTTACTTGTTAGGCTATACCTGAGTTGGCCAATATGTCAGCAGTGCATGATGTACTATCATAAAGAAATGCACGCCTAGTTCATTTGAGTCCTTAACTTTTCCTATGAACTTCATCACAAGACTGTCTTCGTAGATTATATGAGGCCACAATGTAAAGTGCTTTCTCAGATTATTTCAACTGCTTAGATGCCTTGGCAACTTAAATATAGCAGTGATACACTCCCTTTCAACTAGGGATGTCAACTGGGTCCCGTTTAATCCCGATTAAAGTCCACTAGTGGTATGATAGTTCAAAAGAGTTTTTGATTTTTGAGGAAGATGAACTAGGGAGCTAGCAAAAACTAACTAGATGGGACTGGCGGATGTCGTTTATTTTGCCACTTACATCCCTAGTTTCATCATACCATTTTAATTTATTTTCGGCTGATGCTGCTTCGAACCATTTAAATATAGCTTGCCATGCTCGGCAATAATTCGTATGTCGTTTACCATGTAAGCTTACTGCCTGGATCATGCGATAACTATCTCTTACTTATGTCCAGCGGTAACCTTTCAGGATGCCGTTCACACTAGGACACAATGTACAACCCCAGAATCTATTTGTGGAAGTAGTGCGCCATCGATGTTACTAGATGGTAGCAGTTCGGAGGCAACACCGCCGGAGAGAAGTCTAAGCACATATATTATAGTTCTTGAGGCTCTACTAGAGGCAGAAAGAGATGGTGTGGCTGCCATGAATGAGGTAATCTTGATCTTGAGGCTGGAAATTATGCAATTAGCTACATGCATTATGCAAGCAACCCAAGAATTGGAGGAAGTAAGAATGTTGCATTTGAAGACGGAGGAGGTCCGGCTGTTTCTGCTATTTGAAGCCCATGGTAATCCCAGTTCTTCTTTAGATGCCAGTTGAAATTGTCATTATATTATTGTACTTGCATGTTGTATCATGTCTCTGAATGGATTATGTTGTAAGACCCACTATGTTGTCCATGTGTTGTAATGATCCAAATTTTTTAGGCGAGGTAATCCTCAGTACTTGTATGATTGACATAAGGTGAACTGTTTTTCATGTGAGCATATTGTATTGGATCAAATAACTGTTTGACTCAAAGTGTATCCAACCTACTGAATTCGAAGATCATGGCATTTCTAAATCATAATCATATATAAAGGTGGAATAAATCTTTGTCGTGGTTTTGAAGAAGTAAATAACAAAACGTAGAATTATCTATAGATATTCATAATCGAATACAAATTGGATTTGAATTTAGTTGCCAGGGCCCAGGTTAAACGTGAATGCTAATTCTCCCATGTTTTGAATGAAGCGGCTAAACACCCACTATCATTTGTGGGCTTCCCGAAGCAAGTGTTTGCGAGATGGAAATTACTATCTACCCCTGACACTTGACATCCTAATCGACCGGATTTACACTGCTGTCGATAGGGGTAGACTAGTAACTTCAATCAGACATGACACGACCGCCTCTGAGCCCATTCAGACAAGGTGGGTGCCAAACGTGGGCGGCAAAACATATTTGATTCAAGCTCGTCCGAAAGACATGTGTCTCTCCCTCCATTTCCCCATTCATACATGGTGGGTACCAAAACAAACTCTCCTCGTCCGAAATCGATGTAGGCAAATATTTTAAATAGGACCAGATGTGTAACTTCCCTCAGACGTGACCCAACCGCCCTACCTGTCAGCCCCGTTCATACACAGTGGGCCGGAACCGTGGGGGGCAAAACACCCTCTCCTCGCCAGAAATCGCTACCGGCAAATATTTGGGAGATGCGAGATTACCGTCCTATCCCCAACCGACGTGATCCAAAATTTTAAACGGGGGATAAGTTCGTAACTTCCCCACATTTCAGACAAGCGCGTCCCAAAGTTTGAGATCCCCCTCCCCCTCCATTTCCCCCTTCATACACCGTCAGCGCCACAACAACCTCCCCACTGCGGCCAGCCTCCTCCGTCCGCCACCCCATCCTCCACCTTGCCGGAGCCACTACCCCTACCCCGTCATCCACTTCAAGAGATGGACGTCTCATCCACGGTGCCGGACCAGGTGACAGTGTCATGGACTAGGGGGTACTCACCACATCATCTCCCGACCAGCTGGATCGGGCCGAGGACCCCATGGTGGTTCATTCATGGGCCACTTCGGGTAGCCCATGCCGCATACAAGGCGGTTTCCACAAGACTTGGCACACAAGACGAGGACTCTCCAAAACCCTAGGCCTCTGGTGCATATATAAACCAAGGCCAGGCTAGTCAATAGATCATTACATGACATCCAATATTCATTAGATCAGTCTCGTGGTAGACACGTGTACCCTGTACTACAACCATATCAATCTAATCAAAAGCAGGATGTAGGGTTTTACCTCCATCAAGAGGGCCCGAACCTAGGTAAAATCCTGTGTCCATGTTACCATCTCTCCAAGACGGCTAGCTTAGGACCCCTACTACAAGATCCGCCGGTTTTGACACCGACATTGGTGCTTTCATTGAGATCCTGCTGGGTGTTCGTTGTGGTTTGATGGGGATCAAAATCAATGATCAATTGATGTTTTTCCGGTTAGATTAGTATTGTATAAACCGATTTGTTTGCAAAGAATTTTTGCTGTCGCCTCTTTTGTTTTTTCTGCGAATCAAGTCAGAGTTGGCAGAGAGCCAGGTCCTGCGGTGACTATTATATCCACCGTCTGACAGTAGGTCGGACCCGAGCTACCCTGCGCGCCATAAAAATCCTGGAGAAGTGCGCATACGAATAGTAGCCTGGAGCTGGCAGACATGTACGGGTCAAATAAAAAATTATAGTCGTATAGTACTCCAGTGCATGTGGCCGGCCCACGGGAGTTCAGATCGGCGGCAACACATCAGCCAGATTTGTTTTCTTCCCTTTTTTAATTCAGCTCCTAGCCGGCCATTGTTTCCTGCTACCCTTTTTGTTTCTTTAGTTAAGTTCATAGACCTAAAGTGCTACTGACCAAATTGAGTACTAATTTTGCAGCACGGTACCCTAGGTTTGGTCATCTGATTCTAGTAGTAGTCCGAACACTACTCCACCTAAAAGATCAAAACCAATCTAGTCTTGGTACTGGTTGTTTGTAGTTCTGTACAGACTGCTTCCTTTTACCTGCTTCGTAGACATAGCTTGTGAGGACGTGTTGCACATCGTGGCAGATCCTGAACGGCTGCGTTCCAGCCAAGAACGCGCATGCAGCATCAAGCTAGAGCAGCAGACACAGGCTGAATTTGGATCGCTCGACGGCATACAAGGAGACCTAATCCTTCTTTCTTTTCTTTGTTATTCAACGAAGGCGGACTTTTCTTATTGCTAATCATAGTCTTTCTTGCACTTCTCACGTGCTACCGCTGGTACTAGTGCTATTACTATATGCAAGTCCATGAACACCCACATGTGTCTCTTCGGATTGCTACAATAAATAAACCAGGTGCTATTAATCCTAGTAATTTTTCACATGGGTTTATTTTCTCCGATAAATTACTACTCTGGTTTGTTCCATTCTCTACACACAGATCTGTCAAATGGTGGCCGCATTAACGACGGTCACGTGGTGGTTCGGTCAGTTCCCGTACACAGTTTGGCGAACGGCGCATGCTGAATTCGGACCGACATGTGAATTCAGGATTTGTCACGCCTTTACCGCATCACGCTGACGCCCTGCATCGACATTGACTTCGGCGCTAGGCCATATATCTTTAAATAAATTATTTTGTGTAAACTAATTATGCGCGTTTTTTATATATTTATATTACTATTTTTGTACTGCATTATTTTATGTGTGCATGTAATTGATTTTGACTGCGTTACGCGGTCACTTCAGTGTCACCAGCCGAACTGCTTCCACACCTCGGCTGGCATGAGAATTCGGCATCACCTGCCGACCTGCATGAGACTTCGGCATCCCCCAATCACAGCTTCGCCATGTTAACTGGATCCAGAACTTCATCTCGCCACATCGGCCGCGCAACATGGTCGCGTCATCAAACTGACGTCCACCATGCCGAACAGGTCGACTGGCGTGGCGGCTACATTGTCACCTTGTCGACCAACTCCGCTAGCTCGGCTAGACTAAGGGCTTTGCATTACCACATCAGCCAAGCCGTGTCACTACTCCAGAGTGCCGAACTCCTTGCTCGGACACCTCGGGCTTGGGGGCTGGGACCTCGGCCATGCTGAGGACTGCGAACCTTGTCGGATCTGTCACAGATCAATGGGCTTCTTCGTCCCGCCACAAGCCCGAATCGTGTTGTCAACACCGAGCACATTACCCAGCTAAGTCCCTTTCATGCTCAAAAACTTTTAGTTTTAAATTTTGTTTGGTTCGACCAAGCATTATACTTTTTGTCAGAAAGTTGTTTGTGAAAAAGTTCCTTGTCAAAACTTTGTTTGTGACACACAAATTCAAATACCTCGTTTATTTGGGGGCCTCCTTTATGAAACCTTTTCTCTTGCATATGATCATACTTGTATGGCTTCGTTCCTAGTTCGTGTATTACGCCACAATATGCACCATGTTGACTTAAGTGTTTCGCAAGCTGGGTTGCCTTGCTCCTGTGTTTACCCCTATGTTCCTGATTGTTCGGCTAGGGAGTAAAGGGAGCACCTCTGCGATTGTCATGATCGGGTCATCCGAGCTCGGACCTCAGACTGGGTGAAGCCGAAATCTAGCGCTCTTATTGTTTTCAATCATGGTCGGCACACAACAGAACTCATGAGTACAAATAATCTATTGCACAAGTCTCATAGTAACAATGAGAAACCGAAGTAAGGTATCGGTGGGGGTACTATTTTCTTCGAAGATGCTTCTTACACTTCGTCAGCAATATAGCATAAGTTCCCTGAGCTCGCTTTGTCTGTTACAGCCTTATGGCCTAATTGCCTGGTTATCGGAAACACCGTCGATATTCTCGCCAGGTGGAGTACATAACACTTTTCGGCCCTTGACCGAAGAGGGAGAAGCCGACGGTCGGTTAAGGCGCGTTTAAAGTTTGAGTGAACACAGATATGATATAAGTACTTCGGTACATACAATCATTATACATAAAATTATTTTACCCAAATCACTTGGGGGCTCTTAAATTAGTATGAGCCGTTTTACAATAAGTGTTCTTCTTCTTAGTCTTTGCAAAGTCTTTTTCTATCACTCCTTTTTTCGACACAAGTGTGTGGTCAATAGCCGGGGAGCCTAATATCTCTCTTGAAGCTGCTAGAGTTTAGTTTGCTAAACTGGCCTAACGAGAAGTAATCCGCCTTCAGGATAGGAGGTTGAAGCCGTAGGCTGACCCGCTTGAAGTCTTGAGATAGGATGTGTCATGTTAAAGCACGGCAGAAGCACATTTTTTCTTCTAAAGACTAAATTTCAGATTGGCACTGAATACTTCATCTAGTTCGGACGTCAAGTTTTTACTGCAGTTTTTTGATTCTCCAAGCCTATGGCACTTTTCAACTATTTGTGTGTTTCCAGCATAAGTCTCATAGTGCAACGCCGGACATCTTTAGAGATTCAGCAAAAACTTTCTCGGATATTGCTATATATGCATCGGTCTCGAATTGTGTCTTTGGTCAATAGTTGGGTTGCCCGGCTCCTGTGCTTGCCTCCTACGTTCTACTTTGTTCGGCTAGGTGTGCAAAGGGGGAACCACTGCGATTGTGCTTCCATCTCGAATGGTTAAGCACCTCAGTGGAGAAAGCCAAAAACTGACTGTCACAATGGGCGTAAACTGGTCAGCGATCCGATGCCGGTGTCACACTGTAGATCGATACCGATTACCACATGTTAAATGATGGGCCTTTCATAACATTGGCCGAAGTGTTAATGGCTAGACTTCGGTCGGTGCCGAACACTAACCGGGGGCTCGTAGCTAGCTTCCCTAGTTTAAAGCTCCTATGACTAAGTGAAAGTTATAAAGCCCGCATATCTGATTGCCTCGTTTCCGCTAACACAACCGCCTTCGGGCACCGAGATGTCGGCTAAGGGTTGTTTTGTTATTGTGGAAACACCCTGCATAGCATCTACAAGGGGGTGAAAGCCGACGATGGGCCACTTTCAACTGATAAACGGTCGCAACAAAGTCAAAATAAACATATCATCGGCATTTGTATTTAATATACAAAGGCTGCCTTCCATAATCATCGTTATAAAGCCATACATATGCATCAATTTGACTTAAGATTTTGGCCAAGCTGGGTTGCCTGGCTCCTGTGCTTACCCCTACATTCCCGATTGTTCGGCTAGGCGGTAAAGGGAGCACCTTTTTGATTGTTACTACCGGGTCATCTGAGTTAGTACCTCAGACTGGGTGAAGCCGAAAGCTAGCGATCTTCAAAGATATAATTGGTCGGCAACGACGGAAGTAAAAATTTAGGTTCGCTAAAGACCACATAGTTCGGGAACTTTCCCCAAACTAAAACCTCAATATTTTGCTCCCACATTGATCGGAGCTGAGGTTTCATGATCATGCTTAGCATGACAACCCAAAGAAAGGAACCAATAGCGTGACTATTTTCTTTGGAAGATATTTCTTATGTTAAACAGTAATATAACATATCTCTCTGCGTACCTTTGTTTATAAAACCGTATGGCTGGATTGCCTTGTTTGTCGTAAATCTTTGCCCTCATAAAGGCTTTATAAAGTAGGAAAAACAATCCTCGGCTACTGGCCGAGGAGGTGGAAGCTGATGGTCGGTCAACAAAGTTTTGTACAATCCGGATCCGAGCATTAATGATGTAAAGTACTTGGATACATAGAATCATTACACATAATTTGTGATTTTACGTCGGATATCGATCCTTAATTCGGCCACCCGTGCCCACATTAAGGCTCGGGGGCTACTGGGCTTCGGGCTTATCATTTACTAATATTAAAGGGGCATAACGATCCCCTGATCTGGTGTTGCCACCCGACCAATGTCTCGGGGGCTACTGCATTGCCTATTCAATGCAGAAAATTCAAAGGGCTCAGTGTTAGGCTTGACCGAACTATGGGCAAACGCGTCTTCGGACAACAATAGGCACCATTTGGGACCTATCCGGCATCAAGCTAATATATTACGGCGACTTCTCAAAACTCTCTCTCAAGGGACCGTCTGCCGATCACTATTACCTCTAATATATTACACTGCGTTTCTATTCCTATGTATGTTGCCGAGCTAGGAGTTGATCCTCAGGTCGATTTCACGACCTGAGTCTCAGGAGCTACTAGGGTCAGCGGTTTCATATTTTCCTTCAGGTGCATCTCGGATTTTAGGCCGATAGACACCTTGAGGGCTACTGGCTATAAATCTCGTCAGCAAATAAATTGCATCAATCGGAAATAAAATCCACAAACAATCAACCCATGTCTGAGGTGATGCACCACCTCGGAAGCAGTCCGACATATAGCAAGGATCCAAGTGGCTGGGTCCATAGAGGGCACTTCCGGCATTAAGCTCGGCTAAACTCCTTTGACTTTTTCGAGCCAAGGTCATCTATGACATCTCAGATATAGTCCGGCGTTGGACTTTGGATATAGTCTGGTGCTGGAGCTCGTATATAGTCCGGCGTTGGAGCTCGGATATAGTCCGGTGTTAGAGCTCGGATGCAGTCCAGCGTTGGAGCTCGGATGCAGTCCAGCGTTGGAGCTCGGACGCAAGAAGACACCACCCGACAGGAGCAACTTCGAACCCGAGGTGTGGCATGAAAAATAACAAGGCATTGATAAAGTCCGATAACTTAAAGGGGCTCCTTGGATATCCGACGTATAAACTCTTCGGATCCACTTCGGAAATCCTCAAGATCGAAGATTTGTTGAACCAGTTTTCCAGACCGGTGTCCAAAGACGAAGAACAGTTCGGAAGAACCGAGGAGCGTCCCCAACTTGAAGACCGGTTCAGGGGGCTACTGACGGTGTCATGGACTAGGGGGTACTCATCACGTCATCTCCCGACCAGCTGGATCGGGCCGAGGACCCCGTGGCGGTTCATTCATGGGCCACTTCGGGTAGCCCATGCCGCATACAAGGAGGTTTCCACAAGACTTGGCGCACAAGACGAGGACTCTCCAAAACCCTAGGCCTCTGGTGCATATATAAACCGAGGCCAGGCTAGTCAATAGATCATTACATGATATCTCATATTCATTAGATCAGTCTCGTGGTAGACCCATGTACCCTGTACTACACCCATATTAATATAATCAAAAGCAGGATGTAGGGTTTTACCTCCATCAAGAGGGCCCGAACCTGGGTAAAATCCTGTGTCCATGTTACCATCGCTCCAAGACGCCTAGCTTAGGACCCCTACTACGAGATCCGCTGGTTTTGACACCGACACCAGGATCATTTCATCACGTCCTCTCGCTTCATCGGTGCGGTCGTCCACCTTGCTGTTGCCGCTCCTACGACCGCCTCGTCCACGGCAACAAGATTTATCCCCCGACCAGGCCGTCTGCTGTCTAAAGTCTTCTTCAGCGCCGCGGACAGCCATCTCGCCCGCAGCACCCTCAACGTATCAGCAGGGGCCTACACGGTGTCGCAAGAGAGGTGGTACTCTTCCATATGTGCTTAGGTTATTGATCTCACCTGGAAAATAGATCGTAAATTGTTTACTGTGTCGGATTGCGGGTTCTGGCAAAACCCGTAAGGTTTGAACTCTGGGGTGCGCATGAAGATCTCTCTCCCCAAGCTCACACACTCACCGCGATCTCAAGGTCTAGCTCACCGAAACCAAGGCACAAGGGACACAAGAGTTTATACTGGTTCGGGGCACCGATGTGGTGTAATACCCTACTCCAGTGTGGTGTGGTGGATTGCCTTGTAGGCTGTGGATGAACAAGTACAAGGGAAGAACGGCCTCCTGAGGGGAGGTGTTCTTGAGCTCGATGAGCTGGTGCGTGTGAGGATGGGATGGATCCGATCCAAGATCAGTTTCCTTCAACGGTGGTGGGTAGTCCTATTTATAGAGGCCCTGGTCCTCTTCCCAAATGTTTAGGCGGGAAGGGATCCCACAATGGCCAATTTAAAGGGGGACAGCTAGTCCAAGCTATCTTGACAAAAGGTGGTCTTCGCCCGCCAAAGGTTCTGGTGGTGACGTCGTTGTGGGCTCCGTGATGACCTCCGTCCTGCCGGCCTGCTAGTCTTGGTCTCGTTGCACCGATATGGAAACCTTTGCCGGATGCCTTGGGACTCCTCTCGTGTGCTTGCTCCTTTAGCGCCAAAGAGGAAACCAGTACTCTGCCCCCGCTGGCACCCGCCTTGCCTTGGTCGTCCTGGCTCACGTCACGGGAACCTCATGAGGTGCCCCTTGCCTTGATCTCTCTGCTCCTCGCGAGCGAGCGTAGTGAGGCTGCCCCTGAGGAGATCTTGTGTTGCCCGCCTCGCAAGGCTTGGCCGCTCGCGAGGGTCTTGAGTGTTTGCCGATGAAGATGGGCCGTACCAGGCCGTTAGTGGAGCCACGCCATGGGCCGCAGCAGGCAAGTCTGGGGACCCCTGTTCCCAGAACGCCGACAGTAGCCCTCAGGCCCAAGCCAAGAGGCAAGTGTGGAGCGCCGCGGGCCCAACCGCCTGCGGCCTTGATTGGCGCGTGGCGACTGACGGGACGTGGGCGTCTCCGCTTCCCCACGCTGCCTCGGCAACTGCCCGACTGACAAAAGGCTGGCGCGGGCTGCGCTGCCTTCATTGCTCCCCTTCATCTTGCTCTAGATCCCCTTTCTTGCTCCTCGTTTCCAAAGACTCTAGATCCGCCAAAATCCTTCTTCGAGCTTGCCGCCAATGGCGCCCACCAAAGCTCGGGCCGCCCCTCCGCCATTTTGGTATGAGCCTGCGCTGAAAACACCAACCGTCTCGGAGAAGAGCGTTGCCGCCACGCTCCTGATGACGGCGGAGGGCGATGAGAAGAGGAAAACAGCACTTCGGGCTGGCTCCGTCGAGCCGGATACCTCGGGCAGCACCTTCTATCCCTTCTTCACGAGCAGCATGGTTGCGGGGTTGCTTCCTCCCTTCTCCGACTTCTTCTATTCCATCCTCAGCCATTACAAGCTTCACGCCCTCCATCTTCATCCCAACTCCATCCTTCTTCTGTCGATCTTCGCCTTCTATTGCGAGGCATACGTTTGGGTGATGCCGCCCGTGGCGCTGCTGCGCCACTTCTTCTATCTCCGGATCAAGGACGGCCACTGCTAGGGGTGCGTCAACTTTGTCGCGGCCAACAAGACCAATGCGATCTCGAAGGCCGGTAAGAAGGCCGAGGGCTTCAGGAGCAAGTGGGTCCTGATGGATGCCAAGTGCTCCCACCCTCGGCTGGTGCTGCCGACGGAGATGCCCGCATCTCATGACGGGTGGTTCCGCGTGAAGCTCACCGACCCCTGGGCGGAGCGGGTGCTGGAGAGGCTGACCGCCGACGTGAAGCCTGATGACCCTCAGGCGGAAAAACTGACGGGGGCCATGATCGTCAAGGAATTCATGGCGCAGCGTGTGGCTCCCCTCCAAGCATGCTCGCGCCCCTTGTGGAAGCTCGGGGACGATGGAGAAGACCTCGTCCTGCGTCCGGAGGCCCTCTAGGCACAGCCCTCCGCTCCATGGTTTGGGACGACCAAGGGTACCCGCCGGACACCTTCGTTCCCTTGTACCGCCGCCCGGATGGGGCAAAGATTGCTGCCGCCATGCCTGCCTTCGATGGGCGTGGTCTCGTGCTGCCTCCGCCCTCGGATGCCCCGGCGGTGACGGTTTGGGTGGTGGTATCCTCTAGTGATTCTGACAAGGAGGAGGAGCAGGACTCGGCGGCCACCCCGGAGGGGTCTGGGGAGACCTCCCCTCCGCGCAAGGCCGACACTACAAAAAAAAGACACATCCGTGACATTTTGGGCCGAACAATTTTTTTTCTGTCATACTTATGACACTTCTATGACGATAATTGTGACAAAACCCGGTATCATCATAGATGTGGTGGGGTCTTACTTCTATGACAAAAAATCATGATAGTAAATTGGCGTTTCATCTTGGGCGGGCCGGAGACGCAGTTGCATGACATTCTTTGGGCCGTCCATGACGGAAAAAACTGTTGTAGAAACGAGGGAGAGGAAAATATCGGGGTGTTCCCGGTTAGGTGGGTTGTCGGGGCCGAGCGATGCGCGTTTCTCTCGTACACGCACGCGCGTGGGTGCGAGGCGTTGGGCTCTAACTGAACCTGAGCGAGGCGTTGGGCTCTAACTGAACCCAAGCGATTGCACTGCAGGCTACGCGTTACTGAACCCGAGCGATCGATCGTTGGCTATTAACTGAACCCGATCGAGCGATTCCTTCACTACTGCCACACCCCTCCCGATGAAGCCGATCGATGCTGCCTCTGGATGAACAGTGAGTGTTGCTGGGGGGTTTGGATGAACAGTTCCCGGTGGGGGTGGATGAACAGGACCCCGTGGCGTTGCCTCTGGATGAACAGGACCCCGATCATTCGAGCCGATTGGGGCTGGATGAAGAGGACCCCGTGGAGGGCAGGATGAACAGGACCACCCCTTGGAGGGCAGGATAAAAAGTAGACGATGGAGGGCTGGATGAACAATAGCCCGTGGAGGGGTGGTTGAATAGTAGCCTGTGGAGAGGGCTGGTTGAACAGTAGCCGGTGGAGGCTGGATGAACAGTCGCAGGTGGAGGCTGGAGGAGGTGGACGGTGGATGAACAGTAGCCCGTGGAGGCTGGAGGGAGTCGACGGTGGAGATGAACAGTATCCTGTGGAGTCCCGTTTTGCGGTACGCCACACCCCTCCCGATGAACAGGACCCCCGTTTCGACCATAGCGCTCCAACACAAGTCCGTTTCCTCCGTTTTGCGGTACGCCACACCCCTCCCGATCAACAGGACCCCCGTTACGACCATAGGAGGTCCGTTTCCTCTATTTCGCGGTACGCCAGACCCCTCCCGATGAAGAGGATCCCATTTCAAACGTGGCCGGTCGAACACAAGGCCGTTTCCTCCGTTTTGTGGTACGTCAGGCCTCGTTTCCATCGGTTGTTCCGTCCAAGCCGGTTGGCTCCCACGCATTCCGTTGCTTCCTGATGAACATGACGCATTCTGTTGCCTCCCCATGAACACGACGACGACGATGTTTCTCCGTTCTGACCCAGCCATGTACACGAGCCCTGGCCGTACGTACGCGTGAGTAGGCGTTCGAGACCCCGCCCGTATGTACGTACGTGGCCGTATTTACTTTCTTGCACCCTGGCCGCTGTACGTACATGTACATTCTACGTGCGCGCCTCTACTACGACACATGCGCACCTCTACATCAACCAGTATGTAGTTACACGTTCGCGACCAGAATGACAACGCTACATACGCTTCGACCAGGTGGGTCCCGACTGTCAGGCACTTCCTTGCCTGTGAAGATGTAGCTGGTGGGTCCCAACAGTCAGGGGGCGAAACGTTTTTTTTTTGCCCGGACGCACTTCCTTGCCTGCGAAGATGTAGCTGGTGGGTCCCAGTAGTCAGGGGGAACGTTTTTTTCGCGAAATACGGTGGCCCGTCCGGTGGGTCCCCACTGTCAGGTGGAGGAATAATTATTTTGCATGTAATAAGGAGGCACTTCCTTGCTGCGGCCGTGGACCTAGCTGTCAGCTTCTCCACATACAGTCCATGTCCGATGGAAGCCGTTCCATGACCATGTTGACCACGCCGCGCCGAGAGCACCAGGGCGGTGACGACGGCGAGGCCTAGGAAGGGGACGCTGCGGAGCCGGGGAAGACGCGGCAGTGGAAGCCCGCGCGGAGAGGAGTACGAGGGTTCACTGGTTCAGCTGCGGTGTGAGGCTGCCGTCGCCGCAGGGCCTGGCTAGCGGTGGGAATAGTAGGGGGCGGTGAGGCCTTCGCGGCAGCACAGCCGGCCACGGGTAGCAAGAGCATGCGGCACGACCGGCGCTGCTTTGGGCGGCTAGAGCAACAAGACCAGAGGTTGAAGAAGCACTACGGCCGTTGGATGGACATCGTACGGTACTGGAGCTAGAATCGTTCATATTGACTAAGTTGACAAAGCACTCCGTCCCAGTCAACTTACTAGGCCCACAAGTCAGCCTCCCACCAAGGTGGGTCCCAACTAGCAGGGGGAGTATTCATTTTTTTGTGCGTAATAAGGAGGCACTTCCGGTGGGTCCGAGCTGACAGCGGGGGGAACGTTTTTTCGCGCAATACGGTGGCCCGTCCGATGGGTCCCAGCAATCAGGGGGCAAACGTTTTTTTCTCGAGATACGGTGGCCCGTCTGGTGGGTCCCTGCTGTCAGGTGGAGGAATCATTATTTTCCGCGTAATAAGGAGGCACTTCCTTGCTGCCGTCGCGGACCCAGCTGCCAGCCTCTCCACGTACAGTCCACGTCCGATGGAAGTCGTTCCTTGACCATGTTGACCACGTCGCACCGAGAGCACCAGGGCGGTGGACGACGGCGAGGCCTAGTAAGGGGACGACGCGGAGCCAGGGAAGACACGGCAGTGGAAGCCCGCGCGGAGAGGAGTACGAGGGTTCACTGGTTTAGCTGCGGTGTGAGGCTGCCATCGCCGCGGAATAACAGGGGGTGTGGGTGAGTAGAGGGATGGCCTGGCCAGCGGTGGGAGTAGTAGGGGCGGTGAGGCCTCCGCGGCATCACAGCTGGCCACGGGAGGCAGGAGCACGCGGCACGACCGGCGCTGCTTTGGGCGGCTGGAGCAACAAGACCAGAGGTTGAAGAAGCACTACGGCCGTTGGATGGACATCGTACGGTCACTGTAGCTAGAATCGTTCGTATTGACTAAGTTGACAAAGCCCTTGGTACGCGTCAACTTAGTAGGCCCACATGTTAGCTTCCGAAAGGGTGCGCCCCAGATGTCAGGGGGAGGAATCATTTTTTGGGCGGGTGAAGCTAGAATATCCGAGATTGAAGAAGAAGCACGGCATCCATTGGATGGACATCCAACAGCCACTGCTGCTAGAACCGTGTGTTGACTATAATAAGTTGACAAAGCCTTGCATACGCGTCAACTTCTTTTTTTAGGGGACGCGTCAACTTAGTAGGCCCACAAGTGTGTGGGAGAGAACTTATAGCCCATTTGCAATTTGTAAGAATGTACAGCCCATTTTTGAATTCTAATGGAATTTACTACGGCCCATTTACAGTTTATTAAAAGTACAGCCAATTTCTAGCAAGGAAAACGATTAATAATTTCAACCAACCGTTCAAGACAGAATTCAATAAAATTTCCCACATTTTGATGGGATCCGAAATTTTTTTATCCCGATATTTCTAGTCAGATTAAATATAAATTTGTATTACGTAAAAATCTAACAAAACATTGCACGCGCAATAATTAAAAATTACGATTTTCAAAATCCATAAATAATATTTTATAAACTAATTCCATGCTTGGTGCATTTTTTTATAGTTACTGCCCAGTTTTTATAATTACATCCCATTTATTAATTTTTAAAGCCCATTTTCCTGTTAAGCCTAATGCATCCCTCCTAGGAAAGATTTGCAGCCCAGCGGGGTGGAGAATAACAACTTGACCTTGCCTGGGTATTCCTCAAAAAAACGTATAGATGGGCTAGCCATTTTCATCTTGAAAAAAATTAAAATCTGGGCTGGATATCTGTCCTGGCTAGACGGGCCAAAACCCACCCAGTTAATACCCTGCTCTCCTCTGAACAACAACGAAAACATCGCCAAGAAAAACTCTACAGCGCTCACGCCTCAAAAACACAAATACTGCTCGAGCTGCTTGGTCCCAGCTGTCGGCCGCACCTTGTGCAATTCTCTCGTTTATTGACAACATAGGTTGACAATGGTGTGGGACCGTGATGCCAGGAAACCAGGAGGAAGCAAAAAAAATATAGTTGTACATAATAAGGAGGCACTTGCGTACGTACGGCTATGGCCCTAATGGGTCCGTACTGTCAACTAGTCAAAATAAAGTCATCTCCTGAATCCACATGTTCATTGACCATGTTAACAATGCTCGGCGCCACGGCGAGCGCAACAACTCGAAGGACGACGGAGAGGGCCTCGCGGGCCCTACGGATGGTCTAATACAGCGCCCGCTGCTCATTTAGGAAGCCAGGATCATCGGACACCTATGAGCACCTTCGAGAGACTGAGACGTCATGAAACGGTAAGGCCGCGCTTGGGAGCTCTGGTTTATTTCACAACTGTACTAAGATACAAGTGTAATTTATTCATCATCGGAAACAACGCGTAAAATACAGGCGTAATGAAACCGAGGGCCCGAGGTCTGTAAGTAAAACACCGGCGGGTTACGCGTGTAATTTGAGAGACCGGTGTATATTTTACTAGTTGAAATCGACCAACCAAGCGCTTCGCCCGAGACCATCTGTTTTTATTTACAAGCGTCAGTTTTACAAGCGATTTTGGTTGGAAAACGACGATCCAATCACGGCCTAAGATGATGAGTTGGTCGGAAGATCATATGGTTTCACGTCTAACCTACCCGACTTGTCGTATAGGCTATGAATGAAACATAAGACGATGAACTTCTTAAGCACGGAAACAACAGAAGAGGATGATCTTCCTGACAAGCAAATCACTGGCATTAGATCGACATGCAAAACAATACGAAGCATTATTCTCAGGAAGCACGGTGAACAGCTCGTGATACCGCATGGCACAACATTCCAAGCTCAACTTTGCAATCAAACACAAGGCCTGGCATTACATAGACAATATTCAGAACAAACTCTTAAAATATCTTACATAAGTCAACTTTCATGTGACTATGCATCTCAGCAGAGTAAATATTTACTTCTGAACTGACGACAGGAATAGGAAAAAGCGATCGACGTTGCTCACAACAAAGGGCGTCCCACTCAAAAATATCAAATGCATGTCTTCTGGCTAACATCAATCAGCAAAAATTGTCAAGGTTTTCCAATTCCAATATATTAAAGTAATGTCAACTTTGACAAGCTTTTCCCATTCAAGATACGTAATGCCTATGATTGTGGAACGGGCAGGGTTTGTCATCAATTTGTCATCTGATAGTCCGATGGCTCAAGGTGACGACGAATGATTGGAGAACCATTCGATGTATTGTGCATGATGAAGTATTATTATGGAGGACACGAACCATGTGAACATTTTGTGCAGTTCCACTAAAATGAAGCTGAGCATCCCTGTGGATTTCGTATTTATATGCTTCCAGAAAACAAAGACACATCAGCACACACATGAATATTGGCCCCGGTGTCAACCCACCAATCGGTGGACTAACAAACTGAAAGTACGGTAAACAGATTACCATACCCAGATGCCCCATCATTGTTGCTTAGAGTGACATTGACAGACTTGGAGTCCTGTCCTGGCTTCTTGGTACTTGTTTGGGCACTTGTTTGCCCAGTGTTCCTCCGAACCACCAGTAAAGCAGCCATCTCTGCAGACTAGTCATGTCACCAGCGTCTACTAATACTCTGTAAAGCTTCTCGATCATTCCTTGTGTAATGTAGCGGAAACAGTGAATGCTTCTTTCTGCAAAGTGGTAAGACTAGCTGGACCCACTAATGCAGCAGTTTGCCTGAGACACATTGGCTGCTTTTGTGCAGTTCAACTAAAATCAAAGTCGGAATAAAACCGAGCTTTAATTTTGATATCCCTGTAAGCAACAAAAGGTATAAGGGAAAGAATTACTGAGAAATAACGGTTGATGACTTGTACTCCCAGAAGAAAAACATCTACTGATCTACCTTATCTTAATGGGAAACAAAGCAGGAGAGTAGCAATTCTCAATTAGTGTGATTCATTCATATTAACTGAGACATTATCTTAACAATGCCTCGTGTCAACATGTATAAAGAACTACAAAGCAGAAAAGTATCATTCCTAAAACAATGCGACTGATTCATTTTAACAGAGACATTATCTTAACAATACCTTGGTTAAACATGTAGAAAGAAATACAAAGCAGGATAGTACCATTTGTAAAACACTATAACTGTAACAGAGACATTATCTGAACAATACATTTCTTAAACATGTACTCCGGCCGATCCCTAACAGAAATGGTACTCCTACCGATCCCTAACAAGTGTTGCACTTTTGAACTAAGATTCAGTAGTTAATTCTGAGGAAAGTAGGTACTGACCTTTCAAGACCAAGATTTGAAACAACGCCTGAGGTGGATCTAAAAGAGATCTCAACACATATATGGAAATCTGGTCTCATTTTGTGAAGTTCCACCAAAATTAAGCGAAGCAAAATGTCGCAATAGCAACAAGTTGAATAGATATCCCTGTTTTAACAGGCAAAAAAAGAATCAATTACTGGCCAATAAAGGAGGATGAAACATGCGGCACAAAAATGGTAATCCTGCCAATCCCTAACAAGTGTTGCAGTTTTGAAATAAGATTCAGTGGTTAATTCTGAGAGTGGCATTGCTTAATTTTACCAGCGGCATTAGATTAACAAAAAGCATAAACAGTTCCAGGGGAGAGTGGGCGCAACAACAACACGTGCTTTCATCTACTTATAAAGGGGGTGATGCAGAGTTTGTTGTAACAAAGCAACAAGCATAATGTCTGGGTTGGTCCCATTTTTGTTCACTACTTAATGGGAAAAGACAGCAATACAATAGCTTCAATTCAACATTAATTTAAAACATTACCAATACAAGTAGCACAGCATCTCAAAACAGACTGCATGATCATGTGGATGAAGGCAAGTACCAACCTGTCATGACGCACACAAGATCACGTACGAATCTGCCAACACGAATAGGAAATCCAATCTCGTTTTGTGCAGTTACTCTGAAATCAAGTAAAGTTGCTGGTGAGACATTTAAGTTTTCTATAGCAACAAGTTGAATAGATATCCCTGATTTAACAGAGGCAAAAAAGGAAACAATTACTGCCAATAAAGGAGGATGAAACATGCGGCCACAAAAAGAAGCATCTACCTTATCTTGATGGAAAACAAAGTATAGGACAGTAGCATTTCTAAAACGGTTGCATTGATTCATATTAACAGAGAAATTCTCTTAAAATAGTTCAGTAGTTAATTTTGAGAGTGACATTGCTTAAAATACAATAGCTTCAATTCAACATTTATTTAAAACAGTACCAATACAAGTAGCACAACATCTCAAAACACACTGCACGATCATGTGGATGGGACATGGGACATGCAAGCACCATGTGCGTCCACACGTATAAATGGGTGATGCAGAGTATGTAGCCACGCAGCATATACACGTTGGTCCCATATTTGTTCTCTTTGAAACTTTTTCCGATGTGAGGGCAGCAAATCTAGTCCTGCACAAACTACCCGACCCCCCAGTTTCTTTCCCTTTTCAACAAAGAGTTGGGTTCCTTACAGATATGTGTACTAGGTTACCCCCTTTTTCCCTTTTCGACCGACAAAGCGGCTGGATAGCTAGTCTATACTACTTTCCCTCCCTCCTTTCCTCATTGAACCACGTACTAGATTCATGCTCCACCCCACCGCACCCTTCTTTCCTCTTTGAACCAAGACCTAGATTCGACTACAAAATCAAAAAAGATCAGCATGCAGCTAGACCAATGACGGTTTCAAAGAAACATATACCTTAGGGTCGTCGGGATATGGCAAGGCGTGCGGCGGGAGGTCGGATCTGCCCACACTATGTACGGCAGCGAGGAAGAAGGGGTCGGTGGCCCTCCCGCATAGGAGCTGGGTGAAAGAGAAAAGCGTAGCCGGCAGTAGATTGCCTCCCTCGCCGAAGGCGATAGAGTGAACGCTGCACCTCCTCCCCTTCCCGGTGGGACGGGATCCGGACGCCTCCTTCGCCAGCTGTCTGTGAGGGGGCAAGAGAGACAGAGGCCACAACGCAGTCTTGGTTAGATCTCGTGAAGAGGGTGAGAGACAGTGAATATAGCAAACCCTAGCAAAGGAACGCTGAGCCTCCAGCGTGTATATATATAGTGCTGCGAGAGTCTGGAGAGTGCAATCCCTAGCGAACAAGTGCTGAGGCTCCATCTTATATATATACTGTAGTACGGACTGAGCTCCGGTGCCTTAACTGCACCTGCTTTTGGTTGTATGGCAGGTGGGCCAGCCAAATTTTGGGCCCACCTGTCATAAACCCAAAGGCAGGTGCACTAAAGTCAATGAAGCTGCGTCCATATAGTACTCGTGTATACGACTAATATATAGTGGAGTGGTTTTCTTATTCTCTCCATAACAATCATTTTAAATTGTGTAAGTACGAAACGAAACTCTTTATTTAACGTACCAGTGAAGAAAACTACTACTCCCTCTGTTCCTAAATATTTGTCTTTCTAGAGATTTCAAAAAATGACTACATACGGAGCAAAATGAGTGAATCTACACTGTAAAAAATGTCTATATACATCCGTATGTGGTAGTCAATTGCAAACCACTTGAAAGACAACTATTTAGGAACGGAGGGAGTACTTCCGATGAACTAACGATCCACGCGTCCTGGTCGCACTTCCCGTCCTTCACCTGTGGTACACTACCTCCCTTTAGTGAACAACCACGCATGCGCCAAATTATCGGAAACGTATGAGAGTGTGTACAAATAAAGAATTTTAATTTCAATTATCGGAAAGGTTTCAGAGAATGTACAGGTTGCCCTCTCTAATAATTATAGTTTGTTGTGTTCGGCCTAAACTTGGTCAAACTTTACAAAGTTTGACTTCAGTCAAATCTAATATGCGGAGTAAATAAAAATGGAGGGCTACTACGTCCATCCGGGTTTTTAGTCCACACCATTTTTTTAATCAAAGTTAATAGCTGGACAAATAAAATTACAGGGGAGCTGGACACAAAGTTGTGAGAAGGCTTAGAAATCAATACAAACCTTATGCTCTTAGTACCAACGCCGATCCTTCTTCGAGGAAACATTTGGTTCATAGCCAATTGTGTGATAAAATTGCACCAACATGAAAGACGAGTGCGTCTCCAACGCAACCAAGGTGAACTGAGGAAGGATATCATCTTTGTGGGTAACAAGCAAAGAGCACTGATGGAAGACAACTTGTTTTTCATTGAAAATCGATCAGCTTCACCAGCCGACTCAACCATGAGGCGCAACCATGAGCATCGATAGGTCATCGTGGTGATGCATCATCCATTTGGCATCAAGTTTGGGTGAGGCACCTATGAAGTTCGACAAATCCTCACTGTGGTCTGTCTCTTCTCAGTAGTCAAGCTCGAGGAAGGAAGAACCACGTGGCAGAGGATAGTGAGGCGGAACAACAATGGCCATCCAATTTTGTGCAGTTCCACTAAAATTGAGGAAGACGGCCCGGGTATGGAGATACGCATCCCTATTTCCAAAAATATAAAAAAGGGATATAGTGTTGTTACTTTGTTTTACAAGATTAACAATGATATCTCAATTGTCAATATGAATAATGAAAAGTACACCAACAAACAGAAGCATCATGATTATCTTGATGGGAACTAAACTAGGATACCCGAGAAAAAAAGCATTTCTTCATTTAACCAGTGATAGTATTGGATTAGCAGCAGCAATAGGAGCATATGGACAATGACCGCACAACCACCATGTACTTTTTGTCGAAACAAAATGTATACCTCCATCGAGGCATAAATCAGGACAACTTTTCGAGTGGCGTTTCCTCTATAATAGTAGGTGATGTTGGACCAGCCGACGAACCCTAGCTACTATAGATGGGGAGCTGGGGAGTAGTCGCATAGAAGAAAACCTGCATGGAGCGACCCGGGGAGCTGGACCAGTACAAGAAGTTATACCTCACGTGGGCGAGATGTCGCTTAGGCGGGCGGGCGGGATCTGCCCACACGACGACAGCGAACAAGGGCGCGGAGGACCTTCGTCCGCGCCAGTGCCGGCTCTGAGGGGACGGTGCGCATCGGCTTCCTCCATTGCCGACGGCGACAACGTCAACGCTGCACCTCCTCACCTCCCGCGGCGGACGGGATTCGGCCAGATCTGTGACCACCGGTGAGGAGAGAGATAGTGTGGACACTGTCATCTTGTTTTGATATGGAGAGGGTGAGAGAGTGAGACCTGAGATACTCTATCAAACAAGAGGCTATAATGGAGTAAAACAATCTCTCCATAGTAGTGGTTTTAAATAGAATACGCGCGTTCCCGGAAAAAAGAAACGAAAACTGGCGGACAATTTTTTAACGTACGAAGAAAGAAAACTCTATCAAAAACACGCCCCGCTTCCAAGTCGTGAGAGTCGTCACGCACACACACATAGACATAGACATGCATATCCGTGTTGACGTAAAATTCCATTTCCATCTCCATCTCCAATCCTATTTGTCCAACTGGCACATTATATACCACTACAGGAATCAGCTATTTTGCCGTCTGCCATGGCGGACGGCAAAGGCATGAACGGCGGACGGCAAAGGCCTTTGCCGTCAGCCGCGGACGGCAAAAGGCTCCGGCAAAGTAGGCTACGGTAAACAGCTACTTTGCCGTCTGCTTCCTGGCGGCTGACGGCAAAGGCTCTTTGCCGTCTGCTGCGGACGGCAAAGAGGGCGGATGGCAATAATTGTGCTCTCAGTCCGTTAAGTGGCTAACGGCAGGCCTTCGCCGTCCACCGGGGACGGCAAACTTTCTAGTGCCTTTGCCGTCTGCCAGCGGACGGCAAAGTTTCTACTGTCTTTGCCATCCGCCGTATGATGTCATCTACACGTCACTACATGGCAGGCCTTTGCCATTCGCCGCTGACGGCAAACTCTTTGCCGTCAGCCACTGTAGGCAAACTGACCAAATGGGTCAGCTACCAGGAAGCACTGCTGGATGCCACGTGTCCTCTTTGCCGTCCGCGGCAGACGGCAAAGAGCCTGCATATTGGGTCTTTTTTCTGTTTTTTATTAAATCCCACAATTTTCACAGAAAATATGTATGACATATATAGATATATTTCACAAGGCAATTACAGAGCAAACATATAAGATATCCAACATGCATAGTTCCATCATACATAGTTCCATCACATAACTTCATCACATAGTTCCATCATACATAGCAAGTTCAACATAGAGGCATCCAACCATATATATTACAATAGTTTCATCCAACGATACATGCATAGTTCAACGATACAAAAGAAACAGAGAAAGGGATAAGGAGCACTCCATCTATGCAAGCTTTCGTCAAGTGAATGAAATCTGCAAAATGAAAAATAAGAAAGTTAGAAATAGGTGACTAGAATAAGAAGACTAGAACAAGAAGAAGACTAGAACAAGAAGAGTATGTCATTTATGAGCTAACTTACGTGAAATGGATGATATATGAGCTAACTAAGTTGAAATTGGTCGTTTATGAGCTAGCTAAGGTGAAATGGATCATTTATGAGCTAACTTAGTTGAAATGGGTCGTTTATGAGCTAACTAAGGTCAAATGGATCGTTTTTGAGGTAACTAAGGTGAAATGGATCGTTTTTTAGCTAAATTAGGTGAAATGGATCATTTATGAGCTAACTTAGTTGAAATGGATCATTTTTGAGCTAACTTAGGTGAAATGGATCATTTATGAGCTAATTTAGTTGAAATGGATTTTTTTGAGCTAACTTAGGTGAAATGGATCATTTAAGAGCTAATTTAGGTGAAATGGATCTTTTTTAGCTAACTTGGTGAAATGGATCGTTTATGAGCTAAATTAGTTGAAATGGATCGTTTATGAGATAACCTAGGTAAGATGGGTCATTTTGGAGTTAACCTAGTTGAAATGGGTCATTTTAAAGCTAACGTAGGTAAAATGGATCATTTAGGAGCTAATCTAGGTAAAATGGGTCATTTTTGAGCTAACTTGGATGAACTGGATCATTTATAAGCGAACCTAGGTAAAATGGGTCATTTTAGAGCTAACTTAAGTAAAATGGATCGTCTATGAGCTAACTAAGCTAATTATGCAATTTTTGACATAAGTAAGCTAAGTACAGATCGTTTTAGAGCTAACTTAGGTAAAATGGATGGTTTTGGAGGTCAGTAAGCTTATTAAGTCATTTTGGAGGAGAAGAAGCTAAGTCTAGGTCATTATGGTAAGCATTGGAGGAAATAAAGCTAAGTCTAGGTCTTTATGCATGTGTTAAGCAAAACACTAGATAAACTTACCAAGATCCAGGAGGTGTAGGAGCGGGGTGGCTCGTGTCGGTAGCTGGAGAAGGATCGTGCGATGCTTGTCTGGAGTTACGCTGCACCAAAGATCATTTCCAATGTCTTGTTAGCATGATGCCACTCAAATGTTAAGACTAGCAAGTAATGTCCATTCAAATAAAACTCACCGTGGTCCCAGGAGCAATCACTGGCATCGGCGGAGCGGTCTGACCTGTCTTCTCGCACACAGACTGCATATTTGGTTTTGACGACTCAGTCATACTAGTTAGTAATGAGACAAACACTACATGAATGTTTTGGCTAATCTGCAGAAGAAACTTACCACAAGGAGCTCGTACATGGCCCTTGCCTGCATGTCATTCCGTGCCCTCTCCTCCTCCATCATCTTTGTCGTCCTCTCCTCCAACTCCCGCTGCCTCTCCGCCGCCTCCGCCAGAAGTTTCTCCGTTCTATCTCTCTCACTCTGTATAGCAGCCTGCAACACCACTCACATGACCATTTGTAATCATTGATGGAAGCACACACAATGTAATGGAGAAAGATAACTGAGTACGTATCACTAACCTTGATGGCGAGTTGCACTGGCCGTTCACGAGGCCTTATCTCAGGAGCGGAGCTCAAATGGCGCGCCTTGATCTCCGGGAGAGTGCTAGGACAACGGATAAGTCCATCTCCAATGGCTATGGAGCCATGGGACCTCCCGCCACCAGATATCATCACCAGCTCTAGATCAATGGGACCCTGGCTCGGGTTAAAGTCCTCCCCTTTCCTCGCCTTCCCCTCATCTCTATATCTCACAAGCTTGTTGTGGGAGGAGATGTTGGTGAAGTTGTTTGCATCATCGAGGTCAGACTGAGAGAAAGCCTTGACTTTCTTGAAAGAGGCAGTGTGGGCCATGGCATACAGGTCGTACACCTCTGGCACCTTATCCGCCTTATTGTAGCGTGCCTGAAAGAGAGAAACAATGAAAATTAGTAATTAAAGGGCTCAAGCTAGCATGATGAATGAATTGCATGAATCATGAAGCAAACCACATACCTAGTTGCGCCCGAACTGATATAAGTTGGAGCTGCCTTGATGGTGTGGCACACCTTCCATTTGCGCACGTTTGTCCTTGGCCTCGTTGTGGAGGGCTAGCCATTCTTTTGAGCACCACTCATCGACCAACACCTCCCAACAATCCATCCGATCCGCACACCATCTCGGAGGCGCCTAAGTTAGCAAAAAGAAACTTGAGCGCTACGGCTAAGAATTACTAAATGAAGGAACTTAAGTAGAAGGCCTTAAGAATTACCTTCATGTACTGCTCCTTACTCAGGAACTTATCGCGGCACGCCGGCTTGGTCTTCTTGATACCACGCAAGGCGTAGTAGTCTCGAACAGCCGGCACCCGAGCCTCGTGCCGTAAGTTCTGGAGTAGGCGCTTGCAGACGTTCTCGATAACATGTGTCGCGTCCTCCTCGTATCCCTCCTCACACCTGTAGAATGTCTGCAATCAAATGAGACAATATTGATTAGTACAATTAATAGCTAGCTAGTTGAAGATTTTTAAATGTGTAAAGGAGAAATTACCCAGAACGTCCTGATCACCATGTTCGCCCTCGTGTCGCACACGTCACCGTCGATAATGACATCCGGCGGGGCCGGGGCAGCCACGTAGTGCTCCCAGCTCAATCCAAGCTCTGGAAGCCGACCCTCACCAGGCAACGTGACAAACCCCGGGAAGTTTTGCCAGCAAAGAACTCCAAGGACGGAGTTGGGCCGGCGGACACTATGATGGTGGTCCCAACCCCTACAGCATGACAAGGCCAACGCATTAGTTATTTGAAGAAACGTGAATGCACAAGGTACAAAAATATTAAATGCACTTACGTACCTCTCCCCATCAGGGAAAATCAACCACCTCTGCTCGCGGGTCGCCAGCACGGACGGGAGCCGTGTAGCACCACGCTGGTAGACGGTGCCCCCCTCCTCCTCAAGATCAGTCGGCTCCCCGCCATCATCAGCATGGCCACTCGGCTCCTCGGGCTGATCCGGCCAGGTACCCCATCCGGACGTATGCTCCTCCGGGGTCTCGTGGGCCGAAGGCCAGTCGACCCCAGGCTCGTGGGCCCAAGACCCGTGGACCGGAGGCTCGTGTACCGGAGTCCGTGTAGCCTCCTCCTCGGACGAGTCCACCCTAGCAGTCACGTGCTCGGGTCAAACAGCTGGGGGTGGCGGCGAGGAAGGCGCCGTAGCAGTCACCCTACCTCCTCTCCCACGACCACGTGCCCCACCTCCTCTCTTCCTACCTCGTCCCCTGCTGGGCACCGTGGTCGACGAAGAAGGGCCCGGCGGTGTGGCCATACTGTCCAGCAACGCTCGGCGGAGAGGTGCGTCTGGAATGGAAGACCTCAGACCACGCGCCGACGAAGAAGGGGCCTTGGCGCGCTCCCGACCAGCGCCCACCATCTTTCAACACCTGCCATGACAAACAGTAAACAAAATTAGTACAACAAAAAAAAACCGAGATGAATAATAATATGTGTATCACTTAAGTGTATCATCATCAAGTACAACATAAAAAAATTTAATACCTGACACTACTAATAATCTCGATCAGTATCATCAATAAATGCATAATCATCATCATCACTATAATCAATGACGTGCTCATAGGGTTCAGTGGCATCAACATGTGGAAGGCCACCTTGACGTAATCGGCCAAGCAATGACAGGTCATCCGCAGCAGTAACCTCTTCTTGTTCCGGCTCTTCTTGTTCCTCCTCTGGGGTGATGTCGGATTCACTGTCGCTGTCTACTTCAATGTTTTGGAGTGAAGTATAGCGGTTCTTGAAACGCTTTTTGGAAAGACGTGTCTCTTGGAAGAATTCTCCTTCATATGTGTCTGGGTTAATGTGAGGTTCATAATCCTCTTCCTTTGGGGGAGATAGTCTAGCACGTGGCGGCACTTCATAAATGACATCCCAACCTTTCAGATTTGGATTAGTTTGGCAGGCCCACGGTAGATAGAATACTTGGGTCGCCTGTTGAGCCGTAATATAGACATCAGGAACATCTAAATGGGTGCTTTGGTTGATTTCAACTATCCCTATATGTTCATGAGTCCTTATAGTCTCCTTCGGCTGAAACCAATAACATTTGAAGACTACGACATTCGGTGGGTTTTCACCATAGAATAGAAGTTCATAAATTGCTTTAACTCTCCCATAATACTCGGTACCTCCTTCGTCGATAGCAGATACACAACAATTTGTAGACTTTCGGTCGGCCATAGATAGCTCTTTGCCATAGGTACGAAAGCGATACCCGTTGATGTCGTATTTGTCAAATGAACGGACCAACGATTTTGCACGCCCCCCCCCCCCAATCTTGTCTCGGTCGGGAGATGCAAAATCAAATGTTGCATTGGATTAAAGAAGCCCGGTGGAAAGATCTTCTCTAACTTGCAGATCAACTCCGGCGCCAACTCTTCCATTTGTTCTAGCACGCCAGGCGATAGTTCTTTCGCACAAAGAACACGGAAGAAATAGCTGAGTTTTCCCAGTACTAGCCATTCATCCTCAGGGATGAAGCCACGCAACATCACCGGCATTACCCGCTCAATCCATATGTGCCAATCATGACTCTTGAGACCAAATATCTTCAATTTATCAAGACTGGCTCCCCTCTTTAGATTCGCTGCATACCCATCGGGGAACATCAACAGCATTTTCACCCACAAGAGGAACCATGCCTTTGGCTTCGTCCAGTTCCGCTTTCTTTTCGGTTCTTTCATGTTTTGTAACAGCCTATCACATAGCGCCTCCAGATCGACTCTAGCCTTAGTATTACCCTTTGACTTCCCATCTATGCTGAACAATGTACCAAAAAGTGCCTCGGCGATATTCTTCTCAGTGTGCATCACATAGAAGTTGTGTGGGCAAAGGAGGTCTTTGAAGTAAGGCAGATCCCATAAGCATGTTTTGTGAGTCCAGGCGTGCTTAGAATTATACCCCTTGAAGTACCCTGGACGCTCTGGATCTGGCTCGAGAGCGTTTAACTGATCTAGGGTCTGTTGGCCTGGCAATGCAGGTGGTGCAGAGTTTTTGAAAACTCTACCTCTGATGAAGTTCTTCTTGTCTTTCCTGAACTTATGGCGAGGATTCAGGAACTGTCTATGCATGTCGAAGCAAGAAAACTTGCGACCGGCCTGAAGCCAACGAAACTCAAGAGCTCCCTTGCATGTGGGGCACGGGAACCTTCCATGCACACACCAGCCAACGAATAGCGCATACGCCGGCAAGTCATGCGTCGAGTACATGTACCAGACACGCATTATGAAGTTCTGTTTGCTATAGGCGTCGTATGTCTTGAACCCATTATCCCAGGCTTCTTGCAATTCGTCCTTAAGCGGTTGCATGTACACATTCATATTTTTCCCCGGATAGTTGGGCCCTGGAATTATCAACGTCAGGAAAATGTTCTTTCTTTGCAGAATCTGTCCGGGGGGGAGATTGAGTGGAAAGACAAATACGGGCCAACAACTGTATTGGGCTGCCGTCATACCAAACACACTGAACCCATCCGTGCTGATGCCGACTCGAGGATGCCTCGGATCTGCCGCTTTGTCACCATGTAATTCATCAAACTTTTTCCACGCAACACCATCCGATGTGTGTACAATCATCAGATTCCCATCTGCATCTAGTTCGGTTCTTTTGCCCGTTTTGTGCCATGTCATCTGTCTGGCCGTCTCTTCGACCATGAAAAGACGTTGAAGTCTTGGTACGATTGGCATATATCGAAGAACACTAACGGGGATTTTGGTCTGTGTCTTCTCACCCATACCGTTGTCTACCACAACATACCTGGAAGACTTGTAAATGGGACAATAGTTCAAGTCCGCATAGTCAAGCCTAAACAAGACACATCCTTTCTCACAGGCATGTATCTTATCATAGGGCATCTTCAGTGCACGGAGGATTTTGTCCGACTGGTACAGGTTTGCAGGCATTACATGGCCTTTGGGTAGAAAGCGTCCAAATACTGTCATCATTACATCGTAGCATTCTCTGCCCAAGTTGAACTGAGCCTTCAGAGCCATTACTTGTGATATGGCATCGAACTGACAAAGCTCAGTGTGCTCATGGAGCGGACGTTTTGAAGACTCCAACATTTCATTGAAGGCCTTTGCAGATTCCTCCATCTCCTCGTCTGAATCCCAAGCATCATTGAAGTCTTGCACCATGTTTTCCCATTCCTCGGGCGTAAAACCACTCTTCTGCAGGTGTTTGCCCATTTCAGCCTCTGTCCTCTTTTCCCAATTGCCGCACCGTAAACAGGGGCACCAGGTTTTCCTCTGGCCATTTGCAAATGCGGATCGCACAAACCCCTTGGTTTTTGTGAACCATTCAGTGCTCCATTTGTTCTGACCAGTGTGACCGGTGTACATCCACGCACGATCACTCATCTTGACTTTCAGAGCTACTAGACACACAACAAATATATATATATATATAATTCACCATGTATATATTCATCAGTTGATCTACTTTGTCAATTTTATTACGTCCATGCAACCTACACTCTAATAGGTAATGATAGGTCCTAATCCCACCCGAGTATGTTTAGATTGGGTTAATTTTCCCATGCTATGCTCCGGATCCTACGCAAAATTTCGGGAGCACCTCCCCGCTCTTCTCCTGATACACGTCTCTGCAATAATCAGAGAGGATGTGTACCCGGAGAACAACAGGGGAGGCACTGACGAAATTTATGCGTCGGATCCGGAGCAAAGCATATGGGAAAACAAACCCAATCTAAACATACTCGGGCTGTCCATGGATAGCGTTGGACAATTCGAAAGAATCAAGGTTATAAATATGCAAATGTATGCATATTTATAACTATGACGCTTTCGAACGGGAGACACATATTGGTTACGCATACTGATGATTCAAGACACATATATAGCTAGCTATCAAGTTTCATCGGAATATATCAAATAATTAATGGGGGAGGAGGACATGTCATTTGTGCTCACCCACGAACGAAGGGGCAGAGCTCGTCAAACGCACGGCGAGGTCGTCGAACACCAAACCTCGCAGCGATATGAAACAACTGCACATTTAAAACTACCCGATCAACACAATTATATATGATGTTTTTCATAATAAAATCGATAAATATATGACCTAACTAATAATTCACAAATATATGACCCCGTCGGCTTCTGGAAGGCCAAAGAACACCTTTTCGGGAGGTGTCGGGGGTCGGGGTGTCGTGTCGGTGTCGGGGTGCCGTGTCGGGGTCGGGGTCTTGGGGTCGGGGTCTCGAGTCGGGGGGTGCCGGGTCGGGGTCGGGGTGCTGTGTCGGTGTCGGGGTCGGGGTGTCGGGTCAGGCTCGGGGTCGGGGTGTCGGGGTCGGGGTCGGGGTCGGGGTCTCGGGGTCGGGGTGTCGGGTCGGGGTGCCGGGTCGGCGTCGGGGTGCCGTGTCGGTGTCGGGGTCGGGGTGTCGGGTCAGGCTCGGGGTCGGGGTCTCGGGGTCGGGGTGTCGGGTCGGGGTAGGGGTCTCGGGGTCAGGGTGTCGGGTCAGGCTCGGGGTCGGGGTCTCGGCGTCGGGGTGTCGAGTCGGGGTGCCGGGTCGGGGTCGGGGTGCCGTGTCGGTGTCGGGGTAAGGGTGGGTGTGGTGTCAGGGTGTCGGTGTCGGGGTGTCGTGTCGGTGTCGGGGTCGGGGTCTCGGGGTCGGGGTGTCGGGTCGGGTTCGGGGTGCCGTCTCGGTGTCGGGGTCGGGGTCGGGGTCGGGGTCGGGGTGTCGGGGTCGGGGTGTCGTGTCGGGGTGCCGGGTCGGGGTCGGGGTGCCGTGTCGGGTCGGGGTGCAGTGTCGGGTCGGGGTTTTTTCCTCTTTTTTCCTTTTCTTCTTCTTCCTATTCTTCCTTTTTTTCCTTCTTCTTCTTCTTCTTCTTCTTCTTCTTCTTCCTCCTTTCCTTTTTCCTCTTCTTCTTCTCCCCCTCTCCTCTTTCTTCTTCTTCTTCTTCTTCCTCTTCTTCTTTTTTCTTCTCCTACTCCTACTCCTCTTCTTCTTCTTCCTTTCCTTTTTCCTCTTCTTCTTCTCCTCCTCTCCTCTTTTTCTCTTCTTCTTCTTCTTTCCTCAAACTAAACTAAACCTAAAACTAAACCTAAATCTAAAACTAAAACTAAAACTAAAACTAAAACTAAATCTAAACTAAATATAAACCTAAAACTAATAAAACAGAAAAAAGGGAAAAAACTAAATCTAAACCTAAAACTAAACTAAAACTAAACCTAAAACTAAAACTAAAACTAAATCTAAACTAAAACTAAAAAGGAAAAATAACAGAAAAAAAGGAGGGGGGCTCACCTGGGGCAGGGCCGGTGGAGGCCGTCGCCGGTGGAGGAGGGGGGCGGGGCGGTGGAGGAGGTGGCCGGTGGAGGAGGTGGCCGGGGCGCGGGGGCGGCGGGGGGCCGGGCCCGGGGCGGTGGGGCGCGGGGCGGTGGGGGGCCGGGGTGCGGGGTGGCCGGGGCGGCGGGGAGCGGGGCGGGGGGCGACGGGGCCCGGGGGCGGCGGGGGCGGTGGGGCGACAGGGCGGCGGGGGCGGCGGGGGCGGCGGGGGCGACGGGTGGTGGGGCGACGGCGCCGGGCGGCAGTGGCGACGGGGCGGGGGGCCGGTGGGGCGGCGGGGTGGTGGGGCGACCGGGCGGCGGCGAGTGGTGGGGGCGGCGGCGGCGGTGGGGTGGGAAGTGGTGGCGGGGCGCGTCGGCGAGGAGAGAACAGAGTAACGGGCGGGGGGGTACGGGCCGTTAGGTAGTGTCTTCTTTGCCGTCTGCCTCTCTTTGCCGTCCGCCCTTTTGCCTCTTTGCCGTCTGCTGGCAGACGGCAAAGAGGTGGGCCGTTAAGTTTTTTCCAAACGGGCGGGGGGTGGGGGCCACCTCTCTCTTTGCCGTCTGCCAGCGGACGGCAAAGATTCTTTGCCGTCTGCTGGCAGACGGCAAAGAGCTCGCGGACGGCAAAGAGCTTCTTTGTCGTCTGCTTTTGGGTAGCTGATGGCAAAGAGCTTCTTTGCCGTCAGCTAGCGGACGGCAAAGAGCTGGCTGATGGCAAATTAGCTGATTCCAGTAGTGTACGTTGTTAATTATATACGCGGCAATATTAACGTACAACATCTACAACATCTCTTGTTTGCGGGCGTCCGAACCGCTGCCACGGCCGCTCCTGACCAACCCGAACCCTCTTCATCACCCGCACGTGCTTCCCGCCCGAAACGGTCAGTGCCGCATTCATGCCCGGCCAGAGCGGACGCGACCTCTCACTGGCGCCGACATTGAAGCGGCGCGCCGGCCGAGAGAACGTCGGCCGTGCCACTTCCTGGTGCACGCGACTACTCCGCGTTCAAAGGTCGCAATAGCCGGCCACAACATGCATGTAAAAAGTTCTTGGGAGTCTGTGCTACACCTAGCTGTCCTCCCCAACTCGTCAACCTCTTCTAGTAGTACTAGTACTCCATGGCGCGATCCATCGACAAGCAGGCGGG
Source organism: Aegilops tauschii subsp. strangulata (assembly GCF_002575655.3). Taxonomy (NCBI): domain Eukaryota; kingdom Viridiplantae; phylum Streptophyta; class Magnoliopsida; order Poales; family Poaceae; genus Aegilops; species Aegilops tauschii. The sequence continues at coordinate 80,605,301 of NC_053037.3, forward strand.
AAAGTTATCGTATACTCGGTTTGCGGTGAGTGGCATGTCGAGCGATCGTGTGGGGTCAAGCCGTGGAGGAGGGTGAGACACGAACGCGACAGACGTGATTTAAACGTTGGTTTTGCTCGATGGCGAGATCCAACGAAATGAAACGTTGGTTTCTCTCCGTTTCCAGTTTTTCTCCGAAAAAACGGAAACTTTCCACTCCATTTTCATTCCTACTCCAAGGTTGCCCCGTTACAACATTCCATCAAATAAAAAGGAAAACTAACACGCATGCTGATGCATCTCAACGATTAACAGATCACAGCCAATATACACTTCCAACTAAAGACAAAAGTTGTGAGAGCGTGTACGAAAGAAAAACTACTGATGGGGTCACTACGACTTAAACCCTAAACCCTAAACAGGATTTAATTTCCTGGGCAGGTAGAACCTGTCGGAGGAAAGACGGCTGGCACCCTCGGATCATATGATGCTTTTGTGCAGTTCCACTAAAATCGTGTTGAGCATCCCTGATGGCAAAGATATTGAAGAAGTGTGATTAGAATAATAGTACTGGCACTAGTTCATGAGACATAAACTCATCACAAGTAGAAGCCGATAGAAGTAGAGAAAGATCGACATGGAGATGGAGCTACGTGGGGAGCTGCGGCAGTGGAGCAAGCCGGCTCCAAAAGGAAGATCGACTACCTGGGACGTCGGGCTGTAGCTAGAAGGGCGGTTGGGACGTGGCATCGGCCCATACCGCGGTGACCCCCGATTGGGACGCACCGACTGTGGCCATCGTCGTTCTATGCTTGTGAAGAGAGCAACCCAAGCAAGCAGGCTTGTAGCTTAGGCTCCTGCTAGTGTATATATAGTGGTTTTCTTTTTCTCTCCATATCAACCATTTTATATTGCGTACGTGTCATTGAAGAGTGAAATGATGTTTGCTTCTTCCGACTAGCTTACTATGTAATTTGACTGCTCCTTTAGTGGCCCCTACACGTACTCCCCCTACGTGTATGCAACAGTCACACGTACTCATGGACGCCAAAATGCGCGCGCCGCCCTAATGCATGCATGTCTGAGCACACGACGGAACACACACGGTCATGCTCAAGTGCTCAACCTACACGTGCATGCACACACATACTCAGCCAGGTTGAGCTAGTGACCGTATAAACACCGGAAAATGTATATATTGAGCGCAATGAGCGTATTATGAAGTCCACTGACCCTATTTTTACAAATATACAGTGACAGACAGTGTATTTATCTCGTTTGAAATTAAGCCATATTAACCGGAGAGGAGGCAGTATGGACTAGCATTACTTTGTTGTGTCCCGTCAACTTGCGGAACGAGGAGAAGCTTGCAGGATGGGAGAAGCTTGCGCGCGGTGGCTCGTAGGACAAGGAGAATCTTTTGACTAATGCAAGCTATCCTTCACTCAGGCGGTGGACGTGCAATAGTTAATTCGATGTCAGATTGCCAGAAGCATACACTATACTAGTACTATTATTGTTGCACTTCCCGAAGAGGCGAACAACCAAGCGCAAAGTTTACTAGTACTACTACTATAGTCTATAGAGGTACTAGATACTAGTACTAGGAACCGGATGGAGGAGCGTCTGCACTCTTATTATATTTTTAAAATGTGATAAAGCAATCTTCAACACATTTGGTTCTCTTCGAGGGTTCTCGCATGTGATAATGGAAGTTGATTGCATGGAACACTCGCCACAATTCTCGCTTAATTCTGGCTCATATCCTGTTACAAATAGGAGTGCTCGGTAATATTTCCTCACTTTTTTTTGTTAGTCAGCATGTAAATAGGTTAGCAAACCTTGCGGCGCATCTTTGTGCGAACCGTGCTTGCTGCACTTTGAATGTGGCCGAGAGCTGGCTTGATGAAACACCTCGCTTCCTACTTCTTTTTTTGTGGGGTACCTCACTTCCTAGTGACCAGTGTCTTGGCTGATCGTCGTAAGAATGCTTATATATGAATAAAGCTCTCTCATTTACCCGCAAAAAAGATTAAGCCATATTAACCGGAAAGGAGGGAGTATGGACTAGCACTACTTGTTGGTGTGTCCCGTCAACTCGCAGAACGAGGAAAAGCTTGCAGGACAAGGTGAAGCTCGCTTACGCCTTTTGACTAATGCAAGGTACCCTCACCCAGGCGGTGGACATGCATCAGTTCATTTGGTGTCAGATTGCCAGAGGCATACAATGTAGTACCGAACATGCGGAGTACCACCATTGTTTGACTTCACGAAGAGGCGAAGAGCCAAGCGCAAGGTTTAGTAGTACGACTAGTACTACTACTAGAACCGCATGGTGGAGCCTCTGTACTCTTATTTTTCTTAATCTTTGATAAAGTACACATTTATTCCGTAGAAGGGCGGAAAACGGCAGCCCAACATGTAATGATGATATCTATCAACCATGCTCGAATATATCTTGGCCTCCGTGCGAGCCTGTCTGTGTGTTCTCGCTCCTCGTCTCTCAAAAGGAATGGCGGGTTGGCCATTTTGCCGTCAATTGAGATCGGTTGACCGACTGGCCATACGCGTACTTGCTTTTGCACCTTCATACTACTCCTCCCTCCGTCATAGTTTACAGGGCGCGCTTCATTATGATGCATTTCTCTCAATGCATTTCCACCACCAGAGAGACTTTAGACGCGTTTGGTTTAATGCTCAATTAATTAGGGCGTGGTAACCGCAATTTTCTCTCGATGTAGTACTACGGAGTGGAGTAAGTGCATGCATGTGTGTACCCGGGGTGGAAGCACTGCATGCATGTGTGTATGCATTATTTCCTCAAGTAATAGACGTCGTGCTATAACTACCAATGCTATTTTTCAGGCCGATCGCTAGTCGCCTTGGTCCCAGAGATTTTCTCTTTTTCTGAAGCGCGCTCTATAAACAGTGACGGATGGAGTAGTATGAGCGGATTCAAAGAAGAGCGTATTGATGGTTGCTTCTTCCAAGCAACTTACAGTGGGAAAGGTGGGGCTTATGATTTGACTGCTCATTACTCACTATTAATGCGGCGCAACGACCGGTATGAGTCTCCCATGCGGCTGTGCACTACCCCATCGGTTCTTAAATATACTCTGGAGTATTTGTTTTTCTAGAGATTTCAACGAGTGACTACTCAAATATTTGTCCTTTTAGAGATTCAAATGGACTACTACATACGGATGTATATAGACATATTTTAGAGTGTAGATTCACTAATTTTGCTCCGTATGTAGTCACTTGTTGAAATCTCTAGAAATACAAATATTTAGGAACGAAGGGAGTACACATACGAAGCAAAATGAGTGAATCTACACCCTAAAATATGCCCATTTGAAATTTGTAAAAAGACAAATATTTAGGAACGAAGGAGTATAATTTTGTGCATGGCACATGGACCCGGATGCCGAAGAGGCTTCTGGCAATGCTATCAAGCTTCCAGCATCTGTTTACATAATTGACGTACTATACAAATAATTTTCCAGCGACATGATATTGTACAATGGTGTGCTTTCAACTTTTGTTTCGTGTGTCTTGCCATCGATGCTCTTTCAGAAACAATAAAAAACTAACTTCCTTGCTAATCAGAGCTAATATTTACGTCACAACTGAAGACAAAGTTGTGAGAAGGTGTTAAATTAAAATTGATCGATGCTTTCATTGGAAGCAACGTCCCCCCAGCCCTGTCTAAATCAACAAGGCATGTTGGGAAAAAAAGTAGATGTCTGGAGCATGCAACATTCCAATCATTTTGTGCAGTTCCACTAAAATAGAGTTGAGCGTCCCTGTTCCAAAGATATTAAGTGTGATTAGGATAATAGAGGACTGCTGATGAAACAATAAACACACAAATAGAAGACGGTCACCTTTGCAGTCTCTCTTGGGACTAATTAGTTGGAGAAGATTAGGCTCGGAGTTGGATGAGGAGGATAGAGAAAAACCAATTTCCCTTTGTGCAGTCGCAATGAAATGTAGAGACGTTGCCCGTGTGACATTTTGGCAGAACTGCACAAAACACTCTTAAGAAAAAAGTGATTTGTGCAGTTCACCAAAAGGTCGCAATAGAAACAAGGTGAAATGGATAGCCCTGTTTGCAAAAAAGAGGTAGAAATGAAACAATTACTGGCCAATAACAGTTGATGACACATGCGACGACAAAAAAAGCATATTCCTTGTCCTAAGGGAAGATAACAACACCGTTGTGTTTGTCTAAAACGGTGTGAGACGAGATTGCAATATGGAAAGTACGCCGGACGAGCTACGTTTTGGGCAAAGAACTATGGAAGATCCACATGCAGCGACGTGGGAAGACGGGAAGTGGAGCAAGGCCGGAGGGGATACCTAGAGGTCATCGGGATGTAACTAGGTGAGCGGCGGCGGGCGGAATCTGCCCATACTGCGGGAGCGAGCAGGTGGTGTTGGCCCTACCATGCCGGAGCTTGGTCAGAGAGAACGTCGTGTACCGCAGATCAGGACGTGCTGCCTTGGCGCCGTCGAACGGAGAAACGATGCACGTCCTCCCTTTCCGCCAGCGGACGGGATGCGGCCGGATCAGTGACCAACGACGAGAGAGAGAGAGAGGCCATCGCAGCCTTGTGTGAGATACTCTGAAGAGAGACACACCAGGCAGGCAGGCTCCATTGTATATAGTGGAGCGAACTACCTTTTTCTCCATAAAAATCGTTTTATATTCTGTGTACGTGCCATTGAGCGATATAACTTTATTTAAAAATAACCCGCCAATGCATCAAGTCAAACTTTGTTTCGTGCACGCGTGGTACACGACCTCCCTAGGTAAACAACCACTACACGCATTCAAATTAGCACGTGGGCTGCAATTTCGTACAGAAATGAGCTCCACCATGTACCCACGCGGGTGTGGCTGGGCACAAAGCGTGAGTACGTGCACGGTGCACCTATTCTCTTCTTGTATACGTACACCACCTATGTGGGGTTGTGTGAGAGAGATACAAACGTAGAGAGATATAGTGTGTGGGTTCGTGAGGGTTTTGGGGGGGTGGGGTCAATCAAAAAATGTAACATATGCAATGTGTGTGAAATAGAGTCCTGGATATATCATATATATAGAGGGGGCGATCCACGAGAAGAGAGTGGAGGTATCATCGTCTTGAGGTGTCCATAGAATCAAAGAGAGGGATGATGTGTGTGTGCGCGCGCGCACGATCGATAAAGAGTGCCATCGAATTTGTGTGTGCCCACGTCAAAGATATAGAGTGGCTGGGCAACTGGAACGTGAGAGGGGACAGGTGTAGTTTGTGTCTGTGGCATGGATACCTACCTACAGCGCTCGACTATCGATGTGTGGTGGGGGGGGGTGGGAGGCCAAATTAACTATAGAGGTACAATGGCTGGTATATGTGTGGAGGAGAAGAGAGGCCTACCTCATGTATTAAGGGAGATCGATCTACCTCATGTATTAAGGGAGATCGATCGGCATCCATGCATATGTGTAGGAGAGGAATAAGGTTGGGAGAGAGACAGAGCTAGAGTGTTGGAGGGGGTGGTAGTGGAGTTGCTTCTATCAAATGGTGGGATAGGCTTGCTAGACAACCGGAGGGCACGCCTGCAATATCAATAAGAGAGGGGATGGATGCCTGTCTGTGCACGTGCGTGTGACAGACGGGTCAGGAGGCATGCACGAATGATGAGGGGGGGCGATATGGATGTGGTAAGCAGACATAACTACATAGGAAGATCAATCGTCCTTTGTCACCGAAAGGAGAGACATAACTTGTGAGGTACGTCGATCGATGGGGGGAATAGTTAAAGTCGACCTAGGTATATGTTGGGAGATCGATCGGTATACATGCATGTTTGTGTTAGAAGCAAATGAGGCACGAGAAGAAGGATAGAGAGAGGGATGCATCTAGGAGGTGGTGCGAGAGTCATACTATATCGAGGGGGAGAAGTGTGCGAGTACGAGACCGATGAAAAGAGTGGTGGGAGTGAGGTATGGATGGTGGTAAGAGAAGAGGGAAAGCTTGTGTTTTGTGCTAGGCACACCTGGCTAGGGAGGCATATCGATCGATGTGTGCCGTAAAGAAGGAGCTGGGGGGCCTACACACACCGTGGGTGAACGACCTAAAGTGAAAAGACGAATTTGCGCGATGGAGCTAGAGAACGCTGAGGGAGGGTTAGAGGGATGCGGGCATCTGCATGCACGAGAGAATGTTAGCGCTAGCTCGCTACAAAGATAAGAGGATTGTGTGGGTGGAAAAGATGAATAGAGATCATACTTCATTATAAAAAGAGAATTCGGATATTTGAAGAATTTATCATAGTGTTTTAAACCGACGCATGTGTGAATATATATAACGGTGATACACATGGTGTGTTTATGAACATGTTATATTACATATAATATATTTTATCTCTACTCTTATAAAAAACAGAGTTGTTGATGATGGTGTGCCTGCCATCCTGCAATATAGGCCGTCCGATTTATATCTGACGGATAGGAAGGAAATTATGGAAATTTTGAAAAAAGATACCCACACCCCTCTCCATATTGGCAAATTAGGCCTCCCCTTGATCATGTTGATGTTCTGTGGAACGCATGGGCATCTTGCTAGTACTACGTATAATATATAGAACATTGATCATAATTTGGGCTAATGTGTGGCTTTTGGAGCTCAGGTCTAAATACTTGTCATAATGTAGGGGGCGGGGCACTATACTATGTTTGATAAACACGGTGTACACGTATGGAACATGGTTTAGATTATGAATATATAGTTAGTACATCAAATGTACTATTATTTGGAATCAACATCAAGTGTATTCAAAAAATAGAATTCGAGTTCATGTAGTACACATAGTTCATATCTATCTCTATAGTAATCATGTGGTGTGTTATTAAGGTAATACATGAATGATGGTTGAAGCTTTAAATAGCATTTTTTTAGTAAACGGGGCAAGACTCTCTCTTTGTGTGGTGTGAATAGTTTTATTTTTTTCGTTTTCTTTTTGGTTGAGGGAAGTGCGAATTGATTTGGTACGTACAAGTACAATATTACACGTTAGGCTTGTCCCTAAAATTCAACCCGCGCCTTGTTATATCCCGAAAATTCAAATATCGTGCTCCCAAAACTGGCGCCTTCACAACCCGCGCCTTGCTATCCCGAAATTACAACGCGCGCGAAAACTCCCTCCAGCTACCAAATCCCGACACGCCCCCTTCTAACCCTGAGCCGAAAGGGCCGCTAGTTCAAAACTGTGCGGGGTACTTTTGTAACACACCCTACATTTTGGACAAGCACGTCCCTAAGTCATGGTTCAACCCCTCCCATCGCCTCCTTTTTGCCATTCGAAATCCCAGGCCGCCATAACCTCTCCGCTCCAGCCACGAAGCCCCACCCTCCTTCGTCCGCCACCACACCGCTGCCCAGCCGGAGCCTCTTGCCCGACGACGTCGTCCACCGCAACAGCTCGACGTCCCTCGTCCACCTCCCCGGATGAGGATCCGTTGTCCATCTCGTCGTCCCGCCGGTTCAGTTGCCCCGTCCTCCACCTCCAAGGAGCTGCTCCGATGGTCGCCTCGTCTACCGCGGTTGCTCCATCCCCACAGCGCCGCCTTAACCTGCTCCACCGGAACCGCAGCATCCTCACCGACTCCTCGGACGAAGCCGAGGCCTACTCGGCGCCACCAAAGAGGTTGTACACTCATCGCATCGCACCTTCTCCTTAGCTCGACCTCCCGGCGCCGACAGTGCTCCATCCCGCACCCCCATGGAGCGGCTACCTTGAAGCCGGCGCCGCGGGTGACATCTCCACGGCGGCTATCCCCCAGTGCGAGGCTCCTTCGGCGACGGCGTCCATAGCAGCCGGATCTGCTGCTGCTGCTGCTGCTCTCGCTCGATTGCTCGCTCGCCCAACTATTGCTGCTCCGGCTCTCGCTCGCTCACCCAACTATTGCTGCTCCGGCTCTCGCTCGCGCTGCTGTTGCTGCTCCGGCTCTTGCTCGCTTGCTCACGCTGCTGCTGCTCTCCCCCTCGCTCGTGCTGCTGCTCTGCTCCGATTTAGCTAAACTTCAGTCGACTGAATCGACTTTTGGGTCAATCGATTTTCAGGGGGTGGGGGGCTCGCCAGAATTAAGGAAGAACCACCTGCAGTGGGGACGGGGGCTCGCCGGAGAGGTACCCCACCATCTATCTTAGGGTTCAGGGTGGGGCAGGGGGCCTATAGGGCTGGTCGGGGCAGCGGCGGACCGCCGGTGGGGAGTTGTTTCGGGGCGGCGAGGCGGCGCTGGGGTTGGCGGTTCGGCTGGTGGTGGCTGGCGGCTCAGGGGGGTGCAGGTTGAAGATGAACTGCATGCCCTCCCTAAACTACATGTCAAGTGCCTCTCTGCTACCATTGCGTTCAGTTTCGATAGTAACATTCAGATTCCACCGTAAATTTCAGTTTCGGCAGTCAAGTTCAGAGTCAACAGTTTTTATCTCATCTGTTGTAGTCAGGTGGTTTTTGGTGATGTAAATTTTACATCTATTTTACATCATCTATTGGAGATGCTATTAGAATCCCACTTGAGATTGACGATGTCTATCTTATGCTGCTTCAGCCTTGACGTCTTACGGCTCACCGAGGCTGCTCCAACGACAGAACGATCCATCACAACAGAGCAGTGCCCTGGACACCGTCTACAGATTCCTCAGATCTTCCTCCACACCTCCGACAGCCACCTCTGCCTCAACTGCTTCAGCCACCAACCCAATGATGCTGAGGTCAACACGGCTACGGCAAAGAGGTTGTACACTTGTTGCATCACTTATTACTATACATTCATGTCGATCCATTAGGGCTATTTTGGTTCGACGGAAAAACATAGGAATAGGGAATTTTCCAATGGCACTCTACTATTCAATTATTCATGCATTTTGTAGAAAGGAATGAAGCAAAACATCCACCTGGACCTACTTTAAAAATCCGATGCATGAAAACAAGACCAAGTGCATTAGTGGCAGAATAACATTCTAACTGTACACGCTTTCATATGGTTTCACTTTATTTTGGCCATGTTTCTTTGCATTCCTCTGCTCTTCCAATTCTTGTAAACCAAACACTCAAGTTGACAGAAATCTTGTGTTTACAAATGATCTGTTTACCATGTGCATTCCTATCCTATTCCGGTGTTTTTCCTATCCCTGCATTTTTAGAATCATGCAAGCCAATGAGCCCTTACAGAATTACTTCAGCTACAGGTAGGTGTCGAAGGGAACTTTGTGTGGTTTGTCCTGCTCCTGCTGCGACGTCGTCCACCTCAACTGAGCTGCTTCATCGACAGAAACATCGACCAAACAAGACATCACGACTCCTGACCGTCTTTCGCCGCCTCAGATCTCCTTCCCTGCCGCCGGCACCCACCGCAACGGCATCACCATCATCGACTTAGCAAATGAACCTGAGGAATACACGGGTCCACAAGAGAGGTCGCACTCTTTTGTTTCTGCTTATGTTATGCATTGCTTAAAAAGTACCTGCTACTTTATCGTCCTGTTCACCTCTTGGACTCCAAGTCAGGTCCAAATTAATGTTCAAACTTGAGTTCTAAATTAGTTGTGGGGCACATATGGAGGAAGCAATGAATAGTATCTCTGTCTAATATCTGGTTCACCTAGGATATGCCTATGTTGTTCATCTCGGGTGGGAAACAAATAGTAAAGCAATCATCATCTGTCTTTTTATTTAAATAAAGCAATCATCAGCCTGCTATCATTATTTTTGGATCCATCCATTGATTGTTACCATCACTCTAAATTTCTGCATGCTCTCCTTACATAATCTCACCATATTTTTTTCGTATGCATGTCAGATATTGTACACAGTCATGCTGAACATGTAGAGAAAAGGAGAAGAGTTTTGCGCGGCAATACAATGTCATGCAGACATCACTCCATGGTGGGTTCAATGGCAAACCCTCCCCACCCCTCTCCAGATTGTAATCTAGAGGAAGATATCTGTTCTGAGGTGGATTCAGACGCCGCTGACCACTCCTATTTACCCCCAAGGTGTTTGCTCTACCTTGGCACGATGATGTTAGTCATATCATGCATATGTTGCCTTGCAGTGCCTACTTTTGACATGATATATGTCATCTGCTTAGTTTAGAGATGTTCTGTAATGCCACCTGTTTAGTTTCTGTATCATATATGGGAATTGTGCAGTCTCATGTCTTTTAGCCAGCCATAATATACGTGAAATGTGCAATGCCATCTTGTTTAACAAGGCATCATATATTTGAATGATATCTTGCCCATCCTTTTCTTCATTACATTTCCATTTGTCGACAATGTTTGTACATTAAACTACTCTTCCTGTGAATTAGCCATTTGGGTGGGAGATTGAAAAATCTGGAGTGAAAACAAGGCCTTCAGCGCAGACAGTGCTACCTGTCGAAGCAGATCTCTTGTTGGGTCCCGATAGCTCCTTAGAGATGGATTCAGAGACAGATGACCAGTCCTATTCCCCGACCGAGGTGTATGCTCTAACTTGGCACGGTTATACTGCTCATATCATGTATATGGTGTCTTGCATTGCATACATTAGACATCATATACACAATATTCAACACCATGTTCTTAGTTAAGACATCATATCTAATGCCCTCTGTTTAGCATATAAATCACATATGTGAATTAAATGATGTGATCCTGATTACTTAGATAACATGTAGGTGAATTATGTCATGCGATCCTATTTAGTTATTCATCATATCTTTGAATTATGTTATGCTATGCTATCCAGTTTAGATAGACATCATATATGTGAAATTATGTCATGTTATCCGTTTTAGTTAAACAATATACATGTCAACTATTTCATGCCCTCTTTTTTCCACACTATCTATTGCATCTGTCTCTCATACAATGTGTGTACATTCAACTATGTTTCCTGTTTATCAGCCATTTGAATTGGAGCGGGTGATGCTAGCATCTAGCGGACTAAAAACACGGTCTTCAAATTTAATAGTGCTACCTCTTGGTGGAGATAGCACCCCGGTTGTACATGCACGAGAACCAGCCTACCACACATAACCCAAACTCTTGTAGATTGTACCCCTACTGCGATGAACAGAGAACCAGCTTCACCCAATCTAACCCCAACCCCAGCAGATAGCAACCCAATTCATGTTGACACAGCACCATCTCCACCACAGAGCTCCCAAACAAGAGCAGTTAGTAAGGCAGCTCCAGTGCCCAAAGGACCAGTACTACCACGGCGAACCCCAACTCCACCAGTTAGTACGCCTATTCCTGTGGAGGAAGCACAACCAGCTAGTCGTAGTTTAGCATCTATCGCATTTGATGTTGTTAAATCGTATATGCGTATCTTCCCATCTTGGAAATATTATACTAAAGATGAAGGAAAATGCCAGTTGCAGGTGTTTGTCCAGGAGTTATGTGTAAGTAATGTTATTCATGGCAATTACTTTGCTTTGTCCCATACATCCTACCTCCATGATGGTTATAATACAGTAAATGTTCCCATTTTTATCTATAGAGAAGGACCGATTTGGAAACTCAGGATGAGGTAACCTGTGCTAATACCTCTGCTATCTTCAAGAATGCTTGGTGGCAGTATTGGAATTACTTGAAGAAAACGTACTTCACCAGCAAAGAAACTCATCAAATTCCCTTACGTTCTCCTGAGACACATTTACTGGACGATGACTGAGAACGCCTTGTTCTGTACTGGTCCCGAACAAAGAATGTGGTAAGGTCTATGAGCTCATTTTCTATATTTAAGTACTATATTCTTGCGTCTTACTGTACTTTGTTCATGTAGAACATGTGCCTAAACCTGAAGAACAACTGTTCTAATCTAAGATTCCATTGCTATCATAGTTCAAAAAAGCGCCAGGCCTTAATTGTGCGTTTTGCCACCGCCTTGCGCTTTAATGACCAAAGCGCATGCTTATGCGCAATTATGCACAGATTAAGCGTAGTTATGCGCAATGCATTTCGCCAATGCCTAGAGCCTAGGCGCGCTTAAGCGCTCGCTTAGGCGTGCCTTTTTTAACTATGATTGCTATCGTGCATACTGCTTTGCTCTTGTATCACTGTATTTACTCATTCAAACTTATTTTTAAATTGAAGGATCCAATCGAAACTGCAATGGCACAGCAGGTATGTTCACGCATGTTTCTTTAACAGGCTTGCTCTTATCAATAGCTCTGTTGATTTCAATTTCAATTATCTATACAGCTAACTTCTCATATCATGCACATTACTAGCATCACAACAGAGCCAATAGTGTCGTTGTACATGTAGACCCGTGGCACCCATCTGAAATCTTGTTGTGCCGTGTAGTTTCCTACGCTTTGTATTCTTTCACTACTGCTTTGTCTTGAACTGATATGATTTGAACCGTGTTTCTATTTTGATTTGGCAAGACAATGCAGTGACCATAGGATATAGATATATGTTTGTTTGATGCTTTTATTATGTACTAGTACTTGGCAATATAAGACTTGGTAGTTTAATCCTGTCCACCTTACTAATGAACTGGTTCACCGAAATGAGTTTCATATACTAGTACATGCTAAACTGTGATGTGTCTGCTGGTTTCTTCTTTTAGAATGCTGACAGAATATTGGGGAAGAGTGCCTTATTAAGCAATGGTAAAGGAAGTAATGCAGATAAGGTTCAGGATAGTGACACATCCTTGTTGGTCTCCAACAAAGCTGATAAAACAGCTAAGGAAGACTATCTCGAAGACAGTGAGACAACCCCAAAGTCCTGTCTTGGTTTAGTGTTGGAGTTACTGGCCACTACCGCTTGCACAAGCTATTCAAACTCACTGTCTGAATCAGTTCGGTTTCTTGAGTCTCAACTACAAGCTGAAAGACATCGATTAGCTATGTTGTGATAAGAAGGGGAAGGACTGCGGAAGTCGCTGGAGCATTCAGATACATACTTTCTGGTGCAACAGCAAGCGTTGGAGGATTTTAGCGCCAAACAGGACAAAGCTAATAAGCTTGATAAGCTTATTGCCAGCATGGTGGATACCGCATTTCTTGATCTCTTATGAAGTTGTTTCAGTTATGCTCTTGTTTTGCTGCCGCTTTTATTTGCACTGGTGGCCAATTTTGACGGCCAGTGTATGTAATATGCTGCTTTGTTCCCTATATTTGCACTGGTGGCGAACTTTGATGCACAGTGGATGTAATATGTGTAATAGCGGTAATAGGCTAGCGTTAATTGCTTGCTTATTTATTTCCTTATTGTCTTGTTTAGTTGTTTGCTTGTAGTCACTGCAGTTCTTTTTCTAGTGGCCACAATAACCTATTTTTGGAAACTAGGCCAAAATAATCATGGCAACACACGGACTGTTGTAACCATGGGCCTCCTGCGGGCCATATGATCCATGGGCCTTCTACGGGCCGTAGGATCCATTGGCCTTCTATACGGGCAGTAGGATCCATGGGACTTCTACGGGCCGTACGATCCATGGGCCTTTTACGGGCCGTAGGATCCATGGGCCTTCTACGGGGCGTATCGTCATTTCGCCAATCATGGGCCGTACTATTCGTGGACAATAACGGGCCGTTTATTGGCCGTATTTGATAACTCTATGAAAACAACCCAACAGGTTTTTTTCGACATGAAAACGGCCCAACGTATTACCGGTCCACAAACGGGCCGACTGTAACCACGGGCTTAATTTGGCCCACAAGCAGAAAATGACAGTAACGGGCCGTAAGTAACCAAATGCTGGAAATGAGCCCAAGAATAAATGGGCCCTGAGAAGGCCGAAACATATCATGGGCTGGAAACGGCCCAACGGAATAATAGGCCGTTAAAGGGTATAAAGTGATACACTGTTCATTACGGGCCAGTTTTACCACAGGCCGTTAAGGGGCCGAGGGTTACTAAGGGCCTCATATGGGCCGAAAGACGTCATGGGCCATACATGGGCCGGAAGTTAAAACAGGCTGGAATTATATTGGACGGCCCAGATGACGCTACTGGGCCTAATTCGGATAGGCCGTAAACGGGCCCTGGGATAGCAGGCTGTAAATGGGCTATATGCGAATAGGCCGTTAACAGGCTTGTCGTGGGTCGGCCCGTCACCTTTTGACCAAGTCAAACGGGCCGGCCTTTTCACAGGAATGGGCCTCTGTTGGGCCGTGCCACGTGTCGGCGTATCATAGGCGCTTTGGGTCCAATGAGTGGATGACATCTTTCCCAACGGTGAGCCGACACGTGTTTCCTCCAGTCAATGATGATTTTACACGTGGAAAAATCGCCATTGGTCGGGGCTGTTAACGGGTTATCGGATCCAAAACCGGACCCGATAGCTTAATGGTGTTCCATTACGGTGGATGCCACGTGTCGGTCACCCTTGACGAAAGCACTTCTGTGACGCGCGATTTATCATCATGGAAGTGGACACTTCCGTGATGATAATTTTGGTAATGTCATGGAACACTTCTACGACAGCACATGTATGACTATCTTGATTCTGTCATAATTTTGTCATGGATGTACATGCATGACAGAAAACGTGACCTACTGTGACAAACACGTATCATCACGGAAGTGTATTTTTTTGTAGTGCGATCTCCTCCGCGCCTTGCCTGACGACGACGCCGCTGATGACCACCTAGTGAGGGAAGTTCTGCCCCTGCTTGGGTCTCCACGAGGTCCAGGGTCTCCCCCTCGAGGAAGCCGCCACCCGGCATCCCGACGAAGAGCAGATCGGCGCTGATCTCTCGGGGTGGCGCCTCCGCCATGTCGCCGCCCGGTGCCGCCCCCGGCCTCGTCGACTCCTGGGGCCCGCGCGCCAGCGCCCCAGGCTGCTAGGCCCCCATGCTCCACACTTCTGAAGAGGCGGCGGGACTACACCGCCATGGACCAGTGAGTATCCTGCCCTGACCTTGCCCTTGCTCCTGCTTCCGTTGCGGCTTCCAGATGCCTCCTCCTTGTGCTGCTAGGCCGACGTCATCATCGAAGAAGAAGAAGAAGAAGGAGGGGGCGGCCACATCCTCGGTAACCCAGCAGCCTGGCATGGCCGCCCCTCCTCCAGCGCAGAAGGGCGGCGATGGCGCCCGCACCTCTCCGGCCCGGTCGTCCTCGCGAGGCACAGAGGAGCGTCCCCAGGAGGGGCGACCCCCAATGTCACGCCGGCTCCTGAGGTGCTCGTCCACAGCTCGTCGGCCGAGGCCCCGCAGGCTCCGGAGCTCCTGGCTTCTTCTCCTGCCGCCATCAACCTGCAGGTCCTGGCGACGACGCTGCCTTCTTCTTCCACCTCACCACCTGCTCGTGATCCTTCTGCCTCGTCCGACATCCTAGGGCACGCTCTATCTGCGCTGACCCTATTGCGGGATGATCTTCAAGGCGCCGACTGTCGCCTGGTGGCCGGGCGCCTGGAGCTGATCTCTGGCTGGCACCATTCTGATGCGTCCGTCCGGGCGGCGCTGAGCCAGGCCGTGGGGGCTTCCGAGAAGGATAGGCAGGCTGCCGCCCAAGCCGCGGCCGCCTGCGAGGTGGCGCTGAAGGACGCCGAGGCCGCCAAGGGGCGCTGCCAGTCGATGGAAGCCGAGCTGGAGGTCATGCGCAATGAGCATGCAGCCGAGGCTCGAGATCGCAAGGTAGAGGAGGAGAAGATGAAGGCCTGGGAGGACGCCGTTAGAGGTCGCGACGCTGAGCTGGAGCAGTTGGCGAGGGCACAGGCCACAGAGCGCAACTGCCTGGAGGAGCTGGAGAAGAAGATGAAGGCTGAGAACACCCTGCTGGAGGCCAAGGCGAAGGTTCTTACCGAGGACCGCGTGGTCTTCCATTCCCTTGAGGAGAGATCTCGCGAAGCACTGCGGGCACTCTACGAGAAGGGCTTTCAGAAGCCGCCATCGACGAACGACGAAGGCCCCACCCAGTTGCTTCCTTATCTTGTCAAGACGCTCGACGGTGTCGTCGACGGGATCGGCCCCATGGTGGAGGGGGAGGCCCGCGCAGTTTCTTCTTCAGCCATCTGCATCTTCGCAACCACGGCGCCGACCTCGGCGAGCAGCTCAATCCCGTGGAGGAGGCATGCTGCACAGCCGCCACCGCAGTCGTGGAGGGCCAGGTGGAAGCCCTGTTGAATAAGTTCCTCACCATCGAGCCTGCGCTTCCAACCGATGCCCCGCCGATCCTGTGGCCGAGGCCCGCGACATGACCGACGGTGCCGCTGCCGGCGGGAAGGTGCTCCCTGACGACGGCGCCCAAGGCTGAGGAAGGGGCTTGCTGGCGAAGGACGGCGCTCCTTCTCGTTTGACTTCTGCAACATCCATCATGCCTCGTGGAGGCATTTAAACTTGTGTTTGGTATTTGAAGAATAGTGTGTTTTGTAATTTTTGTTTGAGATTCCGTGATTTCCTTCCCATTTGCTTGTCGTTCTGCGTCGGCAGGGCCCGACCCCGCGCGTACCTCAGCCGCCGTTGGATCATCCGGAATGCCAGGACGAGACCAAGGGGTGAGGGGCTACGTGGCTAGTTAGGATCCTGAGTCGCGATGCTTAGGAGTCCCCCTTGACGCACAAACAACTGACGGAAAGGAGATGTGAAAGTAGGCCTAGTGTTCTACATCGGCCGGGCCCGACCGCGCGCATACCTCAGCCGCCGTTGGATCGTCCGGATCGCCAGGACGAGACCAAGGGGTGAGGGGCTACGTGGCCAGTTAGGCTCCTCAGTCGCGATGCTCAGGAGTCCCCCTTGACGCGCAAACGACCTTCATACCTTGGCTCCGCTCGGGGGGAGGGCGCATGAGGACCAGGTCCGAGGGACCTTGCAGGGTGGCGTACGCTTGGGCATGACCCGAGCGCAGCCCCCGTGCCCAGCCCCCTCACGCGAATCTCCCGAGGGGAAGTTCTGCGACGAGGCTAGACACCGAGCCCGGAGGCTCCCTGAGGTTGGTACGACCTTGGGGCCGCCCTCAGTTGTTTATCACAAGCGCGGAGCATAGCGCTTCCGCACTTGCACGGGCATAGCCGCTCCTCGACCGTTCCACTATCAGCGCGGAGCATGGTGCTTCCACTGGTGCGTGGGTGAGGGATCCCTCCGAGTGGAGCCCCCGGCGAGTGTATAGCCCGGCCCTGACATGTGGCTTGCATAGCAGGGCTGGACGAGGTGTGTCTGGGCACTCGTGAGCCAGCGCGGGACTGATGACGCCCTACCTCAAGGCGGGTTGCGCCTGGTCTTGATTCTTGATGGCTGTGGTGGTCCTGTGAGATAGTTAGGAAACCTGCGCCGGGCGAATCTCCTGAGGCGATCACATGAGAAGGCCAAACACCAATGACCCTAGGAGGTGATGTGAACGGCCCGCCAGACAGAGCTCAGTCGTTGGATTTGTCGACGCTGCAGGACCGGACCCGAGCACAGACACCTTGCCTAGTCTTCTCATGCGAAGAATCATAAAGAAAGACAACTGGCGCGCGGCTCCCGCGGTGGCGAGGCACCGGGTCGCACGCCCTAGCCTGTCCGTCCATTATTAGCTCATGCGGGAACAGGCCACCAAGGGCCATGGGAGGTGACGTATGATACTGATGGAAATATGCCCTAGAGGCAATAATAAAGTTATTATTTATTTCCTTATATCATGATAAATGTTTATTATTCATGCCAGAATTATATTAACCGGAAACATAATACTTGTGTGAACACATAGACAAACAAAGTGTCACTAGTATGCCTCTACTTGACTAGCTCGTTGATCAAAGATGGTTATGTTTCCTAGCCATTGACATGACTTGTCATTTGATTAACGGGATCACATCATTAGGAGAATGATGTGATTGACTTGACCCATTCCATTAGCTTAGCACTCAATCGTTTAGTATGTTGCTATTGCTTTCTTCATGACTTATACGTGTTCCTATGACTATGATATTATGCAACTCCCATTTACCGGAGGAACACTTTGTGTGCTACCAAACGTCACAACGTAACTGGGTGATTATAAAGGTGCTCTACAGGTGTCTCCGAAGGTACTTGTTGGGTTGGCGTCTTTCGAGATTAGGATTTGTCACTCCGATTGTCGGAGAGGTATCTCTGGGCCCTCTCGGTAATGCACATCACTTAAGCCTTGCAAGCATTGCAACTAATGAGTTTGTTGCAAGATAATGTATTACGGAACGAGTAAAGAGACTTTCCGGTAACGAGATTGAACTAGGTATTAAGATACCGATGATCGAATCTCGGGCAAGTAACATACCGATGACAAAGGGAACAACGTATGTTGTTATGCGGTCTGACCGATAAAGATCTTCGTAGAATATGTGGGAGCCAATATGAGCATCCAGGTTCCGCTATTGGTTATTGACCGGAGACGTGTCTCGGTCATGTCTACATAGTTCTCGAACCCGTAGGGTCCGCACGCTTAACGTTTCGATGACAGTTATATTATGAGTTTATATGTTTTGATGTACCGAAGGTTGTTCGGAGTCCCGGATGTGATCACGGACATGACGAGGAGTCTCGAAATGGTCGAGACATAAAGATTGATATATTGGAAGCCTATGTTTGGATATCGGAAGTGTTCCAGGTGAAATCGGGATTTTACCGGAGTACCGGGAGGTTACCGGAACCCCCCGGCAACATAATGGACCTTAGTGGGCCTAGGTGGAAGAGAGGAGAGGCGGCTAGGGCCGGCCGGGCGCCCCTCCTCCCTAGTCCGAATAGGACAAGGAGAAGGGGGCGGCGCCCCCCTTCCTTCTTCTCCCTCTCCTATTTCCCCCTCCCAAGTCCTAATCCAACTAGGAAAAGGGGGGAGTCCTACTCCCGGTGGGAGTAGGACTCCTCCTGGCGCGCCCCAAGGCTGGCCACACCTCTCCCCCTATGCTCCTTTATATACGGGGGCAGGGGGCACCCCATAGACACAACAATTGATCTATTGATCTCTTAGCCGTGTGCGGTGCCCCCTCCACCATATTACACCTCGATAATATCATAGCGGTGCTTAGGCGAAGCCCTGCGTCGGTAGAACATCATCATCGTCACCATGCCGTCGTGCTGATGAAACTCTCCCTCAACACTCGGCTAGATCGGAGTTCGAGGGACGTCATCGAGCTGAATGTGTGCTGAACTCGGAGGTGCCGTGTGGTCGGTACTTGATCGCTCGGATCGTGAAGACGTACGACTACATCAACCACGTTGTGTTAATGCTTCTGCTTTCGGTCTACGAGGGTACATGGACAACACTCTCCCCTCTCATTGCTATGCATCACCATGATCTTGCGTGTGCTTAGGAATTTTTTTGAAATTACTATGTTCCCCAACAGTGGCATCCGAGCCTGGTTTTATGCGTAGATGTCATATGCACGAGTAGAACACAAGTGAGTTGTGGGCGATATAAGTCATACTGCTTAACAGCATGTCATACTATGGTTCGGCGGTATTGTTGGATGAAGTGGCCCGGACCGACATTACGCGTACGCTTACGCGAGACTGGTTCTTCCGATGTGCTTTGCACAGAGGTGGCTGGCGGGTGTCAGTTTCTCCAACTTTAGTTGAACCGAGTGTGGCTACGCCCGGTCCTTGCGAAGGTTAAAACAACACCAACTTGACAAACTATCATTGTGGTTTCGATGCGTAGGTAAGAACGGTTCTTGCTAAGCCCGTAGCAGCCACGTAAAACTTGCAACAATAAAGTAGAGGACGTCTAACTTGTTTTTTTAGGGCATGTTGTGATGTGATATGGTCAAGACATGATGCTAAATTTTATTGTATGAGATGATCATGTTTTGTAACCGAGTTATCGGCAACTGGCAGGAGCCATATGGTTGTCGCTTTATTTTATGCAATGCAATCGCCATGTAATTGTTTTACTTTATAACTATGCGGTAGCGATAGTCGTAGAAGCAATAGTTGATGAGACGACAACGATGCTACGATGGAGATCAAGGTGTCGCGTCGGTGACGATGGGGATCATGATGGTGCTTCGGAGATGGAGATCACAAGCACAAGATGATGATGGCCATTTCATATCACTTATATTGATTGCATGTGATGTTTATCTTTTTATGCATCTTATCTTGCTTTGATTGACGATAGCATTATAAGATGATCCCTCACTAAATTATCAATGTATAAGTGTTCTCCCTGAGTATGCACCGTTGCGAAAGTTCTTCGTGCTGAGACACCACGTGATGATCGGGTGTGATAGGCTCTACGTTCAAGTACAAAGGGTGCAAAACAGTTGCACACGCGGAATACTCAGGTTAAACTTGACGAGCCTAGCATATAACAGATATGGCCTCAGAACACGGATACCGACAGGTCGAGCGTGAATCATATAGTAGATATGATCAACATAGTGATGTTCACTGTTGAAAGTACTCCATCTCACGTGATGATCGGACATGGTTTAGTTGATATGGATCACGTGATCACTTAGAGGATTAGAGGGATGTCTATCTAAGTGGGAGTTCTTAAGTAATATGATTAATTGAACTTGAATTTATCATGAACTTAGTACCTGATAGTATCTTGCTTGTCTATGTTAATTGTATATAGATGGCCCGTGCTGTTGTTCCGTTGAATTTTAATGCGTTCCTTGAGAAAGCAAAGTTGAAAGATGATGGTAGCAATTACACGGACTGGGTCCGTAACTTGAGGATTATCCTCATTGCTGCACAGAAGAATTACGTCCTGGAAGCACCGCTGGGTGCCAGGCCTGCTGCAGGAGCAACACCAGATGTTATGAACGTCTGGTAGAGCAAAGCTGATGACTACTCGATAGTTCAGTGTGCCATGCTTTACGGCTTAGAACCGGGTCTTCAACGACGTTTTGAACGTCATGGAGCATATGAGATGTTCCAGGAGTTGAAGTTAATACTTTAAGCAAATGCCCGAATTGAGAGATATGAAGTCTCCAATAAGTTCTATAGCTGCAAGATGGAAGAGAATAGTTCTATCAGTGAGCATATACTCAAAATGCCTGGGTATAACAATCACTTGATTCAACTGGGAGTTAATCTTCCGCATGATAGCGTCATTGACAGAATTCTTCAATCACTGCCACCAAGCTACAAGAGCTTCGTGATGAACTATAACATGCAAGGGATGAATAAGACGATTCCCGAGCTCTTCGCAATGCTAAAAGCTGCGGAGGTAGAAATCAAAAAGGAGCATCAAGTGTTGATGGTCAATAAGACCACTAATTTCAAGAAAAAGGGCAAAGGGAAGAAGAAGGGGAACTTCAAGAAAAACAGCAAGCAAGTTGCTGTTTAGGAGAAGAAACCCAAGTCTGGACCTAAGCCTAAGACTGAGTGCTTCTACTGCAAGCAGACTGGTCACTGGAAGCGGAACTGCCCCAAGTATTTGGCGGATAAGAAGGATGGCAAGGTGAACAAAGGTATATGTGATATACATGTTATTGATGTGTACCTTACTAATGCTCGCAGTAGCACCTGGGTATTTGATACTGGTTCTGTTGCTAATATTTGCAACTCGAAACTGGGGCTACGGATTAAGCGAAGATTGGCTAAGGACGAGGTGACGATGCGCGTGGGAAATGGTTCCCAAGTCGATGTGATCGCGGTCGGCACGCTACCTCTACATCTACATTCGGGATTAGTTTTAGACCTAAATAATTGTTATTTGGTGCCAGCGTTAAGCATGAACATTATATTTGGATCTTGTTTGATGCGAGACGGTTATTCATTTAAATCAGAGAATAATGGTTGTTCTATTTATATGAGTAATATCTTTTATGGTCATGCACCCTTGAAGAGTGGTCTATTTTTGTTGAATCTCGATAGTAGTGATACACATATTCATAATATTGAAGCCAAAAGATGCAGAGTCGATAATGATAGTGCAACTTATTTGTGGCACTGCCGTTTAGGTCATATCGGTGTAAAGCGCATGAAGAAACTCCATACTGATGGACTTTTGGAACCACTTGATTGTGAATCAATTGGTACTTGCGAATCGTGCCTCATGGGCAAGATGACTAAAACACCGTTCTCCGGAACTATGGAGAGAGCAACAGATTTGTTGGAAATCATACATACAGATGTATGTGGTCCGATGAATATTGAGGCTCGTGGCGGATATCATTATTTTCTCACCTTCACAGATGATTTGAGAAGATATGGGTATATCTACTTAATGAAACATAAGTCTGAAACATTTGAAAAGTTCAAAGAATTTCAGAGTGAAGTTGAAAATCATCGTAACAAGAAAAATAAAATTTCTACGATCTGATCGTGGAGGAGAATATTTGAGTTATGAGTTTGGTCTTCATTTGAAACAATGCGGAATAGTTTCGGAACTCACGCCACCTAGAACACCACAGTGTAATGGTGTGTCCGAACGTCGTAATCGTACTTTACTAGATATGGTGCGGTCTATGATGTCTCTTACTGATTTACCGCTATCGTTTTGGGGTTATGCTTTAGAGACGACTGCATTCACGTTAAATAGGGCAGCATCAAAATCCGTTAAGATGACGCCTTATGAACTGTGGTTTGGCAAGAAACCAAAGTTGTCGTTTCTTAAAGTTTGGGGCTGCGATGCTTATGTGACAAAACTTCAACCTGATAAGCTCGAACCCAAATCGGAGAAATGTGTCTTCATAGGATACCCAAAGGAGACTGTTGGGTACACCTTCTATCACAGATCCGAAGGAAAAACTTTTGTTGCTAAATTCGGAATTTTTCTGGAGAAGGAGTTTCTCTCGAAAGAAGTGAGTGGGAGGAAAGTAGAACTTGATGAGGTAACTGTACCTGCTCCCTTATTGGAAAGTAGTTCATCATAGAAATCTGTTCCTGTGACTCCTACACCAATTAGTGAGGAAGTTAATGATGATGATCATGAAACTTCAGATCAAGTTATTACTGAACCTCGTAGGTCAACCAGAATAAGATCCGCACCAGAGTGGTACGGTAATCCTGTTCTGGAGGTTATGTTACTAGACCACGACGAACCTACGAACTATGAAGAAGCGATGGTGAGCCCAGATTCCGCAAATTGGCTTGAGGCCATGAAATCCGAGATGGGATCCATGTATGAGAACAAAGTATGGACTTTTGTTGACTTGCCCGATGATCGGCAAGCCATTGAAAATAAATGGATCTTTAAGAAGAAGACTGACGCTGACGGTAATGTTACTATCTATAAAGCTCGACTTGTTGCGAAAGGTTTTCGACAAGTTCAAGTGATTGACTACGACGAGACCTTCTCACCCGTAGCGATGCTTAAGTCTGTCCGAATCATGTTAGCAATTGCCGCATTTTATGATTATGAAATTTGGCAAATGGATGTCAAAACTGCATTCATGAATGGATTTCTGGAAGAAGAATTGTATATGATGCAACCGGAAGGTTTTGTCGATCCAAAGGGAGCTAACAAAGTGTGCAAGCTCCAGCGATCCATTTATGGACTGGTGCAAGCCTCTCGGAGTTGGAATAAACGCTTTGATAGTGTGATCAAAGCATTTGGTTTTGTACATACTTTTGGAGAAGCCTGTATTTACAAGAAAGTGAGTGGGAGCTCTGTAGCATTTCTGATATTATATCTAGATGACAGATTGCTGATTGGAAATGATATAGAATTTCTGGATAGCATAAAGGGATACTTGAATAAGAGTTTTTCAATGAAAGACCTCGGTGAAGCTGCGTATATATTGGGCATCAAGATCTATAGAGATAGATCAAGACGCTTAATTGGACTTTCACAAAGCACATACCTTGACAAAGTTTTGAAGAAGTTCAAAATGGATCAAGCAAAGAAAGGGTTCTTGCCTGTGTTACAAGGTGTGAAGTTGAGTAAGACTCAATGCCCGACCACTGCAGAAGATAGAGAGAATATGAAAGATGTTCCCTATGCTTCTGCCATAGGCTCTATCATGTATGCAATGCTGTGTACTAGACCTGATGTATGCCTTGCTATAAGTCTAGCAGGAAGGTACCAAAGTAATCCAGGAGTGGATCACTGTACAGCGGTCAAGAACATCCTGAAATACGTGAAAAGTACTAAGGATATGTTTCTCGTTTATGGAGGTGACAAAGAGCTCATCGTAAATGGTTACGTCGATGCAAGCTTTGACACTGATCCGGACGATTCTAAATCGCAAACCGGATACGTGTTTACATTGAACGGTGGAGCTGTCAGTTGGTGCATTTCTAAAATAAGCGTCGTGGCGGGATCTACGTGTGAAGCGGAGTACATAGCTGCTTCGGAAGCAACAAATGAAGGAGTCTGGATGAAGGAGTTCATATCCGATCTAGGTGTCATACCTAGTGCATCGGGTCCAATGAAAATATTTTGTGACAATACTGGTACAACTGCCTTAGCAAAGGAATCCAGATTTCACAAGAGAACCAAGCACATCAAAAGACGCTTCAATTCCATCCGGGATTTAGTCCAGGTGGGAGACATAGAAATTTGCAAGATACATACGGATCTGAATGTTGCAGACACGTTGACTAAGCCTCTTCAACGAGCAAAACATGATCAACACCAAGGCTCCATGGGTGTAAGAATCATTACTGTGTAATCTAGATTATTGACTCTAGTGCAAGTGGGAGACTGAAGGAAATATGCCCTAGAGGCAATAATAAAGTTATTATTTATTTCCTTATATCATGATAAATGTTTATTATTCATGCCAGAATTGTATTAACCGGAAACATAATACTTGTGTGAATACATAGACAAACAAAGTGTCACTAGTATGCCTCTACTTGACTAGCTCGTTGATCAAAGATGGTTATGTTTCCTAGCCAATTACATGACTTGTCATTTGATTAACGGGATCACATCATTAGGAGAATGATGTGATTGACTTGACCCATTCCGTTAGCTTAGCACTCGATCGTTTAGTATGTTGCTATTGCTTTCTTCATGACATATACATGTTCCTATGACTATGATATTATGCAACTCCCATTTACCGGAGGAACACTTTGTGTGCTACCAAACGTCACAACGTAACAGGGTGATTATAAAGGTGCTCTACAGGTGTCTGCGAAGGTACTTGTTGGGTTGGCGTATTTCGAGATTAGGATTTGTCACTCCGATTGTCGGAGAGGTATCTCTAGGCCCTCTCGGTAATGCACATCACTTAAGCCTTGCAAGCATTGCAACTAATGAGTTTGTTGCGAGATGATGTATTACGAAACGAGTAAAGAGACTTGCCGGTAACGAGATTGAACTAGGTATTAAGATACCGACGATCGAATCTCGGGCAAGTAACATACCGATGACAAAGGGAACAACGTATGTTGTTATGCGGTCTGACCGATAAAGATCTTTGTAGAATATGTGGGAGCCAATATGATCATCCAGGTTCCACTATTGGTTATTGACCGGACACGTGTCTCGGTGATGTCTAAATAGTTCTCGAACCCGTAGGGTACACACGCTTAACGTTTCGATGACAGTTATATTATGAGATATGTTTTGATGTACCGAAGGTTGTTCAGAGTCCCGGATGTGATCACGGACATGAAGAGGAGTCTCGAAATGGTCGAGACATAAAGATTGATATATTGGAAGCCTATGTTTGGATATCAGAAGTGTTCCGGGTGAAATCGGGATTTTACCGGAGTACCGGGAGGTTACCGGAACCCCCCGGCAACATAATGGGCCTTAGTGGGCCTAGGTGGAAGAGAGGAGAGGCGGCTAGCGCTGGGCCGCGCGCCCCTCCCCCCTAGTCCGAATAGGACAAGGAGAAGGGGGCGGCTCCCCCCTTCCTTCTTCTCCCTCTCCTCTTTCCCCCCTCCCAAGTCCTAATCCAACTAGGAAAAGGGGGGAGTCCTACTCCCGGTGGGAGTAGGACTCCTCCTGGCGCGCCCCAAGGCTGGCCGCACCTCTCCCCCTTTGCTCCTTTATTTACGGGGGCAGGGGGCACCCCATAGACACAACAATTGATCTATTGATCTCTTAGCCGTGTGCGGTGCCCCCCTCCACCATGTTACACCTCGATAATATCGTAGCGGTGCTTAGGCGAAGCCCTGCGTCGGTAGAACATCATCATCGTCACCACGCCGTCGTGCTGACGAAACTCTCCCTCAACACTCGGCTGGATCGGAGTTCGAGGGACGTCATCGAGCTGAACGTGTGCTGAACTCGGAGGTGCCGTGCGTTCGGTACTTGATCGGTCGGATCGTGAAGACGTACGACTACATCAACCGCGTTGTGTTAACGCTTCTGCTTTCGCTCTACGAGGGTACGTGGACAACACTCTCCCCTCTCGTTGCTATGCATCACCATGATCTTGCGTGTGCGTAGGAAATTTTTTGAAATTACTACGTTCCCCAACAGATACGTCCATTTTGCATCATGCTTTTATATCGATATTTATTGCATTATGGGCTGTTATTACAAATATATCACAATACTTATGCCTATTCTCTCTTATTTTACAAGGTTTACATGAAGAGGGAGAATGCCGGCAGCTGGAATTCTGGGCTGGAAAAGGAGCAAATATTATAGACCTATTCTGCACAACTCCAAAAGTCCTGAAACTCCACGGAAGTTATTTTTGGAATTAATAAAAAATACTGAGCGAAGAAAGTACCAGAGGGGGCCCACACCCTAGCCACAAGGGTGGGGGGCGCACCCCCTGCCTCGTGGGCCCCCTGGCAGGCCTCCGGTGCCCATCTTCTGCTATATGAAGTCTTTTACCCTGGAAAAAATCATAAGCAAGCTTTCAGCAAGAAACTCCGCCGCCACAAGGCGGAACCAATCTAGGGCTCCGGCGGAGCTATTCTGCCGGGGAAACTTCCCTCCGGGAGGGGGAAATCATCGCCACCGTCATCACCAACGGTCCTCTCATCGGGAGGGGGTCAATCTCCATCAACATCTTCACCAGCACCATCTCCTCTCAAACCCTAGTTCATCTCTTGTATCCAATCTTTGTCCCAAAGCCTCCGATTGGTACCTGTGGGTTGCTAGTAGTGTTGATTACTCCTTGTGGTTGATGCTAGTTGGTTTATTTGGTGGAAGATCATATGTTCAGATCCTTTATGCATATTAATACCCCTCTGATTATGAACATGAATATGATTTGTGAGTAGTTACGCTTGTTCCTGAGGACATGGGAGAAGTCTTGCTATAAGTAGTCATGTGAATTTGGTATTCGTTCGATATTTTGATGAGATGTATGTTGTCTCGCCTCTAGTGGTGTTACGTGAACGTCGACTACATGACACTTCACCATTATTTGGGCCTGCAGGAGGGCATTGGGAAGTAATAAGTAGACGATGGGTTGCTAGAGTGACAGAAGCTTAAACCCTAGTTTATGCGTTGCTTCGTAAGGGGTTGATTTCGATCCATATGTTTCATGCTGTGGTTAGGTTTACCTTAATACTTATTTTTAGTTGAGGATGCTTGCAATAGGAGTTAATCGTAAGTGGAATGCTTGTCCAAGTAAGGACAGCATCCAAGCACCGGTCCACCCACATACCAAATTATCAAAGTAACGAACGCGAATCATATGAGCGTGATGAAAACTAGCTTGACGATAACTCCCATGTGTCCTCGGGAGCGTTTTCCTTTATATAAGAGTTTGTCTAGGCTTGTCCTTTGCTACGAAAAGGATTGGGCCATCTTGCTGCACCTTATTTACTTTCATTATTTGTTACCCGTTACAAATTACCTTATCACAAAACTATCTTTTACCGATAATTTCAGTGCTTGCACAGAATACCTTGCTGAAAACCGCTTATCATTTCCTTCTGCTCCTCGTTGGGTTCGACACTCTTACTTATCGAAAGGACTACAATAGATCCCCTACACTTGTGGGTCATCAAGACTCTTTTCTGGCGCCGTTGCCGGGGAGTGAAGCGCCTTTGGTAGGTGGAATTTGGAAAGGAAAAATTTATATAGTGTGCTGAAATTTACTGTCACTTGTTACTGTGGAAAGTAATCCTCTGAGGGGCTTGTTCAGGGTATCTTCACCCCGACCAGTAGAGCAAAGAGTTGCTCCTCAACCTATTGGACCTACTGAAAATGTTTACTTTGAAATTCCTTCGGGTATGATAGAGAAACTGCTTGCTAATCCTTTCACGGGTGATGGAAAATTACATCCTGATTTACACCTAATCTATGTGGATGAAGTTTGTGGATTATTTAAGCTTGCAGGTGTGCCCGAGGATGTTATCAAGAAGAAGGTCTTCCCTTTATCTTTGAAGGGAAAGGCATTGACATGGTTTAGGCTATGTGATGATATGGGATCAAGGAACTACAATCGATTGAAATTGGAATTTCATCAGAAGTTTTATCCTATGCATCTTGTTCATCATGATTGTAATTATATATATAATTTTTGGCCTCACGAAGGAGAAAGCATCGCTCAAGCTTGGGGGAGGCTTAAGAAAATGTTATATTCATGCCCCAATAATGAGCTCTCAAGAGAAATGATTATTCAAAATTTTTATGCTCGGCTTTCTCTCAATAATCGCTCCATGCTCGATACTTCTTGTACTGGCTCTTTTATGATGAAGACTATTGAATTCAAATGGGATTTACTGGAAAGAATTAAACGCAACTCTGAAGATTGGGATCTCCACGAAGGTAAGGAGTCACGTATAACACCTAAGTTTGATTGTGTTAAATCTTTTATGGATACCGATGTTTTCCGTGAATTTAGCACTAAATATGGACTTGACTCTGAGATAGTAGCTTCTTTTTGTGAATCCTTTGCTACTCATGTTGATCTCCCTAAGGAGAAGTGGTTTTAATATAATCCTCCCATTGAAGTAAAAGTAGCTGCACCTATTAAAGTTGAAGAAAAGACTATCACTTACAATGATCCTGTTGTTCCTGCTGCTTATATTGGGAAACCACCTTTCTCTGTTAGAATAAAGGATCATGCTAAAGCTTCAACTATGGTCAACAAAAGTAATATTAAGACACCCAAACCCCCTGAGAAAATTAAAGTTGAACCTAGTATTGCTATGGTTAAAGATCTCTTTGCTGATAATATTGATGGGCATGTCATTTACTTCTGTGAAGAAGCTGCTAGAATTGCTAGACCTGATACTAAAAATAAATGTAGACCTATGGTAGGCATGCCTGTTATATTTGTTAAAATAGGAGATCATTGTTATCATGGTTTGTGTGATATGGGTGCCAGTGTCAGTGGAATACCTTACACTCTATATACAGAAATTATGCATGATATTGCACCTGCTGAGATAGAGGAAATTGATGTTACAATTAAGCTTGCCAATAGAGATACTATTCCACCAGTTGGGATTGTTAGAGATGTTGAAGTATTGTGTGGGAAAGTTAAATATCTTGCTGATTTCCTTGTTCTTGGTTCCCCACAAGATAGCTTTTGTCCCATCATATTTGGTAGACCCTTCTTGAATACTGTTAATGCTAGGATAGACTGCGAAAAGGATGTTGTTACTATTGGTTTGGGTGATATGTCTCATGAGTTTAATTTTGCTAAATTTCGTAGACAACCCCGTGATGAAGAATTGCCTAGTAAAGATGAAATTTCGTAGACAACCCCGTACCTCCTATTGACCCTTTAGAACAATATTTGCTAGACAATGAAAATGATATGTTTATGAGGTATTCTTTAAACAGGGACCTATTTTGAAACACAACTTGCCTGCTGAAATCCTAGGGGATCCTCCTCCACCCAAGCACTACAAGAAATATGTCAACTAGTGACCTTCTAGTAGTGACCCTGGAAGAATTGGTCATAGATCAATGGCCATTTGAGACCAATTGGTCAAAAGCTGTTCGGGGGGCTCCAAACGCTAAACTATCGACCATTTTGGTCAGAAAGGTCGTAATTCCCTTACACAAAATGGTCACAAAGCAGACAGCACTGATCTGTTGCCTTATTTCTAGCTGGTCATGACCATTATAGATGGTCATAACCTTGTAAATTGTGGTGGACTGCTATGACTAGGCGCCACCTCATCAGTTTTGCCTATGTGTCATGTCCATGTGACAATTTTTGCCCTAGGTTGTGAAGCAGCCTATATTTCTGTCATTCCCAAAATTCCCCAAAAAATTGGGCATTCTTTACTATCCAAATCATTGCCTCATGACAATATTCAACTCCATTTGCCTGGTAAATCTTCCTCGGCAAATTTCCAAAGTTTTTTTTAACTCGAACTGTTGTGAAGGAAGTACTAGCTAGGCATATCCTAATGAGCTGAATTTTTGCCACGTCTTCTATATTCCCAAATCATAGCTCTCCACAAAATTTGAGCCCCATCTAACAATGCATGTGAGTGTGGCTTCAACATTCATATTTTTGTCCAGTGTGGTACGTTGCAAAGCAAGTGACACCTAGGCTCCTCCATTTGAGCTGCAAATTTTCCAAGATAGTGTCCTTAGTAGATGATCATCCTCAGCCAAAACTCAGGCCCATTGGCCATGTGCATTTCTCGTACCACTAATCAAACAGTTGGGTGCTAATTCATGTTTGAGCATTGTTCAGTCTCCTCGTGAGATTCTTCTATTGTTATTTTCTTCCAAGCATCTACCTGGGGAGTGCTAAACCTACTAGACATGCCTAGGCTTCCCAGAACGCATGGTAACGCCACGGTCAGGCGGTGACCATGCGGCGGGCATGCGAGTCTACGCGCTTTGGAGTTGGGGCCCTGGGCCACCGTCTAAACCTCAACGTATAACCACCAAACCATGTATTTATGCTTAAATAGGTAATTATGTACCTAGAAATGATTTTTGGAAAAAATGAAGAGCAGACTATAAGGCAGCTGCAGTTCAAATTTGACCCGCTTCCTCATGAATTGGCGGAAATTTGTCTTTTTCACCAGAGATGGATCAAAGCTTTTGACACCCAACCATTTTGTCAATTGTACATTAAATATGGCCTAGTATTTTAGAAAATTTATTTGGTCCAATTTTGCAACAAATGGTAGGTCCTTCACACAAAAAAACTCATTTCGGGCACTCGGAAAATGGAAAATGACTTTTCCGTGCAAAGAAAATGAAAACTCCCTTAGGCAACATTGTTTGGAATTCCAAGATGCACCCTTTTGCACAATATGAGATCATTTGAACAAACTATGCCATGAATGTGGCCATAAGATTGCTCATTTGGCTTGAAAGCCACGAATCTTCACGCATGATTGCTCATTTCTGAGAACACTTTTTAAAAAAAATTGTCGTATTAAAAGTTTATTATTTTTCTTGGAAACTTGGTCACATATGATGACACGATGCGAAGGTTTTCCAATATTTTGTTTTTTTGAATTTTTTATGCCCGTTTCAAAATGCGGTCAAAACGGCGGGCTTGACCGTTCTTAGCTAGTTGTTGAATCTTGGAAATTTTTTGATGTTTCTCTAATTAAAAAGATACTTATGTACCTAGAAATGATTTTTGGAAAAAATAAATAGCAAACTATGAGGCAGCTACAGTTCAAATTTGACCCGCTTCCTCCTGAATCGGCGAAAATTTGTCTTTTTCACCAGAGATGGACCAAAGCTTTTGACACCCAACCATTTGGTCAATTGTGCATTAAATATGGCCTAGTATTTTAGAAAATTGATTTGGTCCAATTTTGCAACAAATATATGGTAGTTCCTTCACAAAAAAACTCATTTCGGGCACTCGGAAAATGGAAATGAATTTTCCGTGCAAAGAAAATGAAAACTTCCTTAGGCAACATTGTTTGGAATTCCAAGATGCACCCTTGTGCACAATATGAGATCATTTGAACAAACTATACCATGAATGTGGCCATAAGATTGATCATTTGGCTTGAAAGCCATGAATCTTCACGCATGATAGCTCATTTCTGAGAACACTTTTTTAATAGAATTGCCGTATTACAAGTTTATTATTTTTCATGGAAACTTGGTCACATGTAATGACACGATGCGAAGGTTTTCCATTTTTTGATTTTTTTTGAATTTTTTATGCCCGTTTCAAAATGCGGTCAAAACGGCGGGCATGACCGTTCCTAGCTAGTGGTTGAATCTTGCAATTTTTTTGATGTTTCTCTGATTAAATAGATACTTATGTACCTAGAAATGATTTTTGGAAAAAATAAAGAGCAAACTACGAGGTAGGTACAGTTCAAATTTAACCCACTTCCTACTGAATCGGCGGAAATTTGTCTTTTTCACCAGAGGTGGATCAAAACTTTTGACACCCAACCATTTGGTCAATTGTGCATTAAATATGTCCTAATGTTTTAGAAAATTGATTTGGTAGAATTTTGCAACAAATATATGGTAGGTCCTTCACAAAAAAAACTTATTTTGGACACTAAAAAAATTAAAAATTGCTTTTTCATGCAAAAGAAATAAAAACTCCCTTTTTCAATGTTGTTTGCCAATCTAAGATGAAACTTGTGCAAAATATGACATCATTTGAACAAATTTTAGATAGTCTTTAAAAAAAACCTCATTTTGAGCATTGAAAAATGGAATGAAAAATTTGTATGTAATCAATCATGACCAATTTATATGGTCAAAAAATCGTCAAATTGTTTGGTGCGCTCTGATTGGTCCATAGGCATATCACACAGATCATGCATCAACCACCGTCGGATGCTTCTGGATCGAACGGCAGCCCTCACCCTCTTACCCAAGCCCTAGGTTCCCCGATCCACTCCTCTCCCCCGACCCACACTCCCCATCTCGTCCCATAGGCGCCACCCCCAACCCTCTCGATCCCCAACCACCCAGCCGCCACTGGCGCAGTCCTCCATCCTCTCCCCCAACCCCGGCCGTCGGCAACCCCTTCCCTCCCCTTCTCTCCCACGGCCGCGGTCGGATCCACGCTCCCTGCTCGCTCATGACCTAGACCTAGCCGCATGGCACGGCCATCGGCATGGCGGCGGCCAGATCCACCCCCCTCCTCCTCCCTCCCACCTCGATCCGTTGGCACCCCCACCGTCGACGACCCATGACAGCGGCAGTAGGCTCGCGAGCTAGATCATAAGGACGTCCCCTTCCTCCCGATCTCATCGTGCTCCTCTCGATCCCGTCCACTTCCTCCCCACAGCGGAGCCTCAGTTTTGACCGCATCTTGCTACTGTGTGTAGATGTCCGGGAGGCATGGGGCCCGGGGCGTGTGCCAGATCTGCTCCGACGGCCTGGGCACCATGGTGGAAGGCGAGGTCTTCACCACGGTGGAAGGAGGGCATCCAGGCCTGCCTCCAGTGCAAACCGCGTACAAGCATCACCTGGGCGTGAGCAGACCAGTTCCACGCCAACAAGATGAACCTGGGCGATGCTGACGCAGTACGACATTGAGGAGGTGCAGGAGCACTGCAAACTACCTATGTGAGCACTCGATTCTTCTTCCTGATTCGATTTGGTGTTGATTTGATTGATTCCCGATGCATGATTCTTCTTCTTAGGTACTCTTCTATTGATGAACTTCCTCCACACCTGCAGTGACAAGAAAATGCTGAAGAAGTGGTTCTCCATCGACAAGACTGTGGGCTAAGAAAATCCAGCTAAAAGAGAGACGACCACCGTACCTGCCTGAGAAAGATCCTGCCTACAGTGCATGGATGGTAAGATTTGTTTCATGATTCAGTTTTGGGTTAAGTAGTAGCAGTAGTCTAGTTACAATGCCTCTTCTGAAGAAAGACTTGCAGATATTCGTCTTGTGCTGCATGCCCATTGATGCATACCTGTTGTCAGTGCTATCCGTCTTGGCCTTGCATGTGGTATGCTTGCTAGTTCCTTCTACTGGCATCTCCATCTCTCACCACCTTGCGTAGATAGATTAGCAGGATCAGCTCACTGGAGACTAGTAGAGAGCATACCGAGCTCACATTCCAGATTTGCTGTGTGCACAAACAGATTTTACTTAAAAGCTCCCTGTAACCTTTTGTTTCATTGGTCAAACACGATAGCAGCGATGCCGAGGGAGCTTCCCTACACACGTATGCATTCTAATGGTCACATACATGTATCTAGTTCTCCTCATAAAATATTTGCATGCATGACAAAGCTCCAACACGTACACTCCCATGCTTAGTTAGATTAGAAGCATTCTGTACAAGACAAACTACTATATGCTAGTCTTACTTACACCGTGTGTTGGGCACTCTACTTTAATTTTTTGTACATGACAAAGCCGTCTCTGGGCTCAGGCGGGCCGACTGTCGTGCAGGTGCTGCTCTCCTCCCCTCCCCTTCCCTTCCCCTAGACTGTCCGCCGTCGACCGTCGCGCAGGTTTCTCGGCCACAGCCGTGCGCATTTCGTGGTTGCTTCCTAGGATTCACTGGTCCTGCCGTGTATTTGCTGGTCCTGTCGTCGATTATACAGATACAAGTCTATATAACCCAGTGCTCCATTTCTTGCTGGTTGTTTGAAAGCATTAGTTGCTTCTTTAGGCTGTTATTTTTCTCATTTTAATACCTAAGCCTAACTCTGCCCGGCTGTTGTTTTGAAAGCATCGCAGACGACACAAACACACCTATGAATGAAACAACTTGGTGTTACAAGTCTTAGATTAGACAGTCAACACACACTAGCTGGTTTACAGGACAGTAACGGAGAGAGCATTGGTTACCATTTCTTTTGATTTCTTCTTCCGCATCCTTGGTGGGTACTCTGCAGCGGGGCCTTCCTTGTCTTCCTGTGCCTGCTCGCTGAGCACCGGCATCTGCCCCTTCTCCTGGATGCTTCGGTTATACTGTAGTATGACAATATCACTAAAACACATGTATGACAATATCACTAAAACACATTGTAGTAAACCATCATAATTTAATTTGAAGGTTACTGGACTGATATTTTGTTTGACAACTACTGCAACTGAAGTTTTAGAAATTTCTTGTAGTACTGAATGTCTTGCTGTTATTCTGAACCGTTTGCATTTGCTGTATCTCATTACAAGTGTTCATTCTTCATTGGTCCATGTCCAGGTCCGCCGCCACGGCCGCCACGCTACAGCCAGTCCACCCAACACACATCAAACTACCGCTGGTCCTCCTCGTCTCGTCTGTCTTCTTGCGCGGGAAGAAAGGAAGCGCCGGTGACCAGCCACCAATGGCGGTGCCGCTGGAGTTCCCAGCGGAAGCTCCGGCATCAGCACCAACGCACCCTCAACCTCCTCGCCCTTGGATTTGGGCTCTACGAGCTTGGATTCCCAAGTGTAAGCCTTCTGCTTGTGCATACACAAATGACAAATCTCTGTACTTCTGAATTCTGTCTGGCTATAGTTGACACCAGTGGGGATAACAGTAACATAACATTATGAATGTGCTATGTAGGTTGCGAAATGCATCGAGATCGGTCTTCCAGAGATCATACTGCTGGTGGCTCTTTGCCAGGTAGTACATGCATCATCAGTCCTATATAGCTGCTGCTCATGTACTCATTTTATTCTAGGAAAGTGGGAGGGCAGGGACCCTTGATTTTCTTTTGCTGATTCATATCCCCTTTCAGGAATCAGACTAGACTAGAGTTCAGAGATTGATAAAATTGAATTCTCACATATAAAGTTTTAATTGCAAGGATGGGAGGTGGATGCCCGCACAGATCCGGCATCTCCGACCTCAGCATCCACAAGGAGGAGCGGCGACAACCCCGGACCCGTCCGCTGGTGCTGCTGATCCTGCTTGGACGGACATGCTGCCTCTTCCACGTCGGCTACATGACAGCCATGGTGAGCTCTATGCTCCCTGCATCTTACAGTAGTTGGCCTGAGATTATAGTTGGGCTAGAAATGAACTTCTTCAGTTCGATTTGTAAGATATAATACCAGTCTAAATCAGTGGATCATGGGTGATATGAGATTCTAACTAATTCCTTAAGTTTGTTTCTTTAACCATATGTGTAACTAAAATCCTGGTTCATTGCATTTTAACAATGCAAGCTGTACCACGACTCATTCAACAATTACAGGATATTGTGACTTTCATCGGTACCTACTTGGACACACAAAATATGAGTAGATACAATTGACTTCTTGTTATATTATGTTGTCAGCTTCATCTGTTCTGATTCTATAATATCTGTGGAGAATTGGTTTAGTTAGTTTTTTCTAGTACAACTACCATGAATATCCATGTCTCTTTATACCAGTAAGTTAGTCTGATGCTAGACTAGACGTCTCTTTATGCAAGTTTATTGTCATGTCTATTTATATGTATAAAGTCGAATCAAGTAGTAACATATGAACAACACTTGCACTCGTGTATGTAAGGAGTTAAGTACATGTTTGTTACAGCAGGGGTAGAGTAGATGTTTGTGTTACCATCCAATCCACTGACAACATGTTTCTGCTATTGTGGTGCTTGCTTAACTCACTGCCATCTTACATTCTGTTCTTTTTTGTATACAGCTTGCCAGAAGAAGGTTGTGAAGATCTTCCCCTGCCCTACCTCTGGACCTCTTCGCCTCATCGTGCAATGCCAGACCCGCAAGTACAACATTAAGGCGAGGGCTGACAGAGGCTTTACCCTCGAGGAGCTTAAGGTGATGATCATTTCTTTGCTTTGCTTCCTTCATCTCTGATTGCCTATGAATGGTGCAGCATCATCAGTTGCAATAATTGGTTTATAACTGAGCATAGATTTTTAATGTTTGCTCTGTAACAATAGTAAATTTCCATTGTACATTTCATCAATTTCTTTCTTACTTTTGTTATGTACGTCCATAGAACTTGTGTTCTCTCTGTAGCTTTTAATTGCTTGCCCCCTCCTACAATCGATGCATGCTGCTTGAGTTTAGATTCAGATGCTAAATGAGATTATCATCTGTCGAGAAACTATTGTGATGATTTGATGCCCATCTGGTGACTATTTACGTCTTTAGTGTCAATCGATGTTGCATAATCTGATTCGGACACCTAGGTTCTTGCATGGTTCTTGGATTAATTGTTCTGTTTTATTGTTAGCAAATATTGCTTATATTAAGACTATAAACATGTGACTATTCCTCATTTACAGGAGTTCTGGGCTGAAGACATTCGAAGAAGCTCGAAGCCCCAGTTAACAACTTGCTTTATATATTACTGAATTTGTAATGCTAATATTCTTGAGAAATTTGATGTACTGCTGAACATGCTGGGAGTTTGATGTATATTTGCTCGCTGAACTTGATGTATACTTGCTCGCTGAACTCAGAATATTATTTTTTATTCACTTGAAATTCATTCCTTGACTAAAAGTGGCCAGAAAAATAAATATATAGCCCAAAAGAAAAATAGCCGAAATGCCTATTGGACCAAATCTATTCGGGCTTTGAAAAAAGGCCTAAAATATATTGGTTGGAACAAAGGCTGAAATTTGAAAAGAATTGGACCGTTAAAAGGCCGGGGCCTAGAAAATATGGTCTAGGCCCAAAAAAGAAATGTACAACAAAAGACATCAGCCTAAAGAATCGAATTGTTGGGCCAGGCCTATGTACGTGTCCATAATTGACAGAAAAAACACTAAATTGGCTGAATTAATGGGCTCAGCCCATATAGACACCGAACTGGACCGGGCTGAATCTTATCAACGACCTTCTCAATTGGTCGCAATTTTGCCACGTCAGATTGCCACGTCAGATCCGACGTGGCCTGGGCAGACAGCCAGCGACCAAAACAAAAGGTCATAGAATTCATGACCTTTTGTTTTGGTCGTGGCCTTCTACGACCTTCTCACAGAGAAGGTCGTTAATTTCAGTTTACGACCGCCAGCTTTTGACCATCTGTTTTTGGTTAAAAAAAGGTCGCAAATGAAAATCAATGACCTTTTAGGGACCAATAGTGAGGGTCACAAGTTGACATATTTCTTGTAGTGAAGGTTGATCCCGTGTTTGAGCTTAAACCATTACCCGATACTCTTAAATATGCTTATCTTGATGAAAAGAAGATATATCCTATTATTATTAGTGCTAACATTTCAGAGCATTAAGAAAAGAAATTATTGAAAGCTCTGAAGAAGCACTGTGCTGCTATTGGATATACTCTTGATGATCTTAAGGGCATTAGTCCCACTCTATGCCAGCACAAAATAAAATTAGAGAAAGACGCTAAACCAGTTGTTGATCACCAACGACGGTTAAATCCTAAGATGAAAGAAGTGGCAAGAAAAGAAATAATAAAGCTTCTGGAGGCAGGTATAATCTATCCCGTTGCTGATAGTCAGTGGGTAAGCCCTGTCCATTGTGTCCCTAAGAAGGGAGGTATCACTATTGTTCCTAATGATAAAGATGAATTGATCCCACAAAGAATTGTTACAGGTTATAGAATGGTAATTGATTTCCGCAAATTAATTAAAGCTACTAAAAAGGATCATTACCCTTCACCTTTTATTGATCAAATGCTAGAAAGACTATCCAAACATACACATTTTTGCTTTCTAGATGGTTATTCCGGTTTCTCTTAAATACCTGTGTCAAAAGAGGATCAAGAAAAGACCACTTTTACTTGTCCTTTCGGTACCTTTGCTTATAGACGTATGCCTTTTGGTTTATGTAAGGCACCTGCTACCTTTCAAAGATGCATGATGGCTATATTCTCTGATTTTTGTGTAAATATTGTTGAGGTTTTCATGGATGATTTCTCCGTATATGGAACTTCTTTTGATGATTGCTTGAGCAACCTTGATCAAGTTTTGCAGAGATGTGAAGAAACTAACCTTGTCTTGAATTGGGAGAAGTGCCACTTTATGGTTAATGAAGGTACTGTCTTGGGGCATAAAATTTCTGAAAAAGGTATCGAAGTTGATAAAGCCAAAGTTGATGCTATTGAAAAGATGCCGTGTCCTAAGGACATTAAAGGTATAATTAGTTTCCTTGGTCATGCCGGTTTTCATAGGAGGTTCATTAAGGACTCCTCAAAAATTTCTAGGCCTTTGACTAATCTCTGACGAAAAGATACCCCTTTTGTCTTTGATGATGATTGTGTAGAAGCATTTTAAATACTTAAGAAAGCTTTGATTTCTGCACCTATTGTTCAGCCACCCGATTGGAATTTACCCTTTAAAATTATGTGTGATGCTAGTGATTATGCTATAGGTGTTGTTCTAGGACAAAGAGTTGATAAGAAATTGAATGCTATCCAATATGCTAGTAAAACTCTAGATAGTGCCCAGAGAAATTATGCTACTACTGAAAAATAATTTTTAGTAGTTGTATTTGCTTGTGATAAGTTTAGACCTTATATTGTTGATTCTAAAGTAACTGTTCACACCGATCTTGCTCCTATTAAATATCTCATGGAAAAGAAAATGCTAAACCTAGACTCATTAGGTGGGTTCTCCTACTACAAGAATTTGATTTGCATATTACTGATAGAAAGGGAGATAAGAACGCCGTTGCAGACAACTTGTCTAGGTTAGAGAATGTTCTTGATGACCCACTACCTATTGATGATAGCTTTCCTGATGAACAATTAGCTGTCATAAATTCTTCTCACACTGCTCCATGGTATGCTGATTATGCTAATTACATTGTTGCTAAATTTATAACACCTAGTTTCACATACCAGCAAAAGAAAAAGTTTTTCTATGATTTAAGACATTACTTCTGGGATGACCCACACCTTTATAAAGAAGGAGTAGATGGTCTTATTAGCCGTTGTATACCTGAGCATCAATAGGAATAGATCCTACGCAAGTGTCACTCCGAAGCTTATGGAGGACACCACGCTGGAGATAGAACTGCACATAAGGTATTGCAATCCGGTTTTTATTGGCCTACTCTCTTCAGGGATGCCCGTAAGTTTGTCTTATCTTGTGATGAATGTCAAAGAATTGGTAATATTAGTAGACGTCAAGAAATGCCTATGAATTATTCACTTGTTATTGACCCATTTGATGTTTGGGCTTTTGATTACATGGGACCGTTTCCTTCCTCTAATGGGTATACACATATTTTAGTTGTTGTTGATTACGTTACTAAGTGGGTAGAAGCTATTCCAACTAGTAGTGCTGATCATAACACCTCTATTAAGATGCTTAAGGAAGTTATTTTTTTGAGGTTTGGAGTCCCTAGATATTTAATGACTGATGGTGGTTCACATTTTATTCATGGTGCTTTTCGTAAAATGCTTGCTAAGTATGATGTCAATCATAGAATTGCATCTCCGTACCATCCGCAGTCTAGTGGTCAAGTAGAATTGAGTAATAGAGAGCTCAAATTAATTTTTCAAAAGACTGTTAATAGATCTAGAAAGAATTGGTCTAGGAAACTTGATGATGCATTATGGCCCTGTAGAATTGCATATAAAAATCCTATGGGTATGTCTCCGTATAAAATGGTTTATGGAAAAGCATGTCACTTACCTCTCGAACTAGAACATAAAGCATATTGGGCCATAAAAGAGCTCAATTATGATTTCAAACTTGCCGGTGAAAAGAGGCTATTTGACATTAGCTCACTTGATGAATGGAGAACCCAAGCTTATGAGAATGCCAAACTGTTCAAAGAAAAAGTTAAAAGATGGCATGACAAAAGGATACAAAAGCGCGAGTTTAATGTAGGTGATTATGTTTTGCTATTCAACTCTCGTTTAACATTTTTTGCAGGAAAGCTTCTCTCTAAATGGGAAGGTTCTTATGTTATCGAGG
The DNA here is from genome assembly GCF_002575655.3 of Aegilops tauschii subsp. strangulata. NCBI lineage: Eukaryota > Viridiplantae > Streptophyta > Magnoliopsida > Poales > Poaceae > Aegilops > Aegilops tauschii. Next base: position 80,645,763 of record NC_053037.3, read on the forward strand.
AGGTCTATCGCTCCGGTGCCATAAAAATTAACAACTTCGAAGGCACAAATCCAAAGGTGGTGAACGGCCAAAGAGTCAAACATTATATCTCAGGTAATCCTATAAATGTTGAAACCAATGTTATTGAAACTGTAACCCCGGAGGAATACATAAGGGACACTTTCCGAAACGTTTCAAACTCCGAAAAGGAATAGGTATGTGGTACGGTAAGTAAACCGACTCCAAAACAGTTCTAATGGTAATTTTTCTCCGTTTTGGAATATTTAAGAAAATAGGAAAATAAGAAGTAGTCCGGGAAGGACACGAGGCTTCCACGAGGGTGGAGGGCACGCCCTACCCCCCTGGGTGTGCCCCCCTGCCTCGTGGGCACCTCGTGTGCTCTCTAGACTCCGTTTTCTTGCACAATACTTCTTTTGGTCAGTAAAAATTCATTATATAATCTCCCAAAGGTTTTGACCACTGTATCACGCGAATATCCTCTGTTCTTATTTCGAGCTGTTTTCTGCCGGAGTTGTCAAGGTCAGGCATCATGTCGTCCCCCTCCTCCAACAATGCTTGGCTAATGAAGATAGAGCTGAAGAGAGAAGAACCCGTGGAGATCAACAAGGACGATAGGATCAAGAAGGCCGTGAAGCAGAAGAAGAAGACATCATTCAACCTCATAATAATCTTCTTACCCCAATTGAGATTGAAGCTTTCAAGATGATTGAGTTAGCTCGTATACAAAACAAGTATCTCACACGTGAAAATATTTTGTTGAAGGAGCATATCACTGCACTGAAGGCATTATCCGCAAATTGGAGGATCTCCTACGCTCGATGTGTGACTATCCATCATCACCACCATCTTCTTCACCAGCAAAAGAAATATAATCACTTGGATATGGGCACTCCCCTTGGCAACTGCCAAGCTTGGGGGAGGTGCCCCAGTATCGTATCACCATCACACTCCTATCTTTACCGCTTTTCTTAGTTCGATCCTTTTAGTAATGTTTTGACCAAGTAGAATAAAGTTTTAGTATGATTTAGTTTTGAGTTTTGCTTTATGATCCTTCTATGTAATCGAGTCCGTGAGCCATATATAATAAAGATTAGTGTTGAGTCAAGCGCTTGATTATTTTGCTATGATCTTGATGGAATAAAAGAAGAAAAAGAAAGAATAAAAAGAAATAAAGAGATCATATTGATCTTATGGAGAGTAATGACTTCACATATAAAGAGTGTGATGAATAAAAGTTGTTGAGAGTTGACAAATATAGTTTTGGTCATCGTTGCAATTAATAGGAAGTAATAAAGAAAGAGAGGTTTTCACATATAAATATACTATCTTGGACATCTTTTATGATTGTGAGCACTCATTAAAATATGACATGCTAAAGAGTTGATGTTGGACAAGGAAGACAACGTAATGGGTTATGCTTTCTTATATCTGAAATAATGTATATTGTCCTGGATCATCCAACATGTTGAGCTTGCCTTTCCCCCTCATGCTAGCCAATTCTTTGCACCAAGTAGAGATACTACTTGTGCTTCCGAATACCCTAAAACCAGTCTTGCCATGAGAGTCCACCATATCTGCCTATGGATTGAGTAAGATCCTTCAAGTAAGTTGTCATGTTGTATGCAATAAAAATTGCTCTCCAAATATGTATCATTTATTAGTGTGGAGAAAATAAGCTTTATACGATCTTGTGATATGGAAGCAATAAAAGCGACTGACTGCATAATAAAGGTCCATATCACAAGTGGCAATATAAAGTGACGTTCTTTCGCATTAAGATTTCGTGCATCCAACCATAAAAGCACATGACAACCTCTGATTCCCTCTGCGAAGGGCCTATCTTTTATTCTCGTCTTATACCTTATGCAAGAGTCATGGTGATCTTCACCTTTCCTTTTTACATTTTATCCTTTGGCAAGCACATTGTGTTGGAAAGATCCTGATATATATATCCAATTGGATGTAAGTTAGCATGAATTATTATTGTTGACATTACCCTTGAGGTAAAAGGTTGGGAGGCAACACTATAAGCCCCTATCTTTCTCTGTGTCCGATTAAGGCTCCATACCCATAAGTATTGAGTGAGTGTTAGCAATTGTGAAAGACTAAATTATAGTTGAGTATGTGGACTTGCTGAAAAGCTCTTATGTTGACTCTTTCCGATGTTATGATAAATTGTAATTGCTTCAATGACTGAGATCATAGTTTGTTAGTTTTCAATAAATTTCTGATTCATACTTGACATTGTGAATAGATTATTACTTGAGCATAAGAAATCATATGACAATATCCATATATGTTGCTGTTATAAGAATGATCATGATGCCCTCATGTCCGTATTTTATTTTATCGATACCTCTATCTCTAAACATGTGGACATATTTATCGTTATCGGCTTCTGCTTGAGGACAAGCAAGGTCTCAGCTTGGCGAAGTTGATACGTCCATGTTGCATCATGCTTTTATATCGATATTTATTGCATTATGGGCTGTTATTACAAGTTATATCACAATACTTATGCCTATTCTCTCTTATTTTACAAGGTTTACATGAAGAGGGAGAATGCCGGCAGCTGGAATTATGGGCTGGAAAAGGAGCAAATATTAGAGACCTATTCTGCACAACTCCAAAAGTTCTGAAACTCCACGGAAGTTATTTTTGGAATTAATAAAAAATACTGAGCGAAGAAAGTACCAGAGGGGGGCCACACCCTGGCCACAAGGGTGGGCGGCGCGCCCTACCCCCTGGGTGCGCCCCTGCCTCGTGGGCCCCCTGGCAGGCCTCCGGTGCCCATCTTCTGCTATATGAAGTCTTTTACCCTGGAAAAAATCATAAGCAAGCTTTCGGGAAGAAACTCCGCCGCCACGAGGCGGAACCTTGGCGAAACCAATCTTGGGCTCCGGCGGAGCTGTTCTGCCGGGGAAACTTCCCTCCGGGAGGGGGAAATCATTGCCATCGTCATCACCAACAATCCTCTGATCGGGAGGGGGTCAATCTCCATCAACATCTTCACCAGCACTATCTCTTCTCTAACCCTAGTTCATCTCTTGTATCTAATCTTTGTCCCAAAACCTCCATATATTAAAACAATCATCAAGCATCAAACTTCTCTTAGTATTCAACGCACTTATAAGAAAGTTTTTACAAATATTGGATGCCTATCATATTAGGACTAATTTCACAATTTAAGCAAATTACGATGCTGTTTTGTAGGACTCTCAAAATAATATAAGTGAAGCATGAGAGAGTAACAATTTCTATAAAATAAAACCACCACCGTGCTCTAAAAGATGTAAGTGAAGCACTAGAGCAAAAATTATATAGCTCAAAAGATATAAGTGAAGCACATAGAGTATTCTAACAAATTCCGAATCATGTGTGTCTCTCTCAAAAGGTGTGTACAGCAAGGATGATTGTGGTAACCTAAAAAGCAAAGACTCAAATCATCACTACAAAAAAAAGACACATCCGTGACATTTTGGGCCGAACGAATTTTTTTCTGTAATACATATGACACTTCTATGACGATAATTGTGACAAAACCCGGTATCATCATAGATGTGGTGGGCTCCTACTGCTATGACAAAAAATCATCACAGAAAATGGGCTTTTCGTCCTGGGCGGGCCGGAGACGCAGCTGCATGACATTCTTTGGGCCGTCCATGACGGAAAAAACCGTGGTAGAAGCGAGGGCGAGGAAAATTTCGGGGAGTTCCCGGTTATGGTGGGAGGTCGGGGGCCGAGCAATGCGCGTTTCTCTCGTACACGTACGCGCGTGTGTGCGAGGCGTTGGCTCTAACTGAACCCGAGCGAGGCGTTGGGCTCTAACTGAACCCGAGCGATTGCACTGCAGGCTACGCGTTACTGAACCCGAGTGATCGATCGATGGCTGTTAACTGAACCCGATCAAGCGATTCCTTCGCTACTTTTGCTAACTGACGCCGATCGATGCTGCCTCTGGGATGAACAGTGAGCGTTGTGGGGGGGGGGGTGGATGAACAGTGAGCGGTGGCGTTGCCTCTAGATGAACAGGACCCCGTGGTGTGGTGGAGGGCTGGATGAACAGTAGACGGTGGAGGGGTGGTTGAACAGGACCCCGTGGTGTGGAGGGTTGGATGAACAGTAGACGGTGGAGGGGTGCCTGTGGAGGGGTCGTTGAACAGGACCCTGTGGTGTGGAGGACTGGATGAATAGTAGACGGTGGAGGGGTGGTTGAATAGTAGCCGGTGGAGTAGCGCACGGTGGAGGCTGGATGAACACGAGCCCGTGGAGGCTGGAGGAGGTCGACGGTGGAGATGAACAGTATCCCGTGGAGTCCCGTTTGCAGTACGCCACACCCCTCCCGATGAACAGGATCCCCGTTTCGACCGTAGGAGGTCCGTTTCGTCCGTTTTGCGGTACGCCACACCCGTCCTGATCAACAGGACCCCCTTTCGACCGTAGGAGGTCCGTTTCCTCCGTTTTGCGGTACGCCACACCCCTCCCGATCAACAGGACCCCCGTTTCGACCGTAGGAGGTTCGTTTCCTCCGTTCTGCGGTACGCCAGGCCAAGTTTCCATCGCCTGTTCCGTCCAAGCCCTCCCGATGAACACGACCACGCATTCCGTTCCGACCCAGCCGGTTGGCTCCCACGCGTTCCGTTGCCTCCCGATGAACACGACGCATTCCGTTGCCTCCCGATGAACACGACGCATTCCGTTGCCTCCCCATGAACACGACGCATTCCGTTGCCTCCCCATGAACACGACGCATTCCGTTGCCTCCCCATGAACACGACGACGATGTTGTTTCTCCGTTCCGACCCAGCCATGTACACGAGCCCTGGCCGTACGTATGCGCGAGTAGGCGTTCGAGACCCCGCCCATATGTACACATACGTGGCCGTATTTTCTTTCTTGCACCCTAGCTGCTGTACGTACGTGTACATGCTACGTGCGCGCCTCTACTACGACACGTACGCGCCTATACTACGACACGTGCGCGCCTCTACATCCACCAGTATATATGTACGTACACATTCGCGACCTGAATGACAACGCTACATACGCTTCGACCAGGTGGGTCCTGACTGTCAGGCACTTCCTTGCGTGCGAAGATGTAGCTGGTGGGTCCCAGCAGTCAGGGGGGCGAATCGTTTTGTTTTTTGTTTTGCCCGGACGCACTTCCTTGCGTGCAAAGGTGTAGCTGGTGGGTCCCAGCAGTCATGGGGGAAACGTTCTTTTCACTAAATACGGTGCCCCGTCCGGTGGGTCCCCGCTGTCAGGTGGAGGAATAATTATTTTGCACGTAATAAGGAGGCACTTCCTTGCTGCGGCCGTGGACCCAGCTGTCAGCCTCTCCACGTACAGTCCACGTCCGATGGAAGCCGTTCCTTGACCACGTTGACCACGCGCGCCGAGAGCACCAGGGCGGTGGACGACGGCGAGGCCTAGGAAGGGGACGACGCGGAGCCGGGGAAGACGCGGCAATGGATGCCCACGCGTACAGGAGTACGAGGGTTCACTGGTTTGCTGCGGTGTGAGGTTGTCGTCGCCGCAGAATAACAGGGGGTGAGGGTGAGTAGAGGGATGGCCTAGCCAGCGGTGGGAGTAGTAGGGGCGGTGAGGCCTCCGCAGCATCGCAGCCGGCCATGGGAGGCAGGAGCACGAGGCACGACCGGCGCTGGTTTGGGCGGCTGGAGCAAGAAGACTAGAGGTTGAAGAAGCACTACGGCCATTGGATGGACATCGTACGGTCACTGGAGCTAGAATCGTGCATATTGACTAAGTTGACAAAGCCCTCCATCCCCGTCAACTTAGTAGGCCCACAAGTCAGCCTGCCACTATACTGGGTCCCAGCTAACAGGGGGAGTATTCATTTTTTGTGTGCATAATAAGGAGGCACTTCCTTGCGTGCGAAGATATAGCTGGTCGGTCCGAGCTTTCAGCGGCGGTAACATTTTTTTCGCGAAATACAGAGGCCCTTTCGGTGGTTCCCTGATGTCAGGTGGAGGAATCATTATTTTGCGCGTAATAAGGAGGCATTTCCTTGCGTGCGGCCGTGGACCCAGCTGTCGGCCTCTCCACGTACAGTCCACTTCAGATGCATGTTGGTCGTTGACCACGTTGACCAGGCCGCGCCGAGAGCACCAGGGCGGTGGACGACGGCGAGGCCTAGGAAGGGAACGACATGGAGGCAGGGAAGACTCGGCAGTTGTTTCCCACGCGGAGGGGAGTATGGCTGTATGAGGGTTTACTGGTTCGTCTGCCGTCGCCGAAGAATAACAGCAGGTGTGGGTGAGTAGAGGGATGGCTAGGCCAGCGATGGGAGTACAGTGGGGCAGTGAGGCCTGCGCGGCAGCAGAGCCGGCCACGGGGAGGAGGGAGCAGGCAGTCCCGCCGGCGCTTGTTTGAGCCGCTGGAGCAGGAAGAGCAGAGATTGAAGGACGACGGCTGTTGGATGGCCATCCAACAGTCACTGCTTGTGCGTCAACCTTTTTTTAGGAAAGCCTCAAATCTGTGGAAAACAACATACGACCCATCTGCCATTATTTCTAATAATTTACAGCCCATTTGCTAATTATTGAGGTTTTTTTGCAGCCCATATTCTTTTTGTTAGCATTACAGCCCATATTGTGGCCACGGTTAAAAAATTATACGAAATTTTGCATATTTCGGTGCGGTCCGAACTGTTTTTAATCCCGAAATTTCGACTCACATTCAAACTGATTTTAAAAATAAATGTATATCAATATAAAATCCAACTAATTCTCCACGCATAAAAATTAATGTAATTTAAAATCTCAAAATGAAAAAAAAAGATATTTGAAACTAATTGCC